>NC_137699.1:10722259-11332259 GCF_964034855.1 Anser brachyrhynchus
TCTCTCTTTAGGTTTAGTGGTAGAAGCTTTATTCTCATGCCCAAGGGGTCCCTTTCTTATAAGGTCATTACCTAAGGCAACATAAGCGGACTTAGAATGGCAAAATATTTAAAAAAGGATATTTCTCATCAGACTAACTGATAGAGTTAGAAAATAGACACATTTGGGGGCATATTGTCCTTTATTGGGTCATATTTGGAGATGTAAGTATTCAACCCTAGGGAACTAGATTTTTGGTGAGTACCATAAACTCACAGTTTTCATTGTCTTGAAGTGGATCTGTTGATGCCAAATATTGCTAAAAGTTAGAGCAAAAGCACTTCAGATTGCACCCAAGTCATGAGCAAAACATTCTGAAGACATGGGGCTAAACACCTTGAGACAAAAGTGCATCCTACAAGGATTAATTTTGGGGAGCAAACACAAACAAAAACTATAGTTTTGAGCAACACTTTCCTGTCATCAGAAAGAATGATAGTAGTCCAAAATATTCCATATTAATTATTGTTAATAACAAATTATTGTATCACACATTTATCAAATCGCCATGACTTAAACGAGCTGTGAATCCAGTTTAATGCATCCTTCATCTCAAAGGCACCCTGCAGCCTTCTGAATCAGCAAAAGATAATGTTTATCCTAGGTTTATTTCAATTCAGTGTTTAGAGTATGCCAAAGCACTGTACTAACTAATCAGTGAAAAGAAATGCAGTGCTATATATATATATTTATATTAAAAAAAAAACAAACACACTATCACCACCACCACCAACAAAAAAAAACCACAGAGAACACAGGACTAGTATTTGCAAGTAATCCCATTCAAGAATATACAAAGAAACTACAAGTCTTTGTTTTTCTATGTAGAATGTTGCAAATAAGAAATAGAAAGGAAAATGGGGAAAAATCAGCACGTGGGTTTAAAAGAAGTTAGGGAACCGTATCCAGTAATGAGTGAAAAAATAGCTAATCTTAATAATGAAATATAAGATTACTGGAAAATCTGACTTATTCGCTTTCCATATTTTTCAGTTAGGCTACCAGACAGGATAGACTGCTCATCTGTATTTGTAAGGGGAAAAAAAAAAAAAAAAGTAGTGGAAAAAAATCCAAACCTTTAATTAATAATATAAGCTAGGAAGATAGGTGGGTGAATTGGAGAATACCCTTGCATTAACTCTAAGAAAAAAAAATATGTCAGAAAGTATAAAACAAGCTCTATGAGATTGAGATACACTGAATGGGTAACTTTAAATCTCCTATGTGGTTTGTGGGGATGCACAGAAGACTTGTCATCTACAAGAAGCAGTTTAGATGAAATGTGTGACAAAAATGCAGATCAGATAGGAAAAAGTTCCAACAGCTGAAAATCTAATATTGCAAATTTACCCAAAGAGATTAGCTTCCTATAAACATCAGTTCTATTGGCAATATTTGATTATTCTTGATAAATAACTAAATTTGATAAAATTGTCTATAGAAGTAGAAGGTTTTAAAGATTTTTGAGCTAGGTAGATCTAGTCAAAATTATAATCTCTGTACTTTTGGGGTTATTCAGGCTGTCTTCAGCTGAAAGTTATGGATTTGAATATATTTCTATTTCAGTAATCTCTGAGTATATCAAAATAGCCAAGTCTAAAATCTACAGTATTTCAGTGGAACCCTTCTGGTATCCACAGTTCCTGATAGAAATTGTCATCTTGTGTTTGTTGTGGAAAAACAAACTTTAAAAAATATATTGTGTTTGCCTTTAGATATTTTTTTCTTAATATTGAGAAACACTAACATCATGGGCATTTATCCTGTTTTTATTTATCTCGTATTTTCACATTTTGGATTTTTATAATTTCCATTTGAATAATACAAAAGATTTCTCAAAAATATGTGGGGTTTGCCATTTGTCTATATTAATTATTATTTAAATTATAGTATTGCATTTCGTATTATTCAATATAGGGACACAAGTGAAAAAGATACAACTTTGTCTTAAGAGATTGTATATTGGGATTTATTTCTGGGTTCAGTAAATGCTATTACATTATCAACTTCGTGCATGCCATTCCTCATGAGAAAATACATAATACCTTTTATTGCTCTGAGACATTCAGAGTGCTCCAAAGTATGATGCATTGTGCCAATGTGGAGTATTTTTATTACTTAACGTGTAGGAAATCTTATATAAAAAGAAAATTTCAGCTGTTTCTTTGACGTTACTTTATACCAATATTCACAAATAGTTCAACATAGGATCTTTTAACCTAGAACAGAATGGAAATTAAACAAAGTAACAACACGATTTAGAAACAATCCATAACCAGAACTCTCATTTTTTATTGTACTCTCAATTTAATGTCTTTGTGTTCAGATATTTACAACATACCAAACAGGATAATGCAGAACAAAGCCAAGAGAGTTCTGTATATCTTTAATGACCAGTAGGTTCTGTTAAATTAAATAGGTGTATATTATGGGGCTAGTGTCAGATAAAAATCTTTAATTTTTTTATTTTTTTAATTTATTTACGCTGTGCTCATATCAGTGAAAGAAAATATATAAAGGCTTGCTCAAAACATTCCTTTTAAAAACCTGATTCTAAAAATTATTTTCTGCTCAGAGAATGGAAATGTATGCATAAGTTACATGATTGATGAATTAATGAATTTCACAATCTGGGCCAAGAATTTCTCATGAAAAGTTGATGAATCATAAGTAGAATGGAGAAAATAGAAATCTTCATATAGAGACATGCAGGAAATTTGTGTAACATTAGACTCATATGTCCTGAAGTTTCACCTAAGCCTTCTTGGCCTATATTTAGGCAAAATATGTCATGTTGTACTGGAGAACTATTCCTTGTGGGAATTTCACCTCCTCATACCAGAGCTGAATTTGTTCCAATATCTTCTGAAATTTTATCCTGCATTATTTTGATTTTCTTTTTAGCAGTCACAAACACTGTACCAAGAATATTTAGTTTTATCCACCATCATACTTCATTCTACTTCTGCTCAAAGTTTTGGAACATATGGCCATTATGTATAAATTTCCCCTCCTTTTTTTTCCCCACAGACTCATTACCTTGCCTTTCGAAATGCTTAATTGCTTAGTGTGCCCATGCTTCAAGTCAATTTAAGCAATTTTGAATTTTATTGCCCTCCTGCTTTTTATTGACCATTCCCTCTATATTAGACTCATTATCAAATTTAGTTGCCTTCATGCCCTCTCCTTCCTTCAGACTACTAACATTTTAACTTGATTATGCGCAAATGCAGTGGTCAGTTTCCTGTAACAGATTTTTTTTCCCCTTGGTTCTCAAAGCCAATACTTTGCCCATGTTCTTAACAATTTGTGGTTATTTGTCATTAACACTTTGTGAGTGTAATTATATAAGCATACCTCTTTCTCAATTATACCATGGACTGCAATGACAGTCATTCCAGTCTTTTGGATAGTTTGGAATGCTGTCCTTTAAATTATGATCTCTCTCAGTGAGAAAAAAAATAAACTTGTGAGGTCATGTTGTTTCTTCATAATTGCATTATTAAGCTGTTAGTAAACTTCAAAACGACTAGTATGAGAGAAATTAGAAACACTACTATGAGACTAGCATCTTCACTTCTTATGGAGAGTTACAATATGCTGTGTTTCCACAAGGAAGCCTTTGAGGATTAGTGGGCTGGACAACATCTATATGGAACTATGGAAGACACGATCACCTCAGACCTTTCTTCACCAGACTTTTGTTATTATGTTAGGCTTTATCTTAATTGCCTGCAACTGCCATTTCATCATCCTAAGAATCTTTGCTGAGGACTGCATGTTAATTTACTATATGTGGTTTGGAAATTGCCATAAAAAGTTTTTTTTTTTTTTTTTAAAAAAAGTAATATTGAAGTGGTGATTGGTATGGAGAAATTAATGAGTGAGGTAAATACATAAAGCTCAGTTTGCTTGACTGGGGAAATGGAAAAAAAGGAAGAAAGAAAAGATGACTTTCTTTAGTTTCATAATGCTACCAACATATGTTTACATTGCGGGCAATAATGGATGCCCCTATTGTATAGATGTAAGCGTAGGCTGTTCTGTCTTATCTATTCCTGTTATACCAGTCCAATGCTTCTTACAATAAGCCTCATGTTTAACCAACATAGCTGAGTCAATATAATTTGGATCAGTGCACCGTAAATCACAATAAGTGCATGCTTCCTTTGTCAGAATATGCTCTATGTAACTGGAAAGTGACACAATTCATAGTAATGGTATAGACCAATGTTGTAGAGACCAGGAAAATTATTGGCTTAGCATTTTTAAAAATCACATTGACTATTATATTGTATTGTATGTGTAATCTAAATATGGAAGATGCTTTTCTAGTATAGCTGTTGTCTGCCTGAGGAATGGAAACAAGCTAGGGAAGGAGAAATTATTATAAATATCAAAGTGCTTTTGAAACAGTATTCAGTGGATGGAAAGTCTCCAAAAGTTAGTACTATTAAGCAGAATACAGATATTTCCTAGCTCATTAGAACGCTGAAAGCTGTTAGGCCATTTTTTTTTTTTCTCATCACTTACCTTTGTGTAACAGACTTGAATTGACTTTGGGGAAATGAAAGATGAATCAAATGTGTTTTCTGTCTTTTCATCAAAGCAGTCCTTTGGCAAATCTAGTGAGGGTCTTCCTTGACCCACTTCCACTTGCAAGTTGCGTCTTCAGGCAATGAATTCATGCCAGCAACATTTCAATGAATGCCAAGCTGAGAATAACTGTGATATTCTGGAACACGATTAAGGACTTTCTTTGATTTCCTTTCTCTTTAACCTCACTGAAATACTGGAAAAGGACCAAAACCAAGAGCTGATAGAGAACTGACAACCAATGAATCACCATTTCCATCTCTATTAAATTTTAAGAATTAAGAATGATTGCTTGAAGCCCTCTTCTAGACAAAATGCAGCATCAGAAGGATATTAAGGCAAGATGGAAAATTGGAGAGGAGATTTCTGTTTAAATAAATCTGTTCTGTAGGAGGGGGACATGTGGACATGGGTAATTTTCTTTCTGTGTAACAGCCTGAAAAATGTCATGATCCTTCATGTTAGCTAGCAGATGAGAGAGCTGTGTTATGCTGTTTGCCTGTTATAGTACAAGCAGTAACACAGTGCATTTGAGTACATCTTATACAATATGCCAAACTCTATCGAGTTGATGTAAGAAGACTGGTAACAAATAGCTGAGGTTCTTACATATTCTGAACAGCAGAGAGTAAAGATATATAAAGCATTTAACTCAGGCTCTCTTGAATATTCTCCTTTTGGCTCTAGGTGCTTGTTTGTGTTTGGCTTGTGTCTGTGAGCTTTTTCACAAAGAAGAATTTGATTTTGTATGTATAATGGAGAGTTTCTGTAAATATTTAAGGTTGCTGTTTATTGATATACTACAGGTTCAAGTACTGGTTGCAAATAATAATAGTTCTCATTCACGATTAATACTTTTTTTTTTTTTTTATAATTCCTGATGTCAGTTAATCTTCTCCAGTGGTTATATCCTCTGACCCCCAAAAGATCTCCTGACTCTTTCAATCTTCAGTTTTGCACATGTAGCTCATGAAGACCAATGTTCTGGTGTTCCACTGCATTCACACTTCTGTATTGCCCAAGTCTGCTCAGCCATGTCTTAAAGTAATTGAGGTCAACCTCCAGAGTCAAGCTTTGAGGTCAACACCCAAAGTCAAGCTTTACAAATCTCTGTCCCTACCTCGTCTTGTATTGTACATTTAGCCCGTCCAAAATCAGAAGATGCTCAGCTGTTAACCATCTGTATTTTTAGCTCTGCAATGATTTGGTAACATGTCTGAGAGATCAAATAAGTATGAAATAAATTGAAGAGTAGTCTGCAACACTGGTAGCTTGAATCCAGTTAGTATGACCCAGTGCCATTTGCAAGCATTTTAATTCAAGGTACATGAAACATAAAAATGGCCATTAACTTGATGAACTTAAGAAAGCACAAGCAGCAGACACAAATACACAGGATGTGAGTTCTGATTGTTTTCATCCTTGTAGAACTGGGGACAATTGCCAAGATTTGATCTTTAGTGTTGGCCCAGTTGGATAGTTAAAGACTTTAGATAACAGATACATGGAGAGATGGGAAGTAGGTTTTGTTTTCTTTAAATGTATAGATCATCAAGCACTGTCATCACCATAATATGGCAAATAATTTTTTTAATAACGTTCTAACAATTTTCCTAGTCTTGATCTACATCCATTTTTGCTTGTAATATAATTTGAGAAAGAACAGACTTGTTGATATTCCATCTTCAGAACAGGAAACCTATAAGCAAACACACTAACAACACAAACAAGTATACCAGGATTGTACTATGGTTATTTTAGGAATGAATCATGCTTAGAAACTGTGCTCTGTAAACATTTGAAAAACTCTCTGATTTATTTCAGTCTACCTTTACCCTTTCAGCAGCAATGCAATACATTAAAGCCTTGTGTGTGCAACTTTCCCTGTAATTTAGAGCATAGGCACATTTCATACATTGACCATGCTTTCAGAAGGCTCACCAGAGATCTTTTTCAGGGTTTATGTTGGTGAAGGATTCCATGATCATATTTTTACTGGGAAGTAGTTCAAAGACAATTGTAAAATCTGGCTTCCTGCTAGGCGGCAGAGAGAGAGAGTGGTTTGCAAAGTATTTCTGCATGTGTGAAATAGAGGAGTGAAAAGCAGCTGGCTGTGGAGCCAGGTTTACAGGAATATATTGTATTTTACTGTCCTAGCCTTTGAGAGTGAAACCAAGTTTTGATAATTGTGGTTCTGAAAGACTGGAAGGAGCAAATTGATTGAGGCAGCCTAGAGCTCTCAAAACTGCATATAGGAAAAATGATCTAATTTCACCTAGTTCATTTTAGTAACCTACTTGGAAGGTGTACAGTCCTCCAAGCCATTTCTTACAAACTAATATTCAGTGTGGAGAACCATGCTGTTGTGGTCAGCTCAGCTGAATTGCTGAAGCAAAAAGCTTTTTTAAAAAGTAATATTTTTAACGAAGAAATTCCATTAGCCACACTAGAGAAAACTGGAAAAATTTCTACTGCAGTTATTAGAGTTACGCCAGTAATCTATTGCTGCAGGTAAAAACATATATAATCCTGTGTATTTGCAGCCCACACCTGCAAGGTACCTGCTTGACCTTGCAAGGTCATACCCCAAGAATGTGAAGTGGAAACTTTCTTAATGAAAATAATTCAAGATTTTTTGAAAATCTTGGGTTCGTGGTTTTTTGTTTGTTTGTCTGTTTTTAATGTTTTTCTATACCACCTTGAGACTCAGCTGAGATTTCTGTGGGTTGGATGTGAGGTGATTGTGACACAATATTTATTATAAAAAAGCATATATATTGAGCAGTTCAAATATGTCATCAGCATTTTTTTTTTTTGTACTGTTGAAATACATTATTTTCAGGTTTGCCAAGAATTGTAACTTCTTCTTGGAATGAAAAGAATGAAAGCTTTGTGCAATATAAATACAGCACAGGTGTTCATATTGTTAAAATTGTATGAATTTTTGCAAAATTCATCTTACATTGCAGGTA
Source organism: Anser brachyrhynchus (assembly GCF_964034855.1). Lineage (NCBI taxonomy): Eukaryota > Metazoa > Chordata > Aves > Anseriformes > Anatidae > Anser > Anser brachyrhynchus. Next base: position 10,729,867 of record NC_137699.1, read on the forward strand.
TTCTTTGCAAAGTAACAGTAAGGCTCATGAAAGTTTATTATAGGCAATGGGAGTGAAACTTATATTTAGTCTCTCTGTACTTTCTGCTATATTTTTTTTTCTTCCTTATTTTGAAAAACTGTAATATCTCAATGAATTACAGTAGGAACTTGAAATTTGAAAGAGCCAAAAAATCCTGAAGCAGAGCTAGTCTCTTGATGAGGAAAAAAACAAACAAACAAACAAACAAACATACTTCTCAGGACACTTATTGAGCTAATTAAAAAAAAGTGTTTTGCACCTCATATATTTAAGAAGATTAGAATCATGTTTATAAAAATATTAAAAAGAGCATGACAATAGGACATGGTGGGAACAGATCATGAAGAAAGAGAGAATGGTCTTAAAAGAAGATAATTTTTCCACTGAAAAGAAATCATAAAGTTTGGTTGTATGTATTTAATGGAGAGGCACAGGAATAGATAGTAACCCTCATTATCTACTGAGGGAATTTCTGTGCTAGGATGTTTTAAAAAGTCTATTTGATGAGGATCTTGGAAGGACAAAGATGAAAGTACTTTTTTTTTTCTTGAGGAAAAAGGTTGATAGTCCAAGTGTAAGTAAGAAGAATGGGAGATGGGGCAGGGGGGAAAGGAATTTTGAGATAAGAAATAATATGGAGGATGGCAGAAAGACATAAAAGCTGAGAAGTTTACATCCTAGACCTCCATATAACTTTTCAGATAAGTGAGAAGAGCTTCATGCTGATATGGGAAGTGTCAGAAAGCCTTAAAGACACTCAGACAAGTCAAGGTGAGAGGATGATTTAATGGGAGTGGAAGACTGCAATTTGAAAAAAACAAAAAAAAAAAGGAAAATAATTAACAAAAACAAGAGGCTTCAGCATTTGAGGTACAAGATGACAAAGCTAGATTATAGAATGTGTTCACAGAAGAAAAGGATGAAACTACTTTTAGAATTGGTGGGGTGGGGTGGGAGGGTCGAGTTTATTTAATAGAAACAGTGCCTGAGTGGGAAGTAAAATTCAAGGACAAAATTTCAATGTGCGCTGAAAAGTTTGTCTGAATAACTCCCCCATGCTTTCTGTAGAATTAACACAATAGCTTTAATCCTGTTGTGACAAAGGAAGTATGGTTTATTATAAAGAGGATTGTTTTGGAAAGACGGTCCCAATTTTCTTTCTAGATAAGAGAGAAAATGTGTTGTTGGCTTCCTACTGCTATTTGAGCATCCAACAGAAGTGAAGTAATCAAAGTGAAACTCTAAAACAACAAGAATAAAGCTTGCAAGAAAACATATTGTTCTGTATAAAACAAAAGGGTTTTTCAAGTCATAAATATAGAACACTTAAAAATGTGTATCATCCAACTAGATTCATTAGTATTAGATTCAGTAGATTTTTTGGCCATGAGGGTACCTTGAAAAAAACTCTCTCCTTGAATAAGAAAGTATGAACTTCATTTTAGAATAAAGAAACACAGCTATTATATGAAGTGTTCTCCCCTGACTATACCTTTTGATTGTTAGCTTCTTCTGTTTACCCTTCTTCAAAATTTTTAATTCAATTTTACTCAAATTTTTCTTATGTCTGGGATTTTTTTTTTTTATATATACTAGGCAAAAATACTTAGCTTATTATTCTGTCTCTTTCACCTGCTTTCACTTTTTTTGGTTGTTTCCTGATGACCGCTATGTTCAACTGTCAGTTAAGATCTGGAGGAAAAACAAGTTTCACTATAATGTATTTATTCCATAGAGAAGTTAAAAATGCACAGTGTATTTTCTACACTCCTCTAAAGGGGAAATAATTTGAAAAACTCCAGAAGGATATTTAGAAGAATGGCTCTGGAATTTCAGATATGCTTGGAATGCTAATTTATCCTCAGGATGCAGCAGTTCACTGGAGAACTATATTTTGAGGACAAACAGTCAACCTAACAGTACGCTTTATGTTCCCTGAAGAGAACAGATCTAGAGGATAAGTAAAATCCAAATATTTGACTGATCTAATAGTTACAGAAAAACACTGAAGTCACATTTCAATTCGACTTTAAATTTCACTTAAACTATGTTAATTAAACTGTGGTTTAGAGTATGTAGGCAAAGATTACTTTTCTGAAAAACCAGAGTACTCACGAAAACTAAGCATGCAAACATATGTGAGCTTAAGCAAATAGTTACCAGAAGATGTCTGATGGCACTTTCTTCTTCAGATTTTGTTTTGTCTGATAACTAGAACCTTAACTTAAAACAGGGCCTCTTAAAAGCTACTAGACTTATCTAGAACTTTTCTCTGAAAACGTTCAGTTGACAGAGCCTACCGACGTAGCTCCAGGTAACATCCAATATTACAGACATACTGATAAGTGGTCAAAAATATTGAATAGGACATTTTGATAAAACAATAAAATAATAAAGAATCTCCCCAAAACATTGTTTCTAAGCAATATCTACGTGTCACTTAAACATCTGTACTCAGCTTACAGTAGGGCTGGGACTGTATAATTCTCGTTCATCTCCCCAGTACAAATTCTAAAATGCTGCTACAGATTATATATATAAAAATATGTTTGCCATATTACACATAAATTTTTATATATTTATATATGTATTTATATTAAAAATCGTGATGTCATACTTTCCTTTACAAGAGTAACTAGGAATGCTAAACATCTTAAAATCTAACCTTCATGAAATGAGTTTTAAAACAGTTAGCAAAAGAGCTTCCTGGATTGATAATATTGATTGTCTATACATTTTGGAAAAACACAGACATTTTGAGGAACAAAATCAAATCAAAAGGCTAAAAGTCATGAGAGAGAATTTTAAGGATGTTGTCATATGTATATGTTAAATAGCGAGGCTAATTAATAATCGTAGCAGTTTATGAAGTATTCTGGTGCATTTTTCATCACTGGGAATTAGTAAAGTCAAATCTGATTGTATTTCTGAAAAACAATGTCTTGTTCAAACCCAGCCATTGGCCTGTGAGGGTGGAATTACTGCATGAAAATCAGCCACTGCTAAACAGGAGGTTAGAGTGTACATAGTTAAAATGGGCTTTTCTAGACTTCAAATGCTGTAATGTGTGAAAGCATTGCAATGCCTAATTGTGAACTCAGTGAATCAATCCCCTTTGTGTTCCTATAAATACGTATATAGTAAGCCACAAGTCTGGCTTCAGCCTCACATTAATTTATTTTCATGATGATTCTTTTATGTTGGAGAAGGTTAAATAGTGAAAGTCTGTGTTTGAAGGAGAATGCTTAGAAAGTGTGTTTTCATTTTCATAAAATAGTAGCCTGGTGGTCTTTAAGTTTTTTATGTTTCATTTGCAGTAGGAATCCAACTTTTTATTATAGTTGGTACTGAAGCAGTGATTTTGTAGGGGGCTGAGCTGAATTCCGTTCTGCTTTTCTTGCTCTGAACACATTCTAATGCTAAAACTTTGCTTTGTTGTGCTGTTGAAATACTACTGCCATTCAAACGATGCTAAGCTGTTTACTGTCAAAGCAGTGGTTAAAGGCAAAAAGATGTCACTGTCTCCAGCACGGGCTTAGACATTCTTCGATCCTGGCAGTGCAGAGCAGCTCAGTGCCTTTCTCATCTCCAAGCCTGGCTGGGTTTCACAAATCAGATATTTCAATGCCCACCTTAACCATAGGAAACACTTGATGAAATCTGTTGAAGAAGCTCTGCCAAAAGCATGCCAGGAAGGCATAGGGATAAGAGCGTTCCTGCAGCATGTGGGAGACTCAGCTTGATTCACATTTACTGAAGAGGGTTGGAGCCACCTTTTCCAGTCACGCAAGGGGGTGCCCTTCCTCTCACACCCCAGGACGTTCTAGTTTCTTGTTTGTCTTAGATGATTGTTCATACATCTTACTCGTTTGTGAGCTTCTCTTTCTTTAGTTATGGGCTAACCTTTGTCAGTTGCCCTTCCTGAATTAAAAAACAAATAAACAAAAACATCAAATGAATATATGCCCCCAAGTCCTAACGCTGATTTATGCCCTACAGAGGGTTCACAAACAGCACATGTTGAATCAGGGATGCACTTGTCATTTTTCTCAAAAGGAAAATTCAGCCATCCTTACCCAGCTGGTGAGGTGTGCCATGAGTGTGTATTATCATATAGCTCAATCCCCTAATTTTGAAGTCCTTACTGTTTCCATGCATAGTGTAGGAAGCCTGAGTACTTCATTCTGTGCTCTGGATTCCAGTTAGTGTAATGACATTCCCAGCACGAGTCCTGCTGTGTACCTAGTCCTTTAGCCTGTGGGGGAGGTTCATCTGATCATCCTTTGAAAGCTGTGACCTGCCATATAAATCCACAGAGAACCATTTTGAAATATGCATTAGATAAAATATCCAAAGATATGCATTAGAGCCCAGCAGACCATAACAGTTGCATATAAAACGTTATAGTATATCATGAAAACATTTACAACTAATTAGTTTAAAGCAATAGACTACCATAATTATCATCTACAAAATAATTAGTATTAATTACTTAGAGGATTAATTAGTTGCTTCTGAAATACTTTAAGATGCAAAGCAAAGAATAAATGCCAAGTATCGTGACCTGTTTTCCCTTACAACTGATTATAACATATTGTGAAAAATGTGTTTCCTTGTTTATACAAAATTGTATTGCATGAGGCCAGTATGTGGCAGTATTACTGACTGGATCTAAAAGGATTTTGTTGTTATGAAACCCATTCAGAGAAGTGTTCCTTTATCCAACCTAAAAGAGTGATCACAGCTCTCCAATGGGGAAATCTGCGATGTGGAAAAGAATGTAATTAAGATTCATCATGCGTAGGGAGTGAAATTCATCCCCATGTATTGATCTGTAGTGTATTTTTATATGGATACCAAGATTAAGAATCTAATTACTACATACTGAAAGCAAAATTTAACCCTAGAAGAATTAACTATAACCAGTTCAAAGGTGCTGTTCAAGAATCCCTGTAGCGCTTGTGCCTCACAAAAGCCCCACATTAAAGTTCCCGGCTTTCTAAAGTGTCAAATGACAAGATCTCTTAATGATGTTAGTGGGAGTAGTGGCTGTTTTTCAAAACCTTTGAATACAGGGCACTTTGAGGCTTGAGGGACATAGGCAGCTTTGCATAGGCTCTGAATTCATCTAGTATGAAACAGAAAATTGGGCATGTGAGATATCCATCGGTTTGTCAGTGCATCTTATCAGATACCTGAGATGGTGCTGAACTAAAATAACTGTGATTTTCCTTTTTATTCCACATATATAAGAAAGCAGAATGATGGGTAATGCTGAATGTAAGGCATCTGCAGAAGTCTGTGTGCTGACCTCTAATCTAAAAAGCAGTATTTTTCTGAAAATTGAAAATAATCTGACTTGTCCTTTCTACAAATGAAAAAAAAAGCTAGTAATTAAATCCCATTTCACATGATGGCAAGTTTACTGCATTAATATTAAAGGAGGAGGAAATGGAGTTATAAATCTCCAAAACTGTGGAATGATAAGGAAAATCCTGTGATAAATCCTTAACTGCAAGAGTGTTGGCAGACAGCATTATATCTGGATATTGCAAAGTCTTGATGCGTTTATTGTCAAGAGACAGAGGCCAACTGCAATATATTCTTAGACATGAAGGGTCAGCAAGTGACCTTCAGCTCTTTTAAATATTTTAGAGCAATTACGTTAATACTTGTTCTTAAGCGCCAAAAACTTCTATGACTGTTTCATTTATCCTTTCTAAAATTGTGTCAAAGTGCTCCTTTGTATATTAACCACCAACAAGTGATGAGCTATTCAGCAGGATCTAAAACCTCCACGAAGAATTTTAATCATCTGAATGTGATGTCAGTATTATAATGCCTACAGTCCTTAAATCTTCCCTATTTCCTTTAATTCTTTTGGTGGAGTTAAAAACGTAAGAGAAGGCGTACATACTGCACATGGCAGGAAATACTAAGGCCCAGTGTTAATGTAGCATGTTCCTAACTCCACTGAGTTATATAGCAGTTGCAATTGTGCTATTTATGGACCTCCTGTGCCTCTCAGGAATTCCTTAAAAATTTTTGTAACCCATTGAAGTTCCACATATTCTACTATAAATAATTACTGATCCATGAATTTCTTCTTTGTTTTTTCCTAGTTTCAAGAATGGCCGTCTGTTTCATCTGGAAGTATATAAAGTGCATAGACATAAATGATGAATCACACAACATAGCTATCAAAAAATAATTGCTGAATATCTGACATAAAGAGTATGTGAGGAGTCACACTGTAAATTTTATATAGTTAAACCATGTGTCACATGCTTTTAAAGTCATTAAAACATTAGCGGATACCTGGTTTGGTTTGCAGTTTTCTCCTCAATATAGGCATTTACGGTGCCTTTGTTGGAACCTGCTGTTGAAAGCATAGCTGGTTGTGAAAACTGGACTCACTTGCCCCTTGCTCCCTGGTTCTGCTGCCCATTCTTCCAGAATCGGCCTGGCTTGGCAAGAGTTTCCTTCTCCTACTCAAACAGGCCTGAATCTGGATGGTTTTGGTCCCAAGTGAGGGGAAACAGAAGAAAAACCCTGCCAGCACCTTGTTGTGACATCGGCCTCGTTTTCCTTTGTCTCTTTGAAATCCTCCCACAGCTAGTCTTGGGTAAATCCCCACTCTGACCTTGAGTATGTACGAGTCTCCTCTTCTTCCTGCTACCTCCCCCCTGCCCCCACACCCTCGTATAGATCTGGAATTTGACAGATGATTTTTAAAGAGCAGCAGATCTCCATTCTAAATGATAGAGATGCAACCTAGAAGGAGAAGTCACAGCTGAAAGCTCTTATACATTCATTATAGGTCCTCATGTGCCTGTTCTTGGATCATTTCCACCATTTTGTTTCAAATGAAAGACACCTGTCAAGTTCAGACAAATTCTAATGCTTCTGTTCTAATGGCAGCAGCATCTACAGAATTATATTGTCTCTAATTAACACGTTTTTTGGCAGTTTCTACAGTGAGATCCAGAACTGAATAGGCCTGAAGATGAATGCTATCCATCCTTTTCAGAATAGCTGTATGTGGCCAAGGTTGATTTTCTGCAGTGGGAAAGAAAACCAGTCCAGGTTCTGCCTATGGTGTGACAATCCTCTGAGTAAAATAAATAATCTGTCCTCAAGACCATCAGTTTGATGTCATCAATATGTATTTCATTTGCTTTTATAACAGGTAATAAAGAAGGAAACTATTTCTACTGTTAGCAAATTCTCTGCTATCTTAAGCATTACAGGTTTCTCAGTGAGACTGATAACAAAGAAACCTGTCGGACAATGGTTTTCAGACTGCCTGCTGCTTCTGCTGAGGAGGCAAAGATATTGTACATCATATCTTTGAGTCACATAACTGCTGAATGTAAATCAGCATTACTACCTCATTCATCAGCATAATGTCTTTAATTGTGTGGCTGGAAGATTAATTTACAATGCCTGGAAAATGGCCCAATTTTCAGGATAAGCATTTGTATTAAATGATCAGTGCAACAATGAAAAAGTGATTGTACGTAGCCCTTGAATCTTGTTTTTGATCCATGAAAAAAGAATAGATTATAGCTAAGAATAGCCATGAACTGCAACTATTTTTATTCCTATAGGTTCCTGCATCCAGTAAGGCTATCATGATATTTAAGTCTTACATAATTGTTTACTCATTGTGCTTAGTATCTAGTTCATTAATAATAGTTTTGATGACTGAACAAACAAAAAGTGCCATATATTAAATAGGAAGTTTGGTTAAGAGCTGGATCGCATTATTTTATTGCTTGCCTAAAGTCTTACAAACCTAGAAGCTTTGTTCTTGACTACTTCACTGCTAATGAAATTTCTTTCCATTAAGTGAATCCCCAGCAGAAACAGGACAAAATGTGAAGGTGGATCAGCACAAGGACTTATGTTCTCTTGACAACTGGTTGCACTGCCTTTGTCTTTCTGTCCGATCCTGTCCATGACTACATCACCAGAAAGTATATTTTACTGTGAGAGAAGTGTATAAAAATAAGAACTGTGCCACTATGACAGGAGTTGAGCATGGGAAAATATCTCCTATTTTTATAAACTGAAGGGTCCTGGAACCTTCTACAAGTAGACTGGAAGCCTTTTACTGTTAGCAAGACCATTAGTGGCTATGGAGACATAGGCATGGTGCTTACCAAATAATAAACTGTGAATCTCCAAAGTGAAGTCAGTTAGCTTCCATCTTCCCAGCAGCTGATATGGGTTCTGTGGGCTTACATTGCCCTAACCTCACAGAAGGACTGCTTAAGAGCTGTATGGAGAATTCTCTGTGGCTTGACCCTACGAGTCTTGAGCTCCTACAGGAGCACAAGGAGTCCATGGAGCTACCTACCATGACCAGCAGCATGAGCTTCTCCTCACAAAAGGGAAGGTGTTTGAAAGCAGACATTAGTCTTTACAACTAAATAGTTATTTTGGACAACAGAAGATCCTCCTGAGAAGTACTTTCTATGAATCTGAGTCATGAGAGCCCCTTTCTTATGGAAATACAGTTCTGCACAGGGTGACCTTGTCCTGAATATCTTACTACCACCTAGGATATTGAGGGGGAAAAAAAAAAAAAAAGACTATATTTAACTTCTTTTGAGAATTGCTTGCAGTGACTTTGTCCTCATAGACTGTCCTGTCCATGGCTAAGTCTTTAGAAAATATATTTGATTATGGTAAATGGTCTTAGCTCTATGCAGATAGATATTGAACTTTTCAAGTGGGGAACAACTTCCTAGTGTCCATGTACTGTTGAATCATCTATATATATCTAAAAGTGGATGCAGGCATGATCCTACTGGAATAGGAGGCTTACTGTCCTCATGCAATGGCTGATTGTATCATCCAGTGCATGGTGTGTTTCTTAGAATTTGTATTAAATAGTAGCAGGGAAAAAAGTCATCTAGCCATCTTGAGAAATCCATGTCTTTTTGCTTAAGCCTTTCTTCTGCTTTTTTTTGGGGGGGGAACTGGTAGCAAACTAGGATGTTTCAAACATAAGGAAAACCAAGAATTCTTCTAAATAGAAAGTCATTTCCAGAACACTGTAATTCTTTTAATTCTCCACCTCAAGTACAGTCAGGTTTCTGTTCTTTCCTGCTGAAGTAATCTGTATGTGAAGCTTTGGAAAATTATGTCACTTTATTCTCACATAGTCTTTCAGTGAAAACAAGAATCACAATTTGAATCTTCTGTGTGCCAAAGGAAATCAGTAGCCATCACTATCAAAGATGTCTTCTCTTTAGTAAGGGCCTGGCCCAACTTAATCTTCAACTCCAGAGAATCTAGGAAGTTATCCGATGTCTTAATCCTTAAAATCTTTGCACCTTACAAACGTTTATACAGCTGCAACAGCTTTTATTTATTTAATTTGAAGCTTGTTATTGAGAACATTAATATATTGTTTGTAGCTGATGCTCATTCAGCAAAGTGTCTGTTAATATATTAGTATATTAAGCAAATTGCTGCAGGAGCGAATTGTTGCAGGAAGAGTGGAGTGTAAAGAAGCAGCAGCAGAAGAGCAGTAGCTGTTCATGAGACCATCCTTCCAATTATCTGCTGGTGTCTTCGTTAGATAGTAGTATGGTGTGTGAAACCTTGCTCTTGGCACGTTGCCAATGCAGTATTTTAACATGTACTCCTCACTTTTAAGCCTTCCACTGATAGCGAAGTTCTGGAGTACAGCTTGAAAGATACTTCGTAGTTGTTTCAGAACCACTTTAATCACATACTAAACAAATGGCACGAGAAAGATCACACTTATGTTGTCAGCTTCTAGGTGCCTTTTCAAATGGATGGGTGATATTAGCAATGAGAACAACATGATCCTAGTGGGTGGTAGGAAGAAGCTGTTCAGTCTTTTTTTCCCTGTTGCTTACCAAATGCTGTAGGAAGAAAGTTTTTTTGTGTGTGTGTTTTTCATTATGTCCCTAAATCATATAGAAGAAGTACTTCCAACAAGTTTTAACTTCCAGCTTAAGTAAATATTTGAATGGATCTGCTTTCTCTGGTTTACTCAAAATTTTTCAACTTACTGGTTACCAGAAAAGGGGCTTTGTAAGTGTTTTCAAGGAATCCATAACGGATATTGGACATTGCTTAATAATTGCTCCAAGGCTTTTAGTATATGTGGCCTGGAAGTATGCCATACAAGCAACAGTGAGTAACAACTCACTGGAGAATTCTCAATTCAGCTCAGAGACTGTTTTTCAAACTTTATTGTGAGTATGTTTGTCTCTTAACTTAGTAACTACTTGGAAGAGAGGAAGAGAGGAAACTCAAAAAGAATTGGAAATCTGAATTACCTTCTATTTTATGTTGACATGTTTCTTGATTGTTCTTTGTTTTATATACTGAATGCACATATAATTTTCCCAATTTCATCCATTTTCTCTTCTACATTTGGACCTTGGAGGCTGCTGGATCAGAGAAAATTCAAGTTTTCTCATCATTCAAATTGCAGAACATGTGCAAAGCAAATCAGTTTGAATTGGTAGTTAGCTAGCAGTGCGGGCTCAAGTTTGCACTTCCGTTTCCGAATAGACATAGCTTGTGTTGCCATCCCACTAACACTGCTGCAGTCAAGTCAGACATACTAAGTGACAGAGCCCCATTTCATTTTGCTTTATTTGGAAAAAAGAGTACAAAAAGACTTTGTTCCCTGTTCCGTGGAGTTCATATAGGCAACCCCTCCCCTTCAGAAAAGGAAAAAACAAACAAACAAACAAAAAAATACCAGTCTGCAACACATTCTACCTGTCAACATACAACAAAGGCTTGGTCCTTCAAAGACCACAGTACCAATGTGAAACTAGGTACCGAAGCCCATCAGTATTTTCTTGAGTAATAGACCCCATTTTGAACTTTTTTTGTTGTTCAACTTTCAACTATTCTTTTTTTCTTTACTACTTCAGGATTTTATAGATCGGTGTCTGCTATAATCATTTCTTATCACTTCTTACATCCTTCAGTCACCACTTAGCCATGTTTTCTACACTAACTCTCTCAGTTCCCCTTTATAATTTAGTCCTCTTAGCTGTATATATTTTCATGGTGCTAATGTTCTCCAGATTAGCAGTGTTTTTCATGTATTGGGATAGAACACTGGAATGTGCCAGACTCTAAAATAAATTCTTTTTAAGTTGTTAAAAATGTTATTTGGCTTAGTTGTGCCTTCCATGCTTGCAGTCTTGCCCTCTCAAACTTCACAAATTACTACACAGGGTAACTAAGCCAGGCACAATCATTACACTCTCCAAATTCTGAAATCACACAGCTCCCACTGAAAATTTAGTTTCTGAGAATTTTCTTAATACAAATTCTAGGCATTCTGAGTAAGAGCTAATACTGGCTTCATTGTATAAGCTATTGCACCCATCTCACCAGTCTTGTTGCCTAATAGCATCAATCCTGCAGATTTTTGGACTAGTTAGTAAGGATCAGATTTATGTGATGCTGAGCATAACTGTGCTAACAACAGCTGGGTATCATTTCTGTTTTGGTTATTTTCTCTTTATGATGTTGATTCATATCTAAACTGTGAACAACTGACTTACATTGCATATAACCTAGATAGTGGTCTAGATATTAAAGGTACTTTGTCACAATAGCAGATAAATTAATATGGTTGGCCGTACTGCTGTTCTGCATAGGGATGAAAAAAACAATCGAAAACCACTCTTCACTTATTGATGCTTATTTGGGACGAATATGTTCCACAGAGTATTATGATCGAGTAACACTTTTTCTCAGTTATGAACACCCATCGATTTTATTCTTTTTGCTAACAGATTCTGATCTATCTGTTTGTTTAGCGGTTGATATGTTACTTTGAAGGAATATCTTTTTAAAATATCAAAGCCATCTAGGGACAGAGTTGCCCTACGACTTAGTGGAATTAAAGACTGTAAAATCATCAACATTGTTTAAAACAATTATCCTCATCACATGACTTTTGAGTTTGCAGAATTATCTGCCACATATCCTAGCACTTTATTCCAATCATAGTTTTAAAACCAGGTTCTACCGAGTTCTTATATTCCCCTAAGAGTATAAAAAGCAACACAAAACAGAAAGGAGTGAAAATGCTGAGAAGTGGGGGGCGGGCAGGGAGGGAAAAGGAGGTTATTCCGGTCTCTAGTATCTCTGCCACTGGCTTACAATGTGTTACTGATATGTTGGTTGGGTGGGGTTTTTTTGTTTCATTGGTTTTGTTTTCTTTTTCTTTTTTTTTTTTTTTTTGGTCTCTGTTTTCCTATGCGCATTCTACCTATCTTTTCTCTTTCACTTTTACTTGCTTGGCAAACGTATTTAGGGGATTTTGATTTTACCTGGAATGTTTAGGGTCCAATAATTATTACAATATAAAGCCACTCTGGTGTGTCCCGGTATACATTTCATCTTATTTGCAGTTGTTGACACTTATATACTTATGTGTATATATAAAAAAATTAAAATGGTGTTCTGGATAGTGCAAATGTTTGGTCTAAACAGGTATTTTTTCCTGCAAAGAGAGTTCTCTGACAATATTTAAGAGAATGAATCCTACACGATTCCTAATCCAAAAATAATACTACAACAGTATATTTATAGCATTGCCAAAAGCTTTTTTTTAGAAACTTCTGATAATTCTGTGAATGTTTAGGGCTTCTTCTTACATATCTAGTACAGTGAGTGATGTCTCTGAGAGTCATCATCTGTGCTGCCTTAGGAGAAATTCTAGATGGTGACAGTCCTGTCTAGTCAAATATCAAATAAAATCATGAGATCCTCCTCAAACATATTTTTCAAGAAATGGCTCAGACATCTGGTCTTTCCTCTACTACTTTTCCTGTGTTTCATGAAGTTAAAGTAGTGTATATAATGCAAAACAACCAATTATCACCAGGTATTCCCATTTCTACAAGGCTCCACATTTTCATTTGAAACTCTCACTAGAAACGTAGCAGACTTTTTCATGATTATTAACTATCTCCAAGTTGTAGACATAGTCTCTGTCTAGAGTAGATATAACTATTAAAATACAGAAACAATATTTTATTACCTGAACATTAATAGAATGAGGTGCTTGGAAACTAAAGGAGCATTAGAGAAAATAGGACAATAATTTACCTGAAGGGGACTAGCATTTTAAAATTGTTTGGGTATTGACAGTAATAAATTCTGATAGCTTTTGAAAATTAGAGAGGATATCCTAAGTTACGAAGAATTCTGTTATCATTTGACATTACAAAACCCTTTTCTCCCACTGCAAGATATGCATATAATTTCCATGACGACCAATGGGAATTACTGTGCGCTGCCGTGACACAGGAACATCTCATATGTCCAGTGATGAAATGATATTGTACCTGAGCTGTAATTTAGGGTAGCATAAACTCTGATATACAATGAGAAAGCCACTAAACTTTTAAGAAAAACAGTCAGCAAGGGAAAGCTGTAAAGTCTACCTGCTGCCTAAAATACACTTTTTGTTTAAAACCACATTTACTTTTCCCATTCCAACCACTTTTAATGTGTGTTATAGACTGATACCGACTTGCAACAGATGGAGCTTTGTGGTGTCTCCCACACAGCTACTGTAGGGCGAGGGAACCGGCCCTAAATCATCCATACCATTAAACCGTTTGTGTTTTGCCTACTAGAGGTGGCTTATACCAAGTAGGACTGTCCCCAGAAATGCCCAGCACAAGCTGTAGCATATTCACACTGTGCGGGTTAGATGTGGTCATGCTGTTTTGGGAAGTAGGGCACTTCAGCTGCATGGATGTGAACAGGTGACCCCAGAGCCAGAGAGTAGTTCCTCTCCTGTTTGAACTGGTGAGACAGTGCCTGGAATTGTTCACTTGGCTTCAGATGGTGAATAAATTGCTGTAGAAGAGTTAAGAAAAAGAGAGGAACATATATAGTAAACTATGCATCTTTGTGGACTATGAATAATTGCAGCTTAAATGCATTTTCTTGATGCTTGCATACTCTCTGGATTTGTGTTACTTCAATAAAATCTATCGCTTAGTCCTAGCAAGCATATGATCTGTTTTGCATCACCAATATGCTGCATTGGCTTATGATAAGTATTTGCCACTGTAGTCAATACAATCTTATGTATTATAAATCAGATGGCATTTGTCTATAGCCTTAATATTTCCAAACTGATTGTACAGTATACAATTACACTATAATTATTTTATCCAGGGCATTTCTACAGTTACTTTTTTTAGGCTTGCATATGTGGGTAGTGGCTAGGGGAAGTTTTATTAGTTGTGTGATGTACATGAATATTTTCACCAAGCCACTTACAAAAACACAGGCTTCTCCACGTGATATTGTTTTACGTTGGTTAGGTAATACGTTGAAAATTAGTGCTAAATCATTTCCAATTATGTTGTTGAAGTTGAAATAACAGAATCAGTTATTTGTAATAATTCTTTGAGAAAAAAAAAAGTTTGCATGTGTTTTTTCTTTTTTTTTGTTTGTTGTTGTTGTTTTGTTATGTTTTGTTTTGTTTTTCTTTCATGGTGATTAGTATATTTCCATGTTCTTTTAACTTCTTTGGTACATCTCCAACATTTTGTTATTTACTTTTTTACTATCAGCCACTGTGCCCCACATTCTTAGTTTTTTTTTTCTTTTTTGTTTTTTTTTTTTTTTCCCCAGTTCTACCAGGTTAAATCTACCAAGTGAAAAAGAAGAACAAGGACAATGTGAAACTATGTAAAAATCTCACATTTTTGTTTCAGGAAAAGTAGTTTGCCATTTCTGTGTGCCATTCTGTATATCTGCCACATAGACAGCTATAGTAAACCAAAAACGATGCATATTTATTGAAGTACTTGAACTTTCATGTATGCTACTGTATGGTATAGGTCCTTTGATAGCGATGTGACATGGAAATCACGCTATAATCGTTTGAATGGGTAGACTGAAATTCTCTATATGCTCTATCCATGAAGTTCTACATGAAGCTGATATTAGTGAGTGAATTACTGTGAAAACTGGGTGTACATAGACTTTTTTGTTGTTTTCTCATGAACGTTACAGGGAAATTATAGAAAGAGTGTTCTGCAGTTAGGTTTTCTATTGTGTTGCTTGGGAATTGTCACAACCAGCAGTAATAAAGTTGTTGACTTTATCTGCCATTGAGCAGCAATACATAATGTTCCATAAGGCTTTCTAGAGCAACTGCTTAGGGTGTAGAAACAATTCTTTTTAGCTTGACAGTTATGGATTTGTAACAAAAATACCACCTTTTTATGGCTTATGCAAGTAAGTTTTCTAAATTCATATTGAAAAGAGCAAGAGAATGCATTCCATGGGCAAAACTAGACTTCATCTTATGGCTGTTGCCCTGGTGAAATATTTTCAGTAAATTACAGTCTTTATGCCGTCCTTGGATCTTCTGCAATCTCAGCTGCCACTGCTGTATAATGTACATTGATTTTTGTTTGGTATTCAGACAGAGAGAAAGCTGTTTAATCATTTGGTTTCTGACTTGTTAATAAAAAATCTGTCTACTTTAATAAGTTTATTTTTGATAAAACTACAATCTCTGCCACAGTTTGACATACTTTCTTATGTTTTTTAAAGTAACAAATGATGCTGAGGATGAGACAATATCACTGTAATTTCTTCTTACCAAGTGAATGCCTTCATGATTTGCAGTGCTGTTCAACATACAGAGAATTAAAGCTACTTGATCATTCTCCATAAGAACTGTAAATAAAGTTTTACAGTTGTCCCACATCAAGGGAAATGAAAGAAGAAAAAGGCAAGAGAGACCTCTGCTCATTAAAAAAAAAAAAAAAAGAGAGAGAGAGAAAAATCTAATAATGCAGAATGACATGCTTATTCTAAAATGTGAACATCTTTTATATCACTAACAGTTTTCCACTCCATCACATCTCATTGATATTCTGCTTCATTAAAGTCTCATGATAGAAAAGCTATTAATATGCAGAGGTAATTTTATATCAGATCGGGGGAGAAAAAAACAAGTCTAATAATATAATTACTGATGTTATATGATGGGAAATCACTAATATGATTAGAAGTGCCTGACAGATTATAGTAAGAGATTTGATAAAGTCCACCTGGGTTTGGAGGAGTCAATTGATCCAAGCCCCAGGTACTGTAGGGAAAAGGAAATAGAGGAAGCAGCAGGGCAGGACTCCAATTAGGAGATCATAAAACAAGCGTAAATCATTTTTTTTAATGTGTCTGCAGCTGGTTTGCACCTTGTAGCAGAACTCTTCTCTATGTTAAAAATATTCCTCCAATTTAGCATTTGGTTCTGTAACAATGCTTATGTGACAATGCAAAGACACTGTCAGTAAGACAATGGATTACATTCTGAAAAACTCCAAAAATTTTGAGCAACATTTGCTGTTCCATATTTCATTGACTATAGAAGAAAATGTAGTCCACAGAGCCAGATAAATCCCCTTTTTCACTTCTACCAGTGTAAAGCTGAAAGACCTATGGTGAAATTTTGGGACAGCAATGCATCCAACTAAAATATGTTTAAGACAGAATACATTTAAAAGATTTTTTCAGTGTGAAGGCATAAGAATTTCACCATTTGAGATGTTCAAACTGCATCAGCTTACTCAGTGGGCATGGATTCTTCAGGCATGTGTAAGAATAATTTTTAGACAAAGAAACTCAGAGTGTGTGAGCTAATAGCTCCCCAGAGGTACCTTGTGCACAGCTTCTATGTTGCATGATGTACAAAGGCTTGACTGAAAATGCAGAATTTTCTAGATTTTGTGAAGTCCCACAGGAGTGAATTTCTGCTACTATTTTCATGTAGGTGACAAAATGGTTGCTTAGAAATTTTTTAACGTATTTTATATTTATAGCTTAAGGAAGATCCTGTCTGACACTCTATAAACATATTTTGTGTTTCTCGGTTGGTTATTTATAACATAGTATGTTTGGCATTGTGGAAAGTTTGTTAAGCAGTTGTGATACAAATCAATTAAAGGAGAACCATGTTTCAGAGTATCCATTGATAACAGATAAGAGATAAGCATATTAACAGGGGAGAAGACAAAACTGAACATCAGAATAATATAGCACAGGAAGAAACAAGATACTATTTTCTCTAAATGGATGGATATCTGCATAGGAAAGCTCCACATTCATACTGATCTCAATTGTTTTCTTTGCATTATCAGAGCAGATTGAGAACAACATTTTTCAGATCATTATCATTATACCAACATGGTTCAGTTCAAAATAAGATATTATGATCTTTGATCCCTTCCGCCCAAACCCACTGATTCAGTGAGATATTCACAGGTCTGGCCTGATTACACAGGCTACAAGATTTATATATTATTTTTTTCTCAAGCAAGATTCAGAAAATGGTGTATATTCCTTTCATTATTGTGCCTTAATGCATTTCAGCTGCTTCTTAGTGGTAAAATAAATAGTGTAGAGGCATGGTGTTGGATCATTTCCTGCAGTTGCTAAGTTATAAGTACAGTTCTTGGCATGGTCTTGCCTCCTGACAATCAGAAAACTCCCAGACAATTCCCAGTCTCAGTTTGAGGATTAGCATGAGCTAGGGACTAACAGGAATAGGTAATTTGACCACAACCTCTCTGTTTTGGAAAGAAAGAAAATTTAACCCTACACACATGATCCATACATTGCCAGGTAGATCCTGGTCCATTTTTATTTACTAGTGCAGTTGAGGCAACACTAGCAGTAAGAGTCTAATCAAGTGTAGAACAGCCTCATTTCTCATAAGCATCCAAAAGTCACAACTCAAAACTCATTGTCTTTTATGAAGATTGAAAAATAATCTTTTTTTTTTTTTTTTTTTTTTTAAGCCAAAGATTCCATAAGGTAGTCTTTTGTTTTGTAACAGTCTGTGACTTTTTTTTTCCCCATCTTGGTTTAAGTTTCTGGCACTGCATCAATGCAACCTTATAACTATGGGCCTACATATATTAATTATAGAGTAGCTACCAATTATGACAGAATATGCATATGGCATACACAAAAAACAGTATTATACAAAAAAAAAAATTATCCACAGAAGAGTTTTGGACATCTGTTTAAGAGATACTTGTCTTTGATAAAATCCTCTCCTCTATAGAGTCTTTGCATGTGCTGTTCCACTTAAGCCCCATTCGTGCTTCCTGCCTGCAAAGAGAGGATTTTAGACATCTGGTCAGAGAATCCTCTTTTATTACAGACTTTTGAAATGTAAGAGAAATGGTGCATGCTACATTCCTTTACATTTGCTTCACCCAATTGGTCTAGCTGTTTGCAGTTGTAGCAGGTAGGTAAAAAGCACTAGATTTGCTCTTCCTTGGCCTCTTCTATTGCTATCATGTAGCTGTTGTTTAAATCCATAAGATGAAAAGTCTCTACTTGTGTTTTCCTTCTGCTAGTTCTGATTCCACTGTGCTGTGACTTGATCTCAGATAAGTGATTCTCTGGACTTAGTGGACATGACCCTGGTTTAACAAGCAAACCAAACGTAAACCTGTATTTGTCCTGCCAAACTCAAGGTGTGACAGAAAGGGTCATGGAGCCTCTGAGCTTTAAAATGGTTCTTCTTTTCTTCTCACAGGTTACAGTGCGCATTTTAACTCTTTCAGGCTGATGGCTAGCAAAGGAAATGCCCCTTCACGGTTGGAAAACATAGTGTATCATGAGCAAGCAAGGACCTGAAACTGAAAATAATAATTTGCATGCTAATCCTGGAAATCTCAAAGTTTATTTCCTCCCCAGACACAAAAAGTTATAAGAAATCAGACCATCTAGGTAAACCTCTGCTGAGAAACTGTGCCAATGAATGATTCCTAAATCATGTTTTTGCAAATATTGTACCGAGGAAATATGACATGACTGTGAAGAGCAATTATTTTGCTAGAAATTCATAGTTTATTCCACTGTGAGATATGTGCAATAATTGTGGATCGTATCTTCACCTATGGACAGACTTTACATAGCAGAGATTAGGGGACAAGGAAGAAAAAATTCCTTGATACAGCATTTTGAAATGCCTGACAGATTATGAAGTCATGCAAAGGTTTCCTATCTCTTCAATAAAACCTGAAGAAATGTGATTAATTCCTTTTGCTTCTCACAGAAGCGTGTATTCTAGAATTAATATCATCAGAGATATGTTTCCTTTCATCTTACTGCCATGAAACACTGCAAATAGCCTGGCTCTGTCTTCCTGAAGATCTCTTTACAGGTATTAGAAAGCTGCTGTTCAATCCCTCAGAAGTTGTCTTTTCTCCAGACTGAAAAAGCCGTTCTCTGTTCTCTGTTTCTCCTCACAGAGCCAGTGCCCCAGCCTCCTGAGCATCTTGTTGGCCCTCTGCTAAATTTGCTTCAGTTTCTTGATGTCTGCCATCAACTGGGAGTCCTAAAACGGGATATTCTAGACTATGCTTTTGTTGCAAGGGGTTATTTCTTTGCAGGACTTTTCATTTATCTTTGTTGAATTTCATGATGTTCCTGTGCGTCCACTTCTCCAGGATGTCTAGGTCCTTCTGAACGACCATCCTGCCTACCCTGGCATTGAGAGCACCAGCTGGGCCCCATTTATAGTCATCTGTAAACTTGCTGAGATCCTTTCTCCACCTCTTTCCGGTCATTGGAAGAAATGAGTGAACACTGACAGAGGTGTTAAACAGGACAGATCCCATTACAGTCTCCTGAGGTGATACTTTGGCACACTGTAGACCCCTGCCAGGGGGTCTACCACATCCAGGTAGAAAATGGCCATTAACTGCTTCCTGCTGAACCCTGCCAGCCAGCCAGTATTTTTAGTTACCTAGCTGTCCACCTATCCAGACCATAATGTCCTAACTGGACTACAAAAACACAGCAGCAGACAGCATTGAAACTCTTGCTAAAATCAAGGTAAACGACAGCTACAGCTTTCCCCCTGTCCACAAATCTAGGCATTTTACTATTGAGAGCAATCAGGTTGGTCAGGCATCGTTTATCCTTGGCAAGCCTATGCTGGCTGTTCCTGAGCACCTTCTTCTCCTCGAGGTGCCTGGGAATATGGCTTGAAAAGACTCGTTCCATGATATGTTGCAGGTGTTCAACACTACCAACTCAGAAGTCCTTTATTACAATCAAAAATGAGATATATATCTGCTTAAAAGATCTAGGCGTTGTGGTTTTTATAGCATTTTATAGCAAAATATATCTATTATCCCTCTTTTTTTTGGATACTTCAGTAATGCAGATGCTTCATGTATGATATTTTCTGGTCCAGTAGTCAGCAATAATGAAAGCCAGGTAATTGAACCAAGCATAATATGCTACTTGTCACTTTCAAAGCTTTCTAATTTTAGTGTCTGAGAATCTCATATACGGACTCTCAAATCAAACAAGCGGACACCTTCCTGCTGGAGACAGGGTGAGAATTTCCATTGAAATCCTAAGGGTATTTATGGGAGTTCTATTTAGTGATAGCTGGCTTCTGAGTGATATTTACCTAAGCTCTCCTTTTTTATTGGTATTTTCCAGACTGCAAACATAACAGAAAGTTCTGTCCATGTGACTCCAAGATATTGCAGGTGACTGTCAGCTTGATGCAGAAATTCACTTTGTCTCACTGCATCACAGTTTATGAAGTACAATGCAAATTCTTTGGTCTTTAGGGCATGTCATTTCCATGTCCAGTTTTTGAAATTAATTTACACCATTGCAAGACAAAGAAAGTGGAAATTTTCCTGCTGTCATACCCAGTAAGTATGAAAACTCAGTTTATGCCATTAAGGTCATGACCAAGTATCCCTACAGCCCAAATAATAAAGTTTAATAATCATTCTCAAGAAAAGTCAACCAGACAGTAAATCCAGCTGGTAATTTAGCACAATTTCAGGGACGCTCTAAGTTACAGAGGCTGGAATACTCCCTTGATGCAAGTCCTATGATATTACATTGCAATTTCATGGCACGTTCCTTCACCGCAATTTCCTTTTCCCAGTATGATCATTTCCCCCGACATGGGAGACAGTGAACTGTAGCGTATGGATTTCCCAGTGTTTATCATTCTCCAGAGGGTAACTATGAATCATCACAAGTCCATAAAGAATCCAGCCCTTAGTGGCAGAGATTCAGTGTTCAGCATATGCTTCTGCACAGTTATTGACGGTGGATGCATGGTCTAATATATACTTCTGAAGCAAGGCTTCAATGCTTTCTTTCTAAATCATATGTAAAGATATTTTTGGCATGCATCCATCCATATTCTGTCTGAAACAAGTTGAGGAAAGAAGCTGAATGTACTTTGGGAATTTTGTTTTGAGGAGATTTATACTTAATGGAGCTGTGGCTGCCAAAATTACTTTTTAAAATGTATGTTAAAAATAAAACCTATATGTATCTCAGGTCTACATATAACTGTTTTCTGCAGAACATAACCTACTAGTATGTCCTGCCAGAACATATGATACACCAATTTTGCCTCTTCTGATGGGGTAAATTCATGTCTGCCATATATCCCTTATAAATATTAATTGGTATTACTCCAGGGATGAATTTGGCTGCTTAGTACAGGAACAAGCCTGTTCATCTGGATGGATGTGCTTCCTTGAACACTGGCCAATGCCTAATTGGCCTAATGTCTGAAAATGCCTAATGTCTGAAAGGCAAAAGAAACTTTTCCTCATGAACTTGTTTAACAATATCATAGGTTCATGGGGAAAAAGAACGTATTTTCCTATGCCCATTAGTATTACTGATGACTTCTTCAGATGCAGAATAGAAGCATAATTTTTCAAAGGAAAATACAAGGTGAAAGCACTTGTTCTGAGTTAAACCTTTTCTGAGAGAACAACTGGGAAGAATTGGAGGCAGCAATCAGAGGCAACAGTGAGAGGCTGGGCCCCTATAAATCAGTTGGACTTGACGTAAAAATGCCTTGGGAACCAAAATATAGCCCTAAATGTCCTCTAAGGGCTTTCTGTGCACCCAGCATTTCCTGCGTAGAAAGGTAGTTTGTCTTTATCTTTATGCATGGCAAACTCATGGGCTGAGTTAATGAGAACTAAAGACTGCTTATTAGAAGCTGCTTCTCAGTGTTTCATGCAAGTTCATACATATTAGCTAATTTAAACTAGAATTTCAAGGGTTCACAATACTTCACCATGTATCATTTTTTCTCTGAATTTTATTTTTATACATATCTGGTCAAAGAATATTCATGAAATACTGTATTCAGAGATTAATGGCAAAATATAGTGAAATCAGTGAGTAATTTTCTTTAAGTAGAAAACTGGAATGATAGTCATACATTCTGTAGTTTCGCAGAGGGCAAAGTATGAGGATACTGTTGAAAGCATTATACATTAACAGCAGCAGGTGACACAGCCTCTCAGAGGTGCCAGAGCATGTCTTGGGGGAGGGGGGGGCTGGAAGTATTACAGCACAGAAAACAGCTGTCTCAGGAAATCACACAGCAGATATAGGAGTCCATTTCGCAAAAGAGGGAAATAAATAATAATATTATTAGATATTTTTGATGAGAGATCTCTAATTTTCCAGTTTTTGAAAAATCAGGCTATTAAGATCAGCTGTTGTCTTTCGTCTCCAAGACTGTGCTCTCACCAAATTAAAATTAAAACCTAAAAACATCCAGGGAAGTGCAGGGAAAAAAATGAATATATTATCATCATCCATTTTACTTATTTGCTGTCATCTGTAGGATCTAAACATTATCTCAGCTGCTGAAGATATAGTTTTCTAAGGTCTAGCTAACTTTAAGCTCTGACATAACCCTTTACTTTAACTATTTCCAGAGAAAAAACGGCCAAAAATGAACTACATGCTGCTAATATGTCTATGTGCATTAGAAGATACAGCTAAATTAAGTTGCCAGTACATTATATAAAGCAATACTATTCCTTTAATTGATACTTATTTTCATAGTGTCTTATTTCTGATTACTGGACTGACTCCAAGAAAGGACCATCCTGCAATAGAAATGGAATGGGCAGTTTTCTGGGTTATATGAGCCTGGGAATGGAGGAGCAGCACACCTTTGTTTTAGCAGACAAGTTATGACTGGTTGCAATACTTCAGTGGCTTCCCTAAGTCATTCACAGTGACCCAAGACTGAACCCAGGACCATGCCACAGCTGCTCTCCCTGTGTTTTTTTTTTTTTTAATTATTTTTTGTTTTTATTTATTTTTATTGTGTGTTCAAAAACACACCCCACCTATAGAGAACAGCATCTGGTTTTCTACAATGCAGCACCAGTGGCTGTTTCTGATCTGAAAATAACTCTTCTCAGAACAGTGAAATAATAAGATTTAGAACAAAACAAGTAACAAGTACCTTAGGAGCATGAGCTCAGGTAGGGACCTAACACCTATCAGAGCTTCCAGCTGATTCTAATACTTTCTTCTCTCTAATTACAGCCTCTGTTACCAGCCTTCCCTTTCGTTTCAGCAGTGTCAAGCAGGTGAGCTTCCATCACCATGATACAACTATTGGATGCAGCATTTTGGGTGGAGCTCATCAGCATGCTATATATAGAAGCAAGCTCCATCAGCCTTACTTTGTTCATTAGGTCTTTTTAGTGATGATTATTTTAGAGGGAACTGGTCCAGCTTAAGATATATTGGTGTCTTTGGACAGTTTGTTAAGATTTAAGAAGGAACGAAGGCCTGAGTTGTTGTCTTATGCTGCTGGAGTACACTTAAGAAAATTAGATGGTGACATTATGTGTCCAGAGGAGTGGATGTTTTCCAGCTCTATATGTTCCTGTTTTTTGTTTTGTTTGTTTGTTTGTTTTTTGTGGCAATCTACTTGCTGAAAGGAGTGGAAACAATTGTGGTAGTCTTGAAAGAAGCCAAAAAGAAAAGGTTTGTTAGCAGTTACACTAATCCCTATGCATTTCAGGTGGCAGTAGCAGCAGCTACTATTTTGTTTTACTGGTATTTGGACAGGCAACCTCTGAAAAAAAGGAGTGGGGCTTATAACTATCATAGTTGAGGCTGTAGCATACTTTGAGTGTCTTGGCAACAGAGAGATGACAGTAACACAATGCTTAATGGTGGCTGGAAAGGATTTGTGTTCCTAGAACGCAGGGGACCAGGAAGATGTCCACAATTATGATTTGATAATGGAGGGAGATCCTGTGTTTATGTTGACTTATGAGCATTTATTGTTGTTTGCATTGTGGTATTTCTAGACCTTAGGACATATTCAGGCTTAAGAACATAGCGAAAGGTAGTCTTTACCGCAAGACTTAATTCAGTGTAACAGAGATGGAGTGTTCTTCTGGAGAATGCTGTGTGTTTTTTATACTCGTGTCTCAAGTGAATGAGCTGTTTTACAATACTGTAGCTTGTGAAGTTCCATTGTAGTTAGTGTTTCATGTAAATGCTAACTTGCAGTAAAAGGAAGAAAATCCATTTTGCGCTGCAGTTTAACTGTTTCATTCTTTCTACTGTGTGGACCCCATTACAAGACCCTCGTCAGGCAGGACAAATTTCCAATGTGCAATAACCTTCTGTCAGGGAAGAGTACAAATATCCTATTTCTTGAAAGGGTCTTGTCCAAATTTCATTTAGAATAAACAAAACAGTTGAAAGATTAGTATCTAAGTAGCTTTTTAGTTGATTTGCTTCCAATGTAAAGAGTGATGACCAAGGTGACCATTCTGTAAGAGCAACAAAATTTTGCATTGTTCCTCTTGATGTGTGAAATGCATGCAAAATTGTTTGAAAAGTGCAAGTTGATTAGTAAAAGAAAGCTTGCAGTAATTGTAGTGAAATCAAAAAAAGAACTAAGGAAGAGCATTGTAAAGAATACATTTAATTGTATGTAATTACTTGACGTATATTTCAATCAGAGGAAGAAAGGGAAAGGAGCATGCTAAATGGTGTTTGTATGGCAATTATGCTGAGATGATTTTCCCAAATGACTGAACTTGGTGTGAGTTTTGAATTAAAAAAATAATAATAATGTCAGTTGTTTCTAGCTGCTTTTAAAAATTGTTATAACTTTTTCTTCACTGTGATTAGTCAAAACGCTCTGCCCTGTCCTTCGCATACATTCGCATGTTTGATAAAGTTCACTTTCTTTTCTGGTAATACTCTGCAAGCAAATTATGTAGAATACAAGTCCAGCAGAACTTGAAACATCAACACACAAGTAAAAAGCTTTGAGCCATATGATGCTGCAGCCATTTAAATGTGCAAATGCCCTAAAACTGAGCTGCTCAGTTGAATGAGTTTTTGACATACCAAGTTTGATGTCTTTGAATGAATTACAGTCTACTTTAAAGTAAGGATATGTGTATTGCAGAGGAAAGTGGAAGCAGTCTGTGAGCAGGGTTCCTGGTGTGAATTCAAATGCTCTTGTCTCTGTACAAGTAATCACAGTTGACTGTGCTAAATCATTAATAAATTGAAGGTCACATCCTATCCATCACTTTAATCTGTTTCCCATGGGTAGTAAAGTTTAGAGATGTAATAACTTGTTCTATTTTATAATCACTTTTTATACTGGAGAAGTTCATGCAAATGTTTTCCTTTTTGGGCTTAGGGTTAATGCAGGAAGATGATGTTACTGGTGACAAGCAAATGAGTGTACTGGTACAACTGGGGTGAGGTGGGGGATTAGGACATTCTGAGAAGTTGAATGATTTTTCTTGTTCTCCTGGCATCATCTGCTAAGCACATTGTATGTTTTTAAGGTGGTCAAGAAAATGCACAGTATTAATACCCAGAGATGGTGAAATCTGAATGTAGATGAGTTCTCTAAGTATGCATCTTGGTGTGCACACCATCAGGAGATGTCACTGAGGACCATAGATGGCTATTTTAACTGGAACACTTGTAATTTACAATGCTATTTTTTGCCTCTGATCTACTTTTAATCCAGAAAAAAAGTCTCAGACTTGTACTGAAGTTACATTCTGAAGGATATATTTACATTCTGTTCTGAGGCTTTATCAAATCTGACTCTGGACAGCACTGTAGCAGCAGCAGTGTAGAGTTCAAAATACTGCTGAACTTTTTAGCTGCCTTATGCTGAGCTACCACTGTTGCAGATTCACAGACTGGTTTGGGTTGGGAGGGACCTAAAAGATTATGTAATTCCAACCCCCCTGCCAGGGGCGGGAACACCTCCCACCAGACCAGGATCCTCAAAGTCTCATCCAGCCTGGCCTTGAACACTTTGAGGGATGGGGCATCCACAGCTTCTGGGAAACCTGTTCCAGTGCCTCAGTGCCCTCTGAGTAAAGAACTTCTTCATGATGTGTAACCTAAACCTACTCTCTTTTGGTTTAAAGCTATTCCCCCTTGTCCTATCACTACTCTCCCTGGGGAGTTCCTCCCCACCTTTCCTGTAGGCCCCTGTTAGGGGGTGTGCTCACCACAACTGAAATATATTCTCAATCCTGGGTGCTTGTAAGAGGCATGAGAGCCTTATGCCAAATTCTAGCCTAAATTCTAAACCAAGTGCAAGTGTGAGACTGTGATGCCTGTCCTGGCTTGTGCAGGTTGAAAGGTTAGATGATTAAGTCTAATTCTGTTGTGGCCTACATGGCCCCCGCTTTTCCCCCCACCTTTTAGGCACATGTTCCCAAAAAGGTCCACTGTGAGGAGCTGTTTTCTGTCAGTGGACAAATCGTGGCTCACAGTAAAAGCTGTTGTTGACTTACTGGGAATATATGCATTTTCCTCTTTCTGTAGCAAAAGAACTTAGGGAGCTTTTTTGGAGAATTGAAGAGTTTCTTTCTCTATGGCTCTGCTAAACAGATCAACCATGGTTGATGCCACGAGAAAGTGTTTTAAGGTTCTCCTGGCTACAAGACAGCTGTTGTCCCCTGCCTCCCCTCCTGATGAGTTTCTGCAGCATACAGTGGGCTGCATAAGTATACATTTGTCAGAATGTGGACACACATTTTAGGTAAAAATGCATGTACTTCTTATTTGCTTGCTGAGCAGTGCTGTGGAAGCCTTCATATATATGAGTGCACGTGGGACTTGTGTGTTTTTCATTGCATTAGCTGACTTGGCAAATACTCCAATTAACGAAAACCATAAGGGGAAATGGAAAACGTGGCCTAACGTTTTATTTCCATGTTGATGCATTATGATGATTCCCTTAAAATGTCTTGTCTTATTCTTCAGGGAGCCCTTATCTGCATATGATGTTCACAAAGGGCCTGCTGGAACATCCAAGTCCAGTCTGCACTTGTGAAGCACCTGCTCTGCAGGTAAGTTTTCAAAATAAATTTGTTTCTTTCAGTGGTCCTGCAAGATACAGATCTGGAGAGAAAACTGAAAATAACAAACCCACTACAGTGTCATAAAGTATGTTTCTCATCTTCTCTAAGGATGAAACATCTCAGTGATAAAATACAAAAAGTTGATAGATGTCAGCTTTGTATGGAAATTCTATGGACTAGGATGTCAATTCCCACATTTATTCAAAAGGAACCTGCATGATGTTTCCATAATGTGATGTCTAGCTCACATGTGCTGTGTGGTAGCAGTGACCTTCTTTCTGCTCTGGATTGCTAGTCTGGCTACAGTGGAAGGGCTTAGAGAGAGGGTTGCAAGCGAGGGGAGCGCTGCAGCATGTAGTCCTGTGGGAGCGCACACTTGCTAACAGGATCCTCTGCTCTCGTGATGTTCTTCCTGTGCCACAGCAAGGCAGACTTCTTGTGGGGATCTGAAGGGTGGAAGTTGACAGTGTAAAAAGTCAGTGCAAAACATGAGCCTTCTGCAATTAATAGGAATTTGGAATGGGCACCTCATCAAGGTGATTTTTTTAACCTTATAGGTAGTATAGGCCTGTAGTTTTTATGTAAACTGGATCTGTTGTCCTTATTAAGGACAAAAGGGTGAAAGAGAAAGCTTAAGAAACTGAGCCAGGTGTTTCTCTCCAATTCCTTGGTGAAATTGGCTCTGCCCTGAGGTAACAGGGTCAAGTGTCAAGATTTTATTGAAATAATAAACAAGAAAGCAAGAGTTAAATGTCCATGTCAGAAAATCACTGCAACTTTGTGAGGCTGATGAAGAACAGATCAAATCAACTTCCTATCACAGTAGCAGTAGCTTGCCTAATTCAAATTTCTACTGTAAAAAAAAAAAAACTCTACGTGAAATCTGATGAAAATATTTTATTTCTGTGAGAGTGTAGTCCTTTCTTAACCTTGTATAAAGAAATGGAAGAAGCAATTGTTTTCCTTTTAACCAGGACTCTTATCGATAATCCACCCAGAAATGGGACATGATTTCTGCTGGCAAAAGAAATGAGCAAGTCATTATCCAGGATTGATGGTTAACTTAGCCATTTAATGATGTATAAGAGGAGCTAAATGACTTTTTTTGGTTTTACAGTTTGTACTTTCTCTTTATATTTCATTATTGTTTAAAAAAAAAAGCTATTATTTGCGTTTATCTTGTAATACATAATCTTTGTAAGATGAGAAAGATGAGTAATCACTGGTCATATCAGGTTCTCATTTTCTCACCTTCACTCTGGGGACTTCTACTAAGGAGAGGACAAATTCCTTCTGGGATATGTTGATGCTTGCATTTTCCAGTGAAGTTATGCTTACAATGTTGATATAGAGGTGAACCCAAGCAGTTCTCATAAAGCTTCCAGCTGTAACCGTTCTCCAGAATGCTTTGACAAATAGAGCTGTGGTTTCTGTACAGCTGAAACCAAACAATGGAGATGTAATGAAACTTTGGGTTCTGTGGATATCTCCTGACAAGGGATGGCTGATTTGATGTAAGGAGCTGATCAGATGGAAATAATCAGTGAACCAAATATTATACTTTGCAGTGTGTGTACAATTGCCTTGGTAGCTTTCAAAAGAGCATATTTATCCTTGTAGTTGGGGATTTTAAGAAGTTCACCTTGTTCTTGTGCCTCAAAAACTATCTTCATTCTTTAAGCCCAAGACATGTTCATACTTTGTAGATTTAGTAAAATAAAAAAGGGCTTTTTTCTTTGTGGATGTCAGGTCTTTGGCAGTTATATCTGTCAATGTCTGTACACTTGATATATGCTGTTGTAATTGGTCTCCAACTTCAAAATAACCAAGTTTAAAAATAAAAAAAACAAGAAAACTGTGAGGAGAGAATACTGATATTATCTGTGAGGGAAGAATAGAGCTCAGAAGTGAACTTGGAACTGTCCCTCATCATCTTTTAGAAACTGATCAGCCTATCCATCCTCAATCACGACTGACTTCGGTGCTGGGCAGGAGAACTAGGCGCTAATTCCAAATGGCAATTATTGAAGAACCAGTCAAAGTAGAATGATCTGTGTTTATATGTTAACATTTCTACCGGAATGAGTTTCTTTTGCTATAATACTATTGAAGTTTTCTGAGACCTGCTAATGTAAACTTATATCAGTATGTAACTGTAGCTGTGTTCTAGTCCTGTTCTGTTTGGCAACTTTTGCTCCATGCTATACCTATGTCAAAACAGGTTCATTGGTGAAATTTGCTTCTATGTTTTTTTCTTCTGAAGGTATTCATCTGATGTATTTCTTTAAGATTTATTACAGACGAACAT
This sequence comes from Anser brachyrhynchus, assembly GCF_964034855.1. Classification (NCBI taxonomy): domain Eukaryota; kingdom Metazoa; phylum Chordata; class Aves; order Anseriformes; family Anatidae; genus Anser; species Anser brachyrhynchus. Next base: position 10,759,444 of record NC_137699.1, read on the forward strand.
TTAACTGCTAGTGTTCTCGTGGTCGAATAAAACATAACTAAGCTCCTGGAAAAATGGACATTTTTTTTTTTAAAAAAAAAAGGAAAGGAAGCTTAGGTCTTTAACAATAAATTACCTTCTGTGCTGCTTGTCTGTAGCCTTTTTTTATTTCACTCTAATGGAACACCATGTGTCTAAGTGGGGACATATTCTCTAGTACTGTGTAATTGAGTGGTATGTGACTTAATTGGGATGCATGCAGAAGTGGGTTTAAATCAAAGAGTTAGGGAGCAAGTGAGAAGATAACTCTTCATATCCCAGTGTACTAGTGCTGGGAAGGTTGTCATGGAATTTCCAGACAGATTTTATAGATGCCAGAGGTCTAGGTATTTTGAATACACTTCAGCCCAGCAGAGCCTCCTTGGCATGTTCTCCGCTGCTGTGGCAGTGTTAAATTTTGACAGTGTTTTACAAGTGAAACAAGATACTATAGGAGTGGTGTCCTGACATCTGAAACAAGGTACTATGGTGATGGTGTCCTGCCATCTGAAACAAGATACTACAGGGATGATGTCCTGATATAGATTGTGAAACCTTGACCCCTTTGTTTTAGCAGCAGCATTTCCAAGAGGAAGACACCACCCCACACACACTACTATTTCCTATATCATCGGGTCAGTTATGATACTGAAAATGGCTTTAGAGGATGTATGAATTGAAGGTCTCTTTTGCCCCTAAGGCGGTAGGGGTCAGCTCAGCTGCTGGTCACTTTTGGTCTGTGTAGTGTTATAAACAATTTAAGTTTGTGGTAGCGAACTACCACCTTGATTACTAATCTGACTCCTCCTTTTCAATTTTTATTTTTATTACTTGGAGATCAGCCATTGGACTGTGGAGGCATTCAACTCCCAGAGCCTTGGGAAGGCATGCTGTTAGTGAAAGTTCAGTAATTATATTTTATCATGAGACCTGGAGTGGTTTCTTTGTGGTGGTGATCTTAAGAAGGTGCTCACTAGGGGACCAGTGTCTTCTTCCTTGCAGACTTCTGAGGATGATGTTTGCTAACAGTGCCAAAAAAATCCACAGGTTCACTGTATGTGCACAGATTTTTTGAACAGCTGCTGATGGGATCCTGTTAGAATTGCTTTTCCTTCTGTCTATAATCAGCAGAATTCCTCTGCCTCAGTATTTTGGGTGAGTGGACCCACTCTAAGCACCCACTTTACTTCCTGTCTTTGCTAGGGATTGTGTTCTTAGTGACACATCACCAAGAGAATGGCTACCACAATAGGTACTATCAAACTTGTCATTTCTTCCTTTCCTACTTCTTTCCCTTGGTCCATAAAAGGTTTTAGCCCTGACAATATTTCTATTCGGTTCATGTTCTAACAAGTCTCGTGTTAGTTGTGAGGTGGTAGCACTGAAGCTGCTGACCGTGCCATTATTATATGATCCCTTGACATCCCTCAAATATCTGAGAAGGTAGAAACCATGAACTTTTTACACGTTGTGAAGTAAACTGCAAAATCGCTTTCAGGAATTAAGGCAAAGCCTTCAACTAATTCTATTCCTTTATAGGCAGAGAGAAAAATTTAGGTGGCATTGACTGAAATCCAGTTGAGGTAATTTTGCAAGACTGCTTCTAGGGAAGAAGCAAGAGTTCAGCCCCCCAAATGGATTGAAAGCAGACTGTCTGCAAGCAAGTGTTGAACCTGAAGAAAAGATCTGGGTGCTTGTTAAGCTATTGAAGGCTCTATCTGACAGCTGTGCTTCATGAATATAAAAATATGTAAAGCAAGAGGTCTCTCGAGAAATGGGTACTTGACTGTTCATTGGTTCTTTCTAGTGACATTTTAGTGCCAAGGATGCTTGATATGAGATGAGGCTAGGGATATAAATAGGAGGAGAGGAATAATTGCATACTGTGAATGAGGAAGGACTGTGGTGTTCTAAAACGATTTCTGCTTGGCTGTTAGGATGCAGAGGTTTTGATTTTTCTACCTTGGATGTATTTCAGGGTGGTGATACCACTTAAATGTTCTCAACTTGGAAACCAGAACTATGGCTGGTCTAGTTGTTAGTCATTAGTCTGTTGAATCTCTTTTATCAGGTTAGTTTTAATATAAGTTCCAGGCCTTGATCTTTTATCCCTATGAGGAGTTGGTGGTTCTATTAAATTGAAATCAATCTCATAATATGATCTTTTATAGCTTTTTTTTTTCTTAACATAAGATGCCTTTGGTTCTTTTAGTCCCTCTGTGGAATAAATGAGGATAGTTCTTTTTTAAATAACTAAGGTCTGAGGCTCTAATACCTGTCCTTTCTCAGCTGGACTCAATTACTTTCATACTTATTTTTACATTCTCTTTCCATGGAGAGGCATTGATGTCGTAAAGTGTGTCCCTCCTTTTAAGATTCTCATCAGTGAGGAATTATATTAAAGTAATGAGGCAGAAATTAGCTGGGATTAAAGAGTTATAAAAAGGGAAATTGCCAAAAATGAGGAGGTTTTCTATGAGCACAAGTATCTAAATACAGTCTTCGTAGAATAGCAATAAAATATGATCTAGTGATAATAAATCTGTAAAAGGAAATGGTATTTGGATATATTTCCCATTTTCTTACTGTGATAGAGGAAATTGCAAGAAATTCATCGCTGTCATCACAAAGTCATTCCTTCTGTTTATGATTGCTTTGCTTAGTGTTACTAAAAATTAAAATTGGTTTACTGAAAAAACCTGCTATGAACCAGTCAGAGCTCACTCATCTCCTAAACAATGTTATTACATATTCTGAACCTCAGGAATGAATATAGGAAGGTGAGGGGGAACAGGCAGGCCAGTGAGAGCATCTGCTGAATGTCTGCTCCATCTCCCCATTTTCACATGGAAATAATACATGACAGTGTTTCTTGCACGTTCCCTTCCCTTGTAAGTGATTCCAATAACCACAGTGGTATCAACCTAGCGTCAAAACACAGGGGAAATCTTCATAATGATGAGCTTTGTGGATATTTAAAATGGGGGCAAGCTCCGTCTCTTCTTTGATAGAAACGGCAAGGAGAGGTTTATCCAGCCATTCTTCATCTTGTTCAGATTGTGTTGCAAGAAGAGCTTGACGAATACCTCAGAAATCAGCTACTAAAATCCCTGCCTTGCACAGTGAATAGTCATACTTCTACCTTTCTTGTGTTATCTCTAAGAGACTCTTGCCTTGTTGCATATTGCATGCACAAACACTTATCAGAATAGGTTGTCTTCATTTGCTAATATTACATTTTCTTACGTGTAAGTCTTCTTGAAATAGCTGTTTATCTTCTGTTAATGAAACAAAAACAACAACATAACTATCTGCCCGATCACAACTGTCTTTCAAAGAAGAAAGGATGTATTTTTAATATTTCTTGATTTGTTTGAAAGCTTAAAGTTGAAGGTAACTCTGAATCTTGGCTTTATGACATGTTTCTATATCCATGACCTATAAACTGTATGCATACCTGGTTATAGCTCTGGTCCTCTGATACACACCTACACCACAAGATGTGACCAGGAGATTCATTGTGCTGTCTGCTGTCCATTGAAATTAAACACGGGTGCTCAGGGAGCGGAGGAGGGAGCTTCAATGAAGTCTTGTAGATCACCTGAAGGAGATGGTTGAGATGATGCCTGCAGGGTATCGTGTGAGTGAACATATGAATTGGACTAGAATTTCGTGGAAGCCTCATTAAATTAGGGCTATAGGCCAAATAAAGAAGTTCAATCATATGAATATACATGACGATGGAACGATTCACAATCTTTGGTTTTTAAATGACCAAAGAGGCATTGAAGAGGACTAAAGAGTATGAAGAGTAATGGGTTTTCTATAACATGATTAAATTTATGTGTGTAAGTTAGGCAGTGTAGTGCATTGCCCACCTAGTAAATTTTACACAAACTCTGCGCAGTATTTCCCCAAAGCACTTAATTCAGTCACATCAAAGCCTTGTTTTCCCATAATGCTATTCCTGCTTTTCAGCAGGGACTATCATGGTGACAAATTAGAACTCTTTAATTTTTTTTATGTTAAATTGTTGTCCCAGAAAATCTCTGCTCTTTCTTATAATGCAAAATATTTTTATTCTCGTCACAATAAGAAAAAAGTGGAATATCTTGCTCAAGTTACAGAACAGGTGAGGGTAAATTATTAAATAGAAAAAAGGTATATATTTCAATAGAGACAGGAAATGGAAGACTTTGGACCAAACATTAACTATCTAGTGGAAACAATCTGCCAGCCACAGTTACAGTAGCTACTGTTACCCTGTTATAGCCAATTTATGGAAGAAATGCAATCATGCTCACAGTGCTACATGTGAGTAGGGCCAGTGCTTAAACAGAATGGCTTACAGGTATAGTAATGGACATGTTTGGAACAGGGATGTTTTTCTGAATGTATTGAAATACAGTATATTTTATTTCATTCTCCCAAACTGTTAAAATATGCTATTGTAGCATGAGTAGCAGTGGTACATCTGCATCATTTTTGTTGAGTAGAGTTTTGCATTAATATAACTGGGGAAAAACCTTTCTTTTAATTACTATGAATCCCGGTTCATTGTTCGAGAACAATTTCCGATGTGGTTGTATTAAGACTAGTGTAGTTACCTGTGCACAAACTCTAAAGTTTATCTGTGAGAATGCAGCCATAGTCCTGTTTTTTTCCCAGAGGTATTCAGTCCTGATGTACCTGTATATGTATGTAAACACTCACCTGTGCCTGCACCCTCGCAGAGAATATGCACTATGTATGCACATGCATTCGCCTACACATCCTTATAAAATATATATAAATACTTAGACATTATTTAAATTCTTTTAATATGAATCTCTCTATATGTACCTGAATATATGCAGGCCATATATGTGAATTTACGGCATACGTGCATTTATTCCAACACACATTTGACAGGATAGCTAGGACTCTCTAAAATAGATGTTTGTGCTGGGTTGTGAAGGAGACTGTTGCATTCATTCAGGGAATGCCTTCCCAATTTCACTATTTGCACTGCCATGTTTCCATGTTTTATTTTTTTATTTTTTATTTTTTGATAATTTGATAAGTGGAAGAAATTAAGTTCCTGATGTTGTGTGATATACCCATGCCCTCCTACCACAAGGAAATAAGTATGTAAAGAGAAATACATGGGGAAGAAGCAGCCTTTCTGCCCCAAAGAGATGATAAAGGGGTGATAAGAAAGCCTTGAGCAGCTCCTCCCTTGGTGATGTTTAACAGCAGGAGCAAGGCTTTGCTAAGTGGTGGATCCTGAGGGGAGTTGCAGGTGGGAGTTAGCCTCACAAACGAGATGAGACTTTAAAGGACCTGATGTGAAGAACTAGGAATGATGCGTCTAGGGAAGATAGTGCTGAATGCGATCTTAACTGTGCACTTGACCTACATTTCTTCAGTGTTAAAAACATCTGTTGTGAGTTATATATACATATTATTATTATTTAATCTTGCTTCATAAAAAATCTGCTTCAGATTAGACAGGGAAATAGTACACATCCTTCAGATGAGTAATTCTTACAGCTCCACAGTGGACCGCTTTTTCAGATTCCACAACGGTAATGCTAACATGGTTCACTTCCTCTGTGTAATGATATCTGATTTACAGATTCATAACACACTGAAATAATTGTTCTAGTGATCAGCAGCGGATAGAAAATCCCCTTGGCATGCAGCAAGATAACGGGGAGAGCACGTAAAATCAAATGCAGGCTGAAACAGCTTGTAGTAATAGCGATATCTGTACCTTTAAAAATAGCAGTTGTAGTTAAAGGACACAAGCAGGAAGTATGTAGGTAGAAATAATGTGATTTATTAAGACTTTATGTTATGTGAACAGGCATAATCACAAAATGCATGTGCCAATAAATGTAGATAGATTAATTTTAAAACGAAGTAAAATGATTTCTGAAAGCAAAAAGTGAAAAACGACACTTTTATTATATTGACTGGCATTTAATTATTTAAATGCCTAATGTGCATTTTGCTTTTGGATAATTAGTTGTCATTTTCCAAAAGCAATTATATTTTAAATGTTACCACAGTTTTTTGAAGGGAAACTTAGACTTTTGTTCTTGTGGTTGAATCGGTATTCAGATCCAAGACTTGCACAAAATGTGTTTTCCTCAGAGGAATATGTATGGCAAAGAGTGGTAATACATGGGCAGGGTTTATCTCTCTCTGAAAAAAAGAAATGATAAATAAGAATTTCTAATCAAGCTATCACATGCTGCTGTGCCAGGTACAAAGTGATTCTTCTGACTAACCTCATACTACGTGAACACATTGTTTCTCCTATACCTGCAGAACTTCCCTCTCTGTTATACGGATGAAAATGGGGTTGCTTCAGTTCTTGTACAGCAGTTTCCCCCATGTGGCTTGAACTTGTGTCCCTCTGCCGATTATGTATTTACTTAAATTATTCTACTTTCATCCTGTTTTAGTTCCTAGGGAAGATTACTCTCCAGTGCGGGTAACAGTTCAGCTAGAAGTTCTGAGCATAAATGAGGGAAGTTAAAATTATCATAGCAAAATTTAGATAACAATACATATTTTTGCTGTGTAGAACACCTTGTAGTGATAGCTACTGTATGGTTTGCGGGCCCAGTCAAAACACAGGTGAGCTGTTGAACCATTTAGAATTGCAGGGAAATTTCTGAGAATTCGCTCATAATAGGCTCGGAAAGGAGCAAAGATGAAGTAGCACCACAAGCTTTGTGTTCCAATGCTTTCCCTTTCTGCAGAAGTAACTAAACCATGACTGCCCACTGCAGAGTGCTTGGTGTACTGGTAGCAAGGGAGTGCAGAGTGTTCGAATGCACCCAGCTCCCAGGAATGGGAAAACGCAAAGTCAGGGCTGCTGCACATGCAAATACAGCATTCAATCTATTGTCTCACAAAGTAATGTATGGGAACTGTTGTCCACTTGTGGCATCTTTCCTGAAGGTCTCATAAGTTGTTCTATACCAAAGTCGGATTAAATGAAGACTTTCCTAAGCTATGTGTGCAATGAGGAGAGAATACCTTCTAGTAAAGACATTCACTTGCAATGTCAGAAACCCAAGTCAAAGCCACATTCAAATTGGAGTTGAATTTGGCTTTTTTTCTGCTTTTATCTATCCACTTGGAGTTTTTCCATTTGCTGCAAATTGATATTCACTGGGCCAGAGAGTGCAAGTGCGATTGATAAGAGCATATATATATATATAAAAGATACGTGTAATATGAACGTTCAGTTCCTGCATTCTTAAGACTCAAAAGACTTCAGGACGGTCCTAATTATCACATGTATTTTAGAGTATTTTAAAAAAGCAGCAGTTAAATATGGAGGGGCTCTGTATTCTTTTTGCTTATCACAGAAATGGAGCCGAGGGCAGTAGCTTTTACATGTCCTGCTGTGCCACAGCACAGAACGTGGAAGTTTGCTGGTTAAGATTGTTTTGGTTTTGATGAATAAACCACACAAGAGCATTGAGCCAGGCTGCTGCTGGCTGTTATATTACCGGACAAAATGCAGTGCCATTCTTCATGTCCAGATTTGTTAAGACTTTGTGTTTCTTTCTCATTGGAAAGGTGGCAGCATTGGCACGGTACGCGATGTGCCTAGTGCTGAAGGATGAATGGCTGTTTTATTACCCCTAGATCTTCCTTGGAAATATGTTCCCTAAGGACGTGGTTATACAGTTGAATCGTTCTTGGGCAGAGTGCAGGACTTCCTTCAGAAGCGTATGCCTCAAATCTAAAATGAAACTTCATGCTTAGACTTTGTAGCAAGACTGTTGTCCTCTCCTTTTTTCTTATGACATCTGTAAGGGAAGATTACAGGAAAGCAGGCAAACATCTAAACTGTTCTTAATTGCTATTTATACTGCCTCAGCAATGATGAGTTTAGCTATATTCCCACTTTATAAATGACATATGTAATTGGGTTAAACAGAATCACACACAACATTTGTTGGTCAATTACCTCTTAAATTATGTATGTTTTCTTAATTTGGAAATGCAATTTTTCTTTCACACATAAAGCTCTTTTCTAAATATGTACTTAGTATATCTGAAATGATTACTTGTATTTGTACACAGAAGCTAAATTGAATAGAGTTTTTCTATTATGTGTATACGTTTCTATAATCAGGAAGACACCTTTATTTCTGTATGTATGGGGTGTTCGCTGAATAATGGACAGAGAAATCAACGTGTGTGCAATTCTTAGACAAGGAAAATCTGAAAACTAAATGTGTTCAGTCAATATGCTCATTATGTATTAAAGTTAATATTATCCCAAGGCTCAATTATTTGAATTTATTAGAATTTCAGTAAGAATGTTTGTCTAGGTAAATGCATTCTTGCCTGACACCTTTAAATACATGTAACATGAAATCTCGTTTTACAAAAATAATTGATCTCCACCATGAAAACAGTAACTAAAAATGTTAATAGTTTTACATTTGCTCTCTCAACAAAACGATGTCAAAACTAATCTTACAAAAACATGCATGATATGTATGATCACTATCTGTTTCACAAACCTTCACTTTGGAAATATCCTTGAAAAAGTTTGTGTAAATGTCTGGTTTCTTTGCTTGTTTAAATTGATGTTTCTCCACTAACGCTACTGTGTCTATGCTGATTTGTACCAAATAATTTAGTACTGGATTTTTACTGTAAACAGCACTGTTCACCCTACAGAGAACAGTGTTTAAATGTGCTCAACATATTTAATTTTCCCAAATTCAGATTTGGGCATGAGCCATAATAAACAGTAGTATGAACTGGCAAACATTTTTACTTAAACACTATTTTTTCCATAATGTCAATTTACGATATGATATTACTTGAGTTAGAAATTTCAATGTCTAAGCTTTTGAAGAAATATTATTTTTGTATGTCAGTGCAATCTATCACTTTACCGGACTCAATCATGTATCTGCATTACTATATGGGACAGAGGATCCCCAAGAACAGGGAAGCTTGTAAATTGTGTTGTACAAGAAGGATTCTGAAAATAAAATCAAATGCAATTTGTTATTACAGGTTGACTCTTTGCTAAGAACAAAAGTGATACATAGTGCCATAAAAATATAGTTATCAGCATTGTAATTTTCTACTACATAAAATGCTAGAAAAGCTACAGGATGGAGCTGATGACAGATCATGCAAGCATTATGCTAGCTTATTTTTTTGAGATGCACGGGGATTTTCTGACATACAGTTTATACTCACATCTATGAACGTGCTGTTTAATGAACGCTTTTGTTTAGGGTCACTCAAAACTGTGCTCCCCTCGGTCTCTTAATGGCTTGCATTAGCAAGTGCATGTCATCTGGAGAAAAATTCCTTCATGTGTAGTTTGCTCAGAAATGTTTGCACTGTATTTCCATGTTTTTTTCATTGTTTTCCTCATCCCTCTTTTTCCTCAGCAGCTTTGATGAACATAGCAGCGTTCGTCCATTTTAGAGGTTGTGAACAGGAGAATACTGTCTTACATGTTTGATTGCCAGCTGTTTTAAAACAGTCTTACTGAGTTGTTATGCAGTTTCATTATCTCACTATCTTTCCTCTATAGTGTATTAAGTTTTTATGGAGGCAAAGGAGAAAGCACAATGAATTAGTTTTAGCAGTCAAACTCTTTATATTTAAGTGCAAATTAAAATTTATTTCATTGTAGTGCTGTAGGTAGGTCTTTTGTCTTCAAGTCGCAATGTCTTGACAGTTATTTCAGTGAAACTAATATCTGAGTGGCCTAACTTTGATTATTTTTACACAGGGGAAACATGCTTAAGTTGCAAGGAGTTACCAATGCATTCTTTCTTCATGTAAACCTGAAAAGTCACTATATAAACGTAAAGTATTTGGACTAATTTTCTTTTTATCTTCTCTTGCCTTTGCTGCTGGCTTCCTTTCTGTACCATGTATTTTGCTTCCAGCTTGGGTGATATGGTCACTCTACCACAGCTATCAATTTCTCTTGTAGATAGAAGATTGTCGTGCTAAATCTGCCCTGAGTTTACTTCTATCCTGCTGATTGCTATACCTTTTAATTAGATTTCTATTTTTCCTCTTTTTAAAAGCAATCTGTTCTCAGGGACTTCCACACCACTCTCTGCTGGAAGGCTGTGTCATAATCTGACTATATCAAAAATTAAAACTTCTAATTTCTTGTTGCATTTTATTCACAGTTGTTCTGTACCTATCTACATTTGTACTGATAGAAATATATTTAGGCAAGTAATGATGTTAACGCTCAGCCTCCCCTTTTTCTTTTTTTTTTTTTTTAATTGACTAATCAAGTCAGTCTTTTTTAGGGTCTGCTTCAAAACAAACTTTCAATTCCTCTCTCCATCTAAGCAGGCCTTTATACTTGTTTCAATTCAGTTTATCTATTTGTAAAGCTATATTCTAGGTGAAATTTCATCAGTGCTCCAATCGTACTAATGTTTCCAGTGCTACTGTAAGGTATCTTCTTTATTGTAGATTGCTACCAGTGCTGTAAAAGTAACGAAGGACGTGCAGTTCTAAAGGGATACTACCTTTTCTGTTTTTACAGCCACCTTTGTGTTTCTTGGTAATTTTTGATTTTCTAAGTCATTCTCGTCCTTAGGCATTTCAGATTGAGTTCCCAACTTGTAAAAAGTTTGGGCATTTTGCCCAGAAGTTGATCTTGCACAGTGTATATTTGAACTTCATTCCTTTTCTATTTCAGAGTTTTACAACATGATATATTAATTCTCTCGAAGATTGGCAATACCTCTTACGTGCTCATTGTCTGCAAATCCTGTTAGAACATTCCTACTTTTTGTTTCAAGACCACGAATGAAAATTTACAGTCTTACAAATCCAATACTTAAGGTTTTCAATTGTAGCCTGATATTCCCTTTTGAGCTCTCCTCAGTGCATTTCATCTTGTTTATTTTCTGTTCGATTTCTAATCCGTAGGATGTCCAACTTTGTGTGGCACTGTAAAATAGTGATCTGGACAACTATGGTGTCATTTGTCTGACCTCAACAAAATGCAAGAATTTAAAGCAGATCTTGAAGGAAGAGATAATGAGAGCAGTTATAGGGTTGTTATAATTGCTGTGGTCTAAGGATATGTAATTAAGAAAAAGAGATAAAGAAAAAAGGGTACAAAATGAACCAAAGGTAAATTGTCTGAATAATCAAATGACTGTAAGTATGCCAACTGATTTTTCAAAGAAATGCAGCAGATTTAATCTATCTCAACTTCAAAAGTTTTATGACTCCTCTTTCTAGAAAATCAATTGTCATTTTGAAGTCTGTGGCTGTGAAACACACAAAGCAAAGAGCTGCTTCTGTCTCCTACCTTGGCTCAGGAATTGTAGAAGAAGAAAATGACTCTAGTTTCTGGCCTGCTTTTTCTGGGGAGGAAGGGCATGTTACTCATCATTGCCACTGTTGACGCATATAGGGTCCAGAATTGATGGCAGTGGGGTCTGTGTATGAGTGTGTTTTCACTATTCCAGAGTGGTTACTGTAAATGCTTTGGGGGTAATAAATATATCAAATGATATGAATAAGTAACCTAGTAGATAATTTATTGGGTCAAGGCATTTATTCTTTTTCATGACAGAGAGGATCTTCATAGTGAAAATGGAAACTCCTGTTTCTCCACCTTTGTGCTGTTGTCCTATTTTCTTCTTTCTGTGTTAGTCCTCTTTCTTCTGCTCAAGGAAGCAAAGATTCTTTCCTTTCAAGCCCAAATGAGTAACATCATTTGAAATGTTCATATTATTGAGTCATAAGCAAAGAAAAAGTGACTGAGAAAGGACTACAGGAAGCTAATTAGCTGTAGATAAACCATTCCTGGCTGTTTCTCTGGTCTGTTCTCAGCTTCCAGTAGAAGACTTCATTTTAGTACATAAGCCAAGTGTCTGCTTCAATTTATGCCCATTGGTTGGTGTTGGTTTTTTTGTTTCATTTTCAAATTAAATATGGAGAACAGTTTATTACCTTCCACTTTTTGTTAGCATTTTAATACCTGGTGCCGTCCCCTCAGTTGTCTACAGTCTAGACTTGTATTTCCTGTTTTCCCTTGAGTGCATTTTCTAGAATTCTGATTATATTTGGTGCTTGTGCGTGAATTTTCTTAAATGGGTTCCCATGTCTTTTCAAGTGGGATGTCCCAGTCTTGACCCAGGACTTCAGGTGAAGTTTATCGATGTTGTGTAGAGCAGAAGGGCTACTGGGGCTGTTTCATAATGCTACTTTTATGCTTTGTCAGAAGAATTACGCATTTCTCGGGCACAATACTGGCTGAAAATAAGTAAATAAAAGACAGCTAGCTTACTATGTGACTTTCCCAAGTTTTTACAAAGATTTACAAATACCACGCTAGCAAAAATGACTAGCATTTAATTGCATAGCTCAGATCCTTCAGATTTAGCCAAGACCCTAAATCCTGTTGATACATACTATTTACACAGCCCTAGCAATTTGTTACTGATAATGAAACCACAGAGACACACAATGCTGTGTCAGAACTCAGTAGGCTGAAGTAAGATTAGTTGGCTCAACATTTCCCTACCTGCCAAATCCTTGCTCAACATTGCTATCAATAATTCCATTTACTGGCATTAAAATGCAAAATGTGAACTATCATGATGATATAGCATTAACTTCCCACTAGTAAATACAAGTAAATACAAGTAAATTTTATTACACGAAAATAAAAAAAAACAAATACAGATGTGATGGGAAAGTGAAATACATTGTTTTGCAGAACGTCTTAACTAAATATTTCTTCTGCTTTCACTCTGTTTACCATCTCATCTCCCTGTTGTGATGGCTGAAGATGTAGTAATAAGTAGAAATTTTCTTGATGGATGGTTTATTAGCAGAAACAAAGGGAAAAAGAATCCTTTTAAGAAAAGTTAGTACATTTTAGATAGTGTATCAATGCTTATGAAAATCTTGTACTTATTACCAGAATTTAAAAATTATACTGTGAGCAGTTGTAAATTTTCCTTGTACTGTCAGGTACCATTCTTGCGTAAAAGGAGAATTTCTCCAAATTCAAGTTTTATTTTAACAAATTCTGTATTTGTACTAACCACACAACTCTTGCAAGTTAGAATTTCTTCCTTTCTGTTTTACCAGACTGTCAGGTGCATTACAGCTTGTATGGCTCTATGGTTCTTCTGTAGACAATTGCCATCTGCGCTTAGAGGCATTATTATCTTTACAACAGAAGCCAAGGTAAGTGGCAAAGTCAAGGACTGTCAAGTGAAATGTGACAGACAGATGAATTTCTGCTCAGGAGTTTGCCCCTTTTTTTTCCAGTCAGTTTGATTAAAAAAAAAAAAAATCTGAGCAAAAAAAACTGGCTGGAGGATTTGGACCTGCAGGAAGCCAGCATATCCCTCTAGAGCTTCTTTGTTAAGCTCTTGGGCCTTATTAAATTTATCCTCCTTACAGAAATAATGGTGTTAATGTGGGGGAATTAACAGAATTTCTGAGAAATTATATCCATACATTTCACCAAAATGTCTCTGATTGACCTCCATGTCCTTTCCAAAAAGTCCCCCATCTGCAGGTTTCCCACTTAAGCAACAATAACCCTAGACAGAGAGGACTTGCAGGATCATTTTTATCTTAGGTGTCTCTCCCCCATCATTTCCTGGAACCGCAGGTGGCACTGGGGACAGACGTGCTTTACAGGGGAAAAAGAAGTGCTTTACAGGGGATATTTGCACCAAATACCCTACTTCCATGGGCTTGGTCCGCTTCATATGGGGAAAGAGTATCAGCCTTTCTTGTACTACTGGAGTAATGGGACTAATTTTTAAGTAGCCTAGAACACCAAATCACACCTCCATAATTGAAGATAGAACAAAACTTTAAAACAGTGTTTCGTGCAAACAGGTCTTGCATAAATGTAACTAACTCATATATTAATTAAACAAACAAAGCTGTGTCATAGAAGCAGACAGTAGCCTGTTTGCAAATGCTTGCATTTAGCTGTGAGTTTCTTGTTCTTTCTTATTGATATTCTCAGTAAATTGCTACACTTCTATTATGTTAAGAGCATCGATTTAGTGGGTGTCCCCTGCCAGTCATGCACTTCTGAGATATGTCAATGTATTTCATGTGGTGTTGTAAAAGATGTCAGAGAGGGGGTTGTGAAATGGGAATCTGGTATTATCCTCAGGAGCACTGTACAAAGAAGCAGTTACTGGCCTGGTTTTTGTTTGATTATTTAAAAATAAAAATTTAAAAAAAAATGCAGGAGCTCACAGAGGATGTGCTTACACTAACAACGTAGCCATGTAGCCTCTGGGTTATGTAGAAAAGCTAAATCCTTGGACATGCTTGCATCAGGCAGTTACTGCATGACTGGGTTTCATTTTGCAGCTACGTTTTTAATCATATTCAAACAAGACAAAAATTAATCTAGTAGTGTGTCTAACTAAAGGCTGTTATATAATAAGGTTGTGCCAAAAAAAATGCAGGTGCAGTCTTAGAAGGTGCTGAACCCTTTCCAAGAATAGTTTATATCTTTCAATTCCCCCGGCAATCTAAACTGAATATATTGATGTATTCATCAGCATTGCACAGGAGAGATGGTCTCCACTGAAATGTAGTTTCAACCTCTACACCTGTATGTGAATAATTCCATTTATTATCCCGATTCTTAATAAACATTGCATCTTCATTCATAGACTCTTAATCTTTCATAAGATTACATCTTGATGTGATTCTTCAGCCTTGTTCCTTAGCAGGTTTTATTGTAGCTGCTTCATTGTATATGGACTGAGAATAAAACAGACTTGATGAGTTTCGGATAATCTTCTGTTGTTCAATCTAATATTTTGGACAGTAGCTTGAAATATATAAGATTTTATTAGAATCTTTCATTGGCTTCTCATAGCTAAGCTCAGGAAAAGCCTTAAAGTGTAAATAAAATGCAAAAATAAAATAAAATTATTACCAGACAGGCAGAACAATATAACCTCAGAAATTAGACTCTGAGTTCACTGTCTAGCATTTACAGGAAATCCTCATATGGAAAAAACATTCAATCACTGTTATTTTAATAACTTGCAAGACCCTCTGTAGGGAGTTCATATATTCATTTCATATTGGAAATCACAAAATCTTGCTGTATAGTAATATGCCTCTATTCTCCCCACTTCCCCTCCAACTAGGTTAAGTAAATAAAATCTAAGACTTTTCTTGTATTTCTTCAGCAAAGTAGTAACACTAGCAAGCCTTGCTTACTTTGTCTGTGTTGATGCAAAGTGCCCTCACAGTGTGATGCTGATGAATAAATCACTAAATGTGTAACAGCAACTATTTACTATGGATTGCAGAAATTTAGCCCAGATAAAAAGGACTATTCTAGTTTGGCTTTTTCCCCTACATTCTGAAAAGAATTTAATCGTATTGTATGTTTCCATTACATAAACACGTAAAATTACACCTTACAATAAAGTAGCAGAGCATTTTCCAGGTCCAAGTGTGAAGATATTTAGCTTCTCGTTTGCAAATAAATTGCTGTTCTCACTTTTGTTGCAGGGTACCAGGATTGTAACAATTCAGCCAAAACAAGGCCTTTAATTAATGCACATTTGCAATGATAGGTTATTAGCGTCCACAAAATTCTTGACAGATTACATGAGAAATTCAATAGAATAAAAAGTTTAATCATCACTAAAATGTGAATGAAATGGATTCCAAATCTGATGGACCTGTCATAGGAAAAAAGTTATTAACTTGATTTTTATAGCTTTTGCTTGTCCTTATGTTCTTACTGTACCAGTGACAAATGTATCCGGTGCACCAACCACTATTGTGGAGGAATGAAGAGGGGAGAAGGAAGGTCTGTTTTACACTGGTTTGAAGTCTATTTAATTTTGCCAGTGCAAGCGAAGTCTTGGAACTCTGCAGAAGTTTCTGTTGAGTATATCTGTTTAAATTGCTTATAATGAAGCACCATGAGCTTTTAAAATAAGAGCTAAACAGAAGCTAACTATAAAATGAATAGTAACTTTAATGAATTTTGCTTATTTCTCTTTCCTTATGAATTGCTCAGAAACAGATTGAATTTCTTTGTTTCAAAATAAAGCTATTTGAATTACTCTTGATCTGTTTAAAAACGGTCTAGGAATATTTGAGACTCCGTTTTTTGGCTGTATATGGCATAATCTTATCAGAGTTGAATGACCACTGGACTCTGATGTAAACTATGTTTACAAATTTTAATTTCCTGTAAATATAGATATCAGTTCTGTAATGCTCTAAAATAACAAAGAAAATTGTGGGGTTTTTTTGTTTTTGTTTTGTTTTGTTTTAAAGCAACTGGAAATACTGTTACTACTTTTTATAAAGACTACTCTTGGTGTCTCTTTAGAAACACTTACTTTTGCACCTGTAAGAAAGCATAAGTTTTTCCTTTATCGCTTGTCATTTAGTTTTTGTGTATAGTTAAATGATGGAAAATGAGAACAATTGCAATTTCTAGGAAGTATATTGTCCACAATAAAAGTTTGGTTTATGATGAGCACAATTTTTTTCTTACAACTTACCTGCTCTTTTGCCTGTTATCAGTTCTGGTTAAAAAAAAAATAAAAAAATCAGCTGGAAGTTTATTATATAAAACAGTCCCTTCAAAGGAAACAGCAGGAAAGCAATGACAGAACAACTGCCCATTACACTTTTAGTGTATTACTGTACAAATGTAAAGCCATAGGAAACATACCTAAGTCCATTGAGTCAAGAGGCTGAAATAGAATGGGAAAAGCCAGAAGAAAAGCAAGACTTTTGTTAGGCATGGCATTTTTTGCCAATGGTACCAGCTGTACTGTCTTTCTCCCTAATATATCTGCCATATATTCTGATATCTACCATATATTCTGAGAAGCTATTTTAAAGCACTGGGTCTTTCTTCTCAAGTGCATGTTCCGCTGGAGACAAAGTTATTAAAAGTTTCAGAATGGTGAAGAGTCGTGATATTTCAGGCAAGCCTTGCTATTCCAGTGATGGATACAGAGGAGATTTTTAGGAGCCTGAGGACAGAACAGATTATTAGAGGGAAGAAGGGTCTAATGGGTTGCAGAAATGGACCTGCTTTGATACTAAGATTCCTGCTGCATGAAAAATTTACAAGCGTTGCCTTCCAGGATTACAGAAAAATCAGGAGGAACTTGGATGAAATGCTGAACTAAGCAGAGGGTGATTGATAGCCGCAGACTGCCACTAACCCTTCCCTTTACAAAAGCAGCACAAGTTTCCCTTGAAAGGACAGAAAAGGGTGCCTAACAATCGAAGTCTGGATGTTTTACTGCCAATAACTTCCTTAATTTATGGTCATAATGAATTTTATTCATGCCACGAGGATCTAGGAGATTGTTAGACCTCCCTGAAAAGAGTCCACTGGTGCTTTGTGACTGAAACATTTGGAATGAAATCAAACTCTGATGAGTCCAGTGAAACTTAAATTCTGACAGTAAGGATATAAATAAAAGCAACTGCATTTGTGCAACCCATTCAGAAATTGCAAGCTGCCTGCAGATAAATAATCATGCTTGTAAGATCGATGATTCCATAATCACTGATAACGGTAAAGCTAACACTGAAACCAGCCACGTTGGTTTTCTTTTGCTTCCTTACACTTGTAAGACAGTTTTGAACACACGCCAGGTTGGGAATAGGCCTTAGCAGGGGAACGTGGTGGGAAAGAGGGAGCAAGTGGCCGGAATATACTGTAACTGCTTGCAGGAATATAACCTCTTTAACAGTGAACGCATTTCATATAATCCAGGAACCTCCCCGCTCTTCAATCCATAGCTTCCTGAGCAGTGTGCAGATGTAGGCAGTACTTTCTGTGGTGTGTTTGTGAATTTTGGGGCCAGCCCAGGATTCATCCTGGCCCAGGAGCATCTCGGGGCGTGTAGTTTAGCGTGGTGTTTGTTAGCAGCAGCTGGAGCTGGACTGAGGGTCATCCACTCTTCTCAAGAGTATTTTCTCACTCTGTATGTAGGTCAGAACCAGAAAAAAAGGGGTGTCTCTGGTAGTCATTAGGGCCTGGGTAGTGTCAGGTGTCGCTCAAATAGTCTGAATTTACAGTTCTGAACAACTTCATGTTCATAATTTTGTTGTGCTGTGTTTGAAGTACATGGCCTGCTCCTGGCATTGGAATTGGATCTCCTAGATGACTGACTGTTCCAAAATGGCTTTGCAGTGTTATATAGTTCTTCTCCAGATAAGACAAGGTCATGGGAACATTAATTCCATATATTTGATACGCTTTTTCATACTTTTGTCCATTTAGCAGCAGAAAAGACATCCAAAATGGGGTTAGCAGTGGGAAGACTATATGGAGCAGCCAAATAATGAATGAAACAGTGGATAAGGTAACATCACATATTTGAGTGTAGGGAATAGGGGTAAGTGTGGGAACACCATGCGAAGACTTTGTATTTTATTGAAATCATTCAGTAAAGCAAAATTTCACAATCGGGTCCTTTAAAAATGGTAATACATGTATGTCAAATGCTACTCATCTTTCTGAAAAGAGTGCTGATTGATCTGAGTAAGACTATTCACATACACAAGATTTATCCACCAGTCTCCTTTCTTTGAGCAGTAATATTGTGCAGTATTAAGCCCAAGTAAATGTCAGCTGATGATGCTTTTGTTGCTCCTTTAGGTAAATATTTCATGGTGCATTCTAGATTCTGTTCTTCATGGCTTCATGGCTTTAGATTTTGTTTTTTTCCAGTTTGGTTTGTTGCTCTGTGAGGCTTCTGCTAGCTTTTTTCTTTTTTCTTTTTCTTTTTCTTTTTTTTTTTTTTTTAAACATTATGTCCAAGGAAAATACTGGTTCATTTAAGAAAATAACCAGTACAAGCAGACTTTGAAGGCAATAGCTGTGGAAATAGTTGCATTCACTGGAAGAAGCACTTTGCAAATTGCCATACTATTTCAGTAAAGTTCACACAGCGTCTCAGTGAGTAAAATGATAGGGTTCCTTTTTCCCGTGTTTTCAGTACTGAAGCATTTTGACTACCTCAGTTGAACCTCTAGATGCCTAATAGCCTTATGTCATTAATAATTATATTGTATGTTTAAATGCTACTTTCTCATTTTAAACTCTTGGTCATATTTAACACAGGTACAGCAAACAGCATTTATTGACATTTGACTAATCTACACAGACAGAATTGCAGTGATATACCACATAAATTACATCTTCCAAGGTTATAGAACTTGTACTAGGACATAGTAGCACTTGGTGACACTTGATACCCCAGTTATGAGGTCCAGTATCTATATCATAGGGGTTTGAACGTAGGATTGTTCTTTTTAATAATAGACATGGGGTATTACTATTAAAATAAATGCTTTTCTTCTGTGAATTATCAGCAATAAGTGCAGATTTTCAGTGATGATAACCAGGCGACTCAATAGCGTTCATTTGATTTGTAGCTCTAACTTTTAATTGGTAAGTCTCTGATCAAGTTTCAGCATTTATACCTGTATTTCAGACACATGTGTAGTTCTGATGAATACAGGAGATAAACAGAACAATTTTATTTAATTTGTGAATGGGTGGCCTCTATCTGTTGCTTTGCCTTGGCCTGGTTAAGTAGTTGAGAGTGCAATCCTCAAATAAATCTGGTAGTTTAGTTTCCCTCATAAACCTTTGTTCTAACTTACTTTATAGTTACCAGTCTCTTAGGTTTTCAAACTCTTTCCTCCTTGTTGAAGACTAACAGAAAAGTCCAGACTTCTCTTTGTTCTCTCCATTTTTCTCAGTGGTATCACTGGAATTAAGTAGACTCAGCTCAGCTGAATCTAGTGGAATTCCTGCCACAACTCTTCTTAATGGGTTGTGTCTGTGCTATGTACCTCATTCCACAGACTCACCTTTTCTGAGTAATTCTATGCTATGTAATATGTCACTGCTGTTTGAGACTAGCAGTTTCTTATTGGCATCCAGTATGAAATGCCCACACTTTGAGAACTTATCCTTTAAGACATAATTATACATAAACCACTTAGTGCAGAAAAGAACTTATTTTTTTCCTATCTGGAGTTGAAGTGCTGAGGCTGCTAAACTGTTGCTTTTAGGGCTTTATGTTTAAAAAACAAAGAAGCAGAAACATTTTTCAAAATTTATTATCTTAAAAATAAAGATAAGTAACCTGATGCTTAATTTAACATTGTTTTTGATTAAATTGTAGTATTTGATTGTCACAGATTTATGTTTCTAGTACACATGACTAAGCCAAATTCTCTGGTAGCTGAGCACCAGTGGTTTCAATTAATTTTATGCATTGGTAGCTTTTCATACCTCTTTTAAGGCTATTTAAAGGAACATCATGGAATTTCATATTTGAGGTCCTCATTTTTGCATCCTTTCAAAAATCTGTCATGCTCTAAACATTTGACTTCAGGCTTCATATGCATGCTCTTGGTTTTAGTTACTAGCCACAAATAAAAATGAAATTTGTCATCTAGTTCACTGAGTTCAGTTGTCTCATTGCAAAGGCACAAGCATTTATCTTCCACAACCTGAGCATTCATTAACTATTAGAATAGTGATTAATGAAAAATCATTAACTATTAGAATGGTGACTGTCATCAAGGAAAAAAATGGGTGTACTGTACAGCATAGTTCTGCTAAGACTGAATAGAGGTGGGTCTCTAAAATGGGAACTGATGCAAGCTTGTGACCAAAAGGGACCCTTGATTATTAATTCTATTCCCTGTTTTTACAGGCAGCCGTGTCATAAAATCCTTTCAGTTGTGTAAGTTTCTCCTTGAAAATAGTGGTATTTTTCTCCTACTACTGAAACACACTTCTCTAGTGTTTATAACTTCTCTCTTCCAGTTCGTGTTTTTATGACCAGATTATGACAACTGTTTTTGTTGAACATATTATCAGTTGGTATAAATGGTGTGGATTTTTCTTTTTCTGACTTCTAGCATTCATTTTCCTAAGCTAAATAAATTTTTTCTGGCTACATACCATATAGTGTAAGAATGCCTATAAGGATGACATCAAAAAGATTCATATGCTCTCCACCCTTATTCCTGACCATGATTTAGGTATAGCTAAAATGTAGCTTGAGTACAAAAATTCACCTTGTGCTTAGATATTAAATACCCAGGGTCTTTCTGGTAAGCTGAGCTGCTCTAACTTTTATGGATACAGACCTCTTGAACAGGAACTAGAGAGTGCATTGAGACACTGACTGTGCTCTGACTTTCCCTGTACGGCATTCTGGAGTTAAGCTTAAATTTGTTTAAGCTGGAATGTGTTTACAATGCTGATGCTGTGTAAGTCTGGACACGTGTAGGCTGGACTCCCATTTAGCTGGCAGTATTCTTAATCATCTTTTGAATGACAGACTCTGACAGACTCCCCTGATTGTCCTAGTAGACCTCCTCTGTTCCAGTTTGAATTCATATGTGAATTAAACATACAGTACTAGGATGGGAGCCAGACTGAACCCACTGTTCTGAAATGTGTAGTCTGCACCTTTTGTAGCAGCACTGCTGCTTCCCTTTGGTCACAATCTCTCTTTAGATGCATACATATTAGGATTGCTTTTTTCCTAGAGATATTGCATGATAGAGCCATATGCCTCTTTTGATCAGCAAGAACTCAAGATCCTTCCTGCCCTCCATTTTCACAGGAAAAAAAAAAAAGAAAAAAAAAGTGCAGTTATTATCTCTTGTGCTTTTCATTCCTGTTAAACTTCTTACCCTCCCTATAGGTAAAAGGCAAAAAGAAATTAACCCTGCCTGCAAACCAGCTGCACTGCTCTGTTAAACATCTTTATTGCTGTCTTCTTGGCCTTTTAAACCTTTTGTAAAGGCCAGTCTTGTCCTTTCAGATAAGTTCAGTGATTGACAGTCAGATGGGTTTTGATGCTAGAAGGCTCACTTACATCATTAACTGCTTCTTGCCTACTTGTAACATATGGCTTTGAAATAAGCTCTACAAATGCTGTACTGCACTGATATTACACTTCCGCAAACGTCAACAAACAGTACCACAAGCAAAAGAAAACCACGTAAAACAAAGTAATTTACCATCTGGAAGACAGGGCAAGTCTGTACTAATATTTAGGGTCAAACCTGAGGTCATCCTCAACCATTTCTTGCCAGGTTATACAGCAGTCCCACATGCAGATTTTGTCTTTGGACCAAAGCCAGCCATACCATGAGAGCCTAGCAAGTCCAGCCCAAGCAAAGCAGAAGCAGGGATCTGTGATTTGCTGCTTTCCCCTTTAGAGACTGGGTAGGTTGAAAGATGGAAGCGGGAAACTGGGATTGTTCTGGGGCATTCCAGTGTACAAAATACACAATGCAAGCATGCTTCAGAGAAGGATGGGCTAGGGAGGAAGATGTTTCTTGTCCAAAGGTTGACCTAATGTCTAAAAAATTAGAACTTACAGCTTTGAGAGGGCAAGTGCCTTAGGGTAAAACTTAGAGATTTCTTGTATTACAGAAAGGCAGATAAGAGCTGGATGAGGTTTCACAGTGAAGTTTAATGTCAACATAGTCAACACAGATCTTTCATTTCAAGTGTCAAATCTCACATTATTTTTTCCTTGCTGTCTATTTCTGGCTTCATGTCCAGACATATAAAAGATATAGCTGGCTAGGATTCACCTGGAACTGAGTAATATTCAAGTGCAAAGGAAGATAAAAGTAATCTCCAAAAAAATAGCTTTTTTGATTGTGTTCATCTAAACCTTTTTGGTGAAAACTAATGGTATGCAAATTTCACAGGAGATATTTGAGGGCTTATGAGAATAATCAATTAATATCAATTAAATAGTGATTTTTGGTAGAGGTTTTTGTCCGTACAGTTTAAATGATTACATCCATGTTCATAAGTGTTATAAGTGTATGCTTATGACAGTATAGTTACAGTGGATTTTAATTGCTGTAATTGTCCCTTCATTATTCAAGAATCTTAGATAACAGACTTCCCTTCTGTTAAATTTGCTCTACTAATTTTGTCCTGGACTAATGTTGTAAGGTACTTTGTTAATTAAAGATACCAGCCAAGCACGATGCTCAAGGATGATGCTGCCAGTGACATTCTCTATTCTAAAGAACCAGATTAATTTAAGGTTTTTAACCAACTGCTCTCTAAATTATATGGCCAATTACTAGGTGCTGAGTTATAACAGACTAAGAGACATAGACTTTGTTTGCATAGCTGGACAGTAGCCATGCATAAAAAGCCAGATTGAGATTGGTTTTTAAAAGCAAAAGTATCATCTAACCAAGGTAAGTTATGTTTATGGCCTATTTTTTCATCTTAATCCTCTTAAAATGTCACTCAGCTGCTAAAATAATTTTCTTAATCTACCTTGATACTTCTGCCTCCAAATTGTTTCACTGGCTTCTTCCAGGTAAACCTACTTGATGGAAGACTTGCTGGCAGGTTCGTATTACTTATCCCTCATTATTGAGGCCCTGATCAGTTGATCAGTTTTCACCTTGAACCTATTTCATCCTTTACTCCTTTGTCATGTTTGCCATGTACCTGGAAGTGGTGTGCTGTATTATTCCACTAGTAGACCCAGGTGTAATCTCCTATTGATGTTATTGTCAGAAGTAGTATCTCATTTCATGTTTTTACAGCTCCAAGAGCAATTAGCTTTCAATCTTGACTGGCACCTTTGGGCACCCCAGAACACACACAATGCACAATAGGTGAGAGGATGGATAATTCTTTTATTTCCTTAATAACTCCTGCACTTCTGTCACAGCATGATCATAAGCTAATGAGAAACACTAGATGATAAAATCCAAAATTTATTTTTTTCCAATAGAAAGGGGATGATCCTTTCTTAGAAGCTCTACAAATGACCTTAAGGTTCTAGTACTTTAAATTTATAAGATAGCTGTGAATGGCCCAGTGCACTGTTATAAATACAATACAAAATATATGTGACCTTATTAGTCACACCATGTAGCTAAGAACTGGTGTTGTTTCACAAGATGTTATGTGAGAACAAACCAAAAATGATATATTCCACACTGTAGCATATTCCAGTGGTTTCTTTCCAGAGACAGTTTCGTTACAAATGGGACTTACGGTGACTGTAAGATATAATAGATCTTCATGCAAAATTAAGAACTTAACGGCTCTTATTTTCTTCTAGCTAAAAACTTCTCAGGATTCATGAAGAGGTTCTTGCTTTTTCCCTCCAAAATTTTGCATTCATTCTGTTCTCCTGCTTTAGCCTTTTAAAAGTTTTCATCATTTCTTATCTTTAATGGTTTTTAATTTTTGTAAGTTCCATCACTTTACCATAATATTCTTCTGGAATGATTGCTGTGCTTGCAAGTAGGAGCCATTTACTACCCATGAAGTGAAATATTTACAAGGGAAAATACTGAATCCTTCTGAGAGTTCTATAATAAAACAAAAGCAATGTGATAAAAGTAACTGCCATACATCTTTCAATAGGTCAGCTGTTCTCTGTTCACTAGTATACCTATGCTGATAACTTCTGAAACACTCTTAGTCTCTAGAGCACTTCAAAAAGCTCACACATCAGCTTTTTGGATTTTAATGTTTTCTTCTTCTCCCCACAAATGAGAACTTTCCCCCTAATTTTCTGAGACTTTTTTTTTTTTCCTAAAAATGCATCTCTAGTGTGAGATTGTTTTCAGTAGAAGGCAAATTGAAGTTTTTTTGTGAATCTGTTGAGGAACTGGTGTGATTTAAATGAGCTAGGAGAACTGGCTCTTAGGGAGGAAGAAGTGGAAACAGCACATATATGTTACATATACAATAATTGTACAGTGACATGTAATGAACAACTGCTCTATAACTATTTCTGGGCTGCCAAAGGGAAATTTCATGATGCATTGAAAGTCAATCCATGAAAGTCAGGAGTTCCCAGAATTTGAACCCCATACCTCCAAACAGTATGGTATATTAAGAGCATTGTAGTTATTATCATCTTAAGAAGAAATGGAAGCTGTTAGAAACAACTTGGCTTCTAAAAGAAAAAAGAAGAAAGCTTGCATTAAAGACATCACCACTCAGAACAAGTTCTGGTTTATGGATGTTAGAAATTGTGCCCCTGTGGCCCAGACAGCACCGTTTTGAAGGGAATATAAGGTAGGGACAAAAAATTGCATCGGCTCATTCTATCAGCCAATGTCCACAGCTGTTAATGGGGCTTAGAGCTGTTGGTTACAGAAAGACTCAGTTTCATCTCTGATTTTAGGTACCTGTTAGATTTCTAGGGTTCTATTTAAACCATGCGTAGTGCCTGAAAAAAGGAATATGCGAGGGTATGAGTCTTTACATAGACTCAGCATATGCCTGATTGATGCCAAGGGGCAATTTGAACAACAGCAATATGATTACCTATACAAGTCAAACAAGTCAATAAGTAAAATGAGTTATGATGATGATTCACCTGCTGCAGGTTGTTGGTTTGTTGTTGTTGTTTTTCTGAAACCTCTTCTGAAGCTTCCATTTATTTACGAAAATCTAATCTGGAGAGAGGGAAACAGTGCCAGATAATAGCATTTTTGTTCTATTAAGAGAAGAGCACATTAACACATTTCTATACTGTTTTGTGATTTGTGTGTGTCAGGCATGCACTCTACTGCAAACTACTTCTGATATAAACCACTATAGGGCTCAAGCTATATTTGTTTTTGTCACACAGACACATTCCTGCTATTAACTTTTGGATAACACCAGTGTCTCATTGAATGAAAAATAATAGCATAAACAAAGCACTCAAAATTTGTTATTTGAAGAAGAATCTATCTGTAGAAGAGAAGCACATCACACTTGTGTTCACCAATGTTTTCTACCCTGATCTCTATTATATTGTATGAGGCAAAAAAATGTATGAATACTTATTGTTTTTTTCCTTCTCATGCCATCTCTAAGGATCTGAGCATTTGATATGGTTGATTATAACATTATTGGATAAATTAGCCTACTAAGGTTTGATGGTTCAACTCTGAAATGGATCACTACATATGCAAATCTGATGTGCTAAATAGAGAACAGACTTTTCAGGGAATTTTCTATTTATTTTCTTTTAAAGTAGTAGAACTATTACATGTTATTTTGTCTAATATTTCTGTATTTGTATATTTTATAATCTGTGTTATGATAAGCTTCTGCTTGCTGATTGCATAAATGCCCATACAGTGATGATTCTATGAAGCGAAAGGGGGAAGATAGAAATACCCATTAAAAGCTAGCTGAGGAATCCTCTGTTCGTTTTTTTTTTCAGATCTAATATTGCAGTTATTTCAGAAGTGAGACTGATTACTGCTGGTTAAAAATTCTGGGGCTGAAAGATCTGGACTGAAATTCCGTATCCATGAAATCAGTAAGGCCATCAGCAGCAGCGCCAGTTTGCCTCGTGCTGCTCTGCTAATACACCTTAATCTGTCCTGGGGGAACTCAGCTAGTCATGGCATTTCCTCTGCAGCTGTCAGCAGGTATTTCAGTTGCTGCCACCACTCTCCTGCTTCTCCTATTGGACACCTGTCTTGCTACAAATAAATTGGTAAAAAGACAGCACTTACTACTCTAAATTTAGAGAAACCACCGTTAAGTAGCTAATCCAGATCTTGTCCTGGGTTGCAAGGCACTTGTGTCAGGAGACATGTTGACTTGCTGGATTCAGTGGCTTTGGGACTTCTCTAACTTATGCTAAGTAATTTCAAACTTCAACCTGTTGAGAACTCACAAAATATTTATTTGCTTTGCTAGTGATTTGCCCTCATCATTGAGGTGAAGGCTTTAGACCTAGGAGCGGTTGTTCTAAAGTTGTTTATGCTACTTTATCCCAGTTTAAAATGGAATGCCTTCCTGTCTGGTAGGTGGGTCTGAGCTCTATTGCTCTGCAGGATCTGGCTGGCACAAAGCATCTGGAAAGTGCAGGCAAACATCTGATCACACCTGAATAAACAATGACTTTAGTAATGAACACATACAGTACAGATGACTAAGGTTTATTTTGCCCTAATTTTAAAGTAATTGTGACTTTGAACATTTTGGTTTATGCTATTCATAACTGACCTAAAGCAAGTGTTTTCAAGCAAATGAGTTGTAAACCTGTTGAATGATTTCTAATGCATCTTATGTTAATTGTTTTGCCATTTTTTAAAATGAGGACTTAGTTCTTAATGAACATTCTTCTGTTTAGAAGAATGGCCACGTCCCATCTATGACCAATTTGAAAGCAGTGCTCTTTAAGCTGAAGCAAATAGGGCTTTAAGAAAACCCTGCTGACTCAACTAAAGGTTGGGCATTTTAATTTTAGTGCTAGAAACATACTTTGGAAACATATGAAGCTCTCCCCCCTACCCCCACGGCCCCCACCCCCCGTTTTTGTATGTATGATGTTTCTTCTTCTTTCTCCTTCTACACATAGATGATAAAGCTCAAGCAGAATTAAATCCTTCAGGATTTCCCACGATGTGATGATAGCGTGTGTGGGGAGGGTGGTTGGGTGGTAGAGTTACTATGTCAGTTCATTTCTTGATTCTTAAATGAGGAATATGGAAGGAAATGGAGAAATAGCTAGGTTCTGAAATCTGATTTCTTTCTGCTCCTCAATTGTTAACAAAAACATGCTTCAATCCTATTAGTTCCAAGACAGTTTAGAAAAAAAAAGAAAAAAAAAAAAGATTATTGGTGGCTTTGAATTCATCTGAAAATACTGATATGTGCCATAGCAATAACATCATTCTCTTTTGGATGATTCTTAAATTCTGTTTTGTAGAAGACTTTGAAGAAGAAGAAAGGAGAAATAGCTCAAAGTATATTGATTTGTTGTTTTGAAAATCTCATGTACATTCTACACAGCTTGCAAACAATAAGGAAAGTTATTTTTTTTGAAGAATTCCAACCTAAATGGGAATACAGTCAGGGAATGTGATGTGGAAATTTAAAAAAAGAAATCACGTTTGAATAGCGTCATACTTAGGGCTAAACGAGAAAAACTTTTTTTAGTTTTTCTCTTCAGAAAGCGTAGACTAGAAATGTCTTTTGGAAGAATTTTGTGAAACAGCGCTAAGCAATAAGCTTTGTTGAAATGGAATAAGGAAAACATGGAAGAAATGCAGGATAAAAGCAAAAAGCACAGCAGGAAGGTTAGTTGTGTGGGTGAAGTGGTTGGCAGCAACTCCAGAGTTGTGTTTGCATTGACTGATGTGAAATTTTACAGCCAGTTTCTGTACCACTGCATAATTAATACAATTCTTGTGTGAATTGCTTCTTCTTAGTATGCACATCATTTCAATAAGTATATTACTTAACAAGTTAAGGTTTGTAATAGTTTTTAAGATTCACAGAAATTCAAATTAATTTGCCTTTCAGGATATCTCCCTGTCTCTCCCTAACCACCTTAAATAAAGCAACTGACATATGGCTTGTGCAGCCGGTGGACTGATGGTAACACTGACAGCTGTATATATTTGGCACATAGGTGCCAATTGATTCTGCTGAGAATCAAAACCTGAGTGATGCCTTTAGTTATTGAGAGTGTTTTTGTGTTCTTTCCTGCACTAAAGCTTTCTAATCATGTTCTGTAGTGTCATGCTTGATCCTCAGGGTTTTGTACCTTTTCAGATTTGTGAATTGCTGCATGGAAGTTAGTGCATGTGAGAATTACATTAATGGGTCAGAGCAAGGGAGGGGCTAGCTCTCCAGTCATCTCGGACGGTGACCACTAATAGATGCTTAGGAAAAAATTATCAAAAACAGAGCAAGTTTATACTGATTGTGCCTTGTCCAGTTTCTCAGCTTCCAGCAACCAGCAGTTCAAGAAATTTCTGTCAGAAATGTCATCTGGGCTATGACATTTAATTGGACCTAACTTTCATAAATTTCTCATTGATTTTTTGAGCACACATATATCCTGGTTTTCATGATAGCTTATGGCAGTGCCCCAACTCATATTTTGTGTTGTGTGGAAGAAAACACAGTTTCTCTGCTTCCCAATAATCATGTGCTATTTAATTATGTACTAGGAGAAAAGGCAAATAACTGTAATGCCGTCACCTATTCCAGGTCATTCATGATTATATAGTTCTCCTCAGTAGTATGTGAAAAGTCTGTGTAATTGTTCCTCAGAAAAGCTGTTGAATGCTTCCAATCATTTGTGTTGTCCTTCTATGATATGTGTTTCAAAGAATGCATTACTTTAGCAAAAGTGATTCCCATACATTCAGAGTAAAGGAAATATGTACATCTATTTATAAGGTAGTATTAACAGTATGTTACGTTTCAGTCTCTATTCCTTTCTTGTAAGAAAATTATATCATTCTCTGCTATTTTGACTTCTGCTGAGCATTCAGATTACATATCTAAAGATTCATGCACAATATCTTTAAGAATTCTTTTTGATAAGAAACAGAGCCGGTCATTCTGTGTATGTAGTTAATCTTTGACTTTTTTTTCCCATATTTACTAATGAGAATTTACTGACAAGCAATTTCATCTGCCAGTTTATTAATAGCCATTCAGTATCATGAGACCCTTCTGTGACACTTCACACTTAGCTTTTAGATTTGGTTATCTGAAGTCATTTTCTATGATAAGGAAAATTTCTTACTGCAATATTCACTCCCTTCAGAGTTGTTTTTTTTTTCAAGAGATGTTCCTGAAAACCTTGCTTTCTTGATCTCCTTGTTTTGTGAAAACAATTATTTATTTTTTGTTTTATTTTGACCCTAGTTGCTGTTATATATGTATGAAAAAGCCTTCTCTCTTATCCAGTGCACTTAAACAATGTTTCATGGCAAAACTTGCCAAAACATTTTTGGCATTCAAAGTATTCTGTTGCAATCTACTCGTTAATATGATTATTTACTCCTTCAAACTAAGAGATTTGTAGGAAATCATTTTTTTTCTATGAAAGCAGTGATCATTCTTTCTCAGTGTATCATCTCTATCCACATGTTTAATAAAGATGATTTTATTTGTTACCTTCTGTTCCTCTGAAACTGAGGATTGTTTAAGTGATGACTTGTGTACCACAGTCTGTTGCTTATAAGTTTCATATTCAGGTTCCTAGGATGAAGGCCTTGTAGTAGTACAGGGGATTTTTTTTATTGTTCATTTTGTTGATTTCATCTTAAACTGTCTCTACTGACAGTTCTGTTTTAAGACAGTTCTTTTAGTAAAGTATCTTTAGGGTGTGTGATCGGGAGATCTCGCTGATTCAGTTCGTGAACACTACCACAAGAAATTAATTTAACCTTTCTGCTACTGCATTATTTTTGAGTGCTCCTTTTATGCATTGATCTTCTAATAGCCCCACCTGGGAGCTTTCCTTTTTCTGAAGTGTTTTGATAATAGGTGGATATAAAGTACAGGGTGCGCAGCTGTTTATTCTTTGTGCCACTTTATGCTTCGCTGCTCAGTGTTTTTTAAAGTCTGACATATCTGGTTCCATTTTTAATTATTCAAAGTTAATCGTTTGCTCTGTTTCTCTCATTTTAGCATTTTATTTTTTACTTTAATTATTGCAATGTTCTTTAATTTTCCAGTGTACGTTTTATCTCATTTTTGGTGGTTTTTGTTCATTTCTGAAATCTCATATACTCACTGTAAGGTGATGAAAACCCATAACTAGCTTCATGCTGCTTAAAAGTATTTTACCCTTTTAACTGTTTATTTTATTTTTCCTATAACCTATCTCATTTTTACATGGCTTTCCTTTTTAAAGCTATCCCTTATCTTTAAATGTTGTGGTTTTTTTCTTGCCTACAAAAACCAGTACATTAAAATATATTATAGACATTACTACAGAATGGATTTTTGTACATTGTATCCTAAAGAAGATTTTTATACTATTCAACAGCCAATGCTGTTCAGTAGCCCTTAAACAATGTCTGTGAACCATTCAAGAAGGGTTGTTCCTCTTTGTATGGGTTCTCTGGCTAGTAGTCATTAAATTAAAAATAGAGTCTTAAAACAGAATTTTTACTCAACATTTATGTGATATGTAAAATCATATGTTATGCATCAATATCTGATATTTGGGTAGTTTATCTGGAGATGTCTTTACCACCTTCGTAGCCACTCTAGCTTTCCTCTGCATTTTATTTTTACTGCCGTGTTCTGATTAGGTATTTAGTCCTACAGAATTTCCTGTTTGGGTACTGATTGGCAGTTGTTACATTCTACGGTATAGTTAATGCAATCACTTATTTACATTCCTTGACTATAACTATTCTTTAATTTTTGCCTTTCTCCTCTGTTGGTATGGTCCAGGCTTTCAATTGTACTTAGTTTTTATCCTAACATTATAATCCTTTTTGTTATAATCCTCATACCAAATTCCCAGTGGATTTCTTCCATTATTTTTCTTGTTTAAGGATTCCATTATTATCCTTATTTAAGTGCTCTTCTTGATACTAGACCTTTTAGACCAGCTAGCGTTTGTAATAAATTCACTTGGTCTTGATTTAGCTCCCGATTTTTGCATGTCTTGCTTAATTACATTTTCTTTAGAAGTGTTCATTATTTCTTACCTTAGTTGGCTTCTTCCATTTTTATCTGAGATGGAGTTTTTATCACTTTATTACTAGAGAAATATCTCAACATGTATTCTCCACTTATCAGCTCTCACAGTCTCTCCCATCTTCCATCTCTATAAAATAGAAACAAAAAAAATGCTCCTATACCCTTTTAAATGCTAGTGCTCTGATCTCATTTTGGCAGCCTGCTCCTTTTGTTTGGCCTTTTTTTTTTGTTGCATAGCTTTTGTATATTTGATCTGTTATTTGTAGTAGTGGCAAGGTGCCATACCACATCTGTTAAGCCTCAGTGATGAAAATGAATCCTTGATATGTAAAGATTCATAGGCGAAGTGTGAATACTTCCATGCACAACATCAGCAGCAAGTTAATCTCAGTAGGAGTAGGGTAAATTTTTATATACCACAGTACTTTCTTGTAACTTCATTGTACTGCTGGTAATTAAGAAAGAGCCTACTGGAATGATTGACTTGACAGTGACTCTGGTTCCTAATAAATCAGCTTTTCAGTTGATTATTATTTTCAGTTGATTTATTATTTTCAACTAATAATAGCACCCTTGCTAGCCAGTGTGTTGGGATTCTATGTAACCTGACTCATTTTCATCCTCAGCTGGATGATATATAGTTTAACTTCAAACAACAGGTAGACACTGATTTACAACAGGCAAAAGCATAGCTATGTATTTCAGATGTATCTGAAATATTGAGGCTCTCATAACTGAATATGTGCATTTTTCAAGTCTCTCTGAATGTGCAGAGTCCATAAAAATTCAGAATCATACAGATTGCAGTATCAGGCAAAATTGTTCCTGCTGCCTGCTTATTCATTTGTTCAACTATAGTAATCCAAAACGCATGAGGATGAGCATATAGGTGCAATAAGGATACTTACTTTCAAGGCTATATCCTGCTTGGTCTTTTGCAGATGTTTCTGGAGTGTTGCTTGCACTGTCCATAAAATTAGAAACTGGCGGCTCCAGATTCCTGCTCTGGCTTGCTGTGGGAGTGCATGTATATCATTGCCTATGAAAGGATGGCCTTCTCCCTGTGCATCTCACTTTCCCTGGTTTGAGTCATTATAAAGGGTATGTCTTTCAGGAATTGAGTGTAAAGCTGAAGAAAGGAGGGAATATTCTTCTGATGTTATGATGTAACTATGATCTGCCTCAACTTTGGGCTACTGCGAGCTACAGCTAGCTTAGAAAATAAAACAATGAAAGAAGAAACAAAGAGAGGAGGGAAAAAAAAGGGAATGAATACAAACCAAAACCAGTGGCAGAAGTAAACCTAAAAAACGATCCTTTTGAAGAAAAGTAAATACATGTATATATATAGAGAGAGAGAGGTCGGAAGGAAGGGACAGAGACTTGTACATCTGTCAATTTAGTGTCTGAATTTCCCATAAACTTCTATTGAGATCCGATTAGCTCTGCAGGGAGCAATCCAAGCGGGAAAGCATTAGATGTAACTGAACCTGTGATAAATCCTCCTGCAGCCAAGCATTAGTCAGAAATATACTGATCTAATAACAAGTCATGATTACAGTTTAATCCTGACTGGTACTTTCAGAATTACAGATAAAATGGATCATTTAGTGTTGACTTTTACAATTCCCCAAGGTAACAGTATGGGGTCCTCATTAACTAAAAGAATTATTCAGTTTGAGGCTGAAGCCATATAACTGCATGCTTTTTACAGGACTGGGATCATTAGTATTGTCGCAGAGGTGTATGTGAATTACCACTAAATCAGACACTAGTCACATCCCATGTAGTAAATTCCTAAGCATCTGACCTAAAACAATTTTACAGCTGCAATATTAAGTTTTAAAACTTTAAATGGCTTTCTGATTTTCTTTTTGGGAAGAGTTCTTCCTGCCCCACCTTTCCAAATGTGATAGGCATTGCTGAAAGGTTGCATTCCTTTAGTGCCTGAAAGTACAGATGCAATGTAATGTATCTGTTTTTTGTGATGTTGGGTGTGATGAGTATGAGAAAGTAATCATTTATATTTATAGTTTTTTGTATGCTTTAAAAATGAGTGCCACTGGTCATTAGCAATAAGATAGCTTCTTTTCATGTGTTATGGCTGGGATCTAAACTACATCTCTTTTTGATTCACTGTTATTAGGATGTTTTTTCATGGCTTAGCAAAAGAGAAGGTTAGCTAGCCCATTTGCTTGAAAATGGTCATTTAATTTGACCAATTTGCCTCTTATGTAAACTATTTTTAATCGAAAATCACGTTTTTTTCTCAAAACTCCTGATTTTCATTTTTTTTTAACCAAAAATAAGCAGTTTCTGGAAGAGATAAGATAAACTAACTCTTCTTGAGTGACTTTGCATATCTTTAAGCAGCATTTAAGATTTAACTGAATTTATTTTGTACTATAAACAGACATTACTGTTGGATGCTTCCTGTGCATATGTTTGATTTCTGCAAAGGTCGCCTGTAGTATATATTCTAAGATTGTAAAACACTTAGCACTAAACTTATGAGTAAAAAGATTAACCTCACACAGGCATCCGTTTGGTGGAGTTGCAGAAAACAGTGCTTGCTTAGTACCTGTTTAGGTGGTGATACATCTTAAATGACATATAACTAGAATCATTATATATTTCTTTTTCCAAAGCTCAGTGCATTCTCTTTGTCACAATTATTACAAAGTCATTTTTTATTTTCACATAACCAGATAATATGTCCCTAGTGAGTGTCTTTGGGAATATTTCTCATATGCATATAAGCTAAAATCTTCAGATCTGGTCTACAGTAGAATGTGAAAATAGAACAGACATTGACAGATTTAAAGCCAAGTACTGTTTTGCAGTTACTTTTGTTTTTCAGCTATCCTAAGTTCTTTACATATAAATAGTTCTCAGACAGAAAGCATCCTAATATATTTCATGTCTCTTTTTCTGTTTCTTAAAATGTCTTTTGGTTTTGCTGAAATTTCTTTCAATATTTCAGAATATATTGATTATGATGAGGTAGACATCTGACTTAATTTTTAAAATGGGAAGATTTCCAGGGCAAAGAGGTGACGAAATCTATCTGCAGGTAATAATTCTCATGAGTTTCAGAAGAAAAAGGAGTAGAGTTAGGGAACCAAATGATGGATGGAACAGGTAGTTCTCTCTGCAGCTCTGTTTTGGATCAGGAAAGGGAAATAGAAGTTCATGAGTCTGTTAGGGAAGGAAACTAGAAGTGAGGAATTCAAGCTGTTAAAAGATGAGGGAGAAAGAAGAATCTGATCTGGTGTGGGCGCTGAATGTGGAGCCAAAAAAGGCCTTCAACAGTCTGTCAGAGGAAGATCAGCGCTTGATTAGGCTGATATAAACACAATAAAAATATCTCCCGACTTCATTCCTGCAATAAATTAAGAAATAAATAAAATAAACATCTTGTAGACCATTGAAATACTGTAAAAACCTCTCAGGAGATCCTAGTGCAGAGTTTGCATGCTACTGACTGGGTGGGAGGTGAGGAGATCCAGCCATGGTGGCACAAGAGCTATCTAGTGGTATCAAACCTTCCTAACCTGGAAGGAGCAGCAAGGTCCTGAGGTCACAATTTATACATCTGCATTTCTGCTGCTGTATAGACTGGGAGCCTGTAGGAGAATGGCCGAGAGAGGTATCTGGCTCACAGAACCATGTGAGCAGAGCAGGGCATAGGACTGGACTTCATGGAAGAACCAGTTGTTTCTCTCCAGTTTCACACCTGCACCTTGGTGCACCCGAGGAGGGGCTGCTGGGGACCTGCTCTGCAGAAAGGGGGGAGCCTGAGGCCATCTTCCTCCAGGGTTTGCCATGTCCCTGGTAGGTTAACTGATTTCTTTGCTCCCATATGGCACCTGGGAGCTGACATGTGCACATTAAGTCTGGTCCATGGGACCAGTACATTGGAGGAAAAACAGGCCAACCAACCTGACAGTACAGAGGGACTCAGCTCTTGTGGGATCAGCTAAAGTTCTGTCAGTTTGCCAGCAGAATTACACAGGCTTCAGTGAAGTAAATCCTAATTTAAAATTGTATAACAGCAAATTGAATCACATTTATAGCTGTGATGAATATAGGTGTGGTGTATTTTTTTCCAAAGATGTAAGTGTATAATTATTTATTACAGTAAGTTTATAGAATATCACTTAAAATATAATCTTTTATTTAATTTCTGAGTGCTGATGGCTTTCCTGCTTTCTCATAAGGTAGTCTGCTTTCAGCATACTGTTTAACAACGTTTAGATCAGGAATACATACATACCATCATTCCAACTTCTGGGTTTTTCAGAGTTAAGCAACAAATTGTTTGGCATGTCATGGCAACGCTAGTGTTGCTACAAACAGAAACATATGATTGGACAGAAAGCATAAAAGAATTTAAGATGCATGTTTATCTGAAAATCTTTGCTGAATTTCACGGAAGAAGAACAAAGCCAAAGGACTTTGAGTCTTCCACATATTGAGATGGTTCATATGTGGCACGCTGGCACATTTGTCATTGCCTGATGGTACCACCCTATGTATTGAAGAGATTTCTTTTCAGGCTTTTGCTTTTGTAGCTGCAGTTCTGAAACATAAAAACAAGACAAAACAAAACAGTCAAAGTGCTAAGAATTATAGTGTATTAACCTGACTGCCAAGCAAAATGAAATCTTTTTTCCAGTATGAAGGACCAGGGTTCTTATTTTCTATGGTGATTTACCTTCAACTGTACTGTGGCCTGTAGCAAAATTACTGTAATAAGAGTTGCAAATATTTGACAAAGAAAAAAAAAAAAAAGGAGATTTGAATTAAGAAATAAAAACCTGCTTAGGAAAATCTAGTGCAACATATGGACATCTAGATCTTATGGTTGAGATAAGCTGCAGCTGAACAGCCCCTCCTGAATGTTCCACCAAGTTCAGGTGCTCAATTAAATAGCAGAAGATTATATCATATCTCTGGAAAGCCAGGTGCTCTGTAGAATTACTCCAGGAAACCCATTTAAGTGTGAAGGAATCATAAATGTTACCCAGTACTGGACTTCTAGTGATATAATCTCTCCTTTAGTAACCAAGGGTAATATTTCCTTTAAAGAAAAACTCTGATGTCAGACATTTCTTTTGGCAAAAAAAAAATGCTATTTATGTGCTTTTGCCTTAACTTCATCTTTCCGGTACAGCACTGGTTTATTCTGTAGCTTTTTGGAGACTCCCACAGCAATATTTTTAAGGAGTATTTTAGTAGGAAACAATTTTGATATTTTGTTATAAACAATAATTTTAGGTAAACAGGCATAAAAATTTTTAATGAATGAGGCAAATGGTAAGATTTTTCTACAAACAGAGATGCTTCTGTTAATTTCGTAGGCACTTCTAGAATCTAGCTCATCCCTCTTAATGGTAGGATGGGTTTGAGTTGCCTTCCTGTATATATTGGCCCTAATGTATATAATGTATAATGTATATAATGTATATATATAATGTATATAATGTATAATGTATATAATGGCCCTAATGAACTAATTAAGGCTAGAGATATACCTTTTAGTCAGCTAAAGCTGAGCCTGACTATAAATCATTATTTTAAAAGTAGGATTTTTTGTTGTTCAGAACCTTGGTTGCTTCACAATTGCAAATGACAGAAATCTGTTTCAATCAACCTTTTCACATCCCTGTTTCAGCAGCTGAGGATCTGCTATTTTTCTACACTTTTCACTAGCAGTGTTGGCAAGGTAGCTGGCAAACTCATTGTTTTGGGGCTGCTAAAACTTCATATGGGATCATGCAGAAGCTAGAGAGGTTTAGAGAAGAGGTGTTCCTGTGTATGCAGAGATGACTTCTTGGTCTGGAAATAGTGAAAGTACTTGGAAAGTAATATGGTGTGATTGCCTTGTTCTGAAATCTTTTCCTAGCACCCTCTTGGCATCTGTTACACAGTCCTGGGCATAAAGGTACCACACCCAGTGGCCATATTCATGTTTTTGAAGAAATTTGACTTCATGAATATAAAACTCGATAGCTCCAGACATGACCATCAGTCCATAAAAGATTAAAAAAAAAATAAAAAATTGAAGGCCTGTTTTTTCACCTTACAGAACTGATTTCAAGAGGATGTGGCTGGGCCAATTTTTGCCAAATTCATTTAGAAATAAATCACATGGGAGGTTTCCATTACTTTTGCGTAGGCTACAAGCTCCACTCAAGCCACCTGTTCATGAACTCTCTTCTGAGGAGTAGAGAGTATTTCATATTTCTTCCTCCTGCAACCTGTGTGTATTCTCTTTTCAAATGGCCGATCTCAGCGTGGAATTTGTGGAAAACGCAAAACAGTGTGTGGAGAATGCCTAAGTTGGCAGCTAATTTGTTTCCCCTTTGCTTGGAATTAGAGATCAAAAGCTTCTGCAATTTTCACTGGTACCAATAATTTGCTGGCACAGAGATCCATCTAATAAAATCAGATTTCTGCTTCACGGTGTGTGCGTGCATACGTGCATGCAGAAATACCCCTATACCCAGCACACAGGCATGCATTTTTTTATTACCTGTTGCTTCCCTTAAAACATGTTGAGGCTGAAATGATATGGTATTTTATCTTTCTTGTTTAAAGAGAAATGCTAAACATTTTAATGAAACTGTGCTTCATAGAATCCTTTTTAATACATTGTTAAAAATGAAACAAAACTAATACAGATTATTGGAATGACAAGCAGAGTTTCAAAATCTGATTTTATTCTGTGCCTACAGCTTGTAAGCATAAAACAAAACCATGTTTAATGAACGTGACTTTAATTCAGCTATAAACATTAGTTTTGAAAACCTTTTGATGACCTAATAGCCAATGTCCTGCATTCCTCCTTCCCCCAGACTCGTTCAAAAATCCTTGCTCTCATAATATTTGTTACTAAAAAGTAGTGTCTGCATCCCTGAAACTGATGGTTTGGATAAGCCTACATTGAAAATCACGTTTATCTTCACAGACTTCCAAGCTAGGATTTAAAATATTGATAGTTTTTTGTTGTTTACTCTTCAGCTATTTGAGCGCTGTCTTTAACTTCTGATTTTTATGACTTTTCCACAAGTTCAGCAGATGTGCTTTCTTTACCTCTGCTAAGCAAGACTGTTCAGGTCAGGTATTTTGGGTCATCTGATCCAGTCTATTGTATACAAAGAATAGTGTGCCTATCAGAGAGAAGTCAACAACAATGAAAAAGCATAGGAAGTTCAGAAAAAAAAGTATGATGTTCTAAACCTGCCACTGTCACCTCATTTGAAATTGTTCCTATGATGAGTACCATTAGCAGAATTTCTGCACGTAAAACTACTTAAAAGGATTCTGGAGGTCACTTAAGGTAAAAATCTTAAGAGAAAAACAGCTAGATGCACAGGCACCTAGTAACAAATACTCAGTATACTGGATAAATAATAATTTATTGCATGAAAAATACTCAACTGTGACATCTTCCATCAATAGAGAGTCCTCAGAATTATTGCTAGAATTGTTAACTAAAAAATTTTAACTTAAACATCTAATAGTAATGTTCACTGTGGATGAAACAGGGTTTTTTGGTAGTAGTGTTTTGGTCTTTTGTAAGGGCAAACAAAACTACAATTTTAGTGCTCCCTAATGCCTCCTCTCTTTGAATCCCTTGTTCTCTCCCTTGTCAAGTGATTAAATGAAAAGATTTGCCCGTGTACCTGGATCGCTGCTGTACTGGGATAAGGCCTCTCAGCATGTCAGTAAGAGAGTATGTGTCCGCTCTTCTGACTGGGATCCATTAGAAGAGAACTTGTCTTAAAGTATCCCAATTCCCTTCCACACTGTTTTTTAGAGAATAGATCCTCACACAATTCTGTTAAAGTTACAAGCCATGTCCACCAATGAGACTTGAAATTGCAACAATTTCAGTGAGGAATAGGGTTTCAAAACGCAAAAGAGATCAGCCAATAATCTTCCTGCCCTTCTACCGTATTGCCTGGATGTTTGCTCAGGCTTCAGGAGGATAAAATAAATGACAAGCCTGGTGCTTTGCCAGGTGTCAATAAAATGTCCCTAATCCCCTATGCCTTCCATGTGTAGCAGGTAGTCCTTAATTTTTCTCTTTCGCTCTCTCAGCTCCAACGTGGAGGAATGTTGGTTCAAGTCTTCATTTTATGATGCTCTGCTTGCTTTCTCACTTCCTTTTGTAAGCAGTGGAACACTCTTTGGCTTCGTGTCAGCAGTTGCTGTATTGAAGTTGCTCTATTCAATCCAGACTGCATGAGAGAGAATAGCCAAATAATAAAACAGCATATGATCTATGCTTAGCAATTGAATTTGCTCACTTCAGCTTGTAATCTGTAGCTGCTTTTGCATGATGCTGCTAATTCAAACATCAGTAGTACTTGAGCTGTATTTATTTATTTATTTATTTTCATAGGCCAGCTATTTGAAGTTCATAGAAGTACTTGATTTTGTTGTACAAATGTTCAAGTTATGTCTTGACTTAACACTGTACCGAATAGAAGCCAAAATTAGTAATACTTGTAATTACAATACCATCACTGCCCATCAAAATGAATACGGGCTCAAGTGCATGGTGTATAGGAATACAGAAATATAGTTTCAGACTCTGCCAATTCAGGCATTTCTGTATATTTCTGTATTGGTTACACTCATTTGATTGTTTAAAGTTACTTGAAAACCGTAACAGCTGGAGACTTGGTTTGCTTTAAAGAACACAGAATAAAAGAGAAGAATCCAGGCCTGACGTGCACATGAAATGCTGCCATGCTCTCAAGGCACCAAGCCAACACCAGAATGTCTGCCACAGCGTCTCGTGTCCTGCCTCTTCCCCTGCTTGCCAAAATTAGATTTGCATGAGTGCCAACATCTGGTGCAAACCATACTGTATCTTGGATCTGTGCCTTGCCACCACCTGGAATAAAGACTGTAGATTAAAGCCTGGAACTGAAAAGCATTTGACATTGTGAGCTGTAGGGAACATACCTTTTCTGTTTGTGTCCACTGCTCTGTGTGTTTTACATTAGATAGTTACCTGAGAGACCTGCATGTATCTAAATCTAAACTAGTTAATGATGAAACTTCTTATAAATTATTCAACAGCAGTTAGCTCTCAAGCTTAATGTGAGCAGATGGACTTCATGGTACCTATTCCAAAGTCTTTGCTACTGTGCTATTTCCTCCAAACTGCACTCTGTTTGCAACCTTTGTTTTGAAATACAAGCCCTGTAGCTTTCTTTTTACTAATATCTGCTTGGTTGCTTTAACTAAAGGACTTTATTGCAATAGATTGCACAGGTTTAGTCTTCCGGTGGACCACTGTATCCTCTCACGCTTCATTATCCTTCCAGTAGGCAGACTTTTGAGCAGGTGTCGGGCTTCTCATCTGTAGTCTCAAATTTGATGACGGATTTTCTCAGCACTATGACTGTTTCTTTAGGAGACTTCTCATTTGTGCACTCTGGTTCCATCTACATTGCCATGTGTCTGTGCAGTGCTCATCCCCTCATTATCCAGACCTGGCACCCTCCCTGTCTATGATCGAGCCCTTTAAAACAGAGTAAATAGTCAAAATCAGGCCCTGACACACAGTCAGTGTTCAGCCTACCTGTAAAAAATATGAACCATGGAGCTTATGTTACACCAGCTTTACAGTTTCTTTTGTATTAACCCACTTGATGGCTAGGATTTCTGTAAGCTTGCTTGTTGTGTCTCTGTGTCAGTCATCTGTCTCTTGGCAGCAGCGTTCAGTGGTGATTGGTACTTGCAGCTGCCTGAGCACGATGGCCACTCAACCGTTGTGTCCGAAATGCTGTTCTAAGTCTGTATCAGACCATGAAGTGCCCTGCTGTGCTTAGGACCCCTGTCTCTGGCTACTGCTTTGTGAATCTACTTGTTAGGTGGGTGTGTGCTTGCCCACCTGCGGCCTTGGTGTCTGTGATGCCTTCTGTAGTGGGCTGTGTCATGCTACCTTGGTCTTCATCATGTCCTGCAGTCTGCCTCTGCAGTCATCCTGCCACATGACTGCAACAGGTTCACTCCTCCTTGAAAGTAGGATCCTTATTAGATATGTTTGTCAATCATGAAGATCGGTTGCTTATATTCTTGGAATAGTATATTCAAATCCCTCGGTAATGGCAGGTGGGAGATTTTCCTGGCTGTCATCTCTGAATGGTCTTTGGTACCAACCCTCCTCTCCTGATACTTTGTGAGTGGAAAATGGAGGATGGCTGGGAGCGCAGTTCCCACACTGGGCTACTTCCATTCTGCTGCTGGCACATTGGCTGAGCCGAATTTAGTGGGTCCCCTGTATCTTACAAAAGAGATTTAGAGTTGCTCTGTTACATTTATTATCTAATTCAAATACAAGAGGCCTGAATGCCTCCTTATCTCTGCGCTTTATGATGTTTGTTGAACAGACAGTGTTGATATAATAAACACAAAGCACAAAGAATCATGCAGAAATCTGAATTTGAGTACTGGTTTTATCGCTTAGAAAATAGACTAATACCATGTAGTTTCCTGTCAAACTGTCCCCTGGGCTTTTGGGGGCTTTCCTTGGCAGTAAAGGAGGTATACTATTAGTGTATCATCTGCTGTTCATTATATGTGCCAGAAGAAGTGATACATACTGTTCCACAATATCCCAAGAAAGTATTAAAGTCCAATATTAGAATGTGCCTGTGAACAATTTGCTGTGGCACTCTGAACAATAGGGTGTGCCCCTTAAAATCTCAGTGTGTTTCATGAATGAGCACAGTGCAAATTGAATCATCAAACAGAAAGGCAAACTCTCCAAAGACTATACTATTCTTATTCTGTCAGGAGGCTGTTCTCCCTCATAACCAGCTAATGAGGAATTATCTCTCAAGTAGGTCACTTCAGTTAATGCCATACCATGGACACTTCCGAAGTAGATCAGATACAGAGACAGAGATTTAATTTTAGCAATTCACTTTGTAAGGCTCTGAAGTAAATGAGTACATTAAGACCAGTTTTATAAAAGAAAAAAAAAAAAAAAAAAAAAATCATACATGGTATTATCACAGAACTGATTTAGCTAGAATAAATCAAA
Source organism: Anser brachyrhynchus (assembly GCF_964034855.1). Lineage (NCBI taxonomy): Eukaryota > Metazoa > Chordata > Aves > Anseriformes > Anatidae > Anser > Anser brachyrhynchus. The sequence continues at coordinate 10,802,052 of NC_137699.1, forward strand.
GCATAAGAAAATTTAGATAGGATTAAGCATGAAAAAGTGCTGCACCATTTTCAAATGATTTGGTACAGTACAGACAAATATAACACTGAGATTGTCTTGTTCTCATAAAAAGTAGATCCACTTCTGTGAGCATCAGACTTGAAACATTCCTAGAGTATCTGATGTAATCAAAGGGATGGGAATGATTTACTGGTGTTTGCAAGTAGATGTTGTGCTCTCCTCATTTACAAAATCTCCTCAGATGTTGTACTTCAAACCCTCTCTGGGTATTTGATTCTGTGAATGGCTGCTGAACATTCAGATTGATTGCTTCTCCTCCACATACTGTTGAAGAGTTCATTTATGCCTCTGAAGTCTGGTATGGTTTATATTTGAGTACCGTCTTGAGCCTGTGTTCAAGTCCAAACCCATTCTGTAGATTCAAGGTGCATCCTTGCTGCTCAGGCCTAAACCTGTGCTCAGCAGCCTGTGGGTGCAGAAAATGTGGGTTCCTTCAAAATTGCCTCAGAGGCAGCATGCAACAGGAATGTCTTCTGCTGCTTGCTTGCTGAACTCACCTGGGGAGGAGATAAGCGTGGTTTGGCCTTGGTAATGGTGCCTGCCTGACCTGAGAGCTGCCGCCTCTTGGGGATGCTGCCCACTTGCTCTGTGGGGTTGGAGCAGCTTTGGTGGCATATACGTAGGTCACAGGAGTGCAGGCTGGGCTGTGGAGGTAGAGGCCTCTAAAATTGATAGTACAAGTAAAAATAAATATAGGGAACACCTCTGTAAAGTTTATTTTGTCCGTCTAAATTCAGTGCTAAATGGTTCTAACAAATTCAAAGACTGAGAGATCTCAGCTACACACAATTTTGTGTTGTATTTCACTGTTTGCTTACTTGCAAGGAATAAGGAAAAGAAATGTATTTGCAGCTGCAAAATTCCTATTATTTTTACATGAGTTTTGTGAAATTTTGTTGCTTCAAAAACAATACTGGATTAATATAAATATTTAGAGAGGGAAATCTGCCCTTTTCCCCAACACCTTCTAGCTATTAATTTCTTCACGAGTATTTTTCCTCATGTTTTTTATTTCCAAAAAAAAAAGTTAGAATAAATTCAAGATAAGGTTGTTAGCATATTTCTTTCATTTCCCCTTGAAAAAGTATAAAGGCTGTCCTTACTTTTTAGCTTTAAAAAAAAAAAAAGTGATGAAAGAGATTTGTGTGGTTATTTTAACTGTTGTGGTGCTTTGCATGGTTTGGGGCTTTTAGGCTTGATCAGTATTCCCACACTATTTAAACAGTTCTGGCAGCTAACAGAAAACTAGTTTTGAAATGCTTTCACTTATTCCTATCTCACTTCATATGAAAGGTTTTTTAAATCTCGTAATTAGCTAAAATGTTTGGCAACTAGGTAATCATTTGCAAATTAATTTTGTTATGCAAAATGTAACTAAAAGCCTAAATCAATAAAATGCAATTGTGGATAGCCATTTTATAGCTTTAAAAGCTAACAGTATCAAATAGAAACAGCAATTTTTAATGCCTTCAGTATTATTGCAGAGGTTCTCAGGCAGGGCACATTAATTTTCACATTAGAGATGGGCTGTTGGAGAAAATGTAACATTTTAAATGTAGCACTGCTTTCATTCATGAAAGGAAAGAAACTTAAGAATTTTTACTTGACACAACATTAGTTTACTCTTTAAGAGCTACATTTTCTAACAATACATTTCATTACAGGAAAACTTATGGATAAAATTCTTCGTTTCCTCGAGAAATTTGGAAAATTAAAACAGTCTCTTTTGTAGAGCCTTCTGCAGCCTGAAGTCCTGATTCTGACCGCTGAAATTAATGAACTTCGTTTAAACACAGAAGCCTACTCAGCTGTGGAAGTGGGAGCCTGATTTTTAATTTTAGCCATGGGATGAGATGGATAATGTAAAAAATACATGGGGAGCTGTAGTGATTGCTCAGCTTTGCAAAGTGACTCCACAACAGCATGCTCCTTTGTGCACTTCCTGTGCCTTGATAATTTTTTGCATGAAAGCCAGTCAATTGATTTCTCTCTCTCCAGATTGATCTCACAGTGCTTTGCTGATCCTAGGGACCTAAGGCTCTGAAGTTTAATGCTAGATGCTCAATCTGCTTGTGGAGATCTCCTTTTCACAGCCACATACCGTCAGCTTGTTGTTGCACAAACTTACTTAGACTTTTGCCTAAAGCTATTTTCTATTGCTAAATAGGTATACGTTCTAGGAAATCTTTCAGCATATCTTCTAGTGTGAGTCCTCGGTGTCTTTCTTTGGTCCCTCCTCTGAAATGCCTGATTCAGAGCACACTGGTGTTACTTACCCTTGTTCCAGTTTTTTCAACTTTAGTGATATGCAATTCTATGCGATATCGGTAGTAACAAAAGAGTCCATTCTTCTAATTGCTTCATTTTTTCACTGTCAGTTTGTCCTCTGAGTGTAGATCTGTAAGAGCACAGGGCTGGCTTGGCAAAATGTTCATGAAGAATACTCCCCAATTCATTTCAGTCTTTTCTCTGCAATCAAAAACCCTCACTGGCAGTTCTGTTCGAAGATTTTCAGTTCTATTGTGTAGTTTGGTAGCATCAACAGATCTCAGAGGGAGCTCCGTTGAATCAGATACTGAATAAATAGACACATTTTGCTCCCCAAAACACAGTGTAAAGAAAATCTAAATAAAAAAGTCAGGTAAGCCTAGAATGCTATCTTGATGGTTTTTCAGTGATCTTTCAGTAAGCTGGTGGGCAACCTTTCTGGCTGGAATGCAATGTGAAATACAGTGAAATGATCTCCATGTGGGCGTATTTAGATACATGCTTAACATGTAGAATAGAACAGGGATCAGAAACTGATGTTGATATCGTTTCACCTTTCTGGAAACCAACATCCAGGTATTTGAGATACGCAGAAGTGATGGATCTACATTTTTGTGAGTTTTCATTTCTGGTTCTGAAAACACCTCGTCTTGATATCTCACAGGTATAATAACTGCCAAAAAATGACTACTGCCCTTTAATTAACAAGACAGAAAATACCAGTATTTTTCTCAGATATAATTGCTCTTCCCAATGAAGCCTGAATAAAGCCTGAATTCTGAATAATGTTGATATATTGGCTCACTTAGAAAAGCTTTGTTAGCAGCTGATTGCTTATATAATCTCCTTGGCAATTTTTTACATTTACAGTGTCCTTATTTTGTTACAAGAAAAGAACATAGAGGTTTTTACTTCAGTTTGGTCCATTAATTTTCCCAAGTCGTTTGGACAGCAAGGTATTTAACCAGCCTCCTATACAGTTTCAATGACATACTATTTCTAAAGCACCTAAATTGAGTGCTTTTAGTCTAAGGCTTAAGGCTTTCATTAGAAACAGGCCACATTATCCATGAAAGATTAATGCCCATATGAACAAGAAGGGGTAATGTAATCAGGAATAGCAGTCTTATATCATCATAAAAAATGGGGCTTACTGAAAATCACAGTAAAAAAGATTCAGAGTTTTAAACAAAACCCCAGTGCTGGTTCTTTTATCATTAACAGCAAATTAAAACTAATTACCTTCTAATCACAGAAGAACACAGTCTGATGTTCCAGTCATACTTTGCGGTGATTATAAAGGCAGGTGTGGAGCAAAGGGAATGTTCAACTAACATGCATGAAAGACATGAATGGCTAGAATTAGTTCTGTATGTTGTTATGCTATTTTATGCTATTTTATTTATTTAATTAATTTTTTTTTTTGCTGGGGGGTTGCAATCTGTATGGAAAGTAGGAGGATTATATTTCTTTTTTTTTTTTTTTTTTTTTTTTTTTCTCCCCAAAGATGTTCTGTTCACAAATGTACATTTTGGTGATTTACAGCATTTCAGCCAAGCAATCTGAAGATGTATTGAAGCTGGGTACATTTCCCTGAAATTCTAGGAACTGTAATGATAGACAAGGTAAAGAGCAAGTCCAAAGTTCCTCACGCCCATTCAGCTTTCTTCTGTTGCATTTTCTAATATTATTTTGGAGAATGAAGAGGCCTTGGAAACAGCCAAAGAAGCAAAAACTTAAAACTTTGATTGCAGTTTGCTGCAAAGCCTCTTTCTAATCAGTGCTCTTTTGATTTTGCTCTCCGTGGTATATGATATTTTGCTGAATATTTACTTTTTTTTCATTTTTCAGTAAGAATGTTGAGTGTTCTCGCTGTCATACATGGATATTGTGGGACTTGATTCTTACTCATTTTGGTTAATAATCATGCCAATTCTGTTGCATTTTATTTTCCAGTGAGACTTGTCACCAGAGCAAGGTCAGCTTTCATGTCTGAGCAATATCCACTGGACCCCCAAATAAAAGTGGGGAAAACAGTTCCCAGGAGAAAATAAAATAATCAAAAAACAACAACAACAAAAAACCAGACAAACAAAAACGCCACCAGATTTTAAAAAAACTTTAATGTGATGATTAAATATAACAAAATAATGTCGGTAAATACTGTGTTAAAGAAATGTTTAAGTGAAATATTTTTATAAACTTAATGGAGTAGGAGAGTCCTGATACTGAATGGTTTGGGGTCAAAACACACTAGTAGGGGGCTGGCCATGGGGTAAGCTGCAAGGAGAGAGGGATGTCTTTGCACCTGTGGATGGAAACTTCAGTGTGGGTACGAGTATGGTACTGGGGGAACCCTGCTCCAGGACAGAGTTTCTCAGATGGTGTAATGACAAGTACAAGGCATTTTATTGCCAATACAGTAAATGCGTGTATTAAGTGTGTGTATTTAGAGTTTTCAGGCTGTTTCTAAGCAGTTTAAACCTAATCGTTCTATTGGGTGGTTTCCTAAACCGGTCAGCTCTCAGTGTGGATGTAGAGTTCATTCTTCCTACAGTCCTTTCCTTAGGCTGATTTCTTTGCATTCTCCGTCTGCTGACATCTCTTTTTGACTTACGTTTGAATGCTTTACTTATAACCCATACATTATAAACATCTTATTAAACAATCTACAAAGGGGAATTTTCTCTAGTATTACCTGTATACTTTTCTAATCAACTTTTAGATAAGCAACAGGGGCTTTGTTTGTTTGTTTTTGATGGTTGTTTGTACAGGTCCTAACATAACAGAATAGTGATCTGTGACTGATTTCTAGATATTTCTCAAGACCCACACTCCTTTCATAGAGTTATTCTCAACAGAGCATCTGACATTTTTACATCCTTAAGTCAAGCTCTCACTTTGGATCAAAGCCATTATGTGTTTTGCATGCAATCCTATTCATGCAGCGCTGAAGATTAGAGCTGAAGAGAGGATTGGATTCTCCCAGGAGCTGTTTGAGGAAAGCTTCAAGAGGGTGCCTTAGGGTAAGATCCTCTCTTACCTCAGTATAGGAGTGAGTTTAGATGGCTAAACAATACTGTGCTCTGTTGGTCCTCCAATGTCATCTCCATGCTGCCAGCCTTTTCTCTTATACTCTAAAATTATGGGCAGACATGCAAAGATAGCTCTGTTAATCCTGCCTTTACCAGAATTCAGTGGGGCCTAGATGCAAAAGAGAAATTACCTTGCTAATTTATTTTTTCTGTTCTTTGCTCCAATACTACACATTATTTATGTATAGCAACATTTCATGAATTTTTATTTCTTTACTGATCATTAAATAACTTAGGCTGTAGGGGACCTCTGAGGGCGATCTAGTCCAACCTCTTGATCAAAGCAGGACCAACTTTGAAGTTGCTCAGGTTGCTCAGGGCCATGTCTTGGTGAGATTTTAAATATTTCCAATGACAGAGTGAGCAACCAGTTCTTCACCACTCTGACTATGAAAATATTTTGCCTTATAACTAGTCGGATTTTCTATGTTATAGCTTGTCATTGCTTCTTGTCTACTTTCTGTGTGCCTCTGAGGAGAGTCTGGCCCTCCTTTCTGTCTATAATCCTCCCTCAGGCAGTGGAAGACTGCAGTTAGGTACCCTCTTATCCTTTTTTCCTAAGGTCAAGCAAACCGTTGTCATACCTCATCTATTCCAGCCGCCTAAACATCCTCATGGCCTTCTGCTGGATTTGATCTAACTAGGCAATGTGTTGCTTGTACTGGGAGGCTCAAAAATGGACACAGAGCAATTGTATTTTCACAGGCATTGCATGGAGGGGAACCATCTACTAGCCATGCTTTTGCTAATGTAGCCCACTAACAGTAGCTTTTCATCACCACAAAGTCTCTCTGTTGACTGATGTTCAACTTGTTCACAGGGATCCCGAGGTTTTTTTCTGTGAATTTGCCCTCTAGATAGGTGGATCCCTTCCCTATATTGCCACATGGACTTACTCTGTTTCAGGTGTGTAACTTTTGCATTATTTCATTTCATAACATTGTTGTCAGTATTTCTCCAGCTTGTCGCAGTTTCTCTGAACTGCATCTGGGCTCACTGATGGATCAGCCCCTCCCTTTGCATCATCTTCAAGCTTTCTGAGGAAGCTTTCTCTTATCGCAGTTGTTGCTGATGTTGCACAGTATTAGCCTCAATATCGACTCCCGAGTAAAGCCACTCCAAGCTGACCTCTGGTTAGACTTTGACACCTGTGGGTCCAAAGGTCCAGCCAGATGTCTACCCTAGTTCTCCATAGCTAGCTACAAGGATATAATGGGATACCATGTTGACATCAGGACTGTGGAAATTGTGACAACAAGTTTAGTCTTTACTGACCAGTGTACAATTTCAGGCAAAGTAACCGAGTGTAATATTGATACCTCAAGTAATCCTCTGTGTATGAGGAACACACATACTGGTGCCAAGCTTCAGTTGTGCTCTGTAATGAATACACGGAATTGAATGAATAGCGCAGTTTTTCATGAAGTTTTCTATTGTTACTTCTGTCTTTTGTACTTCCACTTGCATTTCAAGTACTCAGACGTTTTGTGAATCAACTACAAGATCTCATTTGAGGTTAAAACGTCATAGTTTAGGAGTTCACAACACATGAATTGTCATGAAGGAGCACCAATTTGGCGATACTCAATTAAGGTAAAAAGGATATTGAATAGCAAGGATTCTCTGTCAAAGGTAGTAGCATCCACAAAAGTGATTCTTCATTTTCCAATTTAAATTTCATGTGGCCTTCCAATTATTTTGACTTTTTTTTTTTTTTTTTAAGCTGGGAATTGCTGTAGGTAGCAGATTTAGTTAATGCTGTAAATTTTATAAGTTATGATGCTCAATGTGCCAAATCCCTGTTAAATCCATATCTTTTAAGCTCTTTTGTAATTTTAAAATTCTCAGTAAACTGCACAAAATGCAATTACAATTAAAGCATAGGTTTGATGTTGGTAGTAGTGTTTTGTTTTGGTTTTTTAGATAAACAATTATACTTGGATGTTCATTTTCTGTCTGGTAGTGATAATAGAAAAAAAAACATAGTTGTGATTGGAATTACTTGTCAGGCAATTATGTATTAAAGTAATTAAGACTATCATCCTTTATGTTGAATATTCTGAAAAATTCCCACATAATTGATGTCGTTCTTGTCCAGGGAGAAGGTTTTGTCCACACTGAAAATTAATATTATTCCCAGATTTAAAAAAAGTGCCTGGCTTCTATCACACCCTCTCCTTCTTCTGCACTCCCTCAGTGAAAGTATGCAAATCATAAATGGCTTGAAAACAAATTCTGTGCTTTTAAAGGTTGTTTAAAATGTGACGAAGTATTTTCAGATTATGCTTTCCGGATCGTATCCCTGTGCAATATTATAAAGAGCACAGTGATACCATTTTCTTGAAAAAGCTAGTGTAGTGAACAACATTTTACATAAACAAATGAAACTAGTTTGAATGTCAAAATACAAATGCAACTTTTGACCAAGAAATCAGTTTCTTCTATGTTTATATTTGTATGAAATATACCAAAGATAGAAAGGTCCTCAATACCTAATGCAAATATAAATATATTGATAGCAAAATTAGTCTTACATGTGTAGCACTGAGTTGTGCGATGTTGAAATGACTCTGTTCTGTCAATGTTTTATAAATGCTGTTTGGGGTTGGAGCCTCTATTCATGTTGACTTTTCAGAGACTTGCATTCAAAAGGCTTTTGCTAATAGGCTTTATAACAATTCTTTGTGTATTCCTTGCCTAACCGGGGATGCTCGTCTTTCTTCAACTCACCTTACCTGGCATTGTGCTGTTTTATTCATGGGGTATGTGAAAAAAACACAGAACTCAAACTCAAGTGAGTAATGATACCACAGAAGATGTGAAATTCTAAAGAGGATAGTGTAATTAGTAGCAAAGTATCCCTGTTTTCTACACTCTTGCATCTTTTCCAAGCAGATGCCACAGTGCTCGCAATAACCACCGTGCAGGTGAAAATGTTGTGCCCATGTGGTATTACAAAGAAGCCTTTTGGGATGGCAAAGCCCTCCCAGAAGCCAGTAACTCATGTGGGTAACATTAAATAGGTGTTAATAAGGTGGTTACCTGCTTTCATTTATTTGTTTTAATTCCTTTGTTTCAAAAGCAGATATTTAGACAATGATCATAACTATGGAAACTGCTGGTGTCAAGATGAATGTCAAAGATGCAAACAGAATTTTAAAGATTTCCTGTAGCTTTTGATTTCCACAAAGGACTAAAATAAAATAAAATAGTTCATTGAAATTTCCCCTAATTTTTATACTAAAACTCACTCGAAATTTTGGTTCCCATGTGGCTTCATTTAATGTTCTGTGAGACAGATATATCTAAATCTTAGAACAGTGTATTGAAAGACAAATGAAGCATGCTGCTGCTGTACCACCAGCAAGGGACCATTGTTATTGTTTCATCAGTTTTCAGTATGTTGTCTGTGAGTTATTTTAACTTGGCTCTTCATAACTTGTTGAAATGAACATTAAGGGAATGGCCTCCCCTTTAAATACTGCAATATGCAGAAAACTTTGGATTTCACTTTCTGCTCTTTAAATAATCATTAGTGGCAAAATAATCTTGATATGGTGTCATAAACACATCTCATTAGCAGCTATGTATTTATATATTTAAAACTGCTAATAGCTTACAATGTGATCATTATGGGTAATGCTCTTGAACAGTATCCATCTGATCTTTCATTACCATTTTCCTAAACTCTAACAACCACCCAACCAAACAGCAGCCCCCATAGGCAGAAGTGCATGAATTAAATTAAAATTTACATTTTCCAGAGTTTTTCAAGGTGCTTTCCACAATCATCTATTCTGCACTTATTAAAACTGTAGTATAGTTAAAACAGTCTGTAAGCAACCCTTATCTTCAAGGAGTATGAATGGCTGAGTAATCTAACTGGACAGTTAAGGATTTTCTGTCTGAACTGATTGATATTAGTTTTAATAATCCTAGACTTATATCCCTTATTGTTTCAGAGAGTCATTAGCAGAGTTTCAGTCTTTTTTTTTTTTTTTTTTCCCTCCATTAGGAACAATTCTGTATCCCTGCTGGTCCTTAGGGCAAGTAGTTGCCCAGCTCAGAAAAAGAACATGATGATAGTAATGTAAATGTAGAGGGATGATTTCAGGCGTAGACTTTTGCATTTAATGGTATATCCTCAATACTGCGCTACATGCAGTTTCAAAGTTTTTTAAGAGTGTTCTACAAAGTCCCTAAGTTAAATTTTTAAAAAAGATATTGCACACTACATTTTGATATGCAAGATAAATTTAAACACTTTCATAGTCTTGTCATTGCCGTAGAAAATGAGATCCAGGACCTATGTGTTCTTTAGGACATGAACTACACTCATTTGTAGTCACTATAAATTTATATCCATATGCTTAAAGAAAGGCAGTTTCATTTTCTTCAGCCACAAAAGTACTTCTGACAGGATTAACTAGAATGGTATTCTTTGGGATCTTTATAGGATTAAATTCACTTCATTAGGTTCCAGAATTTGGCTCAGATTTCATCCCAATACTCCTGGACTCTAGAATAATCAAGGTAAAAATTCATATTCTATTTCCACTCAGATGGCAGTAGGCATCTCTTTTAGGACAAAGTAGATGCAAAGCTATGTTTGCAGCCCTTCATCTAGTTATTTTGGTGATTAAGCTTCAGGATAGTATTAGGTATGAGTTTGATGCACATTTCTTGCAAGCAATTGCTTGCCTGCATATATATATATTTAAAATAGACATAATCATGATTGAAAGACCATACAAAAATGTCATACCCCTAACAGTTTATACATCCAGAGTAATTCTCTTATTCTGAACCGTACTTGATTAGTTCATTCAATAATGTCTTCATGCTATTTTTCTAGGTGTTCTGGATACTGTTGGAATAATTCATCCATTTTAGCCAGTCAACCTTCAAGCACTGAAATATCTGATTTTGGAAGACCGATTTAGTTTGTAGATTGGCTCACACATCAAAAATGATAGTTGAATTCAGATCACAGAGTCTGCTGTATTATTTATTCATGTTTGCAGAAAGCACCCAGCAGGACTCTAGGCCCTGAGTACGTATACTTATAAAATGAGTTAAGTTGATTTGAAAGACAGAGAGAAAAATAAAATACAAGTTCTCATATACACAAACAATTTTTCTCCAAGTAAAAACTTAAATGTGTACACAGGGAGCAGATCTGAACATAAATACTGTTAGCATGCATGCTACAATATATTATCATTTACATCATGAGGATCTAGGAGTTTGTGCTTAACAATATATATGCCCATTATATTATTTTTTACTCTTGATTTTATGTTTATCTTTGATTAGTTCCAAGCCTGAAATTGTTTTTACAGAGAAATCCTTAGTAGTTTTACAAAAGTCACAAAGAAGAGGCATACATGATCTGGTTTTAGAAATGAGGACCTTAGTAGCTCTAAGGATCATAAGCATTAGGAGCAAATGAAGTTCTCCACTGCGTCTTAACTTTGACATTCAGTGAGTAGATGTCCTGGTTTCAGTTAGGACAGAGTTAATTTTCTTCCTAGTAGCTGGTAGGGTGCTATGTTTTGGATTAAGATGAGAAGAGCGCTGATAACACGCTGATGTTTTAATTGCTGCAGAGCAGTGCTTAAACCAGGCCAAGGACTTTTCGGCTTCTCGCTCTCTCCTGCCAGCGGGCAGGCTGGGGGTGCAGCAAGAGCTGGGAGGGGACAGACCCAGGACAGCTGACCCAAACTGGCCAAAGGGGTATTCCAAACCATCTGACGTCATGCTAAACAATATATAGGGGTGGCTGGCCGGGGTGGGGGGCCGGCTGCTCGGGGATAGGCTGGGCATCGGTCAGCGGGTGGTGAGCAATTGCATTGTGCATCACTTGTTTCGTACACATTATTAGTAGTAGTACTATTATTATTATTATTATTATTATTATTATTGTTATTTTCCTGTCTTAATAAACTGTCTTTATCTCAACTCACAGGCTTCACTTTCCCATTTCTCTCCCCCATCCCAGAGGGGGAGGGGGGAGGGTGAGCGAACGGCTGTGTGGTGTTTAGCTGCCGGCCGGGTTAAACCACAGCAGTAGAAATAAGAATAATGTATCACATGATCTTCTTCAGCCTCGTATCTTTTTCAAACCTAGGGCGGAAATGGCTTTTACACTTTTTCGTATCAAGTTGCTCTCCTATAAATGGAATTAATTTGATTGTATTTTTATTTACTTTATAGACAGAGATTACACTTCTTAATCATATACAGTAAAAACTCATTAGCTGAGAAACTATTGGCTTTTATTCTGCCATTGAGAAAGAACTTGCACTTGCTGTCTCTCACACCTGTAGGTGTATTTTCTAACTCCTCATTTCTTCTCTAATTACTTCTTGATTGTGGGGTAAATTCTCTAAGCCGCATTTGAAAGAAAATCATTGTCTTTTTATCTTCTCTGTGGGGAATTCATTCCACTTGTTTACTGATGTGTGTGGCAGGCTGAATAAAATGATTCCTAATTAGCATATATGAAATAATCATTGGTCTATCTGGAGTCATAATTAATGCATTAGGAAGAATTTACTGAGTGTCAAGGAGAAAGACATTAGCATAAATGAGCTTATTTTAGATGGGCTGCAATTGAGAGACTACTTTCCGGTAAGAATGTTTACCAAAATTAAGCAATAATAACATATCAATTTACTAAGAACCATTAGCGTGCATGATCTGAACTATTAACTTCTGCAAAGAAGCTCCAGCCCTGCTCTGAACACCTTGCTAGCCAAAAGATCTTGTTGGCGTCTTAATAAAGTCACAGCACCACAAAAGAGTGTGGGTTTGAGAAGTGGATACAGTCTGAGTTTGCATAGAGGTTTTCTGTAATATGTTCATGGACCTTGAGAAAAGCAGATGGTGCAGAATCTTATTATCGTCCTACCTGATAATTCTGGGGCTTTATTGATTAAAACATGTTCCTACTGAGAGTGGAACCTGTAGACAATAGCAAAACAGAATGATTATCCTTACACAGGCAAAGGTGTTTAATTTCTGTATTGATAGGCTGTGAGTGGGGAAGTGACAAACTGTGACACAAACTTTAACTGTTTTCATTCCTTTTCTTCTTAATCAATAAGCATCTGTTAACCTGAAAGTAGATTTTAATCTTTAGAAGACTCTTCACATTGAAGAATGAATGTTTTACTCAAGGAATAGGTGAGATTTGGGAAGCTTAAATTTGAGCGTTTCCACTTTATAGACTTAATCTTGTAAGATTTATAAGACCTATATTTTACATGTTTTACCATAGCCATCATTATGTTTAATGTTGAAAAGTTTTTACTCCAGATATAGTCCATCAGTGGGTCTGTAAATCACTGGGTTAGGCTAACTTCAAACGTGTCCTTCAATTGACTGGACATGGAAAGTCTGACTCCGGTGTGAGTCACTTCAGTCAAACCAGTGTCAAGTTAGTACAAGTGAATTCCAGTCTTGCAGTTTCTTTCAGAATCAGTAATCCACTACGGGACTATACTTTTGCAGTAATCCACCGAATTCATGTTAAATCTTTTAGGAACAAGCGTAAGCACCGTCATTAGTTCACATGGGGAAAGCAACAGTCGCATTGTCCACAACTTCTGCTCCTCTGTACTTGCATGTTCTGTGATTTTGAGTAAGAGAAGTTGTTGTTACATACTTTAAATCTTTGAGTAGTTTTTGCTTCACATTCTTTGCTATTGACTTTTAAGTGAAACACCACACATCACCAGTATATTAGTAAGGCTGCTGATGGTAACAAACCCACAGAATACACTTAACCATTTGTATAGAAAGCATAGTCTTTCTCAAGCTAAATTAGAACTGGTAAGTGTTTTCTCAGTCATAATAATAATTGTGCTTCATCAAGTATTATGTGAGATGACTGATAACAGGGGGAAAATGCATCTATTGGTTGTTGAGTTCTTGGTTATTTTAATTAGAAAATCAGTATATTGATTCATTTTAGTATAGACTTTCAAAAATTAATTGAAAAGCTGCATTACTGAGAGGGACTCAAGAAAGGAAGAAGGGAGTCTTAATAATGCACCATGGTCCAGATGAATGCAACCATTCAGATTATTGCACAAATCAGTACAAAGTGTATGAAAAAACAAAGGGAGGGGAAACCGTCAGATTCACAATTCTGGCAAAGAAAACACATTTAGGCTTTGTTGCTCCCACTTCTATTGCCTTAATAGACATAATATATTTAGAAATAACACTTCCCTGACCTTTTTTCTAATCCAGTTGTGAGCCCTTATACAGGGGAAAAGTGATCATGGTATTCCATTTTGTTTGCATCCCTCCTAGAGGAGACACCATATCTACCAGCATGTTAAAAGATCTGTGATAAATTTTGTAGCATAAGACCATTTCCTCCAGAAAGGTCAAAGCCCAGTGAATTGATTAGCATAGCACCTACTTATGAAGGAAGGTTTGTTTGTTGGAATAAAGAATTGCCTTAATTTTAATTTTGTTTTACACGTAATAACATTTTTTATTTTATGCTTCCATGAAGCATAAGGGAAGAATTGAAAGAAATTCTCAGGCCTGATCTTGCCTCTCTCTGTTAAGTTCCAGAAACACCATGAGCTGTATTCCTTCACATCAGTCTTAGTCCTATTCTGCAACAGGGCTAATGTGCCTCTTAATTTCCAGCCTCTACATAAGCAATGTCCTCAAAATGTATTTAAGAGAGTCTTAACAAAGAAGGGTAATGCCCCTCAATAAAGCTTTCTTTATTTTTCCTTTCTTCTCTCCTCTTCTGGTCTTGTCCAAACAGCTCTCTTCTGCTGTTGTTTCTTTCTTCTGAAGGATATGCTTGCAGTATGGTATAGGGAGAGCTATTCTGCCTCACTTTCACTACTAAAAATTTAGGAATTTATATGGTGGTTTTGCTCACCTAGAATATCTGTAATTCTGTGAATATCCCGGTCTTTGCATAAAGACAAGTTACGAATTTTTCAGCACCATCTTCCTGACAGTGGATACAACCTTACTCCAGGTACTTGACGTGAGAATCAAAGTGCACCATTGTACATTTGTTTAACGCTGACTTTCTTCTTAATCACTATTTTCTGACACTGCGTTTGCTGGGCATTTTCTTAACATTATTTCATCGCTTTAATGTGTTCTGACATTCTCTTCTGAGAATGTTTGATTTTGCTGCCTAAAGCTAGGATGACAGGTGTGGAGAATTAGCCTCAGAAAATGTAAGACTTTTACAATGGGGGAAAAAAAAAAAAAAAGATTGCAGTCAGAGTACTGAAGATGTCACACCTTACTTGTGGGAGAATGTTATGGATTCTCTGTGTAAGATTTTGCTGTCCCAAGAGTAGATGTAAGTAATGATATCATTACTGCCATTCTACACTCAGAATTATACCCTTATTCTTTCTGCAGTACTTCTCTGACGACTAGTCTGGGAGTCTTCCTCCTTTTGGTAGCAAGAAAGTTGCTTTGGCAATTCTACTCACTCGTCATCTCAGGCCTCTCCTCACCTCAGTTTATTAGAAGACATTATCACATACAAGTCAGAAAACTCTTAGTTCAGGAGATCTAGGAAATGATTTTGTTTAATCTGTGCATGAAATAGATGGAGAACGAAGGCTCCTCTGTGATATGAGTAAGGAAACAGCCATACAGGCAGCCACAAAATGAAATAAATGGACTCAAATAAATGCCTTTTCAAACAGGGGCCGAATTTACCACTGGCATTCAGGCAGCTCTGAGTAGTTGCCCCCACTTGCAGCTCTTGGCTCATTGACTGGTGATGGTATCTCTCTTGAAGATGTATATATTTCTGCTAATCTGACTTCGAACCACAGCATTCTCATTTGATTTCCCATTCACTGTGTAATTGCAATATAAGAATGAAAATGCTTTTTATAATGTAATTCATAAAGCAGCTTATGGCCTTGCATAATTAAAATGGCTAAATGGAAACAGCTCACTGCACTTTGAAATGCATACTAAGCTAACCAGAAATTTATCAGTGAGTGTAGTTTCTAAGAGACTGGAAACTTTGGAAATGTTTGATAATGGTGCAACCTAAATTACTCCAGGAGGTGCATAAAATTAGCAGTAATTATTACATGAGAGTTGTATCACTCTCATCATATGTATCATCATAAAGGGCATATTAGATCTGGCAAAAAGCCTTTCAGTTTATAAGCAAATTGGATTGGTCTGCAGTTTGTTCTCTGGCTCACAACTGCTTTTAGTTGTACACATATGATCCTGCGCTTCCAAGCTTTTTAATTAATGTATTTATTTTAAAGATTTTTTTAAAGCACATATTGGCCTCAGATGTCTGGTTTTAATTGAGGCCTAACCATATATGCAAGTGACGGGAGAAAATTTGCATGATTGATCAGAGCTTCCTCCAGCCAATCAAATGAATTTTTTTCTGCCCAGCTAGAAAGACACAAGATACAGGAGAGACAAAAGCTTTGCTGCTGTGACTCCTTAATTAGGAACCATGTAGAAGTTTGGGAATTGAAACTTAGCAGTGTGCTGACCAGGAGCCAGTGAGGCTTGTCTTTAAGTGTCAATCTTTGGAGCAAATTTTCAATTTATAATACAGCAGTAATTAACACAAATGTGTAATTAATCACTTGAGGCAATTAATTATATTTACTACTCCCAGTTTGAAGCTGTAAGAGATGGGGCATTGGCCTAATCAAGTTAGAGTGTACCTAGAAATGAAGAGGTGCTGTTTCTCAACCTGGCGTTCCTGATACACTACATGCCATTCTTCTTCTTCTCCTTTCCCAGTGGGATGCTACACAGCATTCTGTTGCTTTATACATCACTCTGAGGTTAAACAGCACCAGGGAACACAGTTCTCCTTTGTCTGCAACAAACTCAGGGTTCTCTGTGAGATTAGCCAGCCTGCTCAGAGGCTATCAACAGCATGTTCCCATTTGTGGGTCACCGCTCCAGTTTTTACAGGCAGCTGCATTAGTCTTTTTTGAGATGTGAAGATTCACAGAGCAGCTGTACTATTAAATCCTGAATAGTGTGATTCTGAAAGCATAGATTAAAAAGAAAAATTTTAAAAAATTAAGCCCATTTTCATGGAAATAGCAGGTTTTGTTCTTAGAAAACAAATAATTGTGTATTCTCCTCACTCCTCCCCACTGCATGCTGCCACAATTCATGAAAATTCTTCTTCTTTCCCCCCTCCCAGTTAATGGACTCTAATTATCATGCATATGAGGGATTTGAACTTCCAAAATAAATGGGTGGATACTGCCAATAAAAAGCCTACACTGCTTTCAGTGAATGCTGTGCATGTCACCTCCCCCCATCATTAATTTTCAAGCACTGAGATTGCAGTAATTTCTGCTTATAAGTGGCATGTTGATGTGTTTATTACTCCACAGTCGAGTTCAGTGCTGTTTCTCGTATCTTTTTGCAGTGCTCATCACCACCCCCATAGCTGTAGACTAACAAAAATGAGGCCTTATCTAACACCCCAAAAAGCCCTTGCCTAGAGATTGGTTGGTATCAACCTGCTATTCAAACAGAATTTCTCTGTTGCTATTCTTCAAGTAGCCTTATATTAAGGTCTGAAAGACTGTATCATGGAATATTTGAGTTTCATATTAAGCATGTTTAGGGATTATTCTGTTTCAGACAGTGATTCCTGATGGTGTTTTAATTACACTTTCTTTGGGAAGTAGTAAGGTTGTATCCCTGGCTGAGAGATCCTAGTGTTCTCATAAATGTGATAGAGAAGATACTGTTCCTGAAAAATAACACATGGAGACACAGAGAACAGGGATTATGCTGTTTCCCTTGTTACCCTTCACTAGTTGTCTGACTATTTGATGCATCAGCTGTGTTCACTTCCTGGTAAGCGTTAGCCACTTTTGAGCCAGCGTGGGTTCTGTGCAGGCCTCGGGTGTGCAGGGCTTTTTAATTGCTGCAATGCTACATTGCCTTCTGCTAGAGTCTTCCTGTCACAGAGGTCTCTGCTGGCGTTGGCAGAAGAGCCTGGCCTAGCTCCATCGCTACCATATGGCAGCCGGTTGATATACAGATGCCTCTTAGTCCATGCTGCAACAGGATGGTGGACTTCTCTCTCAATTCTACATGTTATCACACATTAAAATTTTGCTTAAAAGCATCAACTCAGAAGGACTCTTAACCTTGATTTGTGAGTGCTGCTCTTCAGTCCAAACCACCATTTTGAGAATCAGGGACCCTCCCAAGCAGAGCCCCTCTGGTAATCAACCTTCTGTGGATGGCAGAAGGTCTTTCTCCAGCCCGTGCACAGAGCGAGGTCTGTGCCCCTGGCACACGAGGCACCTTCTTTGCCTTTGCCATCAGAGCAGGTAGAGCACAAGCTGTTCCTGAGGCACCCATCTGGATGGCCATCGGGCAGATCACAAAGCACGTTGTACCAGTAAACCTTGAGACCTTGAGCTTTCACTAGAGGTAGTTATTGATTATCAAGGTGATGTATTAACCCTGCGCTTGTTAATGACCAAAACAAAGAGGTCTGCAGCTGAAAAACCTGAAAGGAAACCTAGGCAGTACATTAGACTTTGGAGGAAAATTCACATTGTGGCTGTTTTGGGGGTTTTATTGAAGTTTGAATTGCTAGTAAAAGAAGAATCACAGAATGGAAAGTGAAGTCAGGCACTGGAGCACAGTTCTCACAAATGACTTTTATAGTTAGATGTTCAAACAAGACTTATCTGAAAACTACCAGAAGATCATTACCATTCACAGATTGTTGATAGCATCTTGGTTTTAGAGACTGATTCTGAATGATCCTTCCGCAGTAAATTGCATGCAGCTTATTTTACTGCTCCCGAAGTTTAAAGGACTGAGGTGGCTCTGCCTGGATTTGAACCAGGATTTTGTGGGGGCACAGGTAGTGCAAGCCTCAGGGCTGTGCCAATAAAGCCATAATGACAGTCTTCAGTACTTATATACCTCTTGCGAATAGCTCCTGGTCTGATGTTTTTAGGGGAACAAATCTGTCTCTGTTAATGGATGGCAGGGGAACTCTTTAAAAGCAGTATATGTCATTTAGATGCTAGTCTATGTTTAAGATTTCCAAGTATAACAGGCAATATTAAAAGTTTACCATTTTCACCTATTATAATTACACATTCCTACTCCAGGATTTGCTATGCACAAATGGTAAATTATTGTGCTCTCAGTTTAAATAGCTGAACAAAATGCAGCAAAGTTTTGGATCATTTTACGAGCCAAATTAACTATAAGTACATACACAAGCAAGTATTTAGCCACCTTTGCAATACATAATCTTTGGAAGAACAAAGTGATATGGTGGTGCTATGACTGGCCTGCACAATTTAACTGTTATGACTCTGACAGTTCTGTGTTCTGAGCAGTACTCCGGTATTATCTCATGACACCTGAAATGAATTCAGGAGTTGATAAAGCTATTTAGCAACCGGTTAGTGCCTTGCTTATGAAGGTGAGTGACAGTGGTTAACACTAGGCAATTCTGATTTTTGTTACTGTTCGCTACCAGTCAATTAATGGCAGGCAGGTTGTTCTCAGCACGTCTGATAATCAGTCTGAAAATGTAATTTCTTTTCCAATTAGAATGAACATATTTGTGTTATTTCTGGGAAAATGTGATTTTAAAGTAAGAAGCAGTAAAGAACCAGTAGAACAACCATGTACCTTGTGTACCTTCTCGTGACCCCACAACCCAGTAAACTCTTGCACTCGACTCTAGGATTAAGTAATTGTTATTTTGAAATACTTTTCTGGTAGTCCAAAAACTTTAACCTTTGCTTATGAATAACAGGCAAATTATAAATGAGCTCTTGAGGTGCTTGAATAAATCATGCTATTCTGTAGCTTCTGGGAACCAAGAAAGGAAATGTGTTTGACTTCTATCCTCTTCTCTTGAACAGCCTCTCCCCTTGCCCCCCTCCTCCCTCACACCTGATGTGAAAAACCTCAGGAAAAGGAAGGACTAGGACTTCTTAAATGTTCTTTGCATCACCCTAAAGTCAATATTAGTTGAAATACTACTGCATACAAGAAGTATAACCCCAGTTCTCTCTGTATATCCTGGGTTCTACCACAATAGAAAGCTGTCTTGCTATGGTTCATATAAGATCAGGAGAAAGGACTAGAGCAAAAAGGTTGAGTCTTTCTTTCTTTCTGTCTTGCCACTTAAAGAATCAACAGCTATAACAGGCTAATGAAAATGATTGATGGAAGAAGAGTAAGAGGATGGATTCTCCAGTAAAAATTAACATGTCAAATACTGTGGTTTTTTTGAGTGGTGGAGTCTTCTGCACAAAGAGTTTTGCAGTTTGTGAGATAGGAGAAGAAAGAGAAAAAGCAGATTAGTAGAGAAATTACCTAGGTAATCTGTGTAGATGGAAGCATTACCTAAATTCCAAATTTAGAACATTTTTGATCACCACCTCCTCCATAGGATTTATGATTATTTTTTTTAATTTTAAAATAAAGTATTATTTAGCTGTCTTCTTTACAGCTTACTTGTATAGTTAATGTGCTGTAGCCCAAAATTAAAACTTTGTTATCCTGTTCCTCTCTGGTTTGGACAGAATGGAAATTATTCTTCCTTTTCAGTCATGTTTTCAGAAAGTTGCCCAAATCTGAGGAGTGACAATAAGGAGATTTGAATGTTGTCCTTGATTTTGCTACTGATTGATTTCTTTGGAAATATGGTCTATTCTGTGCCTCAGTTTCACCATTAAGTAGGAGTTCCAGTACCTCTGTACCCCATATTGCAGAGAGTGATAATTAGTTTATTAATATTTCACAGAATCACACGGAATCACAGAATTGTAGGGGTTGGAAGGGACCTTGAAAGATCATCGGGTCCAGCCCCCCTGCCAAAGCAGGTTCTTAGAGCAGGCTGCCCAGGTAGGCGTCCAGACGGGCCTTGAATATCTCCAGAGGAGACTCCACAACCTCCCTGGGCAGCCTGTTCCAGTGCTCCGTCACCCTCACCATGAAGAAGTTCTTTCTCATGTTGGTGCAGAACTTCCTGTGCTCCATTTTGTGGCCATTACCCCTTGTCCTGTCCCCACAAACCACCGAAAAGAGGTTGGCCAAAAAATTTGCTGTCACCTTGTGATACTTAGGTATAAGGCTGTATTCAGATATAAAATATTACTTCTCTGCAATTATTATTTCCATGACAAAACTCTACAAATAAGCTTTGCAAAGCCAAATTGCAGTATTGTTGGCCCAGCTTTAGTCAGTACTGCATGTCACTGTAGAGAAAAAAATGCACTTCTTGTTCTTCTTCCTACAGAACTCCTGATAAACATTTCAAATGGCAGTGGTGTAATTATCTTTGATTAGTGACTGTGCTAACTTTAAAAAGGGAAAAAAAAAAAAAAAAAAAAAGTGAAGTAGATGTTGATTACCAAGCACTAATGTAGTGCTTTCATGCACAGCTATAATTCTACTCATGAATATACATTAATCTTATGCATCAGTTATCTTTATCTACAATCAAAAGACACTAACTAATGCTGCTTCATTTTGTTATATGAAACATAAAGGAAGCATAGACATGACTACAATGCAGGACATTTCTGGTTTGTATAAAATCCTTAAACGTCTTTTGAGCTTTGCTGTTTGAAGTAAACCTTGGCTTCCCAATCATAATATTTTGGAATAAATTGTTGCAGAGATGATCGCAACTGGAGTTAACATTGAGAAAGATGGACACAAAGTGCAAATGAATGTTAACAGAGACTAGGAGCAGTAGGGCTGGGAAATCGTGTGTGTGTGATGGGGGAACCACATAGTGCATTCCTGTATAGTACACGAATATTTGGCAGAAGAAATTTTGGAAAAATATCTGCTATAGTACTCTGGGGGGAAAGAAAGTGGCCTAAAGGTGAAAAGGTGTGAAAAGAACAAGACTTGGGTTAGGATATGTATCACGTAATGCTGATATATCTATTTTTATCAACATCTGAACTAATTGCTTACATTTCTAGGCAGAGGAAAGAAAAAGCTACTTGTGCATGATTCATTTCTTCTTGGAGTGAATATGTAAATAAAGGCAGATGAGTTGTGCTCCAGAAATGCTCATTTCCCTCTACTGACTCTCAAGCTCATTTCCCTCTACTGACTCTCAAGCAGATTGACTTGACTAGTAAAAATACAGCTGGCCACAATGGGGACATCTAAGGAAGATAAAATGGACCTGGTCCTCAAGGTCCTCCACAGTTCCAACACTGTTACTGTGGTTGATGTAAAGTTAAAAAATAGCAATGGAAAGCTACAGTTAAAGCAATGGGTTTCAGATAAAGTCTTCAGTGAAAACAGATGTTCTAGAGAGCTTCTACTGCCAGTTTTTAGGCTTTTACGATGTTACAACTCAGCAACATGCAGGCTAAAATGCTGGGCCTGAAATCGTGTGTGCTGCTCCTGTTAATTTCCAGATTAGATAGTTGTTGCATCCAGTGTTGTGGGGGCTCTCAAATGACGTGAGTGCTGTGGGGCTCAAAAACCCAGGAGAGCTGGTTGCCATAGAAGCCTCCTATGGAGCATTTGCTCCTTTGGTTGCTTTTGTGCATCGTCTCAATGTTCTGCTGTTTCAAAGCATTTTCTTCTGTTCATGACTGAACCTGTCATATCTCCCTAATCAATTTTTAATTGATCAATTCTCTCGTCCAATGTATTAGGGCAGTCTAAATGTTTGAATTTAATTGGAAGTGTGCTTCTTTTGCTTTTCCCTTTCAAATAATCACAGAAGGTGAGAACAAGAACTCAGTGAAAACCAGTTTGGGAGGAACAGTAGTCAGCAGATTAAGAGGTCTATTCTGATTCTTCATTTGCCACTCTCATTATTCTGACTGACCTTTGGTAGAGCCAGGCAGGCATGTGGCCTGTATTTCCAACTCAAATTCTTTCAACAGCCATGCAACAGACTATAAGACGGCAATTGATCGTACCACTGTACAACTTAAATGTATCTGTGAATCACAATAACTGTGTGACTATTCCACTGGCTTTTCTAAAACAGATCTCAAAGTCTCCTACATTCCTTCTATGTTTTCCTATAGAGCTGAATCTGACAAAATGTTCTTCACAATGACGACTCTTGTAGTGCTCATCTTTGCAGTAAGGACAAAAGCACAGAGGTTCTCCTCTCCCTCCCTCCAAAAGCAATGCAGAAAGGTGCTTGCATTTCACAGTATATTGCTTCGCTGCACAATTTGGTCCCATCAAGATATATACAAGAGATGATCATTCCCACTACTGTGACAGGGAAAAGCCAACAACGTAATCCTTTCAAATGGGTGTTCCTTTTACATTTCACTTTGATGTGCAAAATGTTGTATGTTATTGCTTCCCCCAGAAGTACTGTGAATCATCGTTATTGATAGCAGAAGGCGGGAAATACACTTTCAGAGCAAGTTCTGCTGGCTGGTTTGTGGCAATGTAGATCAAAAGATACTCATAAGGAAAAGAGCAGTGTGGTTTCCTCTGCTGACGTAATTTGGCTCCACGGTTTTAAGTGGACTCAATATTTTGCAAGGAGAAATAAAATTGCTATGTACTTGGCTAAAAAAAGAGCTAGACAAGAAAATAACAAGGTAGAATTGGGAAGCACAGTGCGTCAAGGTTGCTGGCTGCAAATGTTTAATCAGTCAAGATAAGCCCAGGCAGTACTTGGTTCTGATCTTTCTCTCAGTAATTCCAAAACTATTTGATAACTCTGAATGCAGTAGTAAGGCTCCTTTTTTAAATGAATGTGAGATGAGATTCAGGTCTTATTCTCAATTCTGACTTTACAGCTCAGGCCCATCACTACTAAAAGATTGAAGAAATGTGCGAGAATGGTTCATTCCTAAGAATAAAAGCCCACAATGAAAGCCAAAGCCAGCAAGTCTGTAGGATGCTTGAGACCTGCCCAGTGTACTAGGTTATCTTTGAATTCAGCAAAAATTACCTTTTTTCCAGGTGACATCCAGGACACAGAGTTTCTCAAGGTCAAAGAACTGCTAAAGCTCATCCAACTGTTCTTTTTTTTTTTTTTTTTTTTTTTTTTTAAAAAAAGGGAGAGGGAGATGTGAAGGAGCAAAGGGAAGCTGTTGCCTTTGTGACATTCTCCATTTGTTAAACTAGATTCACAGTTGTATCTGGCCCCATTTTAGATGAATTTATTCTTCCCAGGCTTCCAATTTAAACCAGTGACTGAAGGCAGCAAAATGCCAGTTTTGCTGTAACAATGACAAGAAAGCTGAATTCAGCTAGTTTTTCATTTAAAATTATCCTGTGCCTTCAAACTGGATTTACATTAAGGCTGAATCCAGTCTGAATAAAATTCTTGACCTTTCTAAGATTATCATGGCAAAAGATGGACTGGTTTTCTCTAATTCATTATGTTATACATTTTTAAAAGAATACAGTACAGATGCCGTGTTGCAGTTACTGCTCCTGTGAATGTACTTTAAACTATTCCTAATTTGATTTAATATTCACATGGACAACATATTTCTTTTGCCTGAAAAAAAACAGTTGTACCCAAGCAACTAATTTGATTTCTAAATATCTTGCAATACCAAGCAGAATTTTTTCTCCTTAGTCTCACTAACTGAATTTAGTATGTATGTAATTGTTGATATTTTCTAAATGGTGGCAACATGCCTGTAATGATGGGGTTATGACACTAGCTCAGCTGGATTTAATGTAATTCTTTACAGTCCTTGGCTTTGAAATCAGGAATGTAGTGAAAATAAAGATTAAAGCAATTGGACTTCCTTTTTTTTCCCCAGTTGGCATTATAAAGTACATTGCAAGTACTGACATAGAGCTCTGCAGAACCTGACCCCTTGAGCTCACTTTGGTAGGTACAGAGGACTTTCTGACGCAAGAAAATGGTGCACATTTGCTCCACTGTGCAGAGCAGAAAACACTATCCCCTGGAGCCCTACAGAAAGACCTGCTTTTTTGTGTATCAATAACAGAACAGAATTGATGTGTCCTCTGGTATATGAGATGCCAAGTTTTCTCACATAATAGTGAAAACAAAGAGAGAAAAATATAAAAGCAAAGGTTCCTAGTTCATAACTCAGTGTTTCAAAGCGTATCAGTTAATCCTACGTTCAGTGCTAAACCAAGAATATATATGTTATGATTATGTAGACCAAGAATAAAATGAATGTTATTTGACTTATAACATCTAACAAAACATGGTGATTTCAGTCAGAGAAGCAAAACTCATTACATAATTGCACTTGCAAAACAAATGTGCTATTATTTGACTAATGTTCACTTAGAGCAACCTTTTCTGAATAAGCAAGTGGAATATTTATGCATTCAAATGCCTGGTCTAATTGTGTTTGTGCGTGTAGTTACATATTGCAATTACTGTTCATTGACGGTATGCATGCATTTTTAAAAAAGAAACTTCATAAATTCATATCCCTAATTCAAGTGTCTGACAGATTATCCGAGGCCGGTGTGGAGAGAGAGAGACAAAATGACATCTAACTAAAGGTGGCACAGTCAGACTCACGAGGTATATACTGTTTTTTCTTCAAGAAAAGGTCAGCTGGGCAACGAATAAAGCAAGAAAGAAGTCAGTTTAAGGACTTACTGTGGCACAAGGAAGTGACATGGAAAATGAGGAGGAGAGATTGAACTTAAATGTTTGGGGTGGGTTTTAGAAGTATCTGGATTTTTCCTTGTCTAATGGCAGTTCATTAAGCTCTGAGCTTCAGGTGACCCTGAGTCACAGCACACAAACTTATATGATCAGACCTTTCATGACAAAAAAAGCCATTTTTCCTTTAAATTTTACATATTTTTTGACTTACCTATAACAGGCTTTTATGTAGGTAGTATGTAACTAATTTGTGTACCAAAAATTTACCAAGCAAACGGGCTTGGATTTGGATTTAAAAGCAGATCGTTTTAGTTACAGTTCAATGACTGTACAGGATGTAATTTGGAGTACAAAATACAAACTAAAAACTAAAATGTTCCCTAGTTAGATATAGCAAGGCAGAGAACTCTTTAAAAATGTCTTTAGTCAACATAAGTCAAACTGTTGAAAATACACTTTATTCCAATATTTTAAAAAGTAATCAAATCTGTAAACTAAAGTTGAAGGGAGAGATAACTGATTTGAAATCTGAAAGACTGCAAAGTTACCAGCAACCAGAACAGGACACGAAATTCTTAACCAAACCTAAGCCATCAATATTTGGAAAGCTCAGACTCAGGACAGGCCAAAAAAATAAATGAAAATTCTTTATGCCAAGTTGTAGTGGATGAAAATGATGCCACCAAAAATCCTCAAACTTCTTTTTTACTTTCTTTTCTCTTCTTAACATGTGCATGACTACAGTAATATATATGTGTGCAAGGAATTTATTGATACTACTGTTGTGAAGTTTTTTGAATGTTATCAGTCATTGACACAGATTTATGTGAATAAAAATCTGAGTTTGTGTTCACATGTTGTTTAAGTTTAGAAGAGGAAAATTTTTTTTGGGGGGGGGAATAATTCCTTGTCACCTATTGACTTCCTGTTTTGTGAATGAATATCTTTAATTCTGGTTTTTACATCTTAATTCACTTGTATTATGCTCTTGGAAAGACCTGATTCTTTCATTTTTTTTTTCTGAGCACAAGCATGCCAGTAGGGCTGTTTGGTTCACCATGTGAAAATTCCTTGATGTCTTTGCAGACTCAGCTTGCAGAGAGTAGTCAAAAAGATAATAAGTAGAACTAGTTAGGGGAAGTGTTGCTGTGGTTTGCATAGTACTTCACAGGACATTGGGTGAAACCAGACAGCATTATAAAATTACTGAACAGCTATCAGCAAGTAACCTCTTTGATCCCTTTTCATGAAGATGTGTGCAATCTAGATAACTACAACCACTTACATTCATTTTCCTAAAGCATCTGTTACCAAAATATTAGGGTGTTACAGTATTTACCAAAACTTATTGTGATATATGAAATCAATTTCATAAATACATCTCACTACACAGAAATCCAGATCATGTTATATAACTTTGGACTAGTTGAGCAATACAGAGAGTCTCTGTCGGAATATGGGGAACCAATTTATCAGCAATCAACAAGATGCAGATCCCAATTAAAAGAGAAAGCTCCATTGACTCCTTTTGATGTACACACATTAAGGAAATTATGGTACTGCATTTAACTGTGGCTAGTGAATTTTCTTATAACTGCAGAGTAGACAAAGCTCAACTATTTTTTTTAAGGACTAAATCCAAAATATAGATTCCCAAAAGTCTTCTCAGTGACTACTTAACCCTGCAAAGGCCTACTAGTCTGCTCTGATATCTCAGTAGTCATCTGACGAGCCAACACATAAGTCTTTTCTTTAGTGAGCAGTGTGGTGCTTAATCTCTAGCAGGATTCAGCAATGAAAATTTCCCTTCCCCATAACACCTGCAAAGACTGATCAAATGAATACTCTTAGAATGGAAAGCCAGGTGAGATTTCATACTGAACACAGAGGAATGTTGTGCATTTCCCTTCTTTTTTACTTACAACCTGGTGCTTATAGCTTCCTCTTGAAGGGTGAGAAAATGACCTTCAAATCCTCCTATTGTTTGCTTAAAGCAGGCATCTGCTTCTAGGAGCATGCGCTTGCACAGGCAGAGATAAAGTTCTTAAAATTTCTGCTATCGAAGCCTTCCTGTAGCCCTTTCCTTCTTAGGAGGTGAAACTTAAGCCCATCTCCTTGGGATTCCCTGTAAAGAGTTGAGATAACTGAGAGTGCCATCTTCTCTGGATTAATATAATTTTAGCTCTTGTATTGTGGAGATTATGGCCTGGACAATAGCAGGGCACTTAGGGTTAGGTATGGTGAGCCTCTGCTTATCTCTTTTACACAAACATAGTCACTGAGATTGTTTTAGTCCCTCAAGAGTAAAAAGCCAGTTGGAGTCTCAGAGAATATAACTTAAAAAAAAGTTAGTAGGAAATATAGGAAAACGTTTCCACTATAAATTAAAAATTGAAGGAGAGTGAACAAAATGCAAAATAACACTACTTAGGACACAGGGGCAAACGTACCCATTCATGCATAAATTTTGTGTCTTGATGACTGTGCAAATCAGGGTGTCTTCAGCATGTGATCTCATCTGAAAAGATTCAGTTGTTACAGTAGCCTAAGACCTGATTCACTTAAGTTTAAGATGGAAAAATAGGCAGCTCCTGAGTTGAAGTATTTGTATGGCTCGCTTCTACTTATCTCTGGGCTTGGAACAGCCTCAGAGAATAGCAGGACCATAGGGATGCATCCAGATAGTATGCTTATTTCCTTTGTCAACAGGAGAGAAAAGTAAACCTTTAAAAGGAATCTGTAATTAAGCATAAGATAGCAATCAGAAGTGAGTAAGATATATATATATATATGTTAGGTAACGTTGTTTAGTGGAACTGACAAAAAATATTATTGTATAAAAGCCAACTGTACTTAAATCTTGTGCTACAGATGATTCGTGGTGTCTATAAGAGTAAATTTAGCTTCTGAGCTTTGTTAGGAGTTATAACCAAATCTTGCCTGGTTGTCATGTTAACTTTCTGATTAAGATTGAAAATAGATATTTCGATGAGTCTGTTTTAGCAGACTTGTTTGTTACAAAGGCATCCTTCTTCCTCTTTCTCTATAATAGGTCTCTAGAGTTTGATGAGCGAAAGACAAAATTATTTCCATAGGGTCCATGATCAGCTGTAGTCCTACTGTCCTCATTGTTGCATCACGTAATACATCCAACAATGAATAAGGTGTAAATTCGGTCATCCAAAAAATGTCAGTACTATGTATAGTACAAGAAAATCAGTTGTCACCCAGATAGTGTATTCATGATGATCATAAAAAATGTGATTATAACTTCTTTTTCATCCACATCCATTTACACAGATATTCAAGATACTGTCTTTAATTCATACCTCTTTTACCTGTAGAGCCCATAGTGAACTTTTAAATTTTTATTTCCTGTAGTTTGTATTGCTTTAGAAATTTATGAAGAAGTTAAGCTCTATGTTCTGTTTTTGTCAAGGCACGTTGTTCAATTTTTAAGAAATTACCTTAGCTCTACATACAATTGTCCAGCTCTTGGCTGAGCAGTATGCAGAAATATCAACATCTTGCAGTTCCTAAGCATCTTCAGTTGCTCTGTATATACCCAGTCACTCTCAGAATCAAGCCTTGGCTATGAAATATAGACTGCCAAAATCTAAGTCATGGAAGTTTGGCCCTTCCATTTATCCTTGTCTAATTTAGAGTTAATAACACTTATCTATTTCACATAACTGCTAAAATGTCTAATTCATGAGCTAATCCATCCTTTTGGCTCTTTCAGAAGCCTGTGATCATCATCATCATTAGTCTACAGCTTTTTTCATATTCTACTGCAGAAGACTGAAGTCTTCTCATATGTTTTGGTCTTTTCTGATAAACTCTGGAGAGCTGTAGAGCTTGTTTGCTCAAGGGATCAGTAGGGATGATCCCTATGCAGGGATGTCTCTAAATTCACCAGAGGTCTGAGATGTCCCATAGGATAATGCGAGATAGTTTGATTTACTAAGTGAGTAACTCATAATTCTAGTGCTATTTTTATCAGGTCTGAACAACGTTGTGTTTCACCTCCCCAATATCTAACCACAGGTTTTAAAGAGAACATATAGAAAAAGCTAAATGAGTTCAAATACAGTATTTCATTTTTTTTTAACAATGAAAATTTTGTCATTGTCAACAACAACTCTGCCACAGAATACTACTCTAGCTTTTCCCATCAAAAAGGCAAAATATTCAAGAGCAAAAAGCTGTTCTGTTGATGCCTATTATACTTCTTAGCCAGCTCTAATTATTGTGTTCTAGAAATGGGCTGAACTATAACAGGAAAAAGGCCCTCCAGTCTTTCCTTGAATGTAACCTGCAATTCTGGCAAGGCTATAAATTCTGTAACCTAGCATAGGTAAGCTGTCTAGGATAGACAGCAATTGCAGTGGTGTTTTTTGTGATAAACATGTTCTACTGCAAGACACACTAAAATCTAGTGATGGAAAATAATAGGTTTCTGGTTACTAGCATCCCTGTCTGAATTCAAGGTAGAATTCTATAGATGAGAGACTTTGTGTCCCACTACCCATCACCTCATTGTCTCAAAGGAAATCTTTGAGTGAAGAAATGAAGACAGAAATAATAACAGACTTCATTGCTCTGGTCTTAAATATGTCAAGAAATAAGATTGTCAAGAGTATTGAAACAGTAGATTTTCTTTTGCTAGAACATTGTCAGGGCAAATTGTACCATTAGCAACTAATTAACAGTTGAATATTGACAGCTCAGTAAGTGCAACTACTGTGTGACCCATACCTATCATTTTGTAAGGCTGCCTTTTGCATGCAGAGTGGGCTAGAGATTAATACTACACTTTTGCAATGTTAGGAAAAAGAAGATACAAACAGGAAAATGCTCCTAGGCTTTATGAGAACTCATTTTAATTTTTTTTAAAAGACCTGAAAGAGATGCTGCTTTAAAGAGCAATGTGTATTGATGTATGCAGATGCCAATTCTGTTAAGCCACAGCTTCCTTGGTACAAAAGGGCCAAGATCTACTTGGACTGGTGCTTTGAAGTTAATTCTTTAAGGCACCATAGTTTCAGAAAAAGAGTGAGCATTATTTAGATTCTCAGCATGCTGGGTTATTATTCATTTTCTTTTGTGCGTGTGTAATTTTATAATATTAGAAAAGGCAAGGAGAATATGTCACAGTATCTCCTTTTTGCTTTTTGCATTGGAGTTGTTTTCCTCACCTGTGGATTTTATGATATATCAGGCACACAATAAGACTGGTGCTCTCAAACTTCACTTATACGTGTTGTCCTTATGCAGTGGTCATCACAAACACTGCATTTTGATCTAAAAACTGCTATGGTCTTTTCAAAGAATTTGTAGTACCAGAATAGGAAAGTTTTCCCAATTTGGGCCTAAATTCTCTCCAGAAAAGATATATGTCTTGTACCATGCAGGACACAGAATATACCCCAGCTGAAACAGCAAACAATGTTTGCTTGCATTTGTGATTGTAAGGTAGAACAGATGGTGACAACTCAGCTAAATGTGAACAGTCTATCGAAATAACCTAAATTCTTCTACAGAAAGCGATCTATGCACCATTTTAACAAATTGAAAGTAGCCTTCACTTCACTGAATGAGTTGGAATTGCCTCATGTGGTAAGATATGCTGGGCTTACAGGGTTTTGCAGAGTATAAACTGTTTCATTTTGGTGTCTGTGAATGCTCCAAAGATGGGGAAAATGTCTCACAAGTTAACAAAAAATCCATACCCATTCTATTCTCTGACTCTTTTTGCTGTGGAAAAACTTTAAAGCAGATATCTAACGAGATTAACAGCATTAGCAAAAATGTCATGTGTTCAGTTATCAGCCCAAGGACAGAGTGTTCTTATCAATAGGCTCCAGATCTGCTAAGGAAGGCAGTAGCCCAGATCAAAACAAGCTCCATCAAAAATATTGTTTTCTACTTTTCCTTAATATGTGTTTACACTCAGCATTTTAAAAACAGGTTGCCAAATGTCTTTGTGTAGGTATGGCATGCACAATGGAAATAGGCTGTTTGGTATTTGTAGGACATATGGAAGTTTCAGAGCCTTGGTATCCTACTTCAAAAGCAGGTGAAGTTCTCATTGCTCCCCACAAAGGCCTTGTCCTCTGTAAAAGGCACTTAGACTTTCCCATACAAAGCAAAAAGAAAATTTTGCACACATATCTGGTGTACATAATAAAAAACTCAGTTGCATTGAGCAGAGAGGTATTTGAGATAGCCTCTTATAATCCTAAGGAGAGGCTGTGGCTTAAATCGTACCCAGGAAAGGAGGTAAGGCTTTGAGATACAAAGAGTTACCAGGAGGTAACTTGCTGTTGATGTAGCTAAAGCAGCTGGTTTTGTGATAACCTTCAACGTGCATGCTATTTTCCTGTGATAAATTTGGCAAATGCAAGGTAGTTTATCTCTGTTTTCATGCTGTTATGCCTCTCTCTGATCAAGGGCATGAACACTTAATTTTTCTGTTATTCCACTGTGACTGTTTCTGTGTCTGTGCCGTTTTATTATCTTGGGCTTCCTTTCCTGCATGCAGTTAGGTGAGTAAACGGTACCCATCCCTCCTTGAAAATGAGATAGAAGACGGTGTTACCCCTCTCTGTGTGCCAGAATACTCATCTGATGTTTTGATATCCCTTCCTTACCTGGTCCGGAGCAGAGATTTGAACCAATGGGTCCAATACTAAAAGGGAATATCCCAACCACGGCATTACAGGTGATTTTGAGCAGAGAGTCCTTTTCAACATCTTCTATAAAGATGACTCTATTGAGTATTTGATGAAATAGTCACCAGCAACTTACTGTGATGTACAGAGCTACTGAAGTAACTTCTATTTTACCTGCAAATTGCATACAAACAAGGGAAAAATCCTAAGTATTTATTTCATTCCTCTTTAACAAAGAATTGTATATCTATTTCTTATATCTGGAACTGATAGTTTATAAGATAGAAAGGGAGATGAGGTAGAGAAAGAAAACTATTTTTATGGTTTTTTTTTTTTGGTCTTAGTCCATTTATTCTTTAGAGCATTTTCTTTTCTGGATTTCTAAGGGAGTGCTGACTATTTGTAAAAATAAGGTTTCAAACATGATGTAGAAAACTTTTCTTAAATTACTGCTCAAAAAGGGTAAGAAAGCTGTGTTGGCATATTCAGCTATTTTCTAGTCCTAGATAATTAAACCTTCATTCTGCATGGCTACCAAAGGTCTAACATTACTATTCTTTAAATAATGTATAGCATATTCTTAAAGAACTGCAAGGACGTATATAAATTTTACATGCTGCATTCATTTAATCTGTTAAGTTGCGTTTAGCATTGGTTAACAGCTGAAGTATATAGCACTTTGCATATTTTTAAAGACTATAATGAATCTAATATTCTTCCTCTTGACACTTTTGACTCTGAGTTAAATGGAAGCAGGAGAAAGCCCAGATAAGGAGTCGTTTCTTTAGTACTGTGTGTTTAGAAAAGGGTGAAATTCCTTCCAGTATTGGCATTTGTACTTGGTCTGTGCATACAATGACAGGTACCTGTTAACAACCTTTGTCTGAGACTAAACAGATATAAAAGATAACATTCATATATTTTATATCTCTCTCTATGTGTGTGTATGTTTGTGTGTGTAAACAAAATTATCTTCAGGCTCTTTCTTTTCATTGAATACTAAAATGACTCTTGCTCTACTGATAAGGTAAAATGCTGTTTTAAAAATCACATGCAGAGGTTCTGATAAGGATATCTCAAGAATAAACATACCTCTTTGGACATTGGATTTAATAGACATAAGGAAAACATCAGCTTGCTAGCCTGTAGCACATTCTAAGTCTGCATAAAGAAAAGGAAACTTACCATATTTGCAGTTTCTTGATTTAAAAAACAACAACAACAAACAAACAAAATGCAACATGAAATGTAACACATTTCCTTGTAACAAGTCCTTTCACTTTCTTCGCTTACAAGGAAAGGAAACCCTACTTACTAGTGTGATTTGTTGTAAATGCCATTTTGGCATTTGAAGAGCACTTCTATAGATATTTCAGACAGATTCCCCTGGAAACCCACCAATTTGTGTTTTTTGAAGAAATGCAAGCATAGAAACAAGAGCATCTTTTTGTTTTGGTGCAGTTAAACATGCAGCTTTGTGTGTAACAATAGGGAAAGGATGTTAACATGAATGAGAACAGAGAGGAGAAATGCAATAAAAATGGAAATTAAATAAAAACAAGATTAGATCTATTTAATAAATGCAAAGCCTGGGTTCCTTCAATCCCAGGAGCCAATGTAGGGCTAAAGAAAGGCAAGTCCTTAAATTATTCATGGATGCACATCAGCAGCAAACAATTATTGCCTTTGGTTATAAGATTTCAGTTGGCATTAAACACTTAAACCAGATGTCTTTTTCAAAAAGAATCTGTATAACTTTGACAAGACATTAGCACCTATCTGCAATTATCTCCCTATTGGATCCAAGATGTCATCCAGGAGAACATTTGTATGATAGTTGTGATCAAAATAAAATACTGAGAGTTATAGTTTTGTTTATGTGAAATAGCGGTCCCTATACACATATGCCTCCTCGTTGCTATGGTTTAATCATAATTTTATTGCAACAAGATTCAACGAGGAATCATTTCAGGAGAAAACTCCATTTGTCACTCTCTACTGTGGAGGTCTGATTCAATCTTTTCTCTTATAAACTGGATAATTGTAAAAAAGGCCAATGATTCAGACTTCTCAGAAGAACATGTAAGTATCTTTAAATTGCCACAAAGACTATTCTGTAAATACATGAAGGGAGAGTAAAACAAAAAATCTCTCAACTTATTGAGAGTGATAACAAAAGAAATTAGGTTCAGTTAGTCATTTAAACTCTCCAGTATGTTTTCCAAAGTATTCACAGGAGATTTGAATTTCTTCGTATCTTGAAGTAGATTATCTGTCTCTCTAAGCTTTTGTTTCCACCTTCTGTTTTCTTTATATCCAATTTTAGCGTGCTTTGACAGTGCTTTTCAAATAAAAATGTAAAACATTGGATTAATGAATTAGACGAGATGTTCAGCTCCTGCCTGTTGTGAGTTTAAAACTTTATTGGGAAAGCAAACTTAGAGATATCTTCATGAGGTTTATACAGAATCATGCATCCTGTTCTGTACAGCCCAGTGGGCAAAGTCTGCCATGTGATATGAGCAAGGTATTCACAAAGGCATCTCTCATTTAAGATTGCAGCGGTGACAGGAGTACGCTTTCCTGTACCTTAGATTCTCAAACTTTGCCATTTCCAAGTCAGGTCACTTACCAACAACTGAAAGGTATGGGTTAAAATATCTGAGGCGTGAGGACCCAAATATAGTTGCTGCTGCTTTCTCTTCTCCTTTTTCAGTCCTTATGAAATAATAAAGGTAGCACATTGAGCTTATAGGCTAAGTTAATGACGTGTAGGAGAGAATACACCTCTTACAGTCAAAAGGATGGCATACTTCCAGACATTTTAGGAGTTACCTTTCTCATCCAAAATCATGAGGTTATAGACAAATGCTAAAGAATGGATTTAGGAAACTGCTGAAAAATCAATCTTAGCTTGATAGATCATTTGGTATAAATGTTTTTTCTTTTAATCTTCCCCAGGACCACATGAAACACAATGTCAACCAGCTAAAGTGGATGTCTAAGCACCTTCACAGCATCTGATGGTTTGCATCATGCTGAGTGAAATGGAAAATTGCTACTGCTGAGCTAGAGGTCTACAATTCTGTCTAGAGTTTTAAGACAAGAACACAGTTTTTAGATTGAGTAATGAAAAGGGTGACAGGTCACAAATAGCTTGTACTGTCAGTTAAATGACACCCAAATAGGCTAGGTATGTCAGAGGGAGGTTATTCCTGGTTCTCATGGAACCCTTTGTGGAGGTTTTTATGGAAGTTTAATTAATACCCCTGGTAAGCACAGGACCTGGCAAAGGTCATTTGAAATATTTACTTTTGTTAGCAACTGTATTGCAAAGGATGCATGTTCAATACATTCTGCCTGAACTATTTCAGAAAAATGTCGTTTGGGCTTTGGGGATAGACTGCTGGCTCATTAAGGTTAACTAAAAGGGAAGGCCTGGTTCTCCTGGAGACTGAGGCAAAAGAATGGATATTTTCCCTCCAGTCCAAAATAACAGATTTTTAAAGCATGGGAAATTTGAACCTACTGTATTAACAAGCATAGTCCAGGAATTTGATTAGTAAGCTATTATTTAAAAAGCCAACAAATTACAACTAATTCAACACACAATATGGATCAAAAGTTATTTCAAGTAAAAAAAGAAATAATAATCTATGAACTTGAGAAGACTGATGGGCTGCAAAAGGTGGTGCCACAGTAATAAATACTTAAGGCTTTCAGTGCATTCATGTCTATGACACCTCAGTGTCTGACAGCAGCTGGGAGTGAAACATAAAGGTTAAAATTGGGCTCCCCGAGAAAAAATTGTAGTTAATGGATCTGGAATCCCACTTCTCAGAGAATGAAAGACTATTGGATTAGCACATTCAAATGAGGGTATGCAATAGTATTATACCTGCCCCAGGAAGTCTACACACCCAGCTAACCAGGTAATCAAACACAGCTTATAGCCCGTATTCTTTCTGCCTCAAGCTGTTATCCGTTGCCTTGGAGAGAATCAGCACAAAGATTGTTTCCTCCTGTAAGGACTTCGCAAGTACATCCTCTCTGCAGCTTGTTTCTACCTCTGTGCTGTGGCACAACAAAGGTGAAAGCACTATTTGGTCCTTCATTTTTCTTATGGAGCATATCCTTTCGAACAATAACTGAGCATCCAAGAAAGCAACACTTTGCATTTGTAATATAAATCTGGAGAGGGAAAGAAAAGCAACAAATTAAATCCTCCTCTTCTCTAGCAAAGAATACTGCTTTTGTCTTAGTGAACATCCTTTATCATTCAGATACGCTGCAGCAGCACTCGGCTATGCCAAACATCTATTCAAAGGGAATTCCTTTTGATTTTCCTTTTATTCCATACCTCATAAAATGTTCCAAGACAGCAGTCATTATCTAAATGATTATTCAGCTGGATAGTCCAGCCATTATCTTAATTGTTCATCCAACCTTGCTCCAATCCTTCAACGAGCACTGCTTATTTCAAAACTCCATTTTCAGCTCCTGGGTGGAAATAAAAAGATTTAACCTTGGGGTAGAAAGAATGAAGGAAAAATCTTATATGAAGTATTTTAATGGATATTGAAAAGAGTGGAGAGAATAGGGAGGAGCAAACGATGTGGATATTAGTAACCATCTTCAATCAATTTTAACACTGAATGAACAGATACTGGAGGCTGCTGACACATCTGCATATTATCAAGTTCAGAAACAATCATCTGAGATCTTCTTTAAGTGTTGTAGGAAAGGATATTTCTATTCTATATGTGTACTCTATATATTTGATTGTGGGTATTGCTGATGGTTTTAAATGCATCTTTTAGGAAAGGATCATCTATTAAAAAGGCTGTAGCACTCCTGGCAACATTTTAGCTGTGAGTTAGCTGCATAGATTAATGAAAAATCCCTCTGCAAGCACATCTGCACCAATTCATAGAAAATCAGATTTGGAACAAATGAAAATCTAGGCAAAGACTGGACAATCTGCAGAAAGCTGGGACCGTTAGGATTAGCTGATTAAAAATATTGCTACTGTAACTGTTTCTCATGAGGAAGTTAGGCATATTGTTGCTCATCACGCACAATGTGCCAAAGGTACTGCATTCTTTAAATGTTGCCCTACATGCTGTTCCAGTTTTTAGACTGCCTTTGGGAAGGAGCACAGGGGAGGTGATAGCAGCTTGAAGATCTCCTGAGAGTGTAATGTGGTGGGTACAGGATGGAGCTGTAGCCCCAGGACACTTCGTTCTCACTGGTGAAGTGGACCCAGAAGCAGGGGTGTCTGGAGCAGCCTCACACCAACTGAATGACCCCTTAGGAAGCCGAGAGAGATCAGGGAATCTCTGAGGCTGTTTTCTCTCACATCAGGTGATGGTTTACTCTTGAATGAGGAATACTTGCAGGGAGAATGAAATCAACTCTGCGTCCTAATCAAGTCACAGGCTGGGTGCTGAGCTAAGCATGAGGTCTATGACGAAACCACCCTATTAACAAGTGGGACCATTGCCAAGCCACCTTAGTTATAATGCTCAGGCAATTTTGGCACTGAAATCTGTGCAAACAGTTTGCAAAATTGCTGTGTAGCACAGAACATTATTTTGCTTACGTGATTCTATTTCTCTTCCTGGTTTCTTTCAAGGATTTAACTGGCTGAAAGATTGAGGTGTGATAAGCAAAATAACAGCGGTGACAGTGCAAATGAATCCTACGGGTCCCAGTAACAGGCTTAGGGACGCCATACACATTGCCCCAGAGGTGTACTCTTACTTTCTCAGAAATTTGTCCGGAAAAAAAAATAAATAAATAAAAAGAGAGAGAGAAAAAAGATTAACTTAGTGATGTAACTAATCCTTCAGATTGCTTGGCAGCTCCCCGGAGACAGTAGTTTTAACTGAGGATTGGAAAGAAATGCCATTCCCTGTACCAAGATCAGCTGCTCCATTGAACTGCACCTATGCAACAAGCCCATCAGGTTTGGGCTGCAAAATGTGCTCGATGCACATTTGTTACTAAGTAGCATTGCTGTGTATGGGTGCAAGTCCAGTGCTTGGAGACTTGTCATGCACGTGCTTAGCAGTGGTGATGCACATGTGCAGGGCTTGGACACACTGCAATTTGTGCCTGTGTTTCCATCCAAGGTCTGACAAACGAAGAAAGGACGGTGCAGATAACTGGTTATGCACTCCAGCACCACAGGAAAGCATCAATCTGGAGACAATTTACTCTTCAGTAAAGGAAGATTGCCTCTGAAACTGTGCAGTCTCATTTCTTCACCCCTTTTCCCAACTCACACTTGAGTTTCTGAACAACTCTATAGAAAATGATGACTTGAAAGAGGGTGGCATCTATGCATAACATTTTGTCATTTTCTCTAATTTTCTGTATGTACTTTTCTAATCACTGCCAATGCTGTCTTCAAGTCTCAATTGCTCTATTTTTTATCTAAGCCTACACAAACTATTTCTATGGTAGGCTTCTGTTCATTTTCCCATTATTTCTCAGCTAAAACTTTCCAATTATTTTGTCTTTAGTTAAAAGAGTTTGCTGCTTCAAATTCACCCTGGGCAGCTTCATTATTTTCCTTTCCAGCTATCTGTCCTGTGTCAATTACAGGTCCATTTCTGCTATGTTACCAAAGCAATGATACTCCAGTTTTCTAATATAGTGATAATGACATTTGGCTCATATTTTTTTCATAATTGTGCATGGATTTCAATCTAATATCTGAAATTCATTTGTATTTTAAATGTGGTGAAGTAGAAATGTAGTTATCTTTTAAATGAGTGGGGGACGTGAATACAGGCGCCATTGCCTCCCTGTTAACTTTGCTTTCTGGAAGAGCTACTGTAAAAACTGCTCAGTACAACTGCCTGATTTTTATTGATAAATGTGCCTAGTTGGTGGCATTCCTAAGGCACTTGACACCACTGAACCAAACAGTTGACCTTGAAGTAAGAGTACCACATCTCATTACAGGGAGAATACTGAGAATAAACACCTATCTCATAGGTGCCTATTTCTTACATTATTTTTCAATCCTTTACATTTACAATGCATAAGTAATCATTAGAAGCACATCTGAACCAAAATAACAAATTCATATATTTTGGAGATACTTAGGTCTGGACCTGAAAACAATATTTGCTTGTAGTAATTACCTCACTGATGAGTTAAACCTGAAGTTCAGCCCTCATTTACTTGAAACATAGAATTTTATTTATTTATTTTACTCTGGAGCCCAAAGTAAGGTCACTGTTGTGATTCCCCTTGTCATTTTCATCGTGAGATGC
The DNA here is from genome assembly GCF_964034855.1 of Anser brachyrhynchus. Taxonomy (NCBI): domain Eukaryota; kingdom Metazoa; phylum Chordata; class Aves; order Anseriformes; family Anatidae; genus Anser; species Anser brachyrhynchus. The sequence continues at coordinate 10,841,053 of NC_137699.1, forward strand.
TGGATGCAGTGGGATGAACTATGCTGACTCATATTCCTAGTCTGTGTGATGCATTGTAATCAAATTCACATTTTTCTGTAAGAGACATTTATGGTGGCTAACAGGGTAGAACAAAGCAGTGTCTTTGGGAAAGGGGGACTTGGAGGGAGACCCAGACTGTGTTCCGCAAGTGCAGAAGCTTTCCCATGAAAAACAAGACAGAGGCATCCAGGTCGTGGAAGATGCAGTTCTTGTGGATAGATGTGACTTCCAGCTGCAGGGTTTGTAAGCTACAGGATGGGGAGCGGGGCCAGGGAGTTGGAAGTCTGTATGAACTGAGCATTTAAAACATTACATTTTGTTATTATTATTATTTAGAAATTCAGAGATTACATAAAAATGCTGCCAAAACCTAATGTAAAGGCTGAACATTTTTTTCCTGTAAGTTCTAGCTGTTTATTTAGCTTTCAGAAGGATAGATGAGCTGTACTGTAACTCCTGTGCTGTCGGTACTATATTAAGATAGCACAAAGTTGTTGCAGGTGGCTGCTCTGTTTGCAGTTTGCTTCAGAGATCCTGTCTGGAACAAACAGTGTTCAAAAGGGAGCTTATCCCAAGGCGAAAGGAAAAACAAATTAAGGGAAAAGAGCTGCATCTCAGACCTTGTGACCCTGTTGTGCTGATAAATGCCTAAAGCAGGAGAAGTACGGCCTTCACTTTTACTTGATTTCTCAAGCGGGTCTGACAATGCCAATTCCTCTCTGTCAGAAATTTCAAAACTTGCTTTGAGAGCATAATAACTTTATCTACAGCCCATGAAACCACAAAGGGGGCTTTGTTTCAAGCTGTTAGAGGTTTGGATTTGTACTGAAATACAAACAGGCATATGTCCTTTGTTGGTGCACGCTGTTAGTACCGTACTGTGTGTTCTGCTGCTACTTAGTATGTGACAATTTTCAGATAATTGGAAAACACCAGCCAATCTGCAAATTAAATTTCAATGAAGTATGAATTATAACAGGTCCTGCCTGCCTCACACCTCTTTGCTTCCTCTACAACATCTCTCTGTGAAATGATACATTCCAGCAGTATGTATTACTACTCAGGGCGAAACTTCAGTACTGCCAAACTGAGCTGCTTAGGAGACAAGGGCTTTTACTTTTACTTGTACTTTTTTTTTTTTTTTTTTTTTTAATCCTCACCGTGTTGTATTAGTCATTGAATGCATCTGGCAGAGTCTGTTTAGCCTAATGAAATAAATACTTTACTAGCATGCATTGGTTTTGCGCTTCATACAAGCTGCTGCTATTAATTCACATCAGGAAACAATTTTGCTTCACAAATATAAGATAAGAGAAAGTCATTGCTCAAAGTCATTGTATCCTATGTTGTGATGCAATAACCAACAAAACAGTCAATTAAGAACTATCTAATAGTGAGCTCTCTGGAAAATAAGGAATTGTTTTTAAGTATTATTATCCTTTTGATATGAGTGACTAATGGGAGAATGCTTTATTTTGATTAAACATAGCAAGTGGTGATAGTGCTAGACATCTTTGATGAATTATATTCAGTCACAAGGATGGGCAGTTTCAAATGTGAGAGGGATCCAACAACAGCTGTCTGCTCATGGCTGCAAACCCCTTCTCCAGCCAGACCACCAACCCTAGGGGTGGTTGTTGATTCTCTTGGAGGTATTTATAGATACACACACTTACATCTCCGTGCTCACAATCTTCTGAATGTGTTGAAGCTTTGCCTACCGACAGTCTTTCTGCTGATGATTTACTGACTCCCTCCTCTCTCTCTTTTTCGCTGCAAATCAGTTTCAAGAAGGCTTAGCTCAGAATTTACCAAAGTTGCTGTTATTATTTTAAATGGTCAGCAGGAGATAACTAGCCCATACTGACAGAATCTCTCTCTGAGAAACTTGGAATAATTTAGGAATAATTTAGAGTTTAAGACTACGTCCTTACTTGTATCTGGGGGCATTTGCATTTGAATAATGCCAATTAAAAGTGCCCTTAGAAACTGCTGAAATAAGAGTAATTTCTGAGGCCTGCCTTGCTTTCTAATTACAACTTGCTCAGAAGTTATACTCCCATGGCACTCAGCATTAACAGAAGTTAGAAATGGCACACACTTCTGAGATGACTTTCACTAAGTATTTCCTCCATCTTGCACTGAATTTCTTGTGTTTCCATAAGTCTATGTTTGACTGTTCAGTCAATGGGCTGCCAACATTTCCTCTGGGAATTAATCCTATATATTGATACATTTTTTGTCAGAAAGGTTTTCTGCTATGAAACCAACCGCGTCACTATTTTTAACATCAGTCAGTAGTTTGTAAAATTCACTCTCTGATGTTTGAATCTTTAGCTGCTGATGTCACATTTATTCAATTTTATCCTTTAATAACTCCTGGCTCCCAACAAAGTATTCAAAGGGTAGCAAAAACTACTCTAAACACTGAAGCTTGAGTAGTGGCTTTATTGATGCAGAGGTAGCATGGAAGGATAACTAGCTGTTTTTCTAGTTGGAGATGCCGTGGCGTGCCTGAATTTTCCACTTATTAAAATAGTGCTGGTAGATCTGAAAGACATTTCATGTGCATAAGAAACTTCTGAAGTCTTATCAAGGCAGGAAAGGAGATGGGTGTTGTCATCACCGATTCTCATTCTCTGGGAACTATTACCAGGTGGCAGAGTCCAGGGCAGCCTTTGGTGTGCTCTGTGACCACACCGAGGCCGTAGCCCCGTAGGGAAAGGAACCAGCTAGGGATGCAGGAAAAGCATCAGCTCTCCTTCGCTTCTTTCTGAGGAGGCAGCTGGTAATTGCTCACTAGGAGAAAAATCTGGTTTGAATATTCCCACTTCAGTTCATCAATACTTTTAAATAAGAAAGTTATGCTCCACTTCTTCAAGAAATGTTCTTCCATTCACATGGCTAAGTTACTTGTAGGAAACTTAGAGCAATACTACAAAGACCCACTGAATTTGCTTATTGGTGTCTTTTCCGCCGTTCTTTATTTCCAGGCTTCTTCCTTCACCCTTGCAACTTCCATGGGACTTTTTTCCAAGGAACTCATTTTAGCCCCAGATCTTACAAGCTGAGATATTTATACAACCTAAGCCCAGAGTCTCTGAGGAGCAACTAGGATTACCAAACCATTAAATTTCAGTAAGATGAGACTTCTCAGATTCTATGGATTTTACAGCATTTTTGCAGACTGACAGGCACTGTCAACTGGGAGCTCAGCATGGTTTCTCGTTCCCTGCTACCAGGTAGATGTTCACCTGCAGCTCCATCCGTTCACAAGTACATGGTTCTCCTGGACGTTTTATTGATGTCAGAGAAAAACAGAACATTTCTATTTTAAGGATAAATAATACTATTGCTGGAGGATAAAAATGCCATCAAATTTATTAACTCTAGTGGTAATGTCTATTTAAAATGGTATTGAAAAGCAGTCTGCTATGTAACTAAACTATTAAATAAAGGCCCAAACAACATTTCTTTGTTCAACCAAACTGACACCATTGGTAATACCTCGCTTGCCCACAGTTTAGCTGAGGACCAGGTATCGCTTTCCTGGACATTGCTTTCTGAATAAGTGTATGGCAAACTCATAAAGCTCATTACCACCATCTGATGCTCTGCTCTGACCACTGGTTTTGTTGGAGTCACAGCAGATTATTTTTTTTTCCAACAAGATGAGCAGGCCTATTAAACACGGAATAGAGACTGAACCCAAAACTTGAAGCTGATGGTGTTTTCTGAAATGGCCACATACCAGCTGCAGTGCTGTCGGTATGTGTTCTGCTGTTGGTTTGAAGGGAGCAGGATGTGACCTGTGGTACCTTTCATGGCAGGGCATTGCAAGCATGCTACCATTTAGGGATCTACTCATCCTCTAATATGCACCCTGAAAATGCTGCAACACTGTTTATTGTCTTTATTAAGGTTGTGCCCAGTTTATGCTAATTTTGATAGAGGAAAGACCACGCTCTGTATCACTTATGCACATTTATGCGTAAGGCAGTATTTTTGGCATGCATCAGGGCCCTAGATGCCCCAAGAGGCTCCGATTGCCCCGAGCAGCCTTGGCTGGGGGTGGCACCCGGGCACCCTCTGCCCCTGGCTGGGCCCTGCATTTGTACCCCAGCATTTACCCTTCCACCTGAGCCGTGCTGTGCCTGTACTCGGCTGGCTGCACGTCCCTGTCCCTGCCTCGGCTCCCGGCTGGACCTCAGCCCTGCTCCCCACCGCAGCTGGGTCTGGGGGCCTCAGGGCCCTGGCCAGCCCTGGTCGCTGTCCCAGCTCTGGACTTCTTGCCCGGTGGGTGCCCGCTGCTACCCCAGCCCCCCTGCCCCACAGGACACCTCCACACACACACCCAGGACCCCTGAGGGTTTGCTGGATGCTGATGGGCTTGTTCTGTCTTTTCTCAACACATTCACACAGAATGGAAGAATCTGTATTTTGGTACCTGAATAGAAACTGGGTCGTCTTGGGCTTCTGCGTTTTTTGTTCCCTGTGCTATGAATAATTCTTAATCAGGACATGGCTCGCAGAAAAACAAGGAGGGAGAAGCTGGAAACAGAGCTCTTTTGGCTTCAGCTAGTGCTGTTAAATGCCTGGGTGTTTGGAAATGAACATTTGGACTGTGCATTGTCTCATTGTTCTTCCTTGTAGCCAGTCCCTCTCCTCCCCTCTTGGAATAATTTACATTTTTTTTATTTTTTTTTCCATCCAGTTTTCTTTTCTTTTCTTTTTTTTTTTTTTTTTTTTAATGAGAGTTGGTGCAGTATATCTCAAAATACTTGAAGCAATGCTGAATCCCACTTAAAAGAACTCACAGGGGTCTCCCTCAGGGGGCCCAGCTGCTTGTGAAAGGCACAGAGCCTCCAAGCAGATGTTGCTGCTCCTCCAGCAATATGCATTAATATCAGGAAATGTATTCCCTTCTGGCTTCCTCCTTAAGGCAACTGTTAGTGAGTAAGGTGCCTTTGCCCGGTGTGCTGGTCAATTTGCTAATCTGAGCTGATTAGATGACAAACGTGTGCAGTATTGCATACAGGAGTAATATAACCCAGCTGGGTATGATGCACTTTTCATCCAAGCAGGGCTTAGCCTGAAACCTTATTTGTCTTGTATTTTAATGCGGTGTCACCAAGATAATTACAGAGCAGATAGTTTCCTGCTTGGCTTGAGATGAGCGAACATTAACAGTTTTTATTAACCAAGCCCAAGAGGTGAATGCTGACAGAAGGGAAGCTGAATGGACTCAGTCAACACGCAAGGAGAAGACGGGTGCGGCGGTGAGAGACCTGCAGCCTGTTGCTGAAGGACTGGATGAAATCAGCATCGTTCAGGGGCTGATACTCTGCAAGAGCTTCATAGACTCTGTACAATGTAAGCAGGTTGTGCAGATGGAAGTTGTTTTATATGTACCTCATAATAATTTTCTTAGTAAAACAAGCAGCCTCTTGTTGTTCCTTCATGAAATAAAAAAGGGCCGGTGCCTGTTTTCCATTTTTGACCTTAACTCTTAGTTTATCTGTACTTTCTTTGGAGGGAATTAGCAGGGAAGATAGATTGATGCAAGTCTCCCTTCTTTCTCATTACATGCTACACTCAAAAGATCTTGCCTGAAAGCTTCATTCAGCTAGAGTGCGAAAGCTGAAGCTGGAAAACACAATCTTAAAGTGGTTTCATCCCAGCCCAACACCTTTAAAATGAAACCAGAGCACAGAAGATCTGAAATGACTCCGTGGGCATTGCAGGAAAACGTTGGAGGCCTCTGCACTGCTGAGGAGGCCCCAGGTGACCACAGCAGGTGGAGCAATCAGACTATAAACACCACAGAGGAGATAGTGGAGAAATCCAAGTAACCCAAACACTAGGGGGGCATATGAAAGTTTCGATATGGGTCATCTGAGGTCACCAATTGGCCTGTGGGGTCATCCCAGGTCACCACTCCTCAATTTTGGGGGTTTCTGGGGTCATCTGAGGTCACCAATTGGCCTGTGGGGTCATCCCAGGTCACCACTCCTCAATTTTGGGGGTTTCTGGGGTCATCTGAGGTCACCAATTAGCCTCTGGGGTCATCCCAGGTCACCGCTCCTCAATTTTTTGGGTTCTGGGGTCATCTGAGGTCACCAATTAGCCTCCGGGGTCATCCCAGGTCAACACTCCTCGATTTTGGGGGTTTCTGGGGTCATCTGAGGTCACCAATTAGCCTGTGGGGTCATCCGAGGTCACTGCTGCCAAGTTTTTTGGGTTCTGGGGTCATCTGAGGTCACCAATTAGCCTGTGGGGTCATCTGAGGTCACCGCTCCTCAATTTTTTGGGTTCTGGGGTCATCTGAGGTCACCCATTAGCCTGTGGGGTCATCTGAGGTCACCTATACAAAGTTTTTTGGGTTCTGGGGGTCATCTGAGGTCACCGCTGCCAAGTTTTTTGCGTTCTGGGGTCATCTGAGGTCACCAATTAGCCTCTGGGGTCATCCCAGGTCACCGCTGCCAAGTTTTTTGGGTTCTGGGTTCATCTGAGGTCACCAATAAGCCTCTGGGGTCATGTGAGGTCACCGCTCCTCAATTTTTTGGGTTCTGGGGTCATCTGAGGTCACCAATTAGCCTCTGGGGGTCATCCCAGGTCACCGCTGCCAAGTTTTTTGGGTTCTGGGGTCATCTGAGGTCACCAATTAGCCTGTGGGGGTCATCTCAGGTCACCGCTGCCAAGTTTTTTGGGTTCTGGGGTCATCTGAGGTCACCAATTAGCCTCTGGGGTCATCCAAGGTCACCACTCCTCAATTTTGGGGGTTTCTGGGGTCATCTGAGGTCACCAATTAGCCTGTGGGGTCATCTCAGGTCACCACTGCTAAGTTTTTTGGGTTCTGGGGTCATGTGAGGTCACCAATTAGCATTGTGGGGTCATCCCAGGTCAACACTCTACGGTTTTGGGGGTTTCTGGGGTCATCTGAGGTCACCAATTAGCCTGTGGGGTCATCTGAGGTCACCGCTGCCAAGTTTTTTGGGTTCTGGGGTCATCTGAGGTCACCCATTAGCCTGTGGGGTCATCTGAGGTCAACACTCCTCGATTTTGGGGGTTTCTGGGGTCATCTGAGGTCACCAATTAGCCTGTGGGGTCATCTGAGGTCAACACTCCTCGATTTTGGGGGTTTCTGGGGTCATCTGAGGTCACCAATTAGCCTGTGGGGTCATCCGAGGTCAACGCTGCCGAGTTTTTTGGGTTCTGGGGTCATCTGAGGTCACCAATTAGCCTGTGGGGTCATCTGAGGTCAACACTCCTCGATTTTGGGGGTTTCTGGGGTCATCTGAGGTCACCAATTAGCCTGTGGGGTCATCCGAGGTCAACGCTGCCAAGTTTTTTGGGTTTTGGGGTCATCTGAGGTCACCAATTAGCCTGTGGGGTCATCTGAGGTCACCGCTCCTCAATTTTTTGGGTTCTGGGGTCATCTGAGGTCACCAATTAGCCTGTGGGGGGGTCATCTGAGGTCACCTATACAAAGTTTTTTGGGTTCTGGGGTCATCTGAGGTCACCAATAAGCCTCTGGGGGTCATCCCAGGTCACCGCTGCCAAGTTTTTTGGGTTCTGGGGTCATCTGAGGTCACCAATTAGCCTGTGGGGGTCATCTGAGGTCACCGCTGCCAAGTTTTTTGGGTTCTGGGGTCATCTGAGGTCACCAATTAGCCTCTGGGGTCATCCCAGGTCACCGCTGCCAAGTTTTTTGGGTTCTGGGTTCATCTGAGGTCACCAATAAGCCTCTGGGGTCATGTGAGGTCACCGCTCCTCAATTTTTTGGGTTCTGGGGTCATCTGAGGTCACCAATTAGCCTCTGGGGGTCATCCCAGGTCACCGCTGCCAAGTTTTTTGGGTTCTGGGGTCATCTGAGGTCACCAATTAGCCTGTGGGGGTCATCTCAGGTCACCGCTGCCAAGTTTTTTGGGTTCTGGGGTCATCTGAGGTCACCAATTAGCCTCTGGGGTCATCCAAGGTCACCACTCCTCAATTTTGGGGGTTTCTGGGGTCATCCGAGGTCACCAATTAGCCTGTGGGGTCATCTCAGGTCACCACTGCTAAGTTTTTTGGGTTCTGGGGTCATGTGAGGTCACCAATTAGCCTGTGGGGTCATCCCAGGTCAACACTCTACGGTTTTGGGGGTTTCTGGGGTCATCTGAGGTCACCAATTAGCCTCTGGGGTCATCCCAGGTCACCGCTGCCAAGTTTTTTGGGTTCTGGGGTCATCTGAGGTCACCAATTAGCCTGTGGGGTCATCTGAGGTCAACACTCCTCGATTTTGGGGGTTTCTGGGGTCATCTGAGGTCACCAATTAGCCTGTGGGGTCATCTGAGGTCAACACTCCTCGATTTTGGGGGTTTCTGGGGTCATCTGAGGTCACCAATTAGCCTGTGGGGTCATCCGAGGTCAACGCTGCCGAGTTTTTTGGGTTCTGGGGTCATCTGAGGTCACCAATTAGCCTGTGGGGTCATCTGAGGTCAACACTCCTCGATTTTGGGGGTTTCTGGGGTCATCTGAGGTCACCAATTAGCCTGTGGGGTCATCCGAGGTCAACGCTGCCAAGTTTTTTGGGTTTTGGGGTCATCTGAGGTCACCAATTAGCCTGTGGGGTCATCTGAGGTCACCGCTCATCAATTTTTTGGGTTCTGGGGTCATCTGAGGTCACCAATTAGCCACTGGGGGTCATCTGAGGTCACCGCTGCCAAGTTTTTTGGGTTCTGGGGTCATCTGAGGTCACCAATTAGCCTGTGGGGTCATCTGAGGTCACCAATAAGCCTGTGGGGTCATCCGAGGTCACCGCTGCCAAGTTTTTTGGGTTTTGGGGTCATCTGAGGTCACCAATTAGCCTGTGGGGTCATCTGAGGTCACCGCTCATCAATTTTTTGGGTTCTGGGGTCATCTGAGGTCACCAATTAGCCTGTGGGGGTCATCTGAGGTCACCTATACAAAGTTTTTTGGGTTCTGGGGTTATCTGAGGTCACCAATTAGCCTCTGGGGGTCATCCCAGGTCACCGCTGCTAAGTTTTTTGGGTTCTGGGGTCATCCGAGTCACCAATTAGCCTGTGGGGTCATCTGAGGTCAACACGCTACAATTTTGGGGGTTTCTGGGGTCATCTGAGGTCACCAATTAGCCTGTGGGGTCATTCGAGGTCACTGCTGCCAAGTTTTTTGGGTTCTGGGGTCATCTGAGGTCACCAATTAGCCTGTGGGGTCATCTGAGGTCACCGCTCCTCAATTTTTTGGGTTCTGGGGTCATCTGAGGTCACCCATTAGCCTGTGGGGTCATCTGAGGTCACCTATACAAAGTTTTTTGGGTTCTGGGGTCATCTGAGGTCACCGCTGCCAAGTTTTTTGCGTTCTGGGGTCATCTGAGGTCACCAATTAGCCTCTGGGGTCATCCCAGGTCACCGCTGCCAAGTTTTTTGGGTTCTGGGTTCATCTGAGGTCACCAATAAGCCTCTGGGGTCATGTGAGGTCACCGCTCCTCAATTTTTTGGGTTCTGGGGTCATCTGAGGTCACCAATTAGCCTCTGGGGGTCATCCCAGGTCACCGCTGCCAAGTTTTTTGGGTTCTGGGGTCATCTGAGGTCACCAATTAGCCTCTGGGGGTCATCTGAGGTCACCGCTGCCAAGTTTTTTGGGTTCTGGGGTCATCTGAGGTCACCAATTAGCCTCTGGGGTCATCCAAGGTCACCACTCCTCAATTTTGGGGGTTTCTGGGGTCATCTGAGGTCACCAATTAGCCTGTGGGGGTCATCTGAGGTCACCACTGCTAAGTTTTTTTGGGTTCTGGGGTCATGTGAGGTCACCAATTAGCATTGTGGGGTCATCCCAGGTCAACACTCTACGGTTTTGGGGGTTTCTGGGGTCATCTGAGGTCACCAATTAGCCTCTGGGGTCATCCCAGGTCACCGCTGCCAAGTTTTTTGGGTTCTGGGGTCATCTGAGGTCACCAATTAGCCTGTGGGGTCATCTGAGGTCAACACTCCTCGATTTTGGGGGTTTCTGGGGTCATCTGAGGTCACCAATTAGCCTGTGGGGTCATCTGAGGTCAACACTCCTCGATTTTGGGGGTTTCTGGGGTCATCTGAGGTCACCAATTAGCCTGTGGGGTCATCCGAGGTCTCCGCTGCCAAGTTTTTTGGGTTCTGGGGTCATCTGAGGTCACCAATTAGCCTGTGGGGTCATCTGAGGTCAACACTCCTCGATTTTGGGGGTTTCTGGGGTCATCTGAGGTCACCAATTAGCCTGTGGGGTCATCCGAGGTCAACGCTGCCAAGTTTTTTGGGTTTTGGGGTCATCTGAGGTCACCAATTAGCCTGTGGGGTCATCTGAGGTCACCGCTCATCAATTTTTTGGGTTCTGGGGTCATCTGAGGTCACCAATTAGCCTGTGGGGGGGTCATCTGAGGTCACCTATACAAAGTTTTTTGCGTTCTGGGGTCATATGAGGTCACCAATTAGCCTCTGGGGGTCATCCCAGGTCACCGCTGCCAAGTTTTTTGGGTTCTGGGGTCATCTGAGGTCACCAATTAGCCTCTGGGGTCATCCCAGGTCACCGCTGCCAAGTTTTTTGGGTTCTGGGGTCATCTGAGGTCACCAATTAGCCTCTGGGGGTCATGTGAGGTCACCGCTCCTCAATTTTTTGGGTTCTGGGGTCATCTGAGGTCACCAATTAGCCTGTGGGGTCATCTGAGGTCTCTGCTGCCAAGTTTTTTGGGTTCTGGGGTCATCTGAGGTCACCAATTAGCCTCTGGGGGGTCATCCGAGGTCAACGCTGCCAAGTTTTTTGGGTTCTGGGGTCATGTGAGGTCACCAATTAGCATTGTGGGGTCATCCCAGGTCAACACTTTACGGTTTTGGGGATTTCTGGGGTCATCTGAGGTCACCAATTAGCCTCTGGGGGTCATCCCAGGTCACCGCTGCCAAGTTTTTTGGGTTCTGGGGTCATCTGAGGTCACCAATTAGCCTGTGGGGGTCATCTCAGGTCACCGCTGCCAAGTTTTTTGGGTTCTGGGGTCATCTGAGGTCACCAATTAGCCTCTGGGGTCATCCAAGGTCACCACTCCTCAATTTTGGGGGTTTCTGGGGTCATCTGAGGTCACCAATTAGCCTGTGGGGGTCATCTGAGGTCACCACTGCTAAGTTTTTTTGGGTTCTGGGGTCATGTGAGGTCACCAATTAGCATTGTGGGGTCATCCCAGGTCAACACTCTACGGTTTTGGGGGTTTCTGGGGTCATCTGAGGTCACCAATTAGCCTCTGGGGTCATCCCAGGTCACCGCTGCCAAGTTTTTTGGGTTCTGGGGTCATCTGAGGTCACCAATTAGCCTGTGGGGTCATCTGAGGTCAACACTCCTCGATTTTGGGGGTTTCTGGGGTCATCTGAGGTCACCAATTAGCCTGTGGGGTCATCTGAGGTCAACACTCCTCGATTTTGGGGGTTTCTGGGGTCATCTGAGGTCACCAATTAGCCTCTGGGGTCATCCGAGGTCAACGCTGCCAAGTTTTTTGGGTTCTGGGGTCATCTGAGGTCACCAATTAGCCTGTGGGGTCATCTGAGGTCACCGCTCATCAATTTTTTGGGTTTCTGGGGTCGTCTGAGGTCACCAATTAGCCTGTGGGGGTCATCCGAGGTCAACGCTGCCAAGTTTTTTGGGTTTTGGGGTCATCTGAGGTCACCAATTAGCCTGTGGGGTCATCTGAGGTCACCGCTCATCAATTTTTTGGGTTTCTGGGGTCATCTGAGGTCACCAATTAGCCTGTGGGGGTCATCTGAGGTCACCTATACAAAGTTTTTTGGGTTCTGGGGTCATCTGAGGTCACCAATTAGCCTCTGGGGGTCATCCCAGGTCACCGCTGCCAAGTTTTTTGGGTTCTGGGGTCATCTGAGGTCACCAATTAGCCTGTGGGGGTCATCTGAGGTCACCGCTGCCAAGTTTTTTGGGTTCTGGGGTCATCTGAGGTCACCAATTAGCCTCTGGGGTCATTTGAGGTCTCCGCTGCCAAGTTTTTTGGGTTCTGGGGTCATCTCAGGTCACCAATTAGCCTCTGGGGTCATCTGAGGTCACCAATAAGCCTGTGGGGTCATCCGAGGTCACCACTGCCAAGTTTTTTGGGTTTTGGGGTCATCTGAGGTCACCAATTAGCCTGTGGGGTCATCTGAGGTCACCGCTCATCAATTTTTTGGGTTCTGGGGTCATCTGAGGTCACCAATTAGCCTGTGGGGGTCATCTGAGGTCACCTATACAAAGTTTTTTGGGTTCTGGGGTCATCTGAGGTCACCAATTAGCCTCTGGGGGTCATCCCAGGTCACCGCTGCCAAGTTTTTTGGGTTCTGGGGTCATCTGAGGTCACCAATTAGCCTCCGGGGTCATCCCAGGTCACCGCTGCCAAGTTTTTTGGGTTCTGGGTTCATCTGAGGTCACCAATAAGCCTCTGGGGGTCATGTGAGGTCACCGCTCCTCAATTTTTTGGGTTCTGGGGTCATCTGAGGTCACCAATTAGCCTGTGGGGTCATCTGAGGTCTCTGCTGCCAAGTTTTTTGGGTTCTGGGGTCATCTGAGGTCACCAATTAGCCTCTGGGGGGTCATCCGAGGTCAACGCTGCCAAGTTTTTTGGGTTCTGGGGTCATCTGAGGTCACCAATTAGCCTCTGGGGTCATCCCAGGTCACCGCTGCCAAGTTTTTTGGGTTCTGGGGTCATCTGAGGTCACCAATTAGCCTCTGGGGTCATCTGAGATCAACACTCCTCGATTTTGGGGGTTTCTGGGGTCATCTGAGGTCACCAATTAGCCTCTGGGGTCATCCCAGGTCAACGCTGCCAAGTTTTTTGGGTTTTGGGGTCATCTGAGGTCACCAATTAGCCTGTGGGGTCATCTGAGGTCACCGCTCATCAATTTTTTGGGTTCTGGGGTCATCTGAGGTCACGAATTAGCCTGTGGGGGTCATCCCAGGTCACCGCTGCCAAGTTTTTTGGGTTCTGGGGTCATCTGAGGTCACCAATTAGCCTGTGGGGGTCATGTGAGGTCACCGCTGCCAAGTTTTTTGGGTTCTGGGGTCATCTGAGGTCACCAATTAGCCTGTGGGGTCATCCCAGGTCACCGCTGCCAAGTTTTTTGGGTTCTGGGGTCATCTGAGGTCACCAATTAGCCTGTGGGGTCATCCCAGGTCAACACTCCTCGATTTTGGGGGTTTCTGGGGTCATCAGAGGTCACCAATTAGCCTCTGGGGTCATGCAAGGTCAACGATGCCAAGTTTTTTGGGTTCTGGGGTCATCTGAGGTCACCAATTAGCCTGTGGGGTCATCTGAGGTCAACACTCCTCGATTTTGGGGGTTTCTGGGGTCATCTGAGGTCACCAATTAGCCTGTGGGGTCATCCGAGGTCACTGCTGCCAAGTTTTTTGGGTTTTGGGGTCATCTGAGGTCACCAATTAGCCTGTGGGGTCATCTGAGGTCACCGCTCATCAATTTTTTGGGTTCTGGGGTCATCTGAGGTCACCAATTAGCCTGTGGGGGTCATCCCAGGTCACCGCTGCCAAGTTTTTTGGGTTCTGGGGTCATCTGAGGTCACCAATTAGCCTGTGGGGGTCATCTGAGGTCACCGCTGCCAAGTTTTTTGGGTTCTGGGGTCATCTGAGGTCACCAATTAGCCTCTGGGGTCATTTGAGGTCTCCGCTGCCAAGTTTTTTGGGTTCTGGGGTCATCTGAGGTCACCAATTAGCCTCTGGGGTCATTTGAGGTCTCCGCTGCCAAGTTTTTTGGGTTCTGGGGTCATCTGAGGTCACCAATTAGCCTCTGGGGTCATCTGAGGTCACCTATACAAAGTTTTTTGGGTTCTGGGGTCATCTGTGGTCACCATTCCTCAATTTTGGGGGTTTCTGGGGTCATCTGAGGTCACCAATTAGCCTGTGGGGTCATCCCAGGTCACCGCTCCTCAATTTTTTCGGTTCTGGGGTCATCTGATTTCACCAATTTGCCTGTGGGGTCATCTGAGGTCAACACTCCTCGATTTTGGGGGTTTCTGGGGTCATCTGAGGTCACCAATTAGCCTGTGGGGGTCATCTGAGGTCACTGCTGCCAAGTTTTTTGGGTTTTGGGGTCATCTGAGGTCACCAATTAGCCTCTGGGGTCATCCCAGGTCACCGCTGCCAAGTTTTTTGGGTTCTGGGGTCATCTGAGGTCACCAATTAGCCTCTGGGGTCATGTGAGGTCACCGCTCCTCAATTTTTTGGGTTCTGGGGTCATCTGAGGTCACCCATTAGCCTGTGGGGTCATCTGAGGTCACCTATACAAAGTTTTTTGGGTTCTGGGGTCATCTGAGGTCACCAATTAGCCCCTGGGGTCATCTGAGGTCACCGCTGCCAAGTTTTTTGGGTTCTGGGGTCATCTGAGGTCACCAATTAGCCTCTGGGGTCATCCCAGGTCACCGCTGCTACGTTTTTTGGGTTCTGGGGTCATCTGAGGTCACCAATTAGCCTCTGGGGTCATGTGAGGTCACCGCTCCTCAATTTTTTGGGTTCTGGGGTCATCTGAGGTCACCCATTAGCCTGTGGGGTCATCTGAGGTCACCTATACAAAGTTTTTTGGGTTCTGGGGTCATCTGAGGTCACCAATTAGCCCCTGGGGTCATCTGAGGTCACCGCTGCCAAGTTTTTTGGGTTCTGGGGTCATCTGAGGTCACCAATTAGCCTCTGGGGTCATCCCAGGTCACCGCTGCTACGTTTTTTGGGTTCTGGGGTCATCTGAGGTCCCCAATTAGCCTGTGGGGTCATCTGAGGTCAACACTCTACGATTTTGGGGGTTTCTGGGGTCATCTGAGGTCACCAATTAGCCTCTGGGGTCATCTGAGGTCACCACTCCTCAATTTTTTGGGTTCTGGGTCATCTGAGGTCACCAATTACCCTTTGGGGTCATCTGAGATCACCATTCCTCAATTTTGGGGGTTTCTGGGGTCATCGGAGGTCACCAATTAGCCTGTGGGGGGTCATCCCAGGTCACCGCTGCTACGTTTTTTGGGTTCTGGGGTCATCCGAGGTCACCAATTAGCCTCTGGGGTCATCCCAGGTCAACACTCTACGATTTTGGGGGTTTCTGGGGTCATCTGAGGTCACCAATTAGCCTCTGGGGTCATCTGAGGTAACCGCTCCTCAATTTTTGGGGTTATGGTGTCATCTGAGGTCACCAATTAGCCTGTGGGGTCATCCCAGGTCACCGCTGCTTAGTTTTTTTAGGTTCTGGGGGTCATCTGAGGTCACCGCTCCTCAATTTTGGGGGTTTCTGGGGTCATCTGAGGTCACCAATTAACTCATGGTGTTACTATAAGTCAAGTGAGGTCTAATATTTTGACTAACATTTACGGGATTTTTACACTGCATATTTGGCACAGTGCGGTGGTGCCAGCTGAGCTCCGTGTTGCTGCCCTCTCTCTGCGACCCTCGCACTCCATGTTTCCATCCCCTTTGGTGTGCGTTACACACAGCTCCAGTTTGGGTCTCTGTGTTCTCCTGAGGTCCCTCTGTCCCAGTGCTGGGCAGGTTTGACAGAGGTCAACTCTCAACTGCTATTTTAGGGATGCCATCCGTGGTGGGGCTCATCGTCCCCAGGCCCAGCCCGTCTGCATGCTCCTTCTCTGCCCTTATCTGCTGTGAGCACAGCCGAGGTCGGGTACCACCCTGGGTGCTCCCACCTGCCTCTGCCCAGGCCCCCCTCATTTTTCCCCTTGGTACATCTTCACCGCATTCCCTTTCCTCAACTGGTCTTCAGCTTTTCAGTTGGAAAACAGCACCGCAGCTGGGGCAAGGCACATCCTCGTGCCCCAGAGGAGGTGGCCTCACGGGCCTTTGTGCTCCGCTGTGCTCCTACAGCTCAGGTTTTGTTTGCACACACATCTTTTTCCTCCAGCTCCTTCCCTCGGCCTCCAACTGAATTGTGGGTACAGGAGTGTCACTGCAGCAGATGGTTTAAGCTCCCCCGCTGTGCTGCTCCCCTTTCTGCCTCCAGCACCTTGTTAACCAGCCCCAACCCCACACCCACACCCTGCACGCTGCTCCTTGCATGCCCTTTATGCAGCAGCAGTACCCCAGTTCCTCCTCTCCTGTGTGTGCCTCCCTTTCTCTCACATTACACAAGTTCACTGTGCCTTTCTTTCTTTTGTTTTTCTCCCTTCACGTCATCAACTTGCTTTTGCTTTCTGGCTTGAATTCCCAGCCATTATTTGGCTGACTACTTAAAATGCAAAGATATTGGTGCCACGCCCGGGGAAAATAGAACAAAACCAGCCCAGCTCAGTCATGAGCAGGCAGCTGCTGGCCTTTAGAGAAGCCTTAGTTTTCATTAATCTGCCTTCTCTGTGCAAAACAGTTCCTCTAAGAAACTGAGCTCACTGGCAAAAGGACAGTCAAGACCCCTTCCCAGCTGCAATGATCTCTGATGGTGGTCAATAAAAAACCATTATTGGTATTTCTTCTTGCAATTCTATGTCAGCTTCAGAAACGTATGGCCTGAAACCTTAGATTAATTTATAAAAACGAGAGTCTCTCTTGACTGTTACACAATGACATAAAGCAGACTTGATGCTGGGGATAGTGTCAAACAAAAGATTATAAAAATACAAATTTATTTTATTCCACTGTTATTTATTAAAAAAAAAAAAAAGTCAGACATATTCACTGTCTCTGCAGCTGCTCCCATCGATCACTTTTATTAGACCTTATATCCCATTTGTCCAACACTGTTTTAATGCCATGGTGTTTTCAACTGCATTGTGGGATGATAGTAAATGCCTATAATTTTCTTAAGATACTGGGAGCTGGGACAAGAAAAGCAGTTAAGAATTAGAACTGATAATTTTCAGAAGGATTGTGTTTCCCAACTATTCTGGACTGCATAGTCTTCTGTGTAAGCGAGCATGCAAATACTCATACAGGTGTCACGATTTTATTCTAGACAGGAGAAACCATGGCTGTTAGCTACAATATATGTAATACTGCATAAACACGTCCTGAAAAATCCAACTTAAAATTCAGTTTCATCAGTCGCGGAACCCACGCAGAGCCCATAGGGCACCACGAGTGTTACAGCCTGTTTCTCATTTCCCCTCTACAGACTTACCCATAACCAAGCTTGTATGAGACTGCAGCAGTAGCCACCATCGCTGCTCAGAGACACTTTAGTGCTAGATCTCCTCTGTAGCACAAAAGCGAAACTGCATTTTTCTACCATAAAAAGAAAACCAAACCCTGCTCCATGGAGGCCTCCTTATTTTTAGCCAGGATTTAACTGATACTTTGGAGGTGACAGAGATTCCAGTAAAACACTGTCAGTGCAGGGATGCAGAGCAAACACAAGTCCTCTTCCCCCTCAAGGTGGCTATGATGGCTGCATCAACAAGAAAAAAGGTCTGGAAAAAAGGTTTTATTTTGTCAGCTCGGAAACCTTTTTTTGGGAGCCTAAAACTTGGAATACAAGACACAAAAATAATTTTGTTTTGTTTTAGTCATCTAAAATGTGCTGAGCCTGACTTTTTTTAAAGAAATGACTAAGTTGTCAACACTGAGTCAGCTGAGTACTGCAACCATGACACCTCCCACTTCAATTAGCCACAGCATGTTCATTACTGTCAGCTAAGACACAGCTGGGCCTTCAGCCTACAAATTGTAAATCCCGTAAGGAAGTGCTGCTTAAGGTAGTTTAGCGCTGAACTAATTCATTGTAGGTAGCAAATAACTAATGAAGTTATGCAATTATTTATATCACCTTTAAAACCACAGTAATCCTAACATATGTGGTCATATCATAGTGTACAGAGGAGTTGCATACACCAATTAATTGATTCTGGATTTGGTTCTCTATTGGCATCCACAATCATTGGGATAACTTGACTATTTAGATCATTATACTTCGTTTGCCCACCCACACCCCTTTATGTGAAACCCTAGCGCGCAAATGCAACATGTGACATCCCAATTAGAATCCATCAGCTCACAGAAACGCGGTCTTACTGCTCAGCCAATAAATAAATCCTACTTGCCCTATGCATTGTTTCATCCACAGCTTTCCCTAATACCCACCTTCTTCCTGTGCTGTTCTCCAGCTTCTCTCCTTGATAGCCAAGCTCCTCCACCCCCTGTTCTCTTTGGACCAGCATGTTTCCTATGGTGGGAGCAGAACCATGCACTGAGACCACACGGGCTCTGCAGCTCCCAGCTGTGAAGAAAACAGCCCCCAAAGGAGCAACCCAGTGGCTGGTGCTGTGCTAGTGAAGGACCTTGGCTGATATCACTGTAATGCTTAAATAAGGCAGAAAAGGCATGCAACCGTGTGCCCAAGGGAGCCGAGACCCTTTACAGAAACAAAGGAAGAGATGAGATGAATAGGTGAGATTCAGACTGTTGTTACAAGACATGATTTCACCTACAGGCCTTCCTCTTGCCTCCCAGCAATGGCTTTCTTTCACAGCACTTCATGCATTTCAAAGGGCCAGCAGCATAAAAGCAATCTAAAAATATATTTAAGCCTGAAACCAAAGAGCAGCTGTTTCATTAACAACGCAAGAAGTGAAAGGAGAAAGAATTGTAGGACATAGCTCCCCGAGTGTGCCAAATGACTTGTATTGCCAAACGACTTGTATGTTATATATTTAATGCTACCTTGCAGAAGTTCTTCTAGCATCTGGACATATTTCAGATGTGCAGCAGCTGACTGAGGTAGGACCTGCCACGTGTGTACTCTCTTCTCCTTAAGAAGTAAATAACTGGGAAATGGTCCCAGGACACAGACACAGCACTCAGTATTCGACATCTTACAGGACCATCTTGCACTAGCACAGGGAGCTTGAAGAAGCTCAGTGACGGCAGGAAAGATTTTCCTGCCATCTTTCCTTTCTATTGTGGAAAGATCCAGAAGGAAGGGAGACAATGCCTGCTGGGAGTTGCACCACTGTCGTTCTTGTACACCAACAGCCGGACACGCACCCTGAACTCAGATTAATGAAGTGTCAGCTAAACAAAATGAATTCTCTGCATCCTACAGGTCCTTGGACATCTACATTTCTCCTGTAGAGAACAAATGCCTTCTGTCCGTATCAGGGTTTGTCCTTTATCCAAAGACTCTGCAATTCATCAAAATGCTTACCCCAGCCTTCAACGAGCCTGTACAGGCCAAGTTCTTCAGCTGTCTTGGAACAATGGCCTGAAATCAGAGTACAAAAAGGTGAGCAAACCAAAGGGGGATTCACCGTGCTCAGGATTCCTCAGCCAGGATTCCTTGTGTTAACTGGGACAAGAGCAAGCAGAAACTCATCTTGTGTGCATGTAATGACAGTTTAGAGCAGGTACTGGATTCAATAAAAATGAGTTTAGGGATGACAGCCCTCAGAGCTCATGATTGTGCCATCATTAGACAGCTGGTATGGACACACAGGCCAAGAATGAGAGCAGAGAAATATCAAGTAGAGTGTTCAGCCACCAACAACTACGTGATGTGAGAAGGGGTGAGAAAAGATGAAGCTAAATCCTCCAGACAACAGAGCAAGGGAAGGAAGAGGTGCACCAACATTCAGGTTACAAGCAAGGCTTGGAAATGAGAATTTCCATCTTTCTTCTATCAGACACCTGAATTTATCAATAATGCTTCATTCCTCACTCTGCAAATAAACTACCCCTAGTTTATATTCTCAGGTCCTCACCCCAAGAATGTCATTACAGAGACCACCACTGGGAGAGCCAGCATTGTGCTGCCAGCTGATTGTTCCAGCACTTGGTGAGGCAGGCTATGGGAGCCAGCGGCTGCCCGTGTGTGCAGCCTGAAGTGTCATCAGGGAGCTTGTACAGCTCCCCACGCAGCCAGAGGCTTGGTGATGTGCCATGTGTCAATTCCACCCACGGAAAACGGCATTGTCCCATGTCAGCTTCAGGAAGCTGAAGGAGGATGCCCTTGTTTCTGTCGGCACGATAAGCTACGCAAGGCGTGCTTCATCATTTCCATACTTCACTCCTGAGGACGCGCTTTGCTGCCTGGGTCTGGTCCCAGGCTGGCCCCTGCACAGGAACCGCCCCTGGGGAGTCCCTGTGGACCAGCCAAGCCCCTGCCCAGCCTCCCCTCCTGCAGCTTTTTCTGCAGGGAGCAGCAGGGACACGAGCGGAGCATGCTGCTGCTGGTCTCACTGGCTGCACTACAGAGGTGCAGCAGCTCTTCTTGCCCCTGTGCCAGGGAACCTCTTTGCTTAACTTCAGCAAAAGGTAAGGAAGGTGGCAGCCTCGGAGAAGCTGCAGAGAACTGTCAGTTTTGGCTGCATCGTGAGGGGTCAAGACAGAGGGCAATGAGGAAAAGGAGGGCAGGGATAGATCAAGAGAGGGAAGGGTTTGTCCACAGGAAAGCGGATGTTTCAGAGAGAAAGCAGCTGGAACTCCTCTTTCTCTTACCAGATAGATGGAGGTCGTACAGGTGGAGGAGACTGCACTGCTCCTAAACCAGGAGGACCAGTACCTTTCGGAGTACAAAATGACCATAGCCAACTCAAGTGTCTGGCTACCAACAATCACACCTGAAGAGATGCAACTATCTGGAAAAATAAAATAAAATATATAAAAAAATCCAAGCAAAGAGCAGCTTTCTGCACTGCCTCTCTCTTTCTGGTTGTGTCAGCTTCAGCCTTGGAACTCAGCTGATGCTTTAAAGACCTTGGCACACGGGGGTAGAATTCAACTGAATAAATCAATTAACAGGCCCACATCTGAGCTACTTGGATTAGACACTCTTTAAAGTTAATGGATAAAGTACAATTCATCATGCACTAAAATAGAGAGCTAAAATAGAACAGGTGAGTCATGCCTAAAAATACCTAATCCTCTCCATTAACTAATAAGGGAAGCCTGGCGTGCCCAGCTCAGCTGTAGATTTCTGAGATACAAGAAGTGAATCCCAGCTCAGGTTCCTGTCAGTCACTCTCAGTAGCAGGAATGACCCCTTGATCCAGCTGAATGACCCTCCTCTTCCAACAAGGCTGAAAGATCAGCTGGGAGAAGTGCTTGTGTTGTGCTTCTCTGCCTTCCCCTGGCTGACCCCCAGTTACTCAAGTGCGAAGCCCGGGAGCACACAGGGCAAGGCTGAGCTCCGCAGCACAGCTCCTCTCACTGCTCAGGTTTGTTTGAGCAGATCAGAGGACCCAAACCCAGAGATTTGCAGTCCCAATTCTAGCTGCACCTCCACAGAAGCTGGCGAGGCAGGGGAGAGGAGTGGTACTGAGAGGGATGGATGCCTTGTGATTACCTTCGAGGTAGGTGGAAGAGGAGAGAGATGGTCCCTCTGTGCCGGGCCAGGAGGGCTGAAAGACGAAACTGCTTTGCTGTGGCCTGCGCGGATCGTTACTGGCAGCAGCCAGACATCTCCGGGGCTGGGAATCACACAGCACTCTTTGAAAGGAAAGCTCTCATAACTGAGAAGAAAAGATTTACCCTCACAGGGCCTGACAGTATCAGTGGGAAGACTTGTGGGGTTTTGAAAGCTTAATTCACCCATGTTGTTAGCATTGCCTCCAGAGATGCTGCGGGGGGGAAAAGGGGGAGCAGATTCCTTACATGTGGCTGAGCAGCCAGTAGAGGATGGGAAAACCGTTTAGGCAGCACAGCCCTAACCAGGAGCCATACCTGACTTCTGTGTCAATTCCAAAAATAATGGGCTTTCATCAAGTTTTCTTCCCACCTTCCTCTAATATCACAGCATATTTCTCAAGATCACTTCTCCTCCACAACTACACTGGTGAGCAGTGTCTCCTAAACTGCTTTCTCCATGGGAGACCATGGTCTCCAGGATCAGGATACACCGAGTGCTGCTGGAAAAGCCCCTGGTTCACACTCAGGGTGGCCCAGCTAACTCCTTGTCCTCAGGCCCAAGATGCACAATATCCTTGCTGTGCACCAGGATTTTATCTTGGGCTGTTATGACCACACCTGATGCCTTAGCTTTCCTTCTCACCATTCCTAGAAAACTGGCTATGAAGGAATATTTATATGAATATCGACTGCTTGCCTTCCTTTCTGTCCACATGTCCCTGCTCCCTGTCTCCAGACCATTCCTATCACCCGAGATGTGCTCTCTGGCACATCTCCCAGCTTACTGCTGAACCCAGGAAGTGCTGACTCTTGCCGGCAGTCCTCTACTAGCATGCACGAGTGAAGGAACGATGCTCACTGATCAGGCTTGCAAAGGAACAGAGGTATTTCCACTTTCAAGCACCTGTTTGTACATAGACTTAATACAAAGAGTTTAGTCAAAGTTCGCTTTGGAGTCATCAATAACTTACCAGGGCAAAAACAGACGCTTTTTGTATGGCTACCCCAATGTCTGCTGTGCAGATTCTCAGTAATTAGCCCTACAAATACCATCATTAAACTTTAAACTACTATAAAGAAAATGTGCAACTGAGCATGCTAATAATAGCACCAATCATCTTCTTATACTGAATGTTTCCATACAGATATTCTTTATAACACCTTTGGCACAACTGGGACCTTGCATAATTAAATTTGATTTCACATTCTTACAACTCTAAGCATAACTGGAGATTTCTAATTAGTTGCAATTATTCTTTTCAGGAATATGTTCTGTTTAGTATAATCTTGTATTCATCTAGCCAAATGCCACATGTATTTATTATTATCTCCTACTGATAGCTTTTTAACTGAGACATTTTGACTGAGATAAAGAACCAGCCTCCTAACCACAACTCTTTGTGTGGCATTTGCTTTGGGTGGTAAAATAATATACTAAACAAACAAAAAAAAAAAAGGCAAAAAGTTTATAGAAATAAGATAATCAGCCAGCATTTTTATCTCTACTTAAAAAAGTAGAATGGGAAATGATCTTCAATATCTAACATATCCCATCCTCCTCCCCCCTCCCCCCCCAGCACTCCTGATATATTGGCTTCAGGAGAACTTCTACTCTTTTAAATGAAGCTTCTTCATCCAGTTGTGTTTCCCGTCTGCTAGAAGACAGCAGACAAGTAGGCTACACTTTTCTCTTCCTGGTTACAAGATGCCTGTCTGGCTGACATGCCCATGAGCACTCCTCATGCCACCCAGTGAGAGAGGCAAGAATTCCAAGACCACTAGCATCCATGCCTAAGAAGCCTGCCCCTGTATCAGTGAAAGACAGATATTGCAAATGCAATCCTGCTACCTGTGCTCCTGGAACCATGCAGTACCAATTGCAATAGCAATGAGGCAACAAATACCTCTAATTTTTCTGCACAAGTGTCCCCCAGGCTGCAAAGGCCCAGACGTGGTCTGTCACAGAGCATAGTCAAGCAAGATGCAGAGCTTGAACTACCAGTTAAAATGGAAATAGACAAAAAGCGATAAATTCCAGAACAAAACACTGGAACTTATTTACTTCCTACAAAATTAATGAACCTCATGAGCTCATAGGTTGCAAAGCAAATTAAATAAATGTCTTTCCCTTTTAAGAGCTAGGTAATTACAGCAAGTGCAATTGACTTTATGCTTGTTTTCCCTTTAAGTCAATACAGGTACCAATCTGGTGAAATAACGAAGAGAAATGGCAAGACAAACCCATATCAAAATGAGGTCGACATTAAATGAAGGAGTTGGAAGAGGTCAGGGAGTAGTGCATATCTTCCTAACTTCCCTGGTTGGTTTCTCACAGATGCACTGAACGTATACACGCTGCTTTAGAGCATCTAGACAACTATTCTAGCACTGTCCTGGGGTGAAAACAAAGCACTTCCCTCATATGGCTACGTGGGGGAAGAACTGTGCGTGAAGTGGCTTAATGTTAATGAAACTGCCTTCACTCTAGCCAGGCCTTGCTTGACCTGATCAGCTTGTCGCGAGGGTTGCACAGGACAGATTAGTCTTGCTGTCCACCTCACGAGTGAGGACAGGCTAAGGATGCTCTTCCTGAGCAGTCCATCCTGTCAGCTGATCCAAAATTCACATCTGTCAGCTGCTGTGGTCAGCTAACTGCAGGTCCATGGCAGTGCCTGGGAAAGGCCTTGAGAGCACAGAAATGCTCACAGCTGGAAAAGGTGGAGAGGTGGTGAGGAGGGGAAGGCAAGGGAGGACAAAATCTCAGTGCAGGGCAGTCCCATATCAAAATGCACTTTCTCAGACTCATTCCAGATGACAAAATTCAAACTTTTTGCCGAAGGAATCAGCTTGCACAAATGTACAGATTGGCTGCTGGGCCTGATGTTGGGTTTCTTCCAGGTTTGAACAGAACTGACACGAGAGCAGCTTGCATTGTTACCCAATTTATAATTACACAGTACTCCCCTAGACACATCCACATTATCTAAGTTATTTAGCCATAGTGATGCTCACCATTTCTTTAGTGTTATACTCACAGATGTAGGGCACAGTGTGCTTTTGGAAGCAGCTCTGTCACACACAAGCCTTTGAAAAGATCCAATAGCAAGTTAAAAGCAATGGAATTTGGAAAAGCATTTGTACCTACCAAAAATACTGCAGGGTCTCAATGCTTTTCGGTTCAATGCTGCATCTGACTTAGTTTGCTGCTTTCTCATCACTGAACATGCCAAACCCCTAAAGGTAACACCAACACGATGTTATTTAAACAATAATGTAAATACACAGTAAAATAATGATGCCATTATATTTACTTGCAGATTTTTATGCATACAGGTTGCACACTCTTCATGCTTCCCAGTCATTTATTTTTTTTTCTGGGTAGAAGCATTAAAAAATTTACTTGGCAAGTAGGGGCAAAAGAAGCTAAAATTTTAGGTTATTGCATTTCAGCTGGCGCAACAAGAAGTGTACCAAGCCCTTCTCCCAGCATTTTTAGATTAAAGATATCATCACAGCAATTCACATTAGTTTGGAAATTACCAAGGAACTTGCATTTTGCAGGCTTACTCTCAGACTGAAATATACTTGACAGAAATGGTTTAAAAATTTTTTAAAGTTATGTTGCTGGAATTCAACGTTTTCCGTGTTAATTTTGTATACACACACTCAAAAGACAACCTTCTGACTATGAAAATTATTGTGGTTCCAACAAGTACTGTTTTATGGAATATAGCAGAATCCAGCCCACAATTTTTAATATACCAGCATCAAATATCATAGATTAAACAGGAGGTTTCATGTTCAGCATATAAAGCTCTCTATTCTAGGTCACTGACAGTAACCCTTCTAGTAAAGCAGTAATGAGCTTTATAGTTTCATTAAAATATTACTTCTCCTTTTGTGTATTAAGGACGATTTCTTATCCTATTCTCTTTATCTGTTTGTATTTGATGCAGCTTTTTCATTATTGATGTAAAGAAGCAATTCAAAATTTAATGATTAATTTTCATGTAAATCTTTCTTGTCTAAATAATTGATGAGAAAGATGAACATAGACATTTGGAGTCAATGGTTGCTATCCTTCTGCCTTTCTCATCTTTGTGGTACTCTCTGTCAAACCGCCTCGAGAACACACATTTCGGGGGAGATGGCTTGAATTGCTCAGCCTTGGATCATTCCAGATATAGAATTATCTTAATAACAATCTCTGCTCACTCCTTCAAAATCTACACATTCCCCCAGCCTCACAATATGGTTAAGTACCTGATTTTGCATCAAGTCCTCCATCTTCTGCTTCACAAGGGTCCTGGTAAGCCATGGAGACAGCTGATCCCACAGCTGACCTGTTTGTCCAAATGCCAAAAACACTCTCAGTCAGCAAGCTAGGCAAAAGGCCAAGCAACAAATGCTATTGCCCCGTGGCACAGTCTGTGCTCTGACAGCCAGGATGTGCCCTACTCCTTTACAAGGATCTTCCTCTGCTGGGTTTGCAGATGTTTCTAGAGCTCCCAAACTACAACCACCCACTCTTCCAGCAATGAAATCTACTCCATCTTCATCCAAACTTTCTGCTGCTGGATCTGCTTGGGCATCTCCCGAGAGAGGAGCAGACTCTTCCACAGTTTTAATACAGCTTGCATTATATGATTTCACAGCAATTAATATATTCTAATAAACTTGTAGAATGACCTCCTTTCATAACATTTAAGTTCAAATTTCCATTACAATCTCAAGAAAATACTCTGGACTAAGAAGCTGTTTATTCTGAGGAATTTAAGTTATTGTCTTCCTCCTACCCTGCACTGCTAATGTTTTAATATATAAGTATTTTCTTTAAATGTTAAATAGAATTGTATGCTGTATCAGGGAATAAATGTTGTAAAGAAAGAAATCTCTACTGCCATTTAAGTGATAAGTTAAAAAAAAAAAAACACACAACAAAAAAACCACCATCTTTTCATGCCTGGGGGTATTTTTCCCTCCGAAGTCACTTTTTAATCTGATTTAGATCCAATTAAGTCTGAGCATCTAAAATGAAGAACAAGTCTTTGAATTTATGTATAACTGATTTAACTAATCACTGTCTTACTGCAGAAGCTACTAAGCAAACAAACTATGAAAAATAAATGTGAAATTAGACCCAAATCACAGACAGCCTTGATTTTATTTTTTAAATAAATTAGTAATTATTCTGCACAAAGCATGGGCCTTTTTTCTTTCCTTTTTTTCTTTCCCCCCTCCCCCCCCAGCTACCAGCGATTCTAAGTTGTGGTTATTAGATTTAGAAACTAATGGTGAAAATGGCGTTCTAGTTCACAAAGGACACTGCATTTCTTACCTCCCGATTTTGGACAGCAAGCACTTGAAGTCCTTGATGTTTGCTGGCTGCCCTGGCCAGACTCTGGCTGCCCACCAGTGCCCAGCCTGGGCTGTGTCTCACCACCCCTTGTACCCCTTTGCCTCCCAAAGCCCTGTGGACATGCAGCTTTGATTTGGCAGGTGCCCACGTGCCCTAAACCACACGGTCACCCAACTGCCCAGTGCTGCTTCCCGTCAGTGAGCCACCTCCTGAACAGGCTGTGAGTTCTGCAGAAGGGGTTCATTAGGGAGAAATGTCTGAATGACAGGTAGGAAGCACTTCCCTTTCATCTTTTTGTTGCTCTGTTAGTTTCTGTTCCTCATCATTTGCCAGCACTGACACAGAATGCTAATCAGATCAGGCTTCAGCCAGCCTCAGGCTGCCATTTCTAGGTAATTAGTTCAGGTATCCCACACTTTACTCTGACTTCCTTGTATATAAAGCAACTTTGGTAATCCAAGGACATTTCAGAAGCACATGTGCTACCCAGAAATATCAGTCTCTGGCACATCTTATCTGTAAGTTGAAGAAAGCGACGACACATTGCAGCCATCACAACTGGAGCATGTTGCATGCTACAGAATATCCTAATTGTGTAACTACAGGATAATGGAATAACTTTTAAAGCTCCCTGTCATGAAATGCCTTCCATTAAAGCTGCTGTCTGCTTCATATGTGGAAACTGCTATCTCACTGGTGAGATGACACTGAAACGTTGCCAGGCCCTGAGAGGCTCAATGCCTGATAAAGCAGCTTTCTCCTTGCGGATCACAGCCTCGCTGCTGCAGGCAGAGCTCCTCCCAAACTGCTGAGCACAAATTAAGATGGGTATCCAGTCTCCCAGGAACAATCTCTCTGGCATTTTGCCTTCCCTTCTTACATGCATGCTCCCGTATGCTAGAGCAAGGCTTCCAGGGATCGCACCAGCACCTCTCATAGGCCATATACAGCTGCAAATACTGCCTGCAACGGCTGCAGAGACTGGCAGCTCTGAAACCCTGCAGCTATTTGGCCTGGACTGGAAGCATGAAGGTGGCAAACCCAAAACTACAGCTCCTAACTCACCTCCCCATTGCTTTCCATGAAGCAAAGCTTTTCTCTTCCTCTTTTGAACTACGCAATGGAGCACAAAGCTTTCAGAAGGGAAGAAAAGTGGGAAATCCCACACGTACGCCTTGAAGATCCATCTTAGGTGCACATATGGGGTGTGTGGGGGGGAAGTTCATATTATTTCTTAAACACCTACACAGTTCTGCGTGTCCATTTTGGTGCTGTGGCAACAGGCAGCTTGTACTGTCATTTTCCAGTGAATTTTCTCAAGGTTTAAGTGAAAAGATTACTCAGCTAGAGCTCTTTTGTTTATTTTTTTTTGGGGGGGGGGGGGGGGGGGATGACACTTGGTTTGATAATCTAACATTTACCATAGGAAAAAAGAAAAAAAGATTCAAAAATTAAGCCACTTGGAGATTCTCCCATTCTGCTCACAGCATAGAAAATTTCCAATTTCTCATCTTGTTTGCAGTCCCTACCTAACAACCCTTGGCACTGGTGAGGATTAAGCAACAGAATGATTGTTATAATCATACTTGCCAAGCATTAACTGAATGCCATTAAAGGCCCAAGCACTGGAGTTGGAACTGCAGGTACTTCTCTTGTTACATAAGCAACACTAAGGAAAGCCCAGGAAACACGAGAAATGCAAGAGGCTCATACACAAACTAAATCCAGGTTTGCTCCCATAGAGAGTTTTTCAGTCCTGGACCTCTCCATCACAGCAATCTGCCAGCCACATGAAGTGGGTTTCCTAAAGTGACATTGTACACAGAAAGCTGTTCCAGCATTGCTGTTTTACCTTGTGCCTTTACCCCACTTATTCCAGTTGTCATGAAGCAACCCATTTCTCTGCATCCTTCCTCTATGGTTGATATATTGGTAGATTTTTCTGAGCACTGTTTCCCCTAAACACTGACTACCAGGAAAATTGAAAGGAAAACGTACCACAGAGAGATTTGAACCATTTCCTCTCTCTCATAGAAAAAGGTTTGTTAAAGGTAATAAAAATTGATGGATTTGTGAGAGAGCAAAATTAGCTATGATATCTTTTAAAGCACTTTTGATATATTTATTAAAAGTCAAGATGTGCTTCAAAATAAATCCCTGTGCACTTTCAAAAAATTGCATGGCTTAAAAAAGATGCACTCAAGAAATGAGTCAACACTTTTTTAAAGAAAATGCATTGGGATTTATCAGTGTGGTTCCAGTAGCAGAGGTTTTGCTGGAGTATTCTAATTAGCACAACCAGATCTTCTATGAACTTGAGCACTTCAAATATACAAAAACAGGGAAACACGGTCTTAGGCACAAAGCATTTTTACACTATTTATTATGGAATAGTTGTCCCTTCACCCGACTATACCACAGTCACTGTAGCAAACACAAAGAAATGAAAACAGGATGGACAATGTTGACAGTAATGCACCTTACGGATGAGTAGGTATTCATTATTTTCCCCTGCTTAACTGGATTTAGGTATGTCACTACGTTCAATATAGTACAAGCAGTCAATTAAGCTATATTTTCCACTTAAAAGTCCATAAACAGATCAAAGAAAGCCAATGGGGGGTGGGAAGCAGGCAGAGGAGGGAGGCACACCTTAGGAATTGCTCTAGACTGCATCCAATTCAGAAAAACAAGGTGTGGCAAGTCATACACACACAAATATGCTACTATTATTCAAGGCTCAGCAAATCTCCCAGAGGACAGTTTAATGGCCACTATCTACCATGACCAGATGAAGTCCCTTTTCTTAATCCCCAGTCCCTGAACTTTAATCCCGTGCTATTTAAATTTGTCATAAAATCTTTTATTTGCCTTGCCATGTTATTACCTAATCAGTAAATATAGTATGCCCTAATAACTTGTATGTGTTCGCTTTATTGTGTGTGAAGAGGATAGGTTACTGTGCCTTCCTGAGCTAGCTGTAAATAAAAACACCGTGTTTAAAAACCAGAGAAGAAATTGTACAGCAAGATCAAAAGACCCTGAGTCCTCATCCTCGATTAGTATCATGAAAAGACAGATCCTTTCTTCTTTTGCAAAAACAGATTTTTTTCTTCTCCCCCATATTTACTCTGAGCCAGCTTAACCCTTTGCAATGCCCACACCAGGCAGAGGAAGCTGTTAACTTTTGGACCCGGAAGCCACATCTGTGGACAGATGGGCAGAGAGGATGGGGGGGCAGGTTAGAGTCTCCAACTTGCATCCAGCACATTTGAGACTAACCCACAAAAGGGGCAATGATCAAACACTGAGTTAAACTGATAGTGAAAAACCTATTAGCAACCATGTGTCCACCACAGAGTTTGGGTGCATAACTCACAGTGGGCATGTGTCACTGGCTTGTAAGAAGCCTGTTTGCTTAGAGGAACGACAGCTTGAGTGAAAACAACCTTGTCAAGAGATCATGGTCTCCCTTCCCCCAGCCCCAACTAAGCAGCTAATAAAAGCTACCAGAATACAAGAGGCAAAATATTTACTGCATGTTTATTTAAACATGCTACACAGTCACCTTGAGTTATAATATCGCTCCCGCTTCTAGCTGCATTTTTAACCTTCCAGAATTTTCTTTTCTTCAAACCAAGAGAGTAAATTGGGCAAGGAAACAATACTGAACCTAATACATCACTGTATGCTTGTGGCTGCTAAAAATCCCCTGACTGTCCTCTCAAGTTCTGCTAAAATAGAACTTACTTCATATTTTTCTAAAGTAACTATATGTGTTGAAAGCAAATAGGGAAAAAAAATAGGGCCCTGACTATATCTGCTTTTAGAAACTTCGTGAACTTTTGATTTTGAGTCTTCTGACAGAGGCAGAAGTTGTAAATATCAGCAAGTGTTCTGCAGTGCTTCCCTGATGTTCCCCCAGTGCAATTTGTTCACTGCTTCAAGATATTAGCAGCCATATATTTTACTTTCCCTGCCAGTAGCCAATTTGCAAGAAAGCAAGTAATATAAAAATGGCTATTTACTCTGTAACAAGCAGTACAGTACATTATCACTCAACATTGATGTTGTTAGAGGATAGCAAATCAATAATCAGTTCTTATTCAGTAACTCTGTAAACCATCTGCTTCTATCATTGCAAAGCATCCTCTATTGCAGCAAAGCCTCCCCTGCCATACTATCAAACAATTTCTTTTACAAAGTCTAAGACAATGTTTTATCAAAAGGTTTCTAATTACCTTATTATTTAAGTGAGTGAAATGTTTAGGCTATACAGAAATTCTGCAGAAAGAGCTAAGTTGCAACTCCCTGTGAAGGTTCACCCACATCAGAAATATTTTATCTTTCAAATGCATAGGTGTGATCATATGCTATATTACATTATTAGATCCTACATAGCAATTTTATTATTACTATTTATCATCTGATGGGAGCAGGCCCAAGAAGTGCTGTTTATAGCATCGTACACTGACCTTGCTCCGGAGAGTTCTCCCTCTGCATAGGTCTGTCCAGAAGTGACTGCTCAGCTTACCTGCCTAAATTAAGTCATCCACGAGTCCTTGCAGGGGCCCTACTGTTCTTCCCTGGTCATCTGGGGACCTCAGCATTCATTTTGTGGTACTGTTTCATTAAATATCTAACATTTGAGAACTTGGGAACAACTATATAATCACTGTAAAGTCCCAGGCATCCTGCAGAATCTTTAAGACATGTTCTACCAGGGATGAAGGTGGGGATGTGGGATGGGGAGGGTAACACTACAACGAGAACTTAATTTGGAGGCTTACAAAGGTTCGAGTTTTCAGTAATCACTTTTAAACTGCCAATAGAGCCACTGGTTTCCTCAGCGAGTTGACTGCTCATTAGAAAGAAATGAGCAATGCAGAGACTCAAGATCCCAGTCCTGCTGTATTTTACTCACAGCCCTGTGCTTCACCAATAAATCTTACCTTCACAACTCCAGCCGGGTGGTGAGGAAATGCCACACTGCTGGCTGTCGGCTCTGCTTTCCCATCCCCAGCACCAGCCCCCTCTCACCGCACTCATCCCAGGCATCCTAAACCTTCATTAATCTTATAAACTGAGTTCTCTCCCCCTTGTCTTCTGTAAATAATTTCTACCCGCACATCTATATTAAAACACAGCAACATCTTGCTCCAGCCTCCTGCTCTGCTCATGCACAGTGTGGCTGGGGAGCAGCAAAGGGCACCCAAGTGCTGTGCCCCCTGCCAGCACATCCCCCCAGCACGGGAAGCTGCAGCTCCAAGATTTGTGCTCTCAGACCCCCTCACAGCCAGCAGGGTAAGCAGCCACTTACCACAACCCAGCCACCAGGTGCTGTCAGAGTTTGTTTTCAAACAAAAACACAGCATAGAAGGCTGAAGTACCGTCAAAATTTGAGTGCCCATATTCTAAAGAAATGTTAAAAACTCTAATAATCTTGTGGCGTATTTTAGTGACTCCTTTGGACTACTTTTTTTGGTTTTCTTAATAGTGTCTCCTATAAATCACTTCCACATTTAGTGTCACCTGCTTCGTGAATTCATTTGTCTTTGCTATAAGCATCATTGCCTGTGTTTATATTACCTGTCTCTTCAGCCTGTGTGTTTCCCTTGCACACTCCTCTTCTAATTTAAACTGCCCAATGCCTGTATATCCAACATTAAGTAATATTAGTTTCATTTGTTTGACTTCAGTTCCACTTTTCTCTCATGCAGTAAGCCAAAAGAATGCTTGTAACCTAAAATATTCAGTGATGTCCCATTACATATTTGATAATGGCTTTCCAGTTTGTGAACTGTTACCTCTTGTTTTGCATCTGGTGATAGCCTGAGCTTAATAAACCAGTTATTTTTGCTATAGGCAGTATATTCACGTCATAAAAAATGTAGAAATCTCATTCTGGAGTTACTGCTCGCTTTGACATAATGCTTTATTTTCCATTTGGTTCTCTGCCTTCCATTTGCAAGCTTTGGCATAATGATTTCTTTTGCCTCAGTTACTGAATATCACTGCATATACAGAGCAAATTCCATTAACCAGGAATTTTTTTTTTTTTTTTTTTTTTTACTATACCACTCTGCAATTCTTTTGTCTTCCTCTGAACTACCTAAACTGCTTTGTCATTCAAGGTCCTAATACTCTTATTTGTAAGCTATCACAAATATTCAGCTTTTTCAAATTAAGATCTGATAATCACATACACCAGTCACACAACATTTTTTTTTTTAATTTAACATTTTGCTAGTCAATTTATTTCACATTGACTACACTTATTGAAAGATACTTTTTGGATAGCACATATTTTCCGGGCGGAAAATGCTTCTGGATGCACTTTTATGTTATGTCATGGTGCCCAGTTAGACCACACTATGACTTACTGGCACAGCGCTACACTAGTTTTTCTGTTTTAAAGCCAGTATTATAAGTTTGGCACTGCTACTACACTATGGCATACCCATTATGAACTAAAAATGGCATAATGTATTCACTTCTGTATTTGTCTGCTCAGTGACAAAGATTTAATGTGATTCTACTTAGATTTTTTCTGCTTTTTGGCAGGAGGGTCTTTCCTAGTAAATTTCCTTCCTGCTCCTACTTAAGCACAAGAATTGGTCACCTTTTCGCATAAATTCAGAGTAAAAACACGGAAAGTAGGTCAGCACAAGCACCATGCTTCACTCTTTTCTAAATGTGCATCTGTCTCCAGCATCAGCTGCCTCCCCAGAGTTCTCAAACTCCCACGGAGGGAGTTAGATATCTCTAGCCCATTATTTCAGATGAAGGCTCAGATGTGTATTCAGTCCTGTCACGCTGAGCTTGGCCTGTACCAGAAGCATCAATCTTTTAGACCAGCAATTGGACTATGCCCCCTCCTGAAACCACCCAAACGCTGCTCTCCTCGGAGGACAGCTGGGCTCACGGCCCCCTGCCTCCCTACATTCAGCCTGCCCCGGGAGCCAGGGGCTCTCTGCAGCCCACACTGCAGACACGCAGGGAAAGGCCCACTCCACACGTCCCCTTGTTTTCCTGGCCTATTCTCTCCCTGCAGAAATTGTAGTTATTT
The DNA here is from genome assembly GCF_964034855.1 of Anser brachyrhynchus. Classification (NCBI taxonomy): domain Eukaryota; kingdom Metazoa; phylum Chordata; class Aves; order Anseriformes; family Anatidae; genus Anser; species Anser brachyrhynchus. Next base: position 10,874,835 of record NC_137699.1, read on the forward strand.
GGGCATCTTTCTAGTGTCAGACTGGACTCTTACCAACAGTAATAATACAAGTTCAGCACAGAAGTCAGTAATAATACAAGTTCATCACAGAAACCCCTGGACCATTGAAAAAAGCGTATTTTCAAATCCCATACTTTTCTATAGCTTATCTCTTAATTTTAGTGCATCTGGGGTATAATTATTGAACATGTGGGACTGACATTTCTCATTGCTACTCTTGTAGTGTATGTACTCACCCAAAACAGATGGCATACATTTAAATTCACTTGAGATAATACTACTTACACTGGACAAGTTTGCTTTGTTACTGATACAAGGGACAATTTTCAGGGATTGCTACAACATTTGTCAAATAATTTCACACATATTGACTCAGAATGAGATGGCTACACAGAAGTGAAAAGGTCATCAGGGATAATTTCTCTTTTCCTAACTGTAGAGAATATAGTATGTGTATATTATAATCCCATATAGCTTACATTTCTGTAACGTTTTAAGTCGGAAATACAGATAGCTTTGAACTTCTGCACTGAACAATACTAAAACAATGAAAACCTTCAGTTTAATGCCTCTGAACTTGGCAGGCACATAGAAGAGGCAGCCAATATTTGTGATTTAAATCATCCTACAGATGCCTAAATGTTTTCCAGTGATGTCTGAATTCTTGTTAAGGGTTGTTTTGAGACGCCTGCATTTTCAGAGGATGCTGAGGTGGTTCTGTGAACTCCACACAAAAAGGGCATTGAACAGACCCTGATCAGGGGCAGCCTGAAGTCATTCTTACAAATGATAGAGATACAGTTCCTTTATTCCCTAAGAGGATAAATATTTAAGTGAAAGGTCTTAATAAATAAATAAATAAATAAATAAATAAATAAAGGGTGCTGCACCTGCAAGTTAGGTAATTGATTTGGTCTGGATTCCTTCAGTATTAACAGGCAGTTGTTTTTTGTTTGTTTTTTGTTTTGTTTTGTTTTTGAGACTGAGATCCAAACTACACAATAATACTAGTTTTCTATGACTAGTACAAAAATATGACTTTTGAAAGAAAAAAAAATGAGTTATGGTTCCAAATTTCCTTTTCTTATTGGCATGAAAGCAAATACTTCTTTTGCTTAGTAGTCACACTATCTTCTCGGTCACTGCTCAAGTTAGAAGACTGTAGCGGTGGGAAGGCCTGAGAATCAGTAAATGAATCAAGACAGAAGAATGGGCTGTAAAGAAGGGAACAGTCACTTTGGGTTTTGTTTTTAGTAGAATTAAAAATAGTTCAATTAAAAAAAAAAAAGTATAATACCTGTTGTCATCACTAACTACCCTACTGACTTAAGGAATGCTTTGTTATGCATTCATCCAGTCCCAGACCCCGCCTGGGAAGTCTTCCCACACACTACGAAAAGCAGATCACTCCCAGCATTTCTAATATTGCCAAGGCACCAGCAGAGGATACTTGCCAAAGTTTTTTTTTCTTTATTTTGGAGGGAGACGGGGAGGATCATGGTTATTTCTCTATTTTGCTTCACCCATTGAGAAGAAACAACACATGATTGCTGCCCTGCTGCTGCTAACAGTTTATGAGGGTCTCTTCCAGACCCACCAGCACATGGACCTCTGCAGCCACCGCTGCCGCACATTCCTCTCTGGTGCCAGCACGGCCGCCCTCAGCACACTGCACCAACAGCTCCTACCTCCTCCCACAACCACACTTGCAGCCAGAGGTAACTCATGCATAAGCAAAGAGCCAAAGCAGCAGTTAAAGAACGTTTTCTCTAAGCAGTCCAACCACTCTCCACACTCCTCCTATCCTGTGCAGGCAGGAAAAAGAAAAGCAATGCAAAAGCACACTGCCCAGCACTACACGTGAAACGTTTGCCTGTGATTTTGAGAAAGTTCTGGTCGTGTTCCTGTAGCAGCTTCTAACAAACAATATTTTTGCCTACTCACCAGGATGACTTCATGCAGTACTTACTTTGTTCTCAAAGATATCTTCTACCCTGAAAAACAAAATATATGTGGCTAAAGAGTGCAGTTACTTAGCTAATGATTTAATACAAATGTGAGTAAATGGACACAGTTGTGGTCAGGCTGAAAAAACTTTACAGCTGCAAATGTACTTTTAAAATACCTACTGATTTTTTTTCTTAACCCTTAGTTTGACAGGTAAAAGTTTACCTTTAAAGCTACTGCTTACCTTAAGATATGTAATTATTATCATCAGTAACATTGAAAATAGATATGCCTACTCTGAGTCTGAAAGCACAACAGTAGTGAAGACTGCACACTCCAGCACCCAGATGAGAATTTTGCATAATATTCAGGTAGGGAAACAGATCTGCATATTTTACACTGAAACATGTGAAAGGGAATCTGTTAAAATGAGTACAAAGAAGCATTGGATTAAATCAAATACATTTTCAGATGTTGTGACAGAAAAAAAGCAGATTTGCAGTTCATCAGACAGCAATCAATCAATCGCATCATTAGAAAACAGGATTTTTCAACTGTGTTTGGCACAGATAAACCCCTGCTCTTTCCTTTGTATTTGGGCAGTAGTGTGATGTGCTGCAGAACCTCCAAGCCTCCCTTCATTGAAGTGCATGGATAATCTATATGTGTATGCATATAACCACACAGGCATTCAATAACAAAGAGCTCCGGGATAGGCAAACATTTCATGGTCTACGTATGGATGACATGACTAGTCATTTGGAACAAACTACAGAAGAGAGAATAGCAACCAAAAAACACTATCGGAGCGTGTGTGCAGCTGTTACTGTATCCAAGGCAAATACTGTCACAATGCTGTAAACCCGCGAGCAGCGACAGTGTCACACAACTACAGATGAGCTGGGGCTTGGTGAGCTACCTCGGTGCCTTTCCCCACAGCCCTCTCTCCCAGCCAGGATAGAGGCACATACTAGAAAGAAGCCTGTATTGCTTCAGATTCTGTTGTAGCATTGAGAACATGATAAGGCTTGCTTCCAAACACCACTCAAACCCACTCAATTCACTTAAAACAATCTCATCTACAAATTTAGGAAGAAAAAATAATTGAAGCACGAGGTACTGCCAAAGCAAAGACTTGGTTACCAGCCAGAAATCCACTCATGAAAATTCAACGCATCCCTCACACCATGCAGCTGAAGTAGCACTAAAGAATTTAAATGACATGTACCATGTACATGATTTTGGAACTTTTTTTTTTTTTTTTTAACTGGGGAAGGTCACATTCTTTTCCCATGTGCTGTGAATCTGCTGGTGACAGTTTCATTAAAAAACTTGAATTTGATCCCTTTTATCAGATTATTGGTATACAACCTTCTCAGGTATACCTAAATCTTCTTATGTGGGACTGCTCACTGGTAGCAAGAAATAATACTGTTATCATCCGCACAAAATATTTGCAGATTACAAGCAATACCAGTGCTTCACTAACACCTCTCTGAAATCAAAGACCAGCTGAAACAGAATTACTGCTGATTTTTACCAGGAAGATAGGAGAACTGAATTTGAAGTATTCAGACCCTCAGCTTGGACTTTTCCTTTTTTTTTTTTTTTTTTTTTTTTTTTTTTTTTTCTAATTTATGCCGCTGTGAGTTTTTTGCTTACAGGTATTTTGATGCAAAAGGATCAGAACCTGATTTTTATCTTCCTTGTACCACTTTAAATCTGGATGAGCTCCAAAGATCTACCTTAAGAGGAACAGTAGCTTGTTGGCAGGTATATATTTCTGATACCAGAATATGTTCCTCAAACAATTATGTCTTATCACAACGCTCACTCAAGATTTTACTTCGATCTGTACCATGGGGCCCTTTTAAAATCCCCTCATTAGTGATGATTCTGTAAGTACCATTAGATGTGAGGAGACGTTCCCATATTGCTCATAGGACTTACGATTTAATTCTGTTACAATCTATTCTGCCATTCGTGTAATCACTGCTGACATTGTAAATTTGGTTTTGTAAAACATTATTGTTTGCCTCAGAAGAAAAACAAAACAAAACAAATAAAAAACAAAACCACAAAATATTTTGTGATTGCAATCTGATTGGAAAGATATTATTAATTAAATGTTGCACACAATTATACTTGAAAACTGCCACCTCTTAGAAGGTATATTACTAGAAGACAGTTGTTATTTAGGTCTCTGAGGCAATACAGAGACATTAATAAATCTCCCACACACTCCTGTGAACTAGGGAGGTATTAGCATTTCCGTACAATACTTTGGATTTTCTTTGGTTTGAAATAGTGACTAGAGTGGTTATAAGCCACCATACTGGAACACAGAGGTGCACTTCCTTTGTCTCAGCAGGTGGGTTTGTAAATATACCATGAGCAGAACAAAGTGGTCACTTCCCTCACAAGAGGTGCATGACACAATACAATGTCCTGGTCTAGAACCTAGGCTGAGCTTTTTACCAAAAGGGGAAGGAAAAGACATTTCCTTTTCTGTTTCTCAGTTTTTGTCGTCAGAAATGTTACACACAGTGTAAATATTCCTAAATAAGTAGAAACAGCTACAAAATTCCACCTACCTATAGTAAGAGTTTGGAGCAAGTCCCTTAACTGGCAGGAAGTTACCTTTCACAGAAGGTCTGGTGGCAGTCCTCCTCATGTTAATACCACTGTTCTTCTTTACTGAGCAGAGAGAAGGATCATCTCACAAAGAGATTTCCAGAAATCATGTTTCCTGTAACTGTACCTCTTATAAATAATAAACATCAATATTTCTCAGCATTTTTACTGTACTGCCGATAGTTTTATAGGGATTAGGGATCCTCATCAAGGCCTCTCGAAAGAGGTTTTGAAAGTTCTTACCTTAGTAACAGAAGAACACAGTGAATTAAATTTTGTGCCTCAGTCTGATCTTTGAGCGGAGGCTGTAGCTTCTGAGTAGTCTAAAGGTAAATGTTATGTGGCTAGTGATCACGTTGCTTCATAAATTCATCATTGTCAGCATAACTGCTTAAAATGCAACATAAACAAAGAAGCCTGTGCCAATATCTTGACTTTGTGTAAACAATTCAAGCCGTATCACTCTGAAGATAATGACATAATGTTGTATAAAATCCTCTGAAAAGGTGTTATTGAATTAATCTGCATTTGGGTTCTAGAAGGAAATCAAAATGCACAGTGAAAAAGTATGAAGTTCTGTGCTCCTATTGAATACCATCGTAACAAGGTCTGGAGCTTCCAGAAACCATCTTGGGAAAGGGCTTCACTATTGTGAGTTAAATTGGAAAAGAATGATTTTGAAACCCTGTGCTGTCATTAATCCCATTCACAAAGCTTCAGAAATCCATGGTATGTGACAGACTGGAATACAAGATTTTGTCTTACTAAGTATAAACAAAGTATTTCTTACAATTATGATACTACATCTCGAGACAAACACTCCTCCTTTTAGCAACATCACAAATTCACGTCTGGAAAGGACAGTGATTAGTGTTTTAAAATTCTGTTAATAAAAATAAAGGAAAGTTATCTGTACATAGGAGTTTATTTAGATGCCCACAAGTTTTAAATCATTCCCCTTTATATCTCAGCCCACTGGATATCTCATCCAACTGAATTACCATTGGGTTTTACAATGTGATATACAAAATGAGCTGACATGATTTACAAACATCCTTTGAGTATCATATAAAACACAACTGTTTCCCTTATTATACAATCATTAGGGCAATGCAAATATAGTCAAATACATTAGTAGCTGAAAATGATGGGGTATTTTAAGAAAATAAATTTACCTTTACCACACAGACCTGTTAGATAAAACAAATAATGTTTAAAAAATGGAATAAAATTATCTGAATGATAGCAAGTCATTTTTATATTTTTCCACTTTTCTCCTTATAAGAAACATGATAGTACTTGATTTAAAAGACTTGAATTTTTTCACTTTATAGTCACACTTCATTCTTATTTATCTGTTTCAGTTTTTCTGCATGAAACGATGAAAACCTCACAAATGTTGACTTTCCAGACTGTATTCACTATACTTATTTCTGCACTCTTTTCCACATACTCAGTGCTTAATTAAATGAAAAGCAAAAAACACTACACAAATGAGCAGAACAAAACACAACAGCACGTTAAAAAGGTGATGTTCAAGCTGTAGGTACTATCATCATAGAAATATATTCTTGTTCTAATGCCACAAACTTTCTAGCCTCGTGAAAAAAATAGACATAAGCTGAAGAGAATCTAAACTCTAACCTCAATATAGGGCTAAGAGTTTTCATTTGTATTTCTAAACTTATGTATTAAAAGACACCGTGTGCGTGGTAAATTAAAATAAATATTTTTAAATGTCATAAAATAAGAAAAGAGAAAATCTGTTTCTGAACTGTTAATTGGGTAATGAGAGTTACCAAGCGTTAAGGTCTACTGTCCCGCATGTCACTAGTAGAGCTGTTTCTGCACTTTGTCGTTATGGTAGCAGTAACTGAGAATGGTGGACATCATCATTACTGCAAATACAAAAAAGAAAAAACTCTGAACTAATCAATGATGTTATAACTGACAGCAAAAACTAACCTAGTCAATTTAAATTATATCATCTTAAGGCTGACTGTTTTATCGTTGCACAGTTCAGAAGAATTATACCCTTTTGCAGCATTTGTAGTTTCTCTTGCAAAACAGAACACTGACAAAGACTAATGGTTCTTTTCTGAACATGTGTTGAAATGGTGGTGGAAATTTTCAGTACCATTTCTCACCATAGGAGTCTTGCTGCTGCTTCACACATTTGGAAAAGAAAGTGCTTTTTTGCTGTTTCACTAAGTTCATGGCATTTATTTTTATATTTTTTAAGACAGACTTTGATTACTTCCATTCTGTCCAATCAAATATACCTTTGAATGTTTTAAAATGTTGGACAGATGTGAAATATAATTACTATGCAATTTGACTGTACATACATACATATTTTCATAAATACATCCGACAGGGACCTTGGAACTAAGTATGTGATATCATGGGACAAAACCACAACAGGCTGTTTCATTTGTAAAATCTAGATCCAAAGGAAGAAGAGCTGATTTCTATCATGTTGTCAATACACAAATTAAAACAAAAATACAGCATTAGTTTACCCATGAAATAATTTAAACATATTTGCAAATGTCTTGACAGGAAAAGTGTGTAATTTACAACACTGAAAACTTTTAACAACCATTGACTTATATGCGCTGTACTGTAAGTCACCCGGACAAGGCTAGCAAGGATGAGCATAGTGATAGGTCCCAAAGGCAACTCCCAAACATCTTCCTCATGCGGAGACTTTGGTAATTGTCTGTTGTATAAAACACCAACGCATACGGCTTCATTTCAGATGTTAACTTCATCATTGTTCCTCCCCCAGCACAGTCCAGTCCAAGTACCTCAGTTATTGTTGAGACACTCTAAATCCACCGAGCAGCAGACGTTCCCATTCTGCACAGACAAACAAGCAGGTGTCAATCACTGCTGCAGAACAAGCTACAAAGAGCAAAGGGGATCGTAGCTGGCAGAGGTAATTCTACTGCACACAAAAAACACCTGCTTAAGCCATCATCCCAGGTTGTCCTCGTAGATCCCAACAGGGATGGCTTTTTAAGGAGGCTGCTTTTCTAAGTAGCACTATAATTATCTGTTCTTTTTCTCTCTGTACAGACTGTATCTAGCAACAGACAGAACTAACCTGAACTAAAAATCTGGTTGTAAACAACTCAGTGGTCCTCATGATAGAACACAGTACAACAGCAACAAAGATGATTTGAGTTGGTTTGTCCCATGCAAGAAAGTTAACGGAGAGAGCTTTAATCTGATCCATACTGGGAAGCTCTCAATTTTTCTGAAATATGCCCATCTTTCAGATTCTTGGTTTAATCAATATGAAAAACTCTGAAGAACGGCAGAAAAGCTAACTTCAATAATTTACAGCCCTGAAAAAACAGCTTGGTTTCCCACAGTGAACACAAGAATATTTTATGTAATACAAAGCAGTATTTTCATAATTCTGTTCATTACTTTTTGTTAAAAAGCAAGAGAAGATCAGTTTTCACTTAGAGTGATACAAAGCACAGAATCCATGGTTCAGCTTCCATGGAGTCTGAAAATAGCAGCAAAGAGGATACTGTCATCTGATTTTTATTAGTCCTTTGTAAACAGAATATATCTACTACAGCCTTAAGTCCACAGCGACTGGCTTTGGTGACAACTACCTTAAGATGCTTTTTCCTGACCACTTAGAAATTAGTTGATATTCACTTTTTTTTTGTTTTTTGAGGAACACCATATTATGGATCACTAGCATCACCTTTGTATAAATATAGAAATAACTTTACAGAAAATTGCACTTTTTAATCTGGACCATTTTGCCATTTCTGCTTATACCACAGCCTCTAAAACATTTACTCATGTACAGCTGAAGGGCAGTGAACTGTGGCAAAGGGCAGGAGCAAGCAAGAACCTAGTGGACCAGACCAGATGCCATAAAGGTTACAATTTCAAACTGTAAGCTCAGTAAATGGGGAAGTGCAGCATCCAGGCACAAGGTTCACACTGCATACACTGTGATAGGAGAACAGCTGGGGAAACAATGCCTGAACCAACTCCCAGAAAATGCTGGAAAACAATTTTTCTAAAGTCCTGGTCCCTCCTACATTAGGGCAGCCCCAAAGCAGGCACTTTGGGGAGGCTGACCTTGCTAGCCTGGAGCTCCTCCTGGCACACACTGCTCTGCATTATCTACCTTGTTTAGAGACAATTGCCTTTACCCTTTCTCTGGAAAGCTGCTGGCAGTGGCAGTGTTCATTATGTACATACTTATGGGTTAGAGTACTCCCTACACAGTGACCTCTCTGATCTACTCAGAGAGTGGCAAATAAAGCAGGTGTGCCCTTGCTCTCTCCCTGTTCATGCTGGCCCACTGATTAGAAAACCATACAAAATTTTTGAGATCAGGGATAGTAAGCAAGAGGGGTCATAAAAAAATAGCCCAGTGGGATCATCACTGCATGGAAAAGGAGAGACAGACTGTTCTCTTGCCTTAGAGCCACTGGACAAAATACATGACAATGGAATAGAAACTAATAGGGAATAGAAACTATGATATTTCCCTCCCACTTCTCTTATGGAAGTGCCTTCTTATGGGGTTTCTACTTGTATACTTGCTGGTGAAACTTGTATTAGTATTCTTGACTCTGCTTACCAGCCCTGCAAAAGACATTTTCATAAACATTCGCATTAATTAATTATTGAAATGTTAGCCTAGTTTCATACTAAGAATGCCTGAAAGGCTCGCCAACAGAATGTCTGTAAATTGTGCTAGGATATTACATAGCTGTGCTTAACATTTTGAAGAAAACAAGCACAGATTGTTCTATTTCCACCCTGCAGACCACATAAGACACATTTTTTTGGTATGCTACTTTTTCTGCCCTCAGGTCTGATTCACTTCACAGCAATCTGAATATGAGCTTCCAAGGGCAGAAAATGACCCTGTTTTTATGTAGTAACAATCATTTCCATTACCATTCAACCTTGTCCATCATACCTTGCATTTGCAGGTTGTACAAGGAGATCCCACCATGGTCCATATGGCACCACTAAGTCTTGTAATTCCATAGCCATCTAGACAGGTTTTCCTGATGTCATAGGTGATGTTGTCAGCCAGGCAGGGGTCACTGACACAGTGGGGACAGCACTCTCCTTCTGAAATGGCTGTGTACTCGCAGTTTAGATTGGGGCACAAAAGAGGCCAACAGTCCACTTCCCCTTCCTGTAAAAATTGAAACAAAGCTCACTGAATACATTTCCATTTGTTAGCTAACTTTTCATCCTGTCAAATGGAAAACATTTCTTTCGCCAGCATTGAAATAGATTTAATGGATCAGCTTCTCAGCCTGGTTGATCACGTAACTGCATATTTGAATACTGAAACGAAGTTTTCTAAATGTAGCAGAGTATCATTTTCTTGTTTCTTGACTAAAAAAAAACACTATAGGAAGAGAACTTCAGTTCTTTGGGGTTTTTTAAGACAGCATTAAATACTGGTTTACAATAACTTTCCATAAACTACAATTTTTGCAGTGATGGCCTTGCAGACTTACGCCCTTACAGGGCATGGTCACATAAAATCTCTGTGCAATCACAGCAACTGTTTAAATAGGAAATTAACACTGCAAATAGATCTAAATTAGCATGTGTGAGAAGCACTGAACATGGATCTAACTAGTTCCACTTAGTGGAACTTAACTTTAAAAAAAAAAAAAAAGCAGTTATTTCTGTAGAGTATTGCTGTAGGATCTGAGCATAAACTACACTAAACTTGCATTAGGCAACTTGGTAAGCATTTCAGATGTTGATAACATCTACACATCTACACTGCACCTAACCTTAGATATAGCACTGATTTACTGAATCAGTGTCTTTTAGTTCTGTATGTTTGTTAACCTAATCATAAAATTAGGCAAAGAAATGCTGACCACAAACTCAGCATCCTTTGTAAAATGCATCACATTTAATATTTGCCATTGCTGCTGTCTGCAAATGTTTCTTTCTGTTCTTTTGCCAACATTAAAACCATCTTAGGAGAATACAAAATACAATACTTACTGCTCTATGTTACAGATAATTATCTCTTAACAGTAACTTAGCTTTGAATGTAATTTGTTTCCTGATGCTCAGACTCCTCTTGATTAATATCACATGTAAAAACAATATTATACAGACAGCTATACATGGAAAATTGATAATTTTAATGAAGTTCACTGATGCACTAATTAGTATATCTGTGCAAAAATTAAAGCTGTAGGGAGATAATCTACAGTGCTTAATGAGAAAAGAATGTTCTTTATTTTGTATGTTTGTCTAGTAATTTTGGTTTTCTTTATTATTTTTTTTCTTTTCTTTTCTAATTCACCACGTGGCACTGGCACTCCACATTTCCAACTTTTGCGGAATTAAAAAAGAAAATTGCCCTGTCCATTTTGATAAGACAGGTACATCAGCTGTTGCAATTAAAAACTGAAACTTCCATCAAAATCCATCACATGTGAAAGAATCTTTAAAAATTATTTAAAGATCAGATGACATTATAAAAGTTGTCGGAAGTAGACAAGCACTCTAAAAAAAAAGTTAATATAGTGTCAAGGTTTCCAAGCTTTTGTCAAGCTTTTCTTTTCAGTCATTAGACCTACTTATTCAGCAGTAGGAAGAAAACTGATGGTGCGTCATTTGGTGCATGCTCTATAAATGCTTTAGTATCATTCTTAGTCTGAAAAGCAGGTGAAGAGAGAGCAAACAACCTGCTTCCAAGTACATTTTGCTAAAAACGACAATCATTATTCTTGCTCCCCTCCAAAACACTTTGCCCATACCAGGCAACGGCACTGCTGACAGCTGTAGGTCCAGTTGTCCCCACTGCGGTAGAGCTTGTGCCCCGTTTGGTCGAGGCACTGGCTGGTGACGCGAGTGTCACACTCTGGGCAGCAGAAGAGATCAGCACTGGGGTTCTCACAATCACAGGCTGTTCTCCGGCAGAAAATTCTCCCATCCTGCAAATACACATTGCCCTGCTGTCAACCACAAACCACCAGACAGCAACCCAGATCAGTGTCCCAAAAAAAGCCCCACACTATATATATCAAAGAGCATGTCTTTGGCATATCAGAAAATATGACGTTCTTAATGTATTAGATGTTAACCGACATAAGGACTCGATCATGCAAGTTGTGATACCTCAAATACCAGTATTGTCCCAGTTTTTGTCAGTGCACTGATTCAATGCTGTCTGAATGTGAGTGGTGTTTTTCTGTCTGTAACTAATTGAATTTAAAATAAATCAGTACCTCAGATGAAATGTGAAACAATCTTCTTTCTCATTAGTTACATCAACAAACTCTCCAACCAGTAGCCTCTTTAGTACATGCAATATTTGTTTAGCTTTATTTTGACTAAGTGTGGAATTGTGAAGAAAATAACTTGAATAAATATATGGAAGATATGAGGGTGGTCCCTTTAACTTCATAGTAGCACCCTGCAGCAAAATCACAGTGATACTAATCGTTCTTTACTCTGAATTCACAACTGGTTTTGTTCCATATCTGGACCTACTGTACACCAGCATAAAGCTAAACGGAGTACAAACTATCACCACTCCTTATAACTCTGTTCATGTACTAAAGAGGGCCTGTATTCCACAGGCTCTCCAAAATATGATTTTGCTAAATATTTACTTACTGTATTGGATGGCATATTTTGTTAAATGCTATTAAACAGAACTGTGTGAGATAAACAGAAGATTTGCTTCAGCATGTAAAGAGGAAAGGATATATTCTCTTTGCATCAGAGAAAGCTAAATTGATTTAAATTCTAGTTATGAAAACTAGGGGAGCTATTGTGTTTGAAATTATAGCATTTACTATAGGTGAGCCAACATACTGATATGCCACATGTAGACTTGGAACTGAAATCAAAGTTAACAATGAGGAGATTATTGAAGAGTTTTGACATTAAATTCTTTTGCATTTAATGCAGATAATTGGATTACTCCTTATTCAAACAAAACATCACCTGCAGCCAATTTGAAGGTAGTGTTGAGAGAGGAATAAACCACAGTTGTACCATTTGCAAAACAACTGCTCTCACTTCAATGGAGTTTTTTCATATTGTCAGCAGAACCTTGTTCTGAATCTATAAACCTGTATCTGATGTAAGCAGGACAAGTTTTTTCATTGCCACCAAAAAAAGGGATACCTATCAAAGCAAAGAAATTTATTTCCTCTTGAATCTTTTAAAATGTGATTACTAAAAAGAAGCACAGCAGGCCCAGATGTCTTTTCCACAGGCAGACAGAAAAGCCATAACCTCAGCATACAACATAGGAGGAGGCTGTTCTGTTTCTATTTTGAGGAATGTATTTTGACTCATAATGCCCATGTCAGTCAGCATCACTGATGCATTTCATAGTATTTTTGGATTGATTAACATATTGCTTTCTGTTATAAGAATGATTAAAATGTTATGCCTAACAAGGAAAGCTAAAGAGAACGTAGAATTACAGAAGTACAGAAAACATGCTAGCTCAACATGGTTCTCAAGTGCTTTTCCTAGCCACAAGGCATAAGGCTAGACTGCCTTACAGTCTCTAGTCAGCTTTGCATCAAATTAAGATAACTAAGGATTCCGTACTTGTGGCTGATTCCTCACTGAAGCCATAGCAATAAATAAAGCTTTGCTTCCCTACTCAGCAGTTTGAGTAAATCACAAAGTAAGGAAGATGGCCTGTGACCCAGTTCCTTACCCACACCTGCTGGACAGGTCCAGATGCAGCATGGGGAATAAAACCCACAAAAAAAAAAAATCTTCCCTACTGCCAAGTTATGACCAAATCTCTGTTCTCACAGGTGGAAAGGCACAAGTATCTTTCACCCTTTTGAGGGAGGACATCAAGCAGAAGTCCAGCACAAATGCTCTGCCAGGATGACCAGCTCCAGGTGAGTTGTGCCAGGTGTCTCAGCAGCCTGATGCCGCCAATAATGGCAGTCTCTCTTCTCTCCATAATGGAGTGCTGATTAATAATGACTAGCAATAACCTGTCTGCCTGAGCCCAATTTACTTTCCAAGCTTTCAAGATTATTTTTCAAATTCCCCTTTCAGCTGGTGATGGTGCTGGTACTTCACTACTCTGAGCTACTGTGCTGTTACCTCTGGGGAGCAGCTAACCTTTTACGTTGCCTTCACTCTCTGTATTTCGGAACACTGACAAAGCTTGATGATTTTGCCAGAGACCTTTTGGTAATCATAATATACTGCTAATAATACACTGCTAATCTCTATTATTTAAGCATCTGTGTTTTATCTACAACCTCATTAGTTCCATGCCTTTCAAAAAACATTTTTATCCCTATACTGCAGTGACATAAAGCCTCTTAAGCTACATCTTACTTTTGTCTTTGCAGTTCTATATTAGCATTGTGGTTTGGGCTTTTTTGGTTGTTTTGTTTTTCTGATAGCAAAAACTGAGAAATACACAGAAAATAATTCATTTCATTTTGATGGGATAATTACATATAGCATCTTGTTAGTACCTCTCTCTCAGCCTTCCTCACTGAAGCAGTTCTACATGTTTCAGAAGCATCAGTGATATGAACACAAAATTATTCCTACCAAGGAAAAAACTGACACACAAGAGAATCAATGTAAAGGGTGACTCAAGTTTTCACAGAACCCCAAAGCCGACCAGACAGAAGTCAGACCCTGCAGAAACCAAACCAAACCACCTCGCTGTTCTCACCATCAGGAACACCCTTCACCTTTGCACATCCCACCATTCCCAGTGCTGTGCTTACCTCCCAGACTTTTTTCACATTGGGAATGGAGGGTTATCTGAATTAGGGGACAGACTCAAAAGCCCACATATAGCCAGACCATACAGCCATGCTTCCCCCCCCGCCTTTGGGAGAAGGGAACAACTACCCACTCCCCTTCAAATTTTTATGTCTTGTGCATTAAATCCACAAGAGTTCAGGAAGATACTTGAAGAGGATGCATCAAACATACTTAAGGTATTACATTAATTATACAGTCAGCTAATTAAGTTTCAAGAGTTTGTGTTTATGTAAACTTTGTCCCCATTCAGGTGAATGAGGACAATTTGAAGAGACTGGATCTGATGGAACACTGGAATAATCCCTTGTGCTTCCATAATGACACCTGCTTCAGTATACTACTGAAGTAATATAACTTCTTGTATTTGACAGCATTCTACTCCACAAATAGCACTACTTAATGAACTTCAAAGTTAAGCATGCTACTCAATTTCCATTTGAAGCTAAAATATTTTCAAGACAGGATCCATGTCTTCCAGCCACTGCACAACATACATCCCTCTGACCTTTCCTAAAATAACTATACCAAAACAAAAGCTAAAAGAAAACATTATTTTAAAGGTGAAACACTGATTTGTCTCCAAGAGAAAACAAGTCAGTAGGATCATTTCAAAGTTAGAGTAAGAAATACAAGGAATGATTTAGTTATACTCTGCCCTTTTCCTCACCAAAATCAGCAAGCTGCAAAAGGGACAAGCAGGACCAGCCCTCCATGCAACTACATGAAAATAGTAGAGCCCTGCAGTAGATTTGAGAAGTCTGGTGTACTGGGAGCTACCACAATTTATAAAATATGTTTCAATAATAATTTCAATAAATACTGAGAGAAGACTTTACTTTCTGGTTGGATAAGATGGAGGCAGAGCTCTCCTCGTTTTCCCTGTTCTATAGCAAAGAATTTGGCTCTTGAAACAAGGCAGCTACTGACATGAAATAAAATGCAAATGTGAATTCACAGAGGAAAAAAAACGGAAAATGAGGAAGATATAAAGGAAGAGTCACAGCAACAAACACTGCCAAGCTTACTTTAAAATATCTATGTACTAGTTAATCATTTTGTGTATTTTCATATACTAATAAGGGCATTCAACATAAGAAATAAGCGCAATGAGAAATGGCAAAGAAAACAAATAATAAGCAATCTAAAATGGGAATACTAATAGTTATAGCTCTGCAAAGGCAGACCAGATGTCTTCACATACATTAAACTGTTTATTCTATTGACTAGAAATCCTTTCATAAGCCAGCCTGTTCCCCAAGATTACAATAAAAGCTTTATATGTATTCAGTGGAGTTGTACATTTCAGCTTCTGAAGGGAGGAGTTTTAGGGAACTTAAGGCTACTTGAAGTAAAAAATATAGCAACTAACAAGATTATCTTCCCATTTGAGCCCCAAACAGTGCTGAGGTTTGTGGGTTCTATTCACTCTCAAGCGTTGATTTCCCCTTCTGATATACTACTGCAATACAGAAATGATGAGGCTTTCAGCTTCTCGTAACTTCAAAGTACCTCGTCCCTCATCACCCCTCCAAACTCTCTAGAGCTTCTGCAGTTCACAACCAGGGGACAGATAGGCTACTTCTCATTCTTTATGTTCAGATTTTCACAGTGGCCAAAATTTCATTTTACAGATGCAAGAGCCAATAGTGTTCCTGCTGTATCTAAGCATAGTACTATGTACTACATAGTACATAGTACCAGTACTATGAACACATCAGGTCAAAGTGGCCATAAAAGATCAACCACTTTGCAAATTGGTGCCTTTCTAAAATTCTAGTGGTTTCACTGACAGCAGCCCTCTTTAGAACAGTGAAAAGGAAGAAAGGAGAGTCAAATGGTCTTTTAAGTTGATTACCACAGTCAGAAAAGAATGGTCAGTTTCTGGGGGGGGGAGGGTGGCCAACAACAACAGTAATAATAACAAAAAAATAAAGAAAAAACTGTTCTGTGATTTCTGAAGTAGACCTACTTCTACTGTGCCTGGCTTCTCCAAAGGTGCAGAGAATGCTGCACTGCCCAAGGGGGGAGAACTGCTGACAGAGACAAGCTGGGATGTGAAGGAGAAAGCTGGCCTTCACCCCTCTCCACTGGAGGAAATTTAGTGCCTACTGCTAAGTCCTCTAACGTTGGAATCATGTCAAGTTAATTGATAGGTATTCCAACTAAAGGGCAACACCATCAAGAGGGCCACTGTTGGCTACATACAGTACTTGCCCTAAGAGATGCATATTCGTATGAAACAGAAATTGAAAACCGTTTTTAACATCTAGAATAAGCACATTGATCGCCTGCAAGTTGTGTTAAAGGGCAATGTGAGAACCTCACAGAGGCATGCCCTGAGTGGCTCTGGCCCACAGGATGACACACGGTAGAAGCCCTCCAGTGTTAGCTGCTATTCAGTTGTGTTCAGTTTTGCACAAAAGGAAAAAAGACTGTCCCAGAAAAATTTCCCAGTCACAACTTCAGTGCCCCTCAGCAGAGCTTACCTTCTGCCTCAGCGCCTTGGGCTTAGGCTAACATTTTGCCAATGCCAGTGGCACTGCAATATGGGGTGTCTGACATGAGCCCAGAGAATTAAAGAACTCCTGAAATCCAGAACACCAGGATCTCACCTTGCAGGAACAAACGGAGCATCTGTCCTCCCTCAGGGTCCACACCTGCCCATTCCGCTTGAAGCCACCTTCGTGGGGACAGTCTCCGGTACAAGATGGTCCAGACGGACAGAGGCAATCAAACCCTCCTGCCAGGTTCACGCAGGCTGAGTCATTCCAGCAGGTGTGGGTCTTTAAGGCACACTCATCGATATCTGCAAGACAGCAGATTTATAATACTTTGGACATTTGGTTTCACAGGGCAAATGCTATTTCTATATTAATTATTAGTCATCTGCCTTGCTGGTGGGTACCTTCTTTCTGACATCTTCCGTATGTATTTGATAGATATTAAACGCTGATTTTGTAAACTTATCTACTGTTTGTTTTGATTCCACCAAGAATTCTTAAACTATCACCAGCAGGCTTAATTATAAAAGCTGAGACTGACAGAACTCGTGGAACTATATATCACTGATGAACTTGAACAGGGTGTATAGTGTTTTTCCAGTCACTGGCAACTAGTGAAGAGAATTACCTTCCATCTGTTGGACCACTCTCTGTTCTGGATTTTACACCAAAACAGAAAGGCACTATTCTTCATAAGCTCCTAGCATGATCAACGTTTCCACACTAACAGTTATCAGCTGCATCTTATTCCCATTGCTGGAAGGTATAAGAGAATTTAAAAGTACAAGATAAAATAAAAAAAGAGGCACCTTATAGAACAAAAAAAAAAAATCTTAAAAAAAAGCTATGTGGGAAAACCATGATTTAGCAATGACACAAAGAAGTAAGCAACAAAAGAAAATCATTATACACTGGAGAAAAGTGAATTACAGTACCCCATTAAAATTGCTTTTGGAGGGTAACATATAATTATGCAATACGGATTTACCTAGGGAGTTTATACAGCATTCTTTTTCTTGCAGTGAAAGCCATGAGCTTTATAAACACATTGTGGAAAGCAGGTATTTCTTTCAGAAAATAACTTTGGACTGCTCTTAAACAATATATTGACAGATTGTCCAGATAAAATACCAGTAAACTGGTGGGGCTTTTTTGTTGCAACATTAATAATGAAAGCTATAAGAAACGGTGGGAAGAAGGCTAGAGAAGAAAGTCCTTTACAAGTATCTGAGGATTTCTATCATGAAAATTCCAAAAGGGTGTTGTACAAATTCAGAAATTACAAGGAAGAATCCTCACGCTTACCATTTAAAATGCCTTTATTGCTAGGGTGAAATTTATAACTCTTCACAATATTACCCAAGAGTACTTTTAATTCCTCTCTAAAACAACAATTTTTAAAATTTAATAGAATTAAAGAAGAAAAATTACCTAAACTCTAATGAAGTGGGATCTCATGGCTAGCTGCCCTACCTCGTGGGTAGAGTGCCATGGATTCACTAGTCATCTCCTCAGAAAGCCAGAAAAATAAAGACGTTAAGAATTCTCTCAATTAGCTGAAGGAAACTATCTATTAACAACCAAATCACCACATTTCCTCTGGCCCGGATAGTAAACTTGCTGGTTTCAGTTCACAAATGCTCCAGGAACAACTGGAAATGTTTTAGTCCTTGGGTTTGATCAAAAGCAAAATCAGCCACCACAACAGAGTTTGGGGCTTAGGGCATGAGAAAACTGCTGTTCTCCTTTCTGCTCACAGACCAAAAGGGAAGCCAGAAGGCAATTACACCACAGAAGGGCTTCACTCCTGGGCTGGGGGCCAGTCCTTTGTCAGAGATGTTCCCAGTGGCCTGATAGCTTGATTCAATTGCTCATCACTCAGACTTCCCTAAAATTGATGCATTTTGCTGCTTTGATGGTCTTAATCACCAAAAAAAGAACATAATTGCTCTAATGCATACCATAGCACTACTGAGAATTTGAAAGGTCCACTACCAGTGGTGTAAAAGGGATTGCACTACCAGAAATTAAAACTTGCTGTTCATTGATTAACAGGTGCCAGAGTATCACAGAAGGTAAAGGCCATGAAGAGAGTTATGACTAAACTGTTATCAAAACAGCTACAGTGAGGCTTAAAATATTCTTTAAAATACCCTATTTTCCTTTTGATAGACTTTGGCTTGTATTTCTTTGGTTGTTGTTGTTGAAGATCAAGACATAAATGCGACATTCGCTTTTTGGTGATTTCACAAAGTGATATTCAATTGCCAATATTTTCTTTGCCATATTAAGGGCTTTTTGAGCAGTATATATATAGTATGCAGCAGGATCACAGTGCAAATTAGAAGGGTAGCTTTCACAGTTCAAAACTAAAAGGATTTCACAGATGAATATAATGCCATATTGCCTACAGAGTTCCATGTAATTGCTTTACTTATGACACAGAAATCTAATTTGGCTTCCATGTAATTTAACAGATTTATGGAAAGCCAGATGTTAGCAATTATAGAAACTAACATTATTCATATTCTCAGTAGTACAGACCTGTTCATACTTCACGAAGTCAACTTAATATGTTATATATATCCAAAAGGGAAGAGCACCCTATTTATGTACTGCTGCTGCTGCTGTGTTAGGTTTAGCACACATGAAAAGGATGCCCCTATTAACAGAGACCCAACCTGATAAATGGGACATTCTTTACAAAGTAAGCCATCAAGAAAAGCTGAGTAACATAGCGTGAACATAAATTCCTAATTGCTACTCAGTTTGCTCTTTTTTTTTCTTTCTTTATGCAAATGATGGTTTCTTATTATTTTACGGCATTTATTATTTAAAAGTTTTAGCCATTAATCAAATATAAAACGCTTGGACACTACACTCATTTCCAGCTGAACTTTTAATAAAGCTAATTTTCTGAGAACCTCCCTTTGGCAGCATTTTCTTGTCACTGACTGCATTTCTAAAAGTCAGAACAAACAGCCAGTGTTCCCAGTAACTTGAGGAAAATAAGTTATAAGTGTATTTTTGTCCCCTTCATTCTTTAAGAAAAAAAAATAAAAAGAAAAAAGATACAGAAGAAAAAAGAAGACATGTTCCCATATTTTTAGCTCATAGTTAGCTTAAAAAAGTATTTTAGCTTAATGGAGATCACATGGAATTGCTCATATTGATGTGAGATGAGCATGTAGATGGCTGTGCAAAACATAGAACAAAGTGCTTGTATTTACTGTGCAATTTCTTTTAACAATTGGAATCAATGTGTCTATTTAGCTGTTGAAAACTTAGCATAGTTTAAAATTCTGAACATGCCCAAAACAATATTCTAATGAATATGAAAATTGTATGATAAGGCTTTTGCATACAGATTATTTTTATATTATTCAAATCCTTGCTCAGCTCAAATTCCCCACACTCCCATCAGGTTTCATTTGCTTTCCCACAACAGCTCTCAGAAGGCGTTGGCCCAAAACTGTAACATCTAACGAAGGACAAGGCAAAACCGTACACAAACTTTACTGCCCATTATAACAATGCCAGGCAGAAGATGAAATATTCAACTATAAAACTAAGCAACTTTTAAGAACAATGGACAAGTACATATACAAAACAGCACGGACATGCCATAGTTTACTCCTATATATAACACAAGAACAAGAAGTCTTTCTTGACTTTTGGGGGAATTAGTTCTTCCATGTAGCCTATAAACCTGTGAAAACCATCTCATTTTCCTCTCCATACCTGGTATGACTTTGCAAGATTATTCATTAAATTGAGATAATCTGTGGCATAAACCACTAACTAACTCAAGTAAAACTGGCAGAGCTTCACTTCTCCCCTCAACACCGTTTCTCTTCAAGAGAGAATAGAGTGGTGAAAATAGAGAATAGAACAGAAATGACCATAATCAGAAACTTCTTTGTAAAGCTAGCCTTCTGCTATTTTATATCAACAATATACCACCAGCAGCAAAGTGTTTGTTGCTGAGACATGCCACCTCAAACATTGCACAAGACTATCATAAAACTGATCAAGATCTTCACTGTTCAAATACCTTCAATCTGTGCTTCTCTAAACAAGCGTACAGCAAAAAGTACCTGATATGTATTTTAGCTGCAATGCAACTAGTGACATTTTGTGGATGGGAAAAAAGAAGAAAACAAACTATCCAAGACATGCTTATTTCCTATATGCTTTTGAAATACATAAATATTACTTGGTAACATGGGCAGACAAGAAAGCAGAATCAAAATGGAATAGAATAATCCCCTGAGATGCAATTTCCTTTTTCATCCTTTTTGGCTGTAACAAGAAGTAATTTGCTTCAGATATTGTGAGAGGTCCCATAGCCACTGCATTTGAATGGGGCGGAAGACAAGCATGACCATATATATCAACACAAGTTGGTTAACTAGGTTTCACTGAAATTTTAAACCAATCCCTAGTTCCTTCATTTCTTAGTTTTCCAGGCTATTCAGGTTTTAATGGTGTGACTTTTCTACAGCACCTTAATAAATGTGTGCAAGCATGTCACGCAGTGTGGTGCTCTGTAATATCATGATAAGCTGTTGTAGAAGAACTCTACTAATGTGCTAATTTTAACTGTTATGGTACATTAAACCATTACAGTATGTGATGTGAAAAATGTATACTCAGCTCCCAAACAAGTGTGTACAAGTTAACTAAACACTGTTTTGACAAATCATTTTTCACATGCAATTTGTCACAAAATAATGTATTTGCCTTCCTCCTAAATCAAACAAAGTGATTTGGACTCATCTTTGAAAAATCACTAAACAGATTCGTTTTTTAGTTAGAAATTTTATGATAGTACTTCTATTCTACAGAGACATAATGATGTATTAAAGAACACTGTATGGTAAATTAGATTCAGAACATAGGATTTACTAATGCTTTCTAGAAATACAGAAATGACTAAGCACAATTACCTTGAAGATATGAAACTCCTAGAACACAAGAATCAGAATTTACTAAATGGAAAGTAAGCAAGAGACTCTTTTCATTTTGTAGAGACTGACGTTATGAGTTTTACTAAAGTCTACAAGCAGAATAAAGTTGTAAAACAGCAGATTCTAGAGATGGTCTTGGATATTCTGCACAATATGTAAACCTTTCTGTCTACATACCACTTCTCTAATGGCAGAAAAGCAATTCTCAGGCATACAGGAAGATTTTTGAAGGGTGGGTCTAGCCTTTTGTTTGACAGAAAAAGGGGTCACAATAGAATCATAGAATAGTTTGAGTGGGATGGGACCTTAGAGACCATCTAGTTCCACTTCTCTGCCATGGGCAGGGACACCTTCCACCAAGACCAGGTTGCTCAAAGCTGCATCCAGCTGGGTCTTGAACACCTCCAGCGATAGGGCATCCACAGCTCCTCTGTGCAACCTGTTCCAGTGCCTCACCACTGTCACAGTAAAGAAATAATAAAGAACAGAACTGCTTTTCCATCACTTTCAAACCTAGGAAACAGAGAACACTGCAGCGTACCATGTAGTATATTAAAGCTTCAGTGATTGCTTTTAAAACTGTTCAGACTTAACCCTGAAGCACTGCTGCACCCAGCTTTTATGGGAGACTAACACACATGGAGTTTTCTCTCACAAGCTGCTCCATCCTACTGTATTCCAGATTTCATATCCCAGCAACAGCTACTCTAACCCTGCAGTTAGGCTGAGCTATACAACCTTTCAGCATGCTAAACACGGTGAATCCTGTGGGTTTTTTTGGTGGGAGGAGGATCCATGTTAAGCTTCCCTACAAAGTTTGCACTGATTCTTGAAGAAAAGACAAAGACAACCAACAGAGACCGCTGTCTTCATTGTTCCCTCTGTGCTTGCAAGTCACAGCATAAAGACTTGGAAAATGAAACCATTTTAGGGAGGGGAAAAAAAAAAAAAAGAATCAGGAATTCAGCACTCCAGGCCTGAACAGTTCTTTACAGACCAGAAGCATCTCACTTAAAGAGAGATGGAGATAAGTATGTATAATTTATCTTAATTTGCTTTTATTTTTCTCCTGCAGATATGAGTGAGCTTTGTGGCACGCTATTTACTTCTCATAAGACAGCATTTTCTTTGTCATTTTTTTACCTTCTTTTGATTCTGATAATCTCAAAGATTGTCACGAAAAATTCAACAGTGAGGGTAATTACCTTATGTGGTAATAATGTTTGTCAACAGGCACTTAGTGCAGGGAAACAGCAACGTATGCCAGTTGCTTCAACATGGATTGTGATATATCTGTGGATTGTTGTTAATACTGGGATATGTATCATATGACAAGTCATAGTTCTCTATAAAGCATTTTTGTGTGTTTACCTTAACGTGTAGCAAAATCCCTATTAAGAAAGGAAAAAAGAGTGAAAAAAAACAAAAGAAAAAGAAAAACACAGCAACTATAGGCTACATATTTTAATTGCCAAGGAAACTTTGGTAGCATCTTAGTTATAGCAATTGCCTTTTGTCTGCAAGCAGTATTCTTAATAACATATTGTGAAAGGCCAGTGCCTCATAAAAACGCTACTGCTGGTAATTAAATTACATTCTCTTAATTTGAGCCTGCTTACCATCTCTTTATGAAACTGACATCTTTTATAAAAGTGTGGCTGTGGAAATATATTCCCTTTTCAAAGCTGTCTATGCTTGATATTTTGAGCAATAAAGAATTTTTTGAAGCTTGAAGCGCCCTGGCTAAGTCATCCATCCTTATTGCCCAAGCTCTCACACAATATTATGACTTTCCTAATTTACAAATTCGTCCCTTGCCAGGTGACAAACTCCACTCTTACAGGCAACAAGGTAAAGCTTTTAGAAGCCCTGAGCTACCACAATGCTACCCAAATGTATACATGTTTTAAAATGTTCTGCAAGCACTAATGAGACCCTGCAAGCAACAAGTCAGCACCAAGACCACCTCCACATAAACAGAGGGAAAGGGGAATTTCTGAGAGAGATACAAATGCATCCAGCAGCAGCAACCACCTGCCCAGGCTTTGGACTATCTGCCAGAGTTGAGTACTCCTTCCTGTCTTATGATTTTTCATACGTTGTTATTATTTTGTTGGTTTGTCTTTTTTTTTTTTTTTTTTTTACCTATTTTATTTTTAATTCTTATTATGCTTTTAGCCTGTTTATTGTTCTCCAAGATTTGTCCTTCAGGAAGGAAGAAATGCTTCAATACATACTGAAGGGCACTGAGCCAAACCCAGCTCAGGTACATACTAGGATCTCAGTAAACAGTCCGCAAAATATAACAGGCCAAAATGCTGTTGCTAAGCAGATGAACGCTCTTTTATCTGAAACAGAGCGAACGGCTCTGGCCTTGACTCTAAATACTCTGCCGTGCAAATAAGCTCTGTAACATAATGAAAGTCAATGTTTAAGTAACCAAGTTTTAGTGAGAATATGCACTATCATCTCTTATTTTAACCACTTCTTAGCTGTACTTTTAAATAAACATCACAGTTTTAAATCTCTTTGTTATATGGATTAGCAAAGTCTTTCAATTAATTTTAACTGCCTAACCAGTATAATGAAACAAAAGAAACTGGTTTATTCTCTTCATCACTGGTACCCCGCAGCAGATAGTTCAGAGAAGCTATTTAGTCAAAATAACCTCATTCATTTCACATTCCGTTTACAACTTGCATATGGCAAGAAGAGCACCTCACCTCACAGATTTCCAGTGTGCTGTGCAGGTCAAAACGAGGGCAATTTGTTTGCACCAAAACTCATCCTTTCAGTTTCCACAGTATGTAGAGCACTGGGGGCTCTTTTTATTATCTCAGAGGTAACCAAGTGTCCTTCCCTTTATTAGCAATACTGGCTTTTTCAGCAACTGAGCCTATCTGTGGGCCACATCAAACCACGGTCTTGTCTGTGCATCTGTCTTTTGCTGAGCCCAGCCCGAGTCTTGCATTTTCTTAGACAGAAAACAGCTACCTAAGGTCGGCCTGAAAAGGGATGGAGATCGCCATGGTAGCAGCACAGATAGACATCAGGAATGCTACAAATGATATTTATCCCCATTTCTCTCGGGGCTTTTCAAAGGCTACTTCATGTTGCTTTGACTTTTGATAAAGTACTTTCAATATTAAGTCGCAAAATGCTGTAAAATTTTTCAATTTCCTTTTTTTTTTTTTTTTTTTATTTAAACACAGCCTCGTCAGTCAAGCTCACTGTTGAGATTTTGTTGTGTTCCCTGGTCAGCTTAGGACAATGTATTAATACATAAGAAGCTAGTATAGTTCAGCTGGACAATCTACAAAATATTGCTTTTGCAAATAATTTTTTTTCTCTGCATGTTTAAATCACAGTGCTATAATAGCTGCAATTTGTAAAAGATTAGACTTTATGTTACAAGTTAGAACTAAATATATAAATTCATATGAAAAAATATATTTTACTTCAACTGTATACTTCAAATCTTAGATAGAGCCCTTTGCACTTACATATGATAAATAAGTTTTACAGTGTTAAAACAAAGTCTTTCACAGAAGAAGCAGAAAAGCAAAAATGTTTTTATAGAAAATTCATGGAACTGAGTAGAGATGAAATAAATGGAATTCCAAAGAAAGGATATAGAATGAAGAAAAGTACACCTGTATCTCAAAACAGTAGTTACAATAGGATCCTTTCTGCATTGTTTTAAACTCATATAATAAAATATCATATAGAAATTATACACAAGGCTTCCAAGAATAAGTAAATAGGTGTAAAAATTGTAAATCAGAGGTAGAACACAATTGACACCTCGCTATGATTTTGTTGGTGCTTACTTGCTGTGGTGGCACACAAAATCTACAGACAGTCAAGGGCACCCAGACTGCAAGAACCAGCACTAGATCCTCATGGAGCCTCATTCTTTGTCCTCCCACAGAAACAACAGACAAATTCCTCTGCACCCCTTAAACATTCCTTTCCCTTCGTGCTCTTAGGGCGTTATTCTCCAAATACAGTACATAAAGTGCTTTACGCTATTTGCATAACTCTAAAAATAAAATGATGAAGATATGAAACAATGCAAAACAAACATATCAAAGGAATACAGACATACACCAAATGTGTTCTCATGCTGCTGTGCTGAAATCTGAAAGCCAACTCTTCCCCTTTTGTGGCCTATTATGCTCCCCAGAAAGCCTGCTTTCACTTCAGATTTTAAAGCGACTTATTATGATAAATGGCAAGGCACACTCTGGATCTCTGACTGCCTCCCTGCTGTAATAACCGTTCTAAAACGTGATGCGTCTTAAACTAGCACCCAGGCTGCGGGGCTGGGGATGCTGCCAAACACAGACACGCTTGCTTACATTCTCATTTTAGCCTCAAACACAGCAACAGCTCAGGACAGTGTCTCAGTAGTCACTTTATAACACCATGCAAAACGCGGAAAAAAAAAAAAAAAAAGCACTATGCTGATCATTGCTTACCAACACAGGACTCCCCGGAAAGAGAATAGGTTCCATTGTCATGGAAACCGCTTCTGCACTCACAGTGGTACCACCCTGGGAGGTTAACACAGCGTGAATGGTTGTGACACTCAATGATCCCCTCTGCACACTCATCAATATCTGCCTCAGAGAAAAACACAAGCCAGCCAGGAAATTAATTTCCTTTGACACCAGTGCTTTAGGTTTTTGTTTTTGCTTTTTAAAGTCTTCCTTTAATGGATCATGGTTTATTACAGTTCCAAACAACAGACACTTCAACATGACTGACATAACAACAATAAAACAGAACAGTACATCATGGAATTTGATACATATAAGACATTTGTTTACAGCATGCTTTGTTTAAAATGCAAAGCAAACGTACAGAAATTTTGTTCGTTGTGTTGTTGGCATGGTTTTTTGTTTGTTTGATTGTTTTAAATCAGATTCGTCTGCACATGCAAAGTATTGTAGAGCAGGTTCTCAACTGAAAAGGCACTTTCAGCAACATTGCTGCTTTACTGACTGCACGTCCCAGGATACCTTGGAAAGAAAAAACCTTCTCTTCAGGATGTGTTCCCACGGTTCAGCTGTGGTACTTTGCAGCTCTCTGGCACTTAACGTGTTCAGGGCACTTTGCAAACAATAATTAATCTTTTGCGTTAAAATGATCAAAATGAATACCTAGTACATGTATAACAGTGTGCAACAAAAAGAAAAGGCAGTCTACGTTTCAGCTGCAATAAAACATTTAGCTGGAAAAGAATGAAGCAAATGACACCATACCAATAAGTCTGTAGCAGTGGAAAGGTACAGCAAGTGAAATACCCTGCTGAGTTTCAATAAATGTGCTGTTTTTATAAAGGGTTTTTACAAATTTCCGTAACATGGTTAATAGAGACCTCATAATTGCTAGTAACCTTGGTTAATCATGGCTGACACTTGGCTGTTTCTCCCCTTTGAGCATTTTTCCAGCACATTTTGTAGGGTTGCAATTAAAATTAGCAAATTAATTACATGTTAACCTTGCAGTAATTTAAGAAACTATTATATTTTCATTCCTCTTTTTAGCTCAGACTGTTTGACTTTTTTTATTTTTTTTCCTCCCCATCTTGGTTATTTTTCAGCTGCATACCTTATCATTGAAAAGAATCTCAAATCACTTCCAAATATTAGCTGTTGTCACCCATTGAGACTTTTTCTTGGCCATTGGCACAGTTAAAATACTCATAAAATCGTCTATACTGAACACACAAATTTGGTGCGATTAGATTCTCAATCTGCATTTAGTTCTGCAAGCATCAAGGAAGAAACATTGTCTGATCCTGACGCAAGATTAAGTTAGGGTTACTAAGTAACCACAGAATGTAGTTTTTATCTCAATATACAGAATACATACACCAATATGGTTTTATTGACAGCAGGGAGTCACGTTGAAATCAATTTGAATGAAGTATCCTTCAATCTTCAATATCCCTCAAATCTTCCTTTTTTTTCTCTCCTTTTTCTTTGTTTACATCTTGTAAGCAACACCATAGAAAATTTTACTTTTTCCTCATTTAAGTAACAGTGTTTATTCTTGTTAAATATGGTTAAGAAGCCTAAACAAAAGCCTTTTTTCAGTTTTGAGTTCACATTCCCTCAAGAATGAAGCAAGTTATCTGTATAACAGGGTTACAACCACTATTTATTTGAAGCTTTATTCAGCTTCCATCTAACAATAAAGTCAATTTTTTACGCTTTAAAATCTGTCATTGCTGCCACCTTTTCTGTACTTTTTATTTTGTAGAAGCTAATTTTAGTGTTAAAACACTGCACAAATCTAGCTGTCCATCAATGATGAGTGCTGCTTGCAA
This sequence comes from Anser brachyrhynchus, assembly GCF_964034855.1. NCBI lineage: Eukaryota > Metazoa > Chordata > Aves > Anseriformes > Anatidae > Anser > Anser brachyrhynchus. Next base: position 10,903,028 of record NC_137699.1, read on the forward strand.
ACTCAGACACTTTCAATTCATTACAGCAAATGGAATTTATAACCATGATCTTTTCACATGTCATGGCTGATGGAACAAGTTTAATCCTATTTGGAAAGTGAACGACTTTGCTATTGCAGGTCAATTGCAAATGAATCCTTCTTGCTTTCTTTTCTTCCCCTGCGTTCAATCTGAGAATGTTCCCGTTCAAAGATTGCTTCTGTGGGTCAGTCCTGTACTGGGCCTCTTTATATTCAATTTTACAATTTTTAATTTATAAAATCAATGGAGTTTTTCTAAAGTTCACTTCTGAAGTTAAGCCCTTTTGAAAGTGCATTTGGTTTAGACTCATGGTATAGGATATTAATTGACTGGTAAATTACTTTTCAGAAAGCCTGTCTGCCAGGATACCAAATCTGAGCAGCAGCTTGCTTAATGGAAGAACATTAGTATCTAAGTCTCTGTACATTACATCGAAAAAGTAAAATAATACATACAACTATTTCAAGACTACCTGACTTTCTTATGGCAGTACTCTGTCAATAGCTTTCGTCCAATGATTTTTAGGGAGACAAAAACGATTTCTTAAGCCAGCAGAGCTGGAAAAACGTGACACCCTTCCAGTTGTATCAATTCTCCCTTTATTCCTTGATCTCCATAAACCAGTACAGTTACACCAGCAGGGCCTTACCCGTGCCAGGGACAGGAGGCAAGGCAAGAGGAGGTGCACTGCTGGCTGCTTTGGGAGTGCAAGCCATGAAAGCCACTGTTGTTGCTGAAACAACTACTAGAAAAAAATATATAAAAAATCCTTCAAGCTCTACTCTGTATCACTACGTCTCCTCTCCCAGAGCCATTTGCAGCTTACAGGTGGTTCCCTGCTCTTCCCCCTCCAGTGAAACTCAGCACCTCTCCTTGCTCCCTGGCCCAGCTTTCCTCTGCATGGTATGTGCTGCATGTGTGCATGCTGGGCTGTTGGTGCGGGCAGGAGAATGGGGAAGCAAGCCTTCCCCTGCTTCTGCAGCAAGCTAGTGTTCCTTTGGCAACATGTCATTTAACAGCACCATACAGAACAATATGCATGAAGAGCCGCATAAATGGAAAAAAAAAAAAAAAAACCATTCGGGGCTTTTCCATTTGTCTAATACATCACAGGTTCTTATTCCATGCTTAAAATTATGTCCATAAAAAATATAAGGGAAGAAAACATTATGATTAGGTCTGTAAGAATCTCCTGACATCCAGTGCATTATTTGTAGCATATGGATAAATGTATTTCTGCAGGTATAGGAAAATATTATGGATTTGTTTTAGAAACTTCAGAATGATTTAAGATGCTCATAACACAGAGAGGCAACTGCAAACAACAGCTCTATAAAATGGCATGTCATATACCGTGACACTGCTTAGTTCACCTAATAGATCATTTCCATCTTGACGTATGGCTTTGATAACACTTTTTAGAGGAATCTATACAGGAAGATTTTACTACACATAATAGCTTGACCAGGGAGTTTGAATCAATTCGCCTTTCTTTATCTTTGCTTTTCCATCTTCAAATGCTAACACTCTATGTTGCATACTTGTCTTAGATGGATAGCCTTCTGTTCAAGTCTGATTTGGGGTTTTGCTACAGAATTTGAACTACATATACACTATTTATGTGTGTGTGTTGTGTGCGGACACTCAGAGTATGTTGTACCTTTTTTATCACATAATGTTAATCACAGAATCATCTAGGTTGGAAGAGACCTCCAAGATCATCTAGTCCAACCTCTGACCTAACACTAACAAGTCCTCCACTAAACCATATTGCTAAGCTCTAAATCTAAATGTCTTTTAAAGACCTCCAGGGATGGTGACTCAACCACTTCCCTGGGCAAAGCAGAAATGAAAGTGCGTACCTCTGATGTGGAAGTAAAAACAGTACAAAAATTATAATCAAACTTCAAAGGAGCACAGAAAAACCTATTCAGAAATCCTGTAATGACACAGGCCAGAAGAAACAACAGTTGGACATTTTTTGGCTGTGTTCCCATGCCTTAGGTCTTGCCTTCTCTTGGCACTCCTGGCACCAGAGCGAGCACATGGCTGTCAGGGCTCCAGGGTCTGCCTTCGCACAGCATCCGGGCATCCTGCCATGGATGGAGGAGCCTGGGTCTTTACATGCACACCTTCACCTTGTCATCCCATGTGGCTAAACCATGCTCACAGATGTCAGTGAAAACACATTCACTGACTCCCTGATTTGTCTGGGCTTTCTAAAAATCTGTGCTAATAGCTACATAGTCCAAAACAAATAGAGTATTTGTGAGAAACAGCCAATTTAATATTTCCTTAGGAACTGAAAATTTCCCATATCCTTAATTTTCCTCTCTAGTCTTCAGCTAAATATCTATTCTACCTTTACACTGAGTGTAACATTTTTCTTTTCTAGTTGCAACACAACATCTGACTTAGCTGTCTTACCCCCTGTGGAACTATTTTTGCAGGGTTTTTTTATTCAAGCTTTCTTACAACATCCATGTAAAAGGAGATCCTGTACAGGTCGTTGCTGCTTTTACCCCAATGCAGTTATTTAACTGTCATTAGTACAGAATTGTTAATGGAACTGGCAACACTCCATTATAATGGCTTTGCAAAAGCTCAAAAATGGCACATTTTTGTATTGTATAAGAAAGGCACCAGTTGGTTTTGAATAAGCTCTTGCAGGATGTTAATCCAGTCCTTTAAGAAAAAGGTCTGTAATTTTTACTTTTACCATCCCAGCTTTTTGCATTATTCATAAATGTATTTATGCATGCAAGATAAATAGGATAATTTACCTCCAAATAAAACACAATGGCTTCAGACCTAGTGAAAAAGTAAAATTAAAATAATTCAATCTTTTCTAATGCTTCATCATATTTAAGTCACTGTGTAATAATACTGAAAGGAAAACTGCTCAGTGTGTTGTAATAGCTAACAATCTACAGTTTCAATGAGACAGAAGAGTTTTATTATAAAAGTGCCTGTTCCTCAAACTCTTACAGTACTCTTTTTCATGAAAAAAAAAAAAAAAAACACATGATCCTTATCTTTAGCTCTCTGTTGATCAGGAGACCTATAAGCAAGAAATGTTTGTACTAACAGGAGAGGATCATACACGTCTCAGGGTTACTGAATTAATATCATACCCTGGCAGTTAACTCCATTATTTCCAGAGTACTATAGCTTTATGTTCCACCTTCCTATATGTTTCTTCAACATAAAAACACCAGAAAAATTCAGCCAGCCAACCGAGGCATAAGTTCTATGTACAATGCAGTCTCTTCTCATCTTCTACTTTCACAAGCCCCACTTCCAGGAGACAGAGATAGCAAGAAAGGGATGTCACTGACAGCACTATGCAAACAGCTTTCCTGCTGCAAAGGAGTCATCCAACTACTTCAAATAAAACCCCAAAAGCAAAGACAACTACTTTGGACAAGAAGAGATGAAAGTCTCTCTCTAAAAAAAATCTCCCACATTCCTACCTTTATGCCAAATTCAGTACGTGTAAGCATATCATAATTCTTTTGTTTTACATAAACTTATATTAAGGCTGAATTTTACCTGATACTATTAACTCTTTTATCAGGTGACTTGTTAACACACTATTATTGGCTTTGAGAGTTCTCCACAATTATCAGGAAGGCATTGCATCTGTTTTTATACATACACAAAACAAAGCAGTAATACATTGACAATAGCTATCCTTAAAGTCTACTGTTTTTTCCCAGTGCAAAGTAGAAAAAGCTACAAGACTGACCTTGTCACAGGTTTACAACCTAGCATGCCTGGAATACCAATGACACAGCGAAGTATAACAATTTAGTTGTTAAGCAAACGGTAACTTAGAATAACACAGATAACCGTATAATTTAGTTACATTTGAATAATGACTCATGGTTGTTGCTCAATCTCATGGGGCCAGTTCACTTTTAAGACCATAGAGATGCTAAAAATCAGAAAGGACAGGAAATGCATCTATCTGAGCCCTACATATTGACATTTTTAATAATCTATTTCTTGTCTCATAAATTAAGGTGACAGAGAGCCCACTTTTCGCTGACTAAAGCTAGTAGCAGGCTTTGGAATAGTTGCTCGCAAAATTCTTCCTTGACATTTAGCCTCTGTTTTAATTACTTTCATTTTAACTCATTAGGAGATTTTGGGCAAACAACCAGCACCAGATAACATATTCCTCTCTCCTCAGCAGTCACGGCTGTTTTCACAGACTGATTTTAATTGCATTATATTTATATTGGCTTTTACAGTTCCTTCTCAGGCAGGAATAGTCTTGCCTAGGTAAATGGTACAGGGTTTGGTCCATTTTTCTATTTTGAGGACACAGCAGTAAACTATAATGCTTCAGATTTGTTGAGATAGTAAATACAACTCAGATTCAGGAATAATCAAACTCACACAACAGTTTAATGGTACTAGATGGCTTTCAAGGATTAAAGGTGTGCCCACCACTCATTATAATTAAAGAACAGCTGTAATGTGCTTTATCGTGTAATTCTAGATTGGCTTTATCAAGATTTTTAATCATCTCAAACAGAAGTGCAAATTTAGAATGCTGAGTTTAACAAGAAAAAAAATGGAATTAAATTCGTATCAGAATAATAACAGACTAGCGGTACCAGCAATTTTTAAGATTAATTCTTCTAATATATAACGTTTAATTTACTGAAACTCATTTTTAATACACACTCCAAGCTGATGTCTTTATCAGTTTAGTGCATGCCTTTCTCCCACACTCTTACTTGTCTATTTGTATGCTAAATATGCAGCACGCTTGGAGTTTGCAACCTAATGCTCTTGGATGATACAAATAAATGTCAATTCACAACACTGGAGATGAAACAAGAGTTTTTGATTCCCATATTTAGAGATTGCTGGGTGACACAGCCAGACTGCTCAGTGAAAAGCATGGCGGGAATATACAAGGCAAGGTGAAGAACTATTTCATATTTAATGTTGCATTTTGAGTATCTGTTGCAAACACGTTTGTAAGTATCACTCTACAAGTCAGAAGGAAAGAGACTGACTTCACAATTAATAGGTTAAGTTTCAAACTGAGGCAGAGATTCTTTGTCAGATTTGAGGCCTATGGTCAATACGTCTTTCAAACTATGTAACTGTGCAAACAGAAGTGCTATTACGCCAAAGTTTATCATATTTGGGCTCTTTACATGTCTTGAAAGGAAACTGCCATCCCAAGGAAACCGTTCCCAATTATGTAGAAATAGGTACCAACAGTGCATGGTCTCCAACCTAAAGTTACCCATGTACACCTAGTCTGGTAACATTTTGTACAGCAAGTCACTTGCAGACCATTAGTTCAGTGATATTTATTCAATTCGTTTGTAAGATTTTCACGAGTATGACAGAGGCATCACGCACAATTTACAGGTGAGATGACTACAACAAAGAGAGAAACAGCAAACTGCACAAAGCAGCCCAAAGCCAAAGCGTATGAAGCTCCTCAGCTATTCTATTCCAGTCCAGAGTCCTAACTTTTAGGTTACCTTTTCTCTATCCTCTACAAAGATGTTCTCAAATAGCCAGGTAGAGGCAAGGACAACCTTCACTCCCCTCATGACTTGAGTATGGGCTTAATTTTTGAGGAAATATTCAGTATCTTTATCCCTGACTGCTAATTCAAGTAAATTGGAATAGTGGATTTGCATCTGCAGTTATTATATACAGAGCAATTATTCAGAATATTAGATACACATACTAGAATACAATGAGAGAGAGAGAACAAGATCTACAGCAGAGATCTTTCATGTCAATAGCCTGTAACCAATGAAGCCCTCAGCACACACAGAGCACTTTCTATAAAGTTAGGATTTTGTACATTTAAAAAGATACGTATTCAAACCTCCCCTTAATAGCACAGTATTTTTATGCACAAAGCTCCTTAAAGCTAGTTTAAAGCTTAAATGCTGTAAATTCAGATTCATTTAATTTACAGTGATGAGTACAACCGTACTAAAAATATATTACAGATTGCAGAATTACATTTCAGAAAATCCACATGGCAAAATACATCATGTATCTGATAAAAAGATTAGTTCATCAACCAGAATAAAAATCCTTTTGACAATTGATTTTGGCATACTGCAATTGAAGAGTTGCACGTTCCTTGCCAAGATCACAGAATTTGAGAATCACCTCATGTAGACATACATTAAAACAAAATATTTGATGGTCTGAGAAGGAATGCTCACTCCAAATAAAACTACTAAAATAAACTGTATACAGGCTGCAGACTGGTTGATCAGAGTTACAAAAGACAAATGTAGCTTCTTATAAAACAGGACACTGACAAGCAGCATTCTCTACCCAACATACCAATTGTTTGCAATCCAGTACATTGCACAAAAAGAATCATTCAAATGACACTAGCTGTACCTATAAAAGCTTCATTGATGAGCCTTAGCATTATTATCCAATGCTAGCAGATGACTTCATGCACAATCTTTAGGAATAATACATAACCAATATATCACTCTATCTAGCACTTGAAATGCTAAAGTTCAACATCAAAGAGCCGTAGAAATAGCCTATTATTTTATCTAGTACATCCTGTGACAGAAAAGAAATGCTCCCTACCATACATTCTTCAGTGATTTGCCTCCAACAATTTTAAAATGACATGCATGATAAGTCCTCCTCCACTTCATTGGGAAGATTATATTGCAGTCCAATAGTCCACAATGTGGGGAATTTTTTTTTGATTATTTGAGCCCTACCCTAATCGAATATGGTTCAGACAAAATAACTCTTGTCAAAACAATTTCACTGCTAACAGGAGGCTGCAGCTGATGAGAAAATGATAAAAAAGCACATTTTCTTCACTATGGCTGGGGTGAAGGAGTTTCAGCCACTCTTTTCTAAATTCCCACGTAAACTACAGTGCCGAAAGGCAATAAAAGCAAAGCTAAATTGCAGGTTCAGATTTTGTACACATCCCGTAGCACCCCTGAGAGTTTAGCGATAATGGCAAATATTCTCAATTAGTTTTCTTAAATCGTGAAATGATTAACAGCTTCAGAAAAAGCATTTAACATTCATACAGTAAAGAACTCTCCCAAGGAAGCAAATCCCCCAAAAAACAGTGTAAAAAGAGCTCTTGAGATCATAAACAGAATAATGCAAAGCTCTCTGCATCCTTAATTAGGAAAGAAAATGGTTCAGAAAGTGCTGTTCAATACAGAACAGATGATAAAAATGCATATGTTGGAGAATGTATGAACACAGGAGGATAAGGAGGATGAAATTTGTGTTGGGTCTTCCAGACACTACACTAGGTTCAAAATATTCTCATTCTGTGGAAGACGTCTGTCCACTCTGGAATGTACACATACTTACTTTTGATAACAGTAAGGCTACGCAAAAAGATCCTTTGAGATATCAAACAGAAAAAGACTGTAAGAATTGTTTAAGAGAAAGTAACACTCTTACGTCGCATCACCTATCTCTATTTGTTCATAGTGTAAGTAAAGGCCATCCTCTACTTTGGTCTGCTTGAAGTTTTTCTCCAATCCCACCACCATGCATGCGTCCATCCACCCCTGCCTCCTAGTGATGTTATATTTATCCAGATTCCTAGGCTCAACCATGCTATAGGCAGAAGGATAAAATGTTTGTTGTGATTGCCAATGCACAATGCAGTAAGTATATTGAGAAGCATGAAAGTATGTTTTCCTGGTTAACTTGGACAGCACCATATTTCATTGCACTAAATAATAAGAGTCAAAATGTTCTAAGAAATCTAGCAAAATTAACTAAACAAACAGAACACTCCAACCATCCCACTCAAACATGCAGGATGGCCAGGATTAGTCCTATATGACTAGAGACATTCAACTATCCTGTGCACCTCAGTCGTCAGTGAACTGGATAGGGACTTTCAAAGGCTAATGCTGACTGCTTAATATCTATCTTTTTTATCAACTTGAATCAAAATTCATTTATTGTTAAGCATATTTGTTCTATATAACGCATTAAGCATCTAAAAATTGTAAACGTATATATCTATTTTCAATCAAGATAAAAAAAATCCCCTATGGAAAATTCAAAGTTCTTGGTTTACATTGAAAATACATATAAATATATTAAAAGGAAATGATCATCAGTTTTAAACATAACTGAAGAGAATAAAGTATACCAGCAGATATGAAAGCCCAGTGCTGCTTTCAGTAAAAACTTCCAAGTGAAAAACTCAATAAATATTTGGGATTAAAAACTTCAGTTATTACTGCTACATCTCTTTTTAAATACTACAATGAGTATTTCCAAACAAATAACAAGTGACTGTTTCCTTAGCACAAAATGTGCACTTTGAAGCACATGCTCTCTGTTTCATTTTTTAATTACAGACTGAATTTATAACTTCACTAAACCATTAGTTGCAGACTTTGATCAGACCCCACTTTTCCCAGACTGGGTGCTGCTTCAGACATCAATAATTCCAATTAAACCAACTCTGAGATATGACTACATCATTTCTCCAAGCAATTAAAATTGTGTAACTGAATTAAGTAGAAAATCCTGAAAGAAAAGCCAGAGAACTCATCAAATGTTAATAATACTACTAATAAATACATTGTACTTCTATACTGTATTTCATCCTGTGATCTCAAAACATTTCCTAAGCATTATGTAATACTCAAATACTTTGGGGGGGGGGGGGGGAGGGGCGGGGTGAAAATTATCTAAAAGATTTTTTTACTTTTCAGGATTAAGATACAGTTGCCACTTGTCATTGTATGAATAAGCCCTGTATTCATTGAATTGACTAAGTTTTATTATACATAAATTGAATGTAAATGCTTTTCAACAGGACTCCCAAAGTTAGGAATTCCTCACACTGATTTTATTATTTGACACCACAATGTAATCCACTCACTTAAAATATCCTAACCCACACAACTGTTCCACAAAAATTTATCTGTAAGAACTGGCACTTAAAATTGATTCTATTGTACTGGGAGAATCATTCTGAACTTTGATTTTGTACCATCTCAAATGGCTACATGATTTCAGTATCAGCGTTTGGGGTTTCTGGGTTGTTCCAAAGGCTCAGGGAATCAAGTGAGCTGCGTAAATCAAGGACTGGAAGGAGCAGCTACCTCAAGTTTAACAGTGGTGCTACTACTGCTGCTGTGTTTAATATAGACAATTCTGTCCCCTGAATTTCTGTTTCCTTGGAAACACAATTTTTTGATACTACAAAATCTTCAGCAGCTCTTCAGGATATACTAAATATACAGATAGTATGGACATTAATGAATACATTGATACATGAATCATATAGAACATAATCATTCTACAAAGAGTTTTCAAGTATGTGTAAATACATATATTCTGAGTCTCTGGTTTTGAGTTTCATTATCAGTGAAATAAATTTGACTTATGACACACAGGATACTAGAACCACAAGAACTCAAAAAAAAAGGAAAAGAGTGAGCACCTCTGGGAAAAGGTGTCCTATACACATTTATGCATTTAGGCAGAAGACTACTGCTTGAAAACGGAGTGCATACACTGTCCCTTTAGTTTGTTTGTTGTTGTTTGTTTTTTTCCCTAATCGCATTGGATATGTTCCTTTTCACATTAAGATTATGTTTTTTCTATGAAAACTAAGGTGTCCATCGTGCACACTAGATGAAGATCAAAGACTGTTTGAAATGACTCGATCTGGATAATATGGACAAGGACAATTGTAACCATGAACATCAGAGAATATGAGCAAGAAAAGGGTTGCAGGGGATGGCCATGCACCAATTAAAAAAAAAGTCACAGTGAGAAATATGACCTATATCAACAAATGGTAATGGATAGGGGAAATTATTCTTAGGGCTACAGGAAAGTAACTAATATGTCACAGTGTGTAAGGTGTGCATTGCTTGAGAGTTGGTGGAAAACATGCTTGCTGCCTGACAGGGACTGAGGCCAAGGGTCGCTCAAAAATCGATGAGTGCTAAATACAAGTAAATCATGCTGCATATAATTGTCAAGGAACTTGGGACCACCACAAAAGATGTATAATATCTGGTTTTCCAAAACAAGCTTTTCACACATACGCTGCTTGTGAAACTTAGTGAAGAAAAGGCAAATTATGAGGTTCCTGTTACATTTACTTTTTAATCTGCGTCAGCTCAGAAATCCTACAGACTATCTTCTAATTTATTGAATGCAGCAAAAGGATGTCTTCATTACTTACTCTTCAGTTAACTAAAATGCTACCCCAAAAATAGCCAGTCTTTCGAATGGAAGTCTTATTTTCTTTAACATAAGTTTGTTTGTTTGTTTAATAGAGGACGTGTATTATGCTCCTTAGGGATGTTTTCTTGGTTAAAATACCACAGTTTACATTAAGTGAAAATGCAATCTTTGGTCTCGCAGTTTTTTAGTCATCAAAATAATTTCATTTCAAACATTATAGCCTGCATAGAGCTGCTTCAGAAATGCATCCAAACACACACCTAGATTATAATCCCACCCAATATATTCACTTCAACTGTTGATAAAAAAGTTACTACCTTAACATTGCCTTCATATGGTTTAAAAGAGTGATATTTACACCCATATTTTAACAAGAAGCTCCTGCAGAATCATCCTGTTGGGGTGATAAACAGAGTACCAGGAAAGGTGAAACAGGGAAGGTACTAGCTTACAAGAAGGAATTGGAATAATAAGAGAATATTTACAGTCCTCTTCCACTTCAGCTGGCTCTGCTTCTCTGAAGTGTAGCTGGGAAGGAAACAGCATTACTGAGCAAACACATATAAGTGCAATTCCTTACCTCATCAAAGACTGTGTGTATTTCATTAGGGTAGCTCAGCTTTTATCTTACAAAATCAGAAATAAAAGGGCTGAGGGCCACCAACTGCTAGTTCACAGAGACTGGCAGCCTCACCTATGCCAAATTGAAAGCATTTGTTGGGCAGAGTAACCACGGGGGAGGGAGGCAGTGCCTGTGAGGAACATATTTAGAGTAAGGGCAGGATGACACCCACAGCTGGGGTGGCACTGCAGTCTTCTGTGTTGCACAAGTTACAGAAGGAGCTCACAGGAGCCTAATGAACCAAATTCACAATTCCTTCTTCTTTTTAAGTTAGTTTGATTTTGACCTCACAATGAAGCACTTGCATACAAAGTTCACTGCTACCTACCTTTTAAGGACATTTTGTTCCCAAAGAAACATTTAACTGAGACTTAGCTATTACACTGCCATTGGCTTAGCAGTCAGACACCAAATGTTATGCATAGTCCCTTTTGCTTTAGAAAAAGGAAAAAAAGCAAATAACAATGACAAACAAATCCTAGAGCAAAAAGGCATTATCTTGCCGCTGCTTAGTACAGAAGAAAATCAGCTCCTCATTTTTGAAATGATTTTTAAAGATCTTAGTTTCCGACAGGGGACAATCACCTGTTGCTCATACTGTACAACCAAAGCAAGCTGTAGAGGTCTGATAGTATTCCATATTCCCGCCACAATCTTGATTCCCACAAAGGACATCCAAACCCCTTAGAGCAAAAATATTATACAGTGAGATTCATCTCACCTAGCTTTAGATAGATAGAAAAAGCTATCTGTCTTAGAGGTATTTATCTGGTCCCCATTTATCATCAATGGAGAGCTGAACACTTTTACACTACAATTCATCTAACACCTACTTTAGATGCCTCCTTAGAAGACAATGCATGATGTGTTAGAAATATATATTTCTTTCCACTGACTATAAAAGTTGTTTAGCTTACCTCAGGCAGACAGCCACAATCTCTCCCATTAGAACAGGATAAGACAAATTCTATTTCACCTGGCAATGTATTCATCTACATGAAAAGGAATCAGTGACAACTATGCCATAGGGATTTGTAACTCTAAGTTATGCATCAGAATCTCAGACTACTTCAGGCTGACTGGGGCCTTGAGAGGTCTCTGGCCCAACCTCTGCTCCTGGCAGGGCATGCAGTGAGGACAGACCGGGCTGCTCGGGGCTGTATTTACACAGGTCTTGAAAACTTCCATGGATGGAGACTGCACAGTGCTCCTGGGCAGCCTGGGTCACTGCTTTTTCCTCATGAGGAAAAGGTTGGAACCTCTCTTGCTCCAATTTATGTTCATCATCTTCCATCTCCCCTCCAAGAAACTGTAAAAAGCTTGGCTTCGTTTTCTCAGTAGCTTCTGGTAGGTGCTGGGCAGCTGCTGTTAGGTCCCGCTGAAGCTGTCTCTTCTCCAGGCTGATTAAGCCCCATTTCTCAGCCTCCCTGCATAGGGTAAGTGCTTCAGCACCCATCACCTTGGTGGGTCTCTTCTATTCCAGTTGCAGGTTTTCGATGTTTTTCTTCTTTGGGGGGGGGGGAGGGGGGTGGAAGAGGACACAGTATCCCAGATGTAGCCTCAGGAGTACTGAGTATGAGGCCAATAATTACTGCCCTCAACCTCCTTGTTCTGTTCCTGTTAATACAGCCTCCCACTGAGATAATCCTCCTTTTGTGTCTGTTATGGTCACCCCCAGAGCTGGCTGTCTCCTTCTGATTAATTCCCTCCAGGCAGCTGTCTCCTCCCTGGCCACTGCAGGTATTTTAAAGACTTGTTTCATGCTTCCTTCCGCTCTGCTTGTTGCTCTGTGGATGCTGGCCTCCTGTTTAGATGTGCCCTCTTGAGCCATCACGTTGTCAGCTGATGCACTCCTTCTGCCCTGGCAGCAATAACTGTAATAGCCTGCATCAGCTATAAGGAAAGGCTCCACAGGACCAACGCGAGGTCATTTGTTCAGCAAGCTGAAGATGAATCAGAAGAGATCATCTCCAAGGTGGTGGTGTTTGGTGGGCACGTAGGCAAGTAGGCTACTGGGGCTGTTTTGGCCTCTTTAATGGTCCAGTGGGAGACACTTGATGAAAGAAGCAGTTTGAAAGACATGAAAACAATGCTTCTAATGATGCTTTAGGGGAGCTATTTTACAATACCTTGCCTGCTTTTTATTGTTCTTTATGCATTCTCATACACCTTCCTGTTTTCCTGGTTTCTTCCCCCCCTTTTCTGGTACAGAATAAAAAGTTCAGGTGACATTACAAAGAAAAGCTCCTAATCCTAGTGCAAGGAAGGATTTCGGACATACCTACCAACAAAACAGCTTTCCTTTTCTTGAACATGCTTTGGGGCTTTGTCTTGAATATTTTTGTTCCTGTTTTTGCTCAATTCCAGAAGAGTATTCCAACCCTTTTCAAAGCTAAACAACCCATATGTGCTCTACTGACAAATGCATGAACAAGCTCTGTGACTGCCTGTACATGGCAGTCATCACTCACCCCTTGATTTAATTCTTCTTTTAAAAACACCTCTGCAACAGAAATTTTTTTTTTTGGCTTAAGCACTCATAGACCATAGTCCTCTTTTAAAATAAATTTATCTATTTCTGAGGTGGGACTAGAATCTTCTGAACTGCTTTAATAGCTTTCATATTTTATAATTTTTCTCATCAATGTTTAAATTTTTACCTTCATTAATATTGCTCTAAGTCAAAAGTGCTTTTTTTTTCTTTTTCCCTTTTTCTTTTTTTTTTTTAAAGTTGGTAGAATTATACCAATGACAAGGAGATAAGAACTGGGCTTCCTGGGGAGAACTTCATATGTATGTATTTATTTTTCAGGCTAACTGTGACTAAATTCAAATAATAATAATAATTAAAAAAAAAAAAGAGGAACACGTTTTGCTTACTCCACTGAAAGCCATTTACAATGGCAGACAGTATACAAGGAAATTCCTTTACCAATCACTGCCAGCCCTGGAACTGTCTACAGCAGCTATTCACAGCACATAGTTATGCAGGCAAGGGCAAAGAGAAAGTGGCCATGACCACAGAAATTAGGTCCAATTTGTAAAGTGTAATTTTCCAAATTGGAATTTTTCAAGACTCCATCCCAGGTTCTGTCAATGCCTTAGACCAGACCATCATCAAAAAAGTTCAACTTCACATCTCAAATCTGCTGTGCTTTCACCTCTGCATAACAACTGGACAGGTACTGTGTCCCCTAATGCAATTCCCATCCTGAGGTGGATTTACAGCGCCATGCTTGAGCTTCATGGACAGAAGTTTCAAGAAGGAGATGCTATACTGTAGGTGGAGCACTACCTTCCAAATATTACCTGTCATAAAAAATGAATTATAAACAAACAAACAAAGCCATCATGGAAAACTTACTTCTGAATGAAACTTCCATTTTTTTTTTAATTTTTTTATTTTTTTTTTAACCACATCAAAGTGCGTCCTGTTTGCTGCAAAGGAGCAATTCAGCACAGATCAAAGCGTCTCCTGGCTGTGTTGTACTGAAACTGAAGTGTCAAATTGTTTCACAGCAACACTAATAAGAAATGCTTTGATGTGAGTGTGTGTATAAAGCACTTTAGTCATTACTAAGTAGCTACCCATAATATTTTATAAATAGATTACCCAAATTGTAATTTCATGTTATGATGCATCACTGAAAGTAACCCATATCATTATATTCCTGTTACTGACATGTTATCAAGCAAGATAGAAATGAATACTAAAGCAACCTTTTGAAATAGAGACATTTCCTGTGGAACAGTTATTTGGTGCTTCTATCAGAGAACACTGCGCAAGGCAACAGTGACAGGCCTAAAGATCATCACTCAAGTACCTTCTCTGATGAAATTAGAGTTTAAGAACATGAATGTCCTGAGCTGAACATCAATGAAAACAAAAAGCGTATAAAGAATTGGCCTTGAGCCTGTCCCCAGATGATAAGCCCACAGCACTGTCTTCTGCCCTAAATAAATAGTCTCCACAGGTTAACATCAAATCAGATCTGATCCTCTTCTGAGCCCTTCCCAGCTCCAGAAGGCAATTAGCCTTCCCATGAGGGCTCAGGGACAACACATGGATTCAGCTACAGTGGGATGCACAGAGGGAGACGGATACATTCACCTGAATAAGAGTCACCCTTGCATCTCTAAAGAGGACAATTACCAAACGTGTTCAGTCAAATATCTTTGCAATCTTTCTCTCCCATTTTTAATTTGCAAAATATTAGAAAGTCAGACACTGCACTAGCGCTCCTGAATACTCAAATTAAAATAAATCCAATGTTATAATAATAATAATTTTTTTTCCTACTGCTTTATAACACAACTGCAATGACTGTAACTGAGGGAGAGTATAGCACATTGCTGTTTTAGCTCTTCAGAGGACTCAACTCTGAAACTGCTGAGAAACACAGATCATGCCGCTGGTTGCTCTTTTTATGTTGAAATAGTTTTTATCATTTCCAGGAAAACTGAAAACACTTTCATGCGCAATTAACCAGTTGGATTGCTCAGATTCACATCAATTATCATCCTTATTATTCACTACCACCTTATTATTCGTCTGTGCTACTCTTTTTGACATGAGAACACCATATATTTTTCTTTTAATTTTAAATGTCCCATTCAACTCGACAAATCCATAAAGCTTTGCCTCTTGAGCAGTATAATGGCACGTGGTTTTTTTTTTTTTTTCCTCTATTACTGCATAGCTCATGCCTAAAGCTTGTGGTCTTAATTAATCTATAATTACCTAGTGATGACTGTATTGATAATTAGGGACTACTATTTAACTGATAGGCATTAGTAAGAGGACACCAAAACAGCTGAAAATTTAAATTATTGAATTAGACATTGAAAATGTACCTGTACAACATCAAAAAATATCTGATGCACATTCCATAGCATTGATTGTCAAATTCTGTTTTCTCATACAACAAAAAACTTAAGTAAATCATACGTTCCCTCACTGTCTTTTGAAAAGTCACCTATGTGAATTTGAAATACTGTGTTTGTCTTGTTTTCTATTACTTCATAACACCGTATGCAGTCCTAGTGCTGACATACAGCATTTCAATTCCTTTAAATTTTTAGGAGAATATGGACAGTTGCTACTTGGTATTGCTTCTCCATTTTCTACTATAATTAAATGGCTTAACACTAATACACACACTACTAACACTGGCAAGCCATGAAAAGCCAACAAGAATAATGAGATACAATCACAGAATCACAGAATTGTAGGGACCTCAAGAGATCATCAGGTCCAAACCCCATGCCAAAGCAGGTTCCCTAGAGGAACAAGTGAGAGCAATATACAAACAGAACAACAATACCAAGAATGAAATTTTAAGATGCACAATTGTGAAGAATTTTTGAAAATGTTTTTAGATTCACAGGACAAAGCACTTCATATCAAAACTTAATTTTCAACACATTAACATTTTCTGTAAATTCCAATTTCTTATTTTCATTAACATCTTAAGTCATACACTAAACACGTTATAGGCACCTGTAATGATATATGTTTCACAGACAGAGGAAAATGAGCCGGGAGAAATGAGGGAAGAACCTTCAATCACTTAAGTCAGTGGACTAGTCAGGAGTAATATCTACAGTCTATGAATTTATTTCCTGACTGTAGACACTAAATTACACCCCCGCACACACACAAACACAGCAACACTTTGTAAATGTTACAGTTTGGATACCACTTAGTGTTTAATACAGAACTTTAAACTGTATTAAGCAGCCTGAACAAAATTTGCCATACTGCAAAGACTGTATAATTTCATAGATAGAAGATAGAGTCATATTCATCTCTGCTATATGGTCTTGTGTCTTTTCTAGATTTTATATTTGCATTATAATTAAACTATGCGATACTTTCCACGAACAATGGAAGTCCTTAACGTGCACTGTTTTGGCCCTTTAATTTTTGGGAAGCAAAGTGGCCAGTGAAAGAAAACAGAAAAAAAAATGAGAACAAATGGTGAAGTTACAGAAAGTACATGTGAAATGATAACAGGCCAGTTCAGTACCAAATAGTCAATCTTTATAAAGACATATTTCTATGTATCAGTACTTCTAATAAGGAAGAAATTTCTACTCTGAAATTAATCTATTTCAAAACCTTGTTTAAAGACCATTCCATACCTTACTCCTGTAGCTCCAACAGTGGCAAGCTAATGCAACCACAAAGGAGCATGCTTTGAAGTAACAAGGAACTTCTTATGCACCCCTTTTCCCCAGGTATTTTGCCAAAAATACCTCTTTGATATTGGTATTTTGCCAACAAAAATATATTTTTGCCAACAAAATGCAAAAGGGAAAGCACTTCAACCCTTGTGTCCCAGTGTTGGCAGTGTCACTGTTCTGCTGGATAATGATGGGCAGAACATTAAGCTATTTGTGCTTACATTTCCAAAGACTTTCAGAATGAGAAGAGGAAGAGCTAGAGAACAAACAGGAACATCGCTCTCAATCCTCAGGCAGCACATGAGAGACTGAGAGAGACCAGCAGAGAGAGAAACACGGATCCATCCCTGGATTAAACAGTTATTGCCACTGGAGGCCAGCAGAATCACTTAACCACTCTCCTAGAAAACTATGTCCATGTTTATTTTCCTGGACAAATCAATCTTCATTGGTTTCTGCAGTGTGGAACAACACTGTCAGAAAACCTTAAAGGGGACCCTCCTGCAGACACTTCCCTGGGATGTGAGAGAGATGTGCAACAGCTCAAGCACACTCAACCTAACTCAAAAATGTGACGTTAAAAATATCTGTGCCCTAATACACATTAGATATTAAATATGATATATATAATATATATTAGTATATAACACATATGCTATATAATATCTGATTACGTATTATCATATACTATGTACATTAGGCCACAAGCCACATACACCTACAAACAAAAATGTGCAGCTTAATGTCTCTGACCAAACACAGAAGCTGCTGTTGAGTCAAGGGTGCACTGTGCCACAAACACAACCCTTGGTCCATAGTCTTGGAGTGCTCTGAGTTTGTTTGCTGTGTCTCAAAAAAGCTTATTGGGGGATTTAATTACCATGGTTTTGGTCTGAAGTAAGTGCAGGGCTGGTCATTTCTGCTAAGATAGATAAATCAGATATAAACAGAAGTGAAACTTCAGGCGTCTAGAACGGTTTGCCTGTGAAAACAAGAATGTTCATAGACATCTAGTTACAGCTCCTAATAGGGGATTGCACAGCAGGACACGTAATGTTGTCACAGCCACAATAAAATTGGAGATCTGGGCTTTTCCTACTATGCTGTCTCATTACGCTCACCAATAAACTTGGATTAACTGTATCCTTAAAGTTCCTGGAAGCCTACTGATAAGAGAACTGGAAGACAGAATTTCTTCAAGAATTTTTCTTGGAGTTCATCTCATATTTTCAGCAAAGACACAAAAAAGGGAGAGACAGCTGTGGTTGGCACAACCGGTACAACTTTGGAAAGCACTGCCAATGACAGGGAATACGGGAATTTCATTCTGAAAGGAGGGAAAAGTCATAAGGACTTGACTAATAGGAATGGAATTAAAAGTAATGATATGAAGTGCCTTGTCATTCTGTTTGAGAGCCTAGTAATGAGCATTTCTGCTAAAAGATAGGAAATTATCAGTGAGAAATGACTGGGGAGGATAAAGACCATATTAATCAATCACAGGATTATGGGGTAGGTAGTACTAGTTTTATTGAGAAAGGTAAAACTGTTCTAGAATGTAATCAATTGTAGAACTTGTAAAAATAAAAATTTTAAAATAAAAATTGTTTTAATTTGTAACACAAAAACCTTAATACCATAAAACAAGGCATAGTGACACATCTCAATAGAATTTTTGTCACTTCTGCTCAAAAAAAGAAAAAAAAGTATGAACCCTCAACAGAGGCACCAGGACATACGGGTGAATTAAGAATCTGTTTTATAAAATGTAGCATTCCTCGCTTATTTGGACTGGCATATTGAACACCATGGGGTGATACAATTCCTTTGTGTAAGCTCCTTCGGGGGTCGAACAAGGAAAAGATTATTTAAGACAAAGAACAACAAGTGTCAGAACACCAATGAAAATGAGTATTAACAGTTGGGAAATCAGTGGAAGGTTCCTAGCCATAAAAACAGCACTGTCTAGAATAGCTTTCCAGGGGAAGTATCATAGAATATATGAGTTGGAAGGGACCCACAAGGATCATCGAGTCCAACTCCTGGGTTCCCAAAAGAAAATTAGATCATGAAAAAAATAAAAATAAAAAATCAGATCATGAAAAAAAAAAGTAGCAGGCTAATGTTTTGTTGTTTTCTGTTTACAGAAATAGCTGATTTTAGGACAGGTCTGAAAAATCCATCAATATGTTTAAGTGGCACAGTCACCTGTGGTAAGTGGGAACTAAACTAAATCATCTGGAAGTCCCCTGTGCTGTATAAAATGCTAGGTATTTTATTACTTTGTTAATGACAATTATTAATCTATGATAAAATTCTAAAGACAGGACTGTTTATTCTTCATATAATACAGATACCACACGGTAAACCCTGTGATCCTCCTCCCCTTTTCTGTGTAACAAGGAACTGCCTGATTTCCATTGTAATTTTGTTCTGTTAGCCATCAAGAACTAGCTAACACAGACTAAGAATACTTATTTATCCCTAGACTTGCCTAACAGATCTTTGAATACAAAACATGGTTTGTTTGTTTTTCTTTTGAGACTGGAAAAGACAGAAAGGGCTGGGGAAAGGAGAGCTATTGATGTTTCAATATATACTTTCCAAAAACATTTTACATCTGCAACTTCTCCTACAATGTTTCTGGGAATCAGCCAGGTCTATCTTACACATAAACCACATAGTTTACAAGTAACTATCTTCTCTATCACATAAGACCCAATGGTTGTAAGAGCTAATTTAAAAACTTTACAATTTCTTGTTCAAATGTGCAATTAAGAAGAGAAATGAAGATTGAGATTAGCGATGGCAGAAGGACTCTAAACTTTATATTACACAATTAACATTTTAAGTAGAGCGGGTCAGAATAACTGGGCTGTTTACTTGCTTGCAACACTGGAGTGGGAAATAAGCATGCTTCAGGTCAAATAGTGCTTCATTTATTTTCTAGCATTATTTTAATGTTTTCAAGGGTTTGTAAAAGCTGTTTCACACTTAAAATTGGAAACATTTACAAAGGTTTCAATAGCTTGCAGAGGTCTTAATAGGCTTCCAAACAGATACAAAAGTACATAGGATCTTCCCATGTGGAATAGCCATACATGAAATCTTGGTGTGCTGTTAATTAAGCTCTGTATGTGCGCAGAGAGAATAAAAAATTTCTACTGGAAAATATGAATTGTTCATTTAACCAAACATTTGTCTCTCTGACAAAAAATAAAAATAAAAAAAAATGGAAAGTTAAAGTCTCAAGGTTATAAAAGATCATCTTCCAGTGCTCATTAAGAAGACTGCTAAGCAGCAATGACATACAGATTTTTTTATTCACTTAGCACAGAATGGGGAAATAATACAGGCCAATTTTCAGTAAATTAATAGAGATGACATAGAGATGAGTTATTGTGCTCGGGCTGTTCTGCCCTGAACATTGGTACCAGTCCAACACCTACTCCCTGAGCAAAGGGAAACTACACATCATAGTAAAACAGAGAGCAATCTGAGCACGACACCATACGAAAACAAAAGCAATGCCACCACCACCTTGGAAGAAATGCACACAAGTACTGCATATCCTTCCCTTCTGCTCAGCACTTTGGTAGGGTCTTAGCTGCAGTAATATGTCCACCAAAGAGCAGGCAATGAGCTTAATGGGAGATACAGACCAACAGAAGATCCAGAGGAGAGGATAACAAGAATAACCAGAGGCCTAGAAAACAAAATTTCAAGGGAATATGGGAGGAAAATAAGAGATGAGAATAATATACAGATGAATACAAATTGTACATGTGCAAATAGGCCTCAATCATGAAGAGGACTGAAGTAGTATGCTTAAAATATAACATAGATTTAAGACCTTAAGAAAAAAAATGCTAAGATAGAGAATTACATGAACAGGCTTTCTAGGGCAGCTGTGCAATCTGCATCCATGTAAGTTTTGAAAGATGGTACATAACATGTGTGAAGAAAAGGTGCAGCTCATCCTGTGACATGTCAAAAAGACCTGTCTGAGGTTCATTCCAGACTTATTTTCTGATTCTAAATTTGTCTTCGTACAGGCATATTTGATCCTAAGTCATGCTGTTGTCTCAGTTCTCCTTAGCCAGTTACTGATTTCAGTGAACACAGCACTGGGAGAAAAACAGACAAATAAAAAAATAAATAAAATAAACCACATTGTTTCCCTATGCCTATTTCATTACTTCAGTGTTCAGCTAAATGCAGTTATCTGGAGAGGAAGAATAAGATAAGGCAACACAGATTCCTCAATTCAGATCTTGGTATCAAAGAAAAGGAGGAGCCAGATGCCCTACATATTGTGTTTAAAATTCTTTCTGGCCCATTATGAGATACCTTTATAGACTCTACTGTGAAATTAAGCACAGGTTTGTAGAAGCCCTCCAAGTCTTCTTTCTCTTGTACCCTCCCACAATAGCAAGAACTCAGTAGCTTGCTTTTGTTACAAGCCCATCAAATCAAACTTGGCAGGATTCTTTTCTTTTTTCAGCTTTTTACCTTAGATTTCCCATAGTATTTGATCACAAAGTATCTGGGATTTTACTGAAGAATGTTCCCATTAAAGAGTTTTAGCTCAGAGAACTAGACTTTGCCAGTTCCCTAGAAGCAGGATCTAACAGCCTCCAGAGCAGAGGATGACATTTCTGTTCAGCCAGGTTCACAGCTGAAGCATTACACATCATGTCAAAGAGAAACAGCAATAGAAGGATGAAGAAAAATGTCATCACAGATTCCAAGAAAATTTGCTCCACTGTAATTTGTTACTGCCAACTAACTCAACAAAAGTTACAGTAGTTATAAAATCAGTTCAAGTCAGAATAAAATCAAATTATTTTCCTCAAAGATAGCAATATATTTGATCACATTGGCGGACAGTTACTGTATTCTTTATTGGGTAAATATTCATTTTAAGTGTTAGATGCCAAGTGCCACAACGATACATAAAATGGAATATATACATTAAATTAAAATGTGTTGAAAGCTATCACCACGGCATTTTCACTGAAGAAGCTGACAGCTCTGCTATTGTCTAGAATGGTGTCTGTTAACTCCTAGATAACATCTGGTTCTTAATTAAACACACGCATCTCCAGTTTACATTTTTTATGACTTTATAAAAGGACTGTAGCTAGCAAGGTGATACTGTGCTTGGAAAGAAAGATAAGCTCCTTCACAGAAGTAGCAACGAAAGCGAAGAATCAGAATTGAAAAGAGTCAAGTTTAACCACAAACCTAACTGACATGGAGGCGCAAGGTGGAAAAAAAGAAAGAACAAACCTACTCCCAATGCCTCTACGTACATTTTTCAATTGCTAGAATGCACCCTGTTTTTTGGAGTGGAGTGATACTGTCAGGCAGGTGTTAAGCCTAAGTTTATGCCCTTTCTCATCTCATTTCCCAGTCAGAGTGTTTAAACCTTTCCCAGTCGGAGCGTTTAATGCCTTGCTAGGCAGTGTTAGGCTGTCTGAAGGTGTTACCCCATTTCTGAGAGGAAGTTGAGAAAACGGATCTTACTGCTTCTCTGCTATTATTTGCCTCTTCTAAGCCGTGACAAGAGACAAATTCAAAAGCCCTAACCCTTTCTCCCATCTGCAAGAGGCGACAGATAGCTCTCCTGGCTGTGGAACGCTCCCAGCAGGGGCACGGCAAGGAGGCCCAGGCTGCAGCAGGGCCTCACAGCAGCAGCCAGCAGCGTGTCTCCACAGACGCTGGCTGCAATGGGACCCTGTTCCTGGGCAAGGAATAATATAAGGAGTGCTCCTACCTCCCCGGGGCAGCACCGAGATGGGTGAACCCACAGACTGGCTCTGCGCCCAGGGGAGAAGTGAACCTGTTGAGCTATCTCCTCCCAGCTGGGCTGGCCTTACAGCAGCAGGTGACACAGGCAGTCGCTTGGCAGTGATAAAACTGAGAGTAAACCTAGCCTGAAGCATAACACACCATTTGGGGCACACTCCTACAAAAAGAATAAACACTACATGGTTGTAAACATCAAAACTTCTGGCTAAAACTTAGTAATGGTTGGTATATAAGAAGGTGGTGTCTCAAAAACCCAATATATTTTCTTCTTTTATTACAGAGGTCAAAATAGTAAAGTATATCTTCTCAAGTTTTATATTAAGGAAGGAAAAAAAGGACTCCCAGGCAGAGACCTTGAATGTCAAGTGATTTTTATGGCTATATAACAGGCCCTGAAAACAGAGGGTTTTAATAGAAGTGTCAGTCACCGTCTGTAACTACTTCCATGCAAAATTATGAAATCAGTATTTAGTGAGATTTTTCAAGCAACGTGTGAACAATACAAGGCAGCTAATTGGCAGGTTACCCAGACCAAGAAAATTCATTGAGGAGCTTTGCATATTCCCAGAATTCAAGCCTCCTACTGTTCACAAGGTCAAATGAATGTATTGCAAGCTAGGCTCTCATTTGGACTTATTTTAATAATTTCTGAATTAGATATGGTTCTCTCTTTACCTTGCACTTGTACAGAATTACCCAGTCTCCTAAAAATCATGTCATATTCCCTATAGTTAGTCATAAGCGTGCTTTTCAATGACTCTTAAACACTATCACAATGAACATACCGGGGGGAGGGGTGTCCATTTTGAAATGGCAAATAATCATTGCCTTTTAATTGCAAGGAATTTTCTAAGAAACTTTTTACATGAAAGAGCAATGCTCTCATATCAATTAATAGCTGTAGTCCTATCACATCACTCCACATGCATTTTGTCAATAAAACTACATTTCTCTCTGGATCATACATTACCCTAAATGAAAAACAAAATAAAACCGAAAACAAACAAACAAAAAGTGGTTTCTCCACACAGCTCTTTCAAAATCAAAGGGCTGTAAAGGTTAGTTTTCATAAATTGTTTCCATGGATGTCTGGTCATATTAGATTTTGCGATAGCAAAATTGGATGTAGGATATCTTGTCGAAATAGCAATTTTTAACAACAGTAATGATACCACTGCATTCTTCTGTACTGTAAAGAAGCACTACTTCTGACCTTGCTCATCTTGACATCTAAAATGCACTGACACAGTGTTCAAGGCAGATAGTTTTGAAATACACATAAAACCAGAACTGTCACAATGCTTGCAATTAAAGAAAAAAAAATTCCAGTAACACCTTTTCCAAGCCTCAGACCAGGTCAGCCTGCTCTCAGGGACAGATCATGAAAACTCTAAGCTTTACAACCTGCCCAGAAAGCGGCTTTGTCTTTCCCACCACTTGCTTGCTGAATTTCAGTCCAACTCATCCAGAGACTGCCAGTTTGCCCTACATCTCATTCAACAGCCTTAATGGCACTTTAAAAACAGAAACAGGGCAGTCTTGAGAACAGGATTTTGGTCAGCGAGCGGCCATGCATTCTGCACAAAGAAACATTTTAGGATTTTCAAGTTAAGAATACACAGATAACATACTAAGAGTGACAAAATCTACTTGCCAAGTCTCTGCTATTTTAAAAACACTTAATATCCTATCATCCAGCTAAACTCTCCGTGTTTTCTGTGTGTTTCTAAAGGAGGTATGGGTGTCAGTTTCTGGCACTGGAGTAACTGAGTTCTGAACCAGAATATTACTGATTCACTCACTCTATGCACGACTCTCTGGGTTCTCTCTTCAGCAGCAGACTGAGCTGCTACCAGTTTGTGTTCCATCAAAATGGTGGGTCAGACATAAAGAAAACAAAGAACACAAAATGGCACACCTCACGTAAGGCAACACATTTTTATACCATTTCTTTAGCTCTCCTGGTGCTCAGTTGGTTTGTTTAGACTTCAGAAGACTGAAAAATCTCCAAAAATACAGTTTCAAAGAAAAAGTTAAATCACACTGCATGTTCTGGGTGAGAACGCAAAAACTCCACCCACACCTGCTACAAACAAGTACAACAGTAATAGCTGAATAATAGCATTTTAGTGTCCAAAACATTCAGATTCAAAGTACCAGGAAAAATGATCTGATATTCAGGAGATTATGTATGGCTTTTGATTTGCACAGCAAGGACTGCATCCTTGCCTAGAAAGAATGCATCCTTGTCTAGAAAGATCAAATAATCAGTCTTATAGGATACATACTTATGGTTGTCTTTTTATATATATATTGATTCAAGTTGAAGCCTGACATAAATCTGAGATTATTGTCCTTCCTAAAAAAAAAAAAAAATGTATAATTGATAATGATGCAGTAGTTTTGCATGGAAAAAAGTAATTTATCTGGAATGCTAATTAACAAGGAGAGTGTTTTCTGAAATTCAAGACTTATAAATCTCCTTGATATGGCCATCCTTTTTTAATCATTTCCATTACATGGTCTCAGACCCGATGAGGTAAGATCAACAGACAACCTGGGGTGTGCAGTGAAAACAGACAATAATCTTGTTTTCAGCTGAGGATCAAAACAAGCTTTGAGAAAACCAACTCCGGGTTTTATTTTCTTATAGAAGAAATGCATTTGTTTCCCAGTGTGCTTGAGCAGCAGGATATCTACGAGCAACCAAAATAATGTATACTTCAAACCCAAAAGAGCCATCATTTATTTTAGTCACAAAGCACAAGAATCTGTCTTCACAAAGCAGCCTCTCCCCACCCTCCACAGACACTATTCACTGCATTTTAAGAATCGAGTCACAAAAATACATGTACAATCTTATCTAATTAGTACTCATAGAACTGAATGCAGCATTCCCTGAACATTATACGGATTTGAAACAATTTAAGTCCCTAGTTTTGCTGTTTGTTAAAGTTGAAATACTTAAGGTTTCCCTTCCTTTTCCCCCCTCTCTCCTATTTTGATTCTGTAAGATAAAGTAAATGCCAAAGAAATACACTGTTTAGCTGCGGAGATTAACAAAAACAGTAAAGGGCAGAGGAAATGGATAAGAAAGTCAAAAATAGCTTGAACGCCTTGGCTCACCAAGAATGAAGCACACACAAAATCGAGTAAAAAGATCAGTAAATATGAGTCAGCAGCACAACATCCTTAATCCAGAAGCAAGCGGGCTACACTACAGTTGAAAGCCATCAATCACAGAGTGCTTAAAATTGATGAGGGTGCCTCCTTGTATCAGTAACATACCAACACATTCAATCGTCTTTTCTGAATGTGGAGAAAGCATCTTGATTCTTTCAGCTCTGAGTAAGTCAGTCTTTTTGCATCGAGACAACAGCCCACAAAAGGGTGAGCCACACTGAAGATTATATTCTCATCAGTACCATGAAGAAGCATGCCCAGCTCTACTAACCTTCCTTTAGTAAAAAGAAAAACGTCAAACAACAATAGCCAAGAAGTTCACAATTTTCAGCAGCAAGAAGAACACTCACTCGCAGATAAGCTGGCTGCCATTCGATTTATGAAATGCTCTACTTCTGGATATGCCCTGCAAAATCCAACACAAAGTCTACAGTAGGTAGAAACAGCTACAGGAGTCAAGAGATCTTTGTTGACAAAGTAGATTGCACGGAGTCTTTTCAATTATGTGACCATTTTTCATATTACACTCACATAGGAAAGGAAGAGGAGGCAAAGACAAAAGAACAATTACAGTTTACAGCTCATATCAAAGGGGTTTGTACAATCCATGTTTTAGTATTATTTTTCTTCCGATTCTTCCCCACCCCATCTCCCCTCACACAGACAAAAAATCAATAAAGCAGCCAAATGTATGAAGTTGAGTGTGAGTTTAATTGGAAGCTGTGAAAAGAGATACCACATGTGGTATGACAGTTCTTCATTTTGCATTGCTTTTGTAGCAGACACAAATGACAATTTGGGAGGAGCAGCTGCCATAGTACTTACGGAGGCAAAAAAAATAAAAAATAAAAATCTGTTGACAAAGAAATGAAACCCTGAGAACAGTTGTAAACAGCTCTTGCTCAGAAGTCCAGTGGTCAAACCACTGGCACATCTCCCATGCTTTCTTCCTCAAGACATCCAGTTGCAATTTAAAAACTAAAATCTATATTTCACATAATAAAATGGGGGTAAAGCACTCTCTCAGGAAGCAGTACTCAAAGTTGAAGAGAAATGTCCCACATTTCAGTAAACCATCCTAGTAGCACTCATACACTGTCATTCTGCATGGGGAGCTTCTTTTTTGTTGTTGTTTTGGTTTGTTTTTTTTTTTATTTGCATTATATCTCCCTTGCACATGCAAAACACACACCTGTTAATCATGGGCCTCAGCGAACCTAACAGGTGACAACAAATGTCTGAATTTTACTGCGCTTAATGCAGTATTAGTCATCTCCCTGTTATATCAGACTAATTTAACAGTAAATGATGACACTTCCCTACCAGTATAGTGAAAACAAGAGGTAACAAGATAATCACAAGTGTTTTCTTTTAGAGAGAAGTTAAAAATCATCATGTTCATAGACTGAGAGCTCACTCCATCCTCTGTCTACATGCTGGTAATATAGAATTCCTCTCCTTTTGGACAGAGACATATATTCCAGCCTCGCTCCAGACAGGTCACGTTGAACAGTGTATGGGCAAACTACAGTCAATCTTTGTCACTTGCAGACAAAAATAACCAGCACAAAATGTGGCATGAGAGAGTGTCAGGGAAGTCTGATGGCTCAAATAACAAGAACCATGTGCAGGATGTTTACCCTGCCACTCGTGTGCATGCATTGAGTCCTAGCCATTGCTGCCGGTGCTCTGCTATCAGAAACTTCACACATACTCAAAATGTAAAAGTCTCCAGAATACTGAAGAACAAAGAAGATAAAGCTAGGGAATTGCCTGCATTCTCTGAAATGAGACATGCAACAAACTTTTTTTCTCATGAAAATATTGGGTCACGAGACTTCATTGCTTTCTGTGCAGAAATACATTCCTTTCAGAAATCTTGAAATTCATTTCTACAATCTAGCTTAGTACTAGAAACAACATATAGCATTTCAAAATATGATTTAATACTAGTATCTGTCAAGAGCAAATTATGTTGAGTAAGAAAGTCTGCCAAACCAGCCTGAAGTCAATGAAACGGCTAATCAAAGAAAATACACATCTTTCAATTTTAAAACTTTGAATACTCAGTGCAGGAATATCTTTAGCTGCGTATTCCTCTATTGGTTTGGTGCAAACAAGTAATATGGATAGTGGAATACAAGGCCTAAGAAGTCACACATGACATACATGCACAAAATTAGTGGCTTTCATTCAGAGATTATTTTCCATTATATTAACTTCTTGCCAGCTTCATTACTTGTATACTTCTGATGTAAGCAGTTTTCAGTAATAAAGACAGTAAAACTGAAGGCAAGTTGCAAGCTTGCACTGTAAGAATCTTTCAGAATAAGGGACCAGAGAGAATCATATCCAATAACATAAATTGCATTACAGTGTAAACAAAATCTAACCCAGGTGAAATGAATAAAGCAGAAAATGACTGTATTAAATGAAGATGACAGGATGGAAATGTTTTCTATAAACATATAGCTCTATAATATATTCATAGCCAGCGGCGTTAGAACAGTTTCAAACCAGCAGACAATTCCCCATTTTTAAACCTCTTTGCTAAAACAAATAATTACATCTACTCATTCATTTTAAATAAAAGACTCTCCTTTTAAATATTAATAAGCTGCTTTTTATACTGAATTTTTTTATACTGAATTCTAAATTACAGTAAGAAGTCCATGACTTGGGTGATTGGTTGCTGTTTTTCAAATCCAAAATATTTTGACAGTATTATTCATTTGATAAATCTTATACAGTTACATGTTCACAGTCTGAAGCCAAATTTGTAGTACACCATGTTAGAAATTCTCCCATCTAAATGCTATAATACTCTCAGTATCAATGCTCAGTGCAAACAAAGAAATCAAAACCTTAATATATGAAGCACCATGAAGATAGTATCATCTGTGCTACGTTATCTATCCACATGACCATGCAATCCATCTAACCAAAGAGGCAGATGTAAAAAATCACAATTCAAGAGCAACTTAAGTCTTTTCACCACTTAGGTACTATTCTTCAGGCATTGCAGACACCTTCCTCAGCTCCAAAGAAAAGGAATTCACACTCCTTCCTAATGTAAACCTGCTCAACATCCATATTTATCCCCTCATAGGGTCCTCTAAAGCAATTTTGTATTATCATTATCCCCATCTGGATAAAACAATAAATCATGGAGAGAAAGTTCAATAGATATCTAGAAACTGTTTTGCACTGTATCAGCATGTTGTTTTCTTGTGGAGCTGTATTTACAGCCGTGAAGGTGCTGATAGAGAAATGTTTTAGGGAAATGTCCCAAGTCTGAAAAATCATGACATCAATGTTGCAAATAGCGGTGCTGCCTCTAACACCAATGCACACAGAACGACTATATGAAAAAGACGAGTTCTCTTTTTCTCACTTATTTTTACTTGATTGTGCAGCCCTTTATGCCCCTTGTCCACCATCCTCTCCCTTCCACACCACTCTAAATTTGTACACATGCACAAAGGTAGCACACATGAAACGTGGAAGTAGAATTATACAAATATTAGTTTTATTCTACTTCACTGCTAGGTAAGAATTCCTTCCCAGAAGGAATGGTCTAATTCTAAACTTCTGGGATATATTGTTTCAGCACAGATATACGTTATTAGAAAACACACAAAAAATGCATTGGCAATAGCTAACTAGATAGTATTTTGTTTGAACTGATCTCCACAGAGCAAACATATGCAGAAATGACAAAATTATACTTTAGAATCAGTAATATACAACTTAGACACAGAAATCCTTGTTTTCTGAAAACAAGGGATGACCTATACCCCACACTACACATATAATCCTATTAGCCTTGAAAGCATATTTTAACAGTATTTATATTTACACTGAATTTAGATTAGATTATCTCACTTTCAAATTACTTTCTGGAAGTAACAGGATGCTCACAGCAACACTGGGTGTTTTCAAGAAGGAAGTACAAGAAAAATAAATGAGAATTCATGAATACTGTGATTATCTGCCAACATTTACAAGTATTTTTTGCACCCCTTTCTCAAAAATTCTTAAAATACACATTGCTTTAGTCAAATACAAACTGTATTATACACACGTTATACATTACATATCCACAAAATATATAGGTACAACTAAACGGGTTGCTACTTTCTGGAAGTAGGAGGAAGCACGGCTGAATCAGCCCTTGATAGCTGTGTAACACATTTGTCTGTCCAGTATAAACTTCTCTTTGCAGAAGACTTTACCTTGGTTGTTAAAAACACAAGCCCACAGTAAAACTCCTCTCTACGCTCTAAAATGGCTATGTCCTTAGTGCCATAACCTACAACCTTGCCAAATTCTACGGGACCTTTACTCACGTAAGGGAACCCAAGACTTTATATTAGCTCTTTTTTCTCCCCTTGTCTCACAATGTACTTGCCAGGAGCCTTAGGAGAACAACCGCAGGCAATTTCATAGAACAGCTGATTACTAAAATCAGCTAGAAGAAACAGCTACGTATGATATCCATCCTTTTTATGTGACAAATTCATTAAGCCGTTTCCAAAGAGAAAATAATCTCTATGTCCATAAAGTGCCATGGTCCCTCATGTAGCTGCTATTTTATATGGTATAACAAAACCCAAGCTATTTTTTAAATCAACATGACAATTAAGTTGCATCATTATGGTTGCCATGCTCAAAGTTGGAATCTACTGTTATTCTGCTGGAATACCTAATTTGTCAATAATCTTACTTATTTACAGACACTAAATGGGATTAAAACAGACTATATAGTCAGATATGATGCAATCAACTTCGTAAAACATGTTCTGCACTAACTCAGTGGCTCCTAGTTTCAGCGAGTACTTATTCATTTACTAGAACAGTTTGAACTTGTGGATCAAATGAGAGCATTATCTTGAGTCCAGAAGTCTGGAATAATCTAAGTATCTGTGAAAAAGCTGAATACAATTCTTAAACTTTATACACACTGTTTAAATATATATATATTTGATTATAGTATCAGACAAATGATACAGATATTCTGTTACGAAATATTGTTATCAATATATATTATCACTTTATTCTTTTGTATTAATTTACCCTTGACTAGCATTTACAGACAGCTGCTCTTACAGTGAACTGCTCTTTGCATCACTACTAGACAACTGAAATCAGTATGACTACTCATACTGTAAGACAACTCAGCGAGGTAAAGACTGACACAGCATTTTATGACTGTCAGCTAAATTAAGTTTTATAATAACCCTTTTCACCAAACTTAAAAGGTCAAGATTCTCAACCTGTTTCAATACAGTTGAAATTGGTATAAATCAAAAGATTATGGAAAACAAAAAGCCTGTAATGTTTTATATCTTCAAAGATACAAGTATTTGGAGTTTTACATTAAGATTCATTTACATTTGATTTATATTTGAAAGTGATATATACAAATGGGGAAAACAAACGAACAAACACACACAGTTATTTCCTGGTTTAGTTGGACCCTTTTCTTCATGTCTCAAAAATATTATCTTTCCTTCAACAGAAAACTGAAAATTGTTGTTTCATAGTTACTCATAAAAGCAGCGTATGACATTTGTCATTTTTTAGCTTTGATTGGCACAAAACCGTTCCCTTAATTCTTTCCCAATTTTATTTCTCAATTTGGCCTAGAAACCTTGCCTATGCCTTTTAAGTCTGGCAGTTAATACACAGTAATGTGAAGAATGAAATATGAAATCTAGAAATGAAAATATACGATATATAAATTTCTTCAGCTAGACTGAGTTTAGTATTCATGAAAAATATCACATTAAATGCAATCAAGTGAGGTGTCTTACAGTTCTCCACAAGAATCAACAGAGTAGCAATGTCAAAGGTATTCCATTTCCCATTTTGGAAGTTTCTTCCCCCTGAAGAACATCCTTCCAAAGGGGCCACTGCAAATTATTTTACAGTGATTCAGCTCACTGATGAAACTGTTCAGTAAGGGATTTTAGGGTTTGGGGGCAACTACTTAAAGGATCAGGGGCACAGGTTGTGTTTGCCTCTGTCCTTCTGATAGGGGGGATCGATGCTGACAAACAGACATCACATTAACACGTGGCTTCAGGACTGGTGCAACCAGCAGAATTTTGGGTTTTTCGATCACGGGAAGGTCTATGTGACACTGGGCCTGCTGGCACCAGATGGGATGCGCCCCTCTCAGAAAGGGGTGAGGATTTTTTCTCAGGAGTTGGCAGGGCTGATAGATAGGGCTTTAAACTAAAGTCAAAGGGGGAAGGGAATAAAACCAGGCACGCCGGTGATGAGGTAAGGGATGGTGTGCTAGAATCAGAGGGACTGTGTGCTAGTGAGGCCCTTCGGTCGGCTACGCAAGGTGCTGCGTGTAGGGAGGTGCATTTGAAGTGCTTCTATACAAACGCACGCAGTATGAAGAATAAAATGGATGAGCTGGAAGTCTTGGCCCAGTCCCACAGCTACGACATCATCAGCATAAGTGAAACCTGGTGGGATGAGTCCTGTGGCTGGTGTGTTGCAGTAGATGGTTACAGGCTCTTCAAGAGGGACAGGCAGGGTAGGCGAGGTGGCTATGTATGTGAAGCATGGGCTGGACTGTGTGGAACTTCAAGTTGGTGACGGCAAAGTTGAGAGCCTCTGGGTAAGGATTAAGGGACGAACAGATAAAGGGGATGTCGTTGTGGGAGTCTATTACAGACCACCTGGCCAGGATGACAACGCCAATGAATTATTCTTTGCAGAACTAAGAGATGCCTCGAGATCAACTCCCCTTGTCCTAATGGGGGATTTCAACTTGCCAGACGTCAACTGGGATCACCACACGGCTGACACGAGCAAGTCCAGGAGGTTCGTAAAGCACCCAGATGATAACTTCTTGGTGCAGGTGCTAAGAGAACCAACTAGGAAAGGTGCCCTCCTAGATCTGTTGCTGGAGAACAGAGAGGGTCTTGTGGGAGACCTGGCAACTGGCGGCCGTCTCGGTCATAGTGACCATGAAATGGTTGAGTTTAGAATTTATGGTGACAGAAGGAAAACTGTCACCAAAACTTCAGCCCTGGATATGGGGAAAGCAGACTTCAGGCTGCTCAGGGAACTAGTCAGCTTTTGAAGGCATTGGTGCCCATCAGTGCTGGTCAATTTTTAAGCACTGCCTCCTAAAAGCACAAGATCAGGCGATTCCAAAATATCGGAAGTCAGGCAAGCGGGGCAGAAGGCTGGCCTGGCTGACCAAGGATCTTCTACTGGAGTTTAGGTGAAAAAAGAAAGTGTACGGCTGCTGGAAGGAGGGTCAGGCGACGAGGAAGGAATATGGGGATGCTGTTCGTGTTTGTAGGGAGAAAATTCGTGTGGCCAAAGCCCAACTAGAGTTGAAGCTGCCTATGTCTGTGGGAGACAATAAAAAAAGTTTTTTTTAGATATGTGAACAGAAAAAGGAGAACCAAAGAAAACAAAGGTCTGCTACTAGATGGGGAGGGTCTCCTCACAGACAATGACACAGGCAAAGCAGAGACGTTTAACGCCTTCTTTGCCTCTGTCTTCAGCGCTGATGATGTGCTTCGGGACCCTGGGTACCCTGAGCTGGAGGACCATGACAGTGGGAATGACAAACTCCCAACCGACCCTGAACGTGTGCGGGATTTGCTGCTCCACCTGGATCCATACAAGTCCATGGGTCTGGATGGGATTCGTCCCAGGCTGCTTGGTCCCAAGTCCCAGGAGCTGGCTGACGTCATCGCGGGACCTCTCTCAATTATTTTTCAACGATCTTGGGAATCTGGTGAGGTCCCATTGGACTGGAAGCTGGCAAGTGTTGTGCCAATTTGCAAGAAGGGTAAGAAAGAAGACCCTAGCAATTACAAGCCTGCTAGTCTCACGTCAGTGCCTGGTAAAATTATGGAGAGGATGATCCTTGAAGTTATTGAAGCGCACCTGGGGCACAATACAGTCATTGGTCCCAGCCAACATGGGTTCATGAGGGGTAGGTCCAGCCTAACAAATTTGATTTCTTTTTATGATAAGACCACCCATCTAGTTGATCAAGGGAAAACAGCTGATGTGATCTTTTTGGACTTCAGAAAAGCTTTTGACATGGTTTCCCATAGGATCCTACTGGACAAAATGTCCAGCATACAGCTAAACAAAAACATCATGCGATGGGTGAGCAACTGGCTGACGGGCAGGGCTCAAAGGGTTGTGGTAAATGGGGCCACATCTGGCTGGTGGATGGCCACCAGTGGGGTCCCTCAAGGCTCCATTTTAGGGCCAGTCCTCTTCAATGTTTTTATAAACGATTTGGATGTAGGACTAGAAGGTGTTTTGAGCAAATTTGCCGACGACACCAAACTTGGAGGAGTTGTGGACTCGGATGAGGGTGGAAAGGCCTTGCAGAGAGATCTGGACAGATTGGAGAGCTGGGCGATCACCAGCCTCATGAAGTTTAACAAAAGCAAGTGCCGGGTCCTGCACCTGGGACAGGGCAACCCTGGCTATACGTACAGACTGGGCGACGAGACGCTGCAGAGCAGCCCTGCAGAGAGGGATCTGGGGGTTGTGGTTGACAGCAAGTTGAATATGAGCCAGCAGTGTGCCCTGGCAGCCAGGAGGACCAACCGTATCCTGGGGTGCATCAAGCACAACATTGCTAGTTTGTGGAGGGAAGTGATTGTCCCGCTCTACTCTGCGCTGGTGCGGCCTCACCTCGAGTACTGTGTGCAGTTCTGGGCACCACAGTACAAAAAGGACATGAAACTGTTGGAGAGTGTCCAGAGGATGGCAACGAAGATGGTGAAGGGCCTAGAGGGGAAGACGTATGAGGAGTAGCTGAGGTCACTTGGCCTGTTCAGCCTGGAGAAGAGGAGGCTGAGGGGAGACCTCATCGCAGTCTACAACTTCCTCGCAAGGGAGAGTGGAGGGGCAGGTGACCTATTCTCCGTTATCACCAGTGACAGGACCCGTGGGAACGGTGTCAAGCTGAGGCACGGAAAGTTTAGGCTAGACATCAGGACGAGGTTCTTCACCGAAAGGGTGGTTGCACACTGGAACAGGCTCCCCAGGGAAGTAGTCACTGCACCGAGCCTGTCTGAATTTAAGCAGGGATTGGACTGTGCACTTAGTCACATGGTCTAAACTTTTGGACAGACCTGTGCGGTGCCAGGAGTTGGACTCGATGATCCTTATGGGTCCCTTCCAACTCGGGATATTCTATGATTCTAAACGGACTAATAATTGACCAGTTTCATTTTGCTAGTTGTAGCAAGAAGGCATAATAATGCATTTAAGACACTAATTAATTTAGTTAACACTCAGTAAGGAAACTTAATAGTGCTGTGACAACCTAAAACCTTAACAAACAGATATACCTTTTGTAGTGACTAGCGGACTATTTCCTTCTTGTGTAATTTTTTTTTTTTTTTTTTTTACACATGTAAACCACGTATGATGGAGGGATCTGAGAAAATCCCCCACAGTCTAAGCTGTCAGACAGACATTAGGTATCAGCAAATCCTGGTCATTATTGATCAGACTCTGTATCCTAAGTGACCTACTATCATCGAGCTATACATACAACTTTCTTTCATCTTATTGAGTATTTTGAGTATCGAATATACCTAATAAAGCCTGCTGAGAAAAGATGGGGGGGGGGGGGGGGGTTCAAAAAAAAAACACCCTCAAAGAGCTCTCTTTAAAAAAAAACATGACTCAAACGGGAGGCCTTAGGAATATCTAGGCATTATCACACCGTATCTGACTCAATAGCCTATAAATGATTAATGGAAGCACTGAGGGAGTTGTTATTGCTATCAGCACACACATCTCACAAACTGCATCAGCTGTGAACTCTCTATATGAAGTTGGAAGAGAAACAAGATTTAAGATGAGAAGATGAAAAAAAAATATTCTGAGGTATGAATTACATCTCTACTTTCTCCACACAGTAAACTGAAAAAAATAAAAATGAAAAATTCTGTGATGGACGTTCTTAGATTCCCTAACTCTCTTTCTAGGAAATGTAAGCACAATTACTTCTGGCCAAAGAATTCCCTAAAGCAATTTTTCTCACACACCCTCCGGCCCAATGGGGATCTTCATAAAGCATCTTGTAATTGGAACTCAGTCGTTGTAACAGGTCATATAAACAAGTGAAATACATGTACTGGCCACACCTTCTGACTGATCAACAGCAGGCCAATTTAAATATTTTCTGAGCACTCAAGAGAAGAAAGAACTTTCTCCTCAAAGCTAATTCAGTTCTGAGCCCAAAAACTTTCATTGCTTTTCAAGGTTAGTGACTCAACTGCAAGAGAAAGCCTGTTGCCCACCCTGGCTCCTTGTTAAATAAAAAAAAAAACAAAAAAAAAACTGTGTTTAAAATGAAAACAATCTATTTAATCTCCCTTTAACTGAGGAGTACCTACACTGACAACTCGAAGCTATCAATGGTTTGGGTGTCCTGTTAAACCTGTAGGTTCTTATAAATAAGCTGAGTGGCTGCAGCACATGCGAAGGGGACACATGGGATCCTAAGCAGAGTTTGGGTGCCTCTCCTCTTTTTGCAGCTCATCGAAGAGCCTGACTGCTCACCCACAAGAAGATCCAATAGGTGTGCAAGAATCTCTACCTGCTGGTGAACTCTGCCATCCGTGATGGAAATATCACTACTTCCAAGACGATGCAATGAGGACAGTGGATGAGCTGAGCCTACAAGTTTGAACTCCACCTAAGAATCATTCACATTTACAACCATGTAACTGCTATCAAAAGCTGAAAGGATCTGTAACCTATCACAGAAACGTAGCTTTCTCTGAAGTTAAAGCATAGGTGCTACTCCATGCTAACCAGACAGCTATTTCATATGAGTGATTTCTCTGACTGACATTGCTAAAGAAGGCACAATGTAATTACCCAAGCTGAAATAGGATACAGGTTCAACAGGAACTTTAATGACCAGAAGTGTTTAGACCTTTCATTTTATGCCTCATTCAAAGGATAAATGAGTACCATTCCAAAGATTAGATTGCCAGCATACAGAAAACGTCTCTTCAGAAAAATCAAATAAGAAAGGAAATTTTACTCTTTCACATAAAACCCCTGTCATTTATGTTTGTGTCTGAAGTGACCGATCTACGTAGTAGATATTAGATGTTGAAAGAAATAATTCCGATGTTACACTGCTTAAATAGTGGAAAACTCCAGCTATTGAACTGACTTGCTAAACCAGAGATTCTCTTTTTAAAAGCAAAAAACAATTGGTGTATTTGAGAAGAGCTCTACTTCTGCAAACGTGAAGGACCAAACAGATTTTTATCAGAACTTTATAAAAAGTTTGAAAAAAAAAAAAACCCTTTGCCACATAGTTCCTCGAGGTAGATTATGACTGTTATTTTACAGCTACCTCAATCATAAAGGAACTAGCAAAGAAAACATTCAACCAGAACAATCCACATTACTTTTATGCTTCATATGAACCTTACATTAAGTGAAGCATTCCTTTAACACCTTGTGTTTTCTTTCACCAGGGTCTACAGGCACAAACATTGCCTAATGAAAACAACAAGATCTGCACAGAGTTCACGAGCTCTGAATCTAGAACAGATTTTAACACCACACTTTCCAGGAGATGGATTCAGAGGTCTTTTTCACACCCAATAGGTATTACTCTACTGATTTTTTTTTGGTTATTCATCATCCATAATACACTGGATTATCCAGAAAAAATTCCAGAGCTAAAAGAGGTCTTCTGAAACATCATGTACTTTCTGCAGCAGAACAGACATGTCACTATCAAACAAACAAACAACAATGAAAATGTTTCACCTGATGCTGAAAAATCTTTGGAATGAAAAAGCAAGTTTGTAACATTCTAGATCAGTAAAGCCTTCTATTTCTTTTCTTGTCTGTTAAAACACGTGAGTACAATCCTTAAGAAGGACTTGTTTTCTTGCGTCCATAAACTGATTTTAATTTAGCTCCTTCTGTTGTAGGCTTTTTTTCGCTGTAGGGGTGTATAGCTCCATTCTGCAACCCTGCTAGAGTAAACTATTTAAAAAGGGGGGTACTGAAATTCACAATAACTTTAGGTGCTACAGAGGGTACTTCAGTTCATAACGAAAGGATGGCATTCCAGCAATGTTTTAACTCATTCTCACCCCTTCTTCTAGAGCAAAATAACTGGTATATTTATCCTATTGTACATGAGCTACAATCTACATAAATCATATAACAGGGATAATGATCTATGCCATTTTATTTGCTTTCCGAGTATTATATGAACATGGATGTGATCTCTTCCTCTGAATATCAACCCAATGAAAGCAAGCATAGGTGGCTGTTGATTTTGTGGTGTTGAATTACCATCAATAAAGGGAAAAAGATCTTGCTGGTTACCCCTACTTGTTTTTCTGTTGTATAACTTCCATCAGCTTACAGTGTCCTTCTCACACCATAATTTTTGAGGTGAAAAAAAAAAAAGAAATTAAAAAAGGAAAACTTGAATTAGGTATCCAATACCACTAGAGCAACAGCATGTTGTTTTGCTCCACTCCTTTTACATCACATTATTTCTCAAAGAAATAATGCTGAGATGCTGATTCTGATTACAGAGGTACATTTTCTCTCACTACATCTTGAATAACTTGAATGAGATCACTCATGAAATATGCTATGAAATAACTCATTATATTAAACTTTGGCTGAAATGTGGCTCTATATGGTAAACTTCTGAGCTGCACAATTTTTGTCAAGACTGAATTATCTCCCCAGCTTGAATAGGACCTTACCCCTAGACTAGGTTAGTAAGATTTGCACCATAGATCAATGAGTTAAAGGTGGCATATTTATCATTGCAAATGCAACTAACACAGCTAATTCTACATAACCCCCCTCCCCAAATGTTCTTTTATTTCACTAGAGCAATTTATTTTTCATTTCACCTAATTCAACTGCACCAGATCCTCAGGCTTTCATGCAGGTGAAATTCTCCCTGAAACCAAGAGGAATTGCCTTAAAAAAATGCAAGTTCATCTCTATGCACGCTCTGTACATTTTAAGTAATACTTCTAGGTTATCAGTAAATTTCAATATTCACAGTTGATTCCCCAGTCTACAGCAGGTTATTGATAAGAAAAAGATGGTAGAGAGCTTATTAAACTCAGTAACGTCCCCTATATATTGCCTGTAGTCAGACAGACTAACGCAGTTTTTATTTAATATTTAGTTAGTTCACTATCTATTCTGATATCTTTCCATAGAAATATTCTGTTTTTCACATATAGGTATCTGCACTAAGGAAGCATAGAAGGGTGTCAGACTATCCTGACAAACTATAGCATTAAATGTTATAAAATTAGCAGTAGTGCACTGCATTCAGAGCAGGCCTGTTTTCTGGGGGGTTGTTTGGTTGGTTGGGTTTGGGTTTTTTTTGTTTGTTTTTGTTTTGTTTTGTTTTGTTTTTTATTAACCAGAGTCAAATGACTAATCTGGCTAATTCATCATGAATTATATATTTTAAAGCAACTATTTTTTTAGCTCACATCCATATAGGATTGCTTCACATATGGAAACTTCCTAGTTGTCAAATGGAAATTTCAGAAATATATGAATATATTTGCTCAAATATAAATATTTGCTCATATTTTTGAGTGCTTTGTAAGTTTGTTTTCTATAATATATTCAAGTAATGATTCTGCCACTTGAAACAAATTTAAATCACATCGCCTGGGTCCTCTGAATCCAAGAAGAAACTGTAGCAGGTACAACTGCACAGACGGTGTGGGAGATGTTCCTGGTGATAAACTGGATGAATGCTAAGTTAGGGACTGAGCACATCAAAGAAGGGCAAAAGTAACAAGGCCTAAAGCAGCAAACAATCTCCACAGCCTCAGTTTGAGCAAGGCTTTTGAACAAAATTTTGCTCTGTAGGCTGCAAGCTGTAGGATGTTCAGAAGGAATACAAAGCCTTTATTTAGAGCTTAGGAGTTTGCTATTGTTTGATTTCCCTGTCTCTTTCTATGCATGATTTTCCTTTTGTACTGTGTAATTAGAACTTACGGACAAATAATCATATAACACTGATTAGCAGCAGCTCAAACAAACAAAGACAAAAGGAATAAGCAAACCTTGTTTTTTTCCCTGAGATTTCCAGGCACTAGAGGGCAAAGAGAGGCCCTAACAATTTTTACCTGTTTAGCTAGACTAGCCCACATTCCTTAGAGCACACTCTTCTCTCAGCTAGGAAAGAAAGGCATGTCCTTTTAGCCTGTGAACACTGTTTTCCGCCTCATGCTCTGCATCTTCCAGCAATGTTACTGAGACCAGCCACACAGGCAACCTTCTTTTTGTGTAGGTACATCAACCTGAGGAGATGCACCATGTCCTTTTGACATGCATCACTTCAGCTCTGGAAGACAAGTTCTTCACAAAGGTGTGCCACTGTGTGATGATGCCCACGTAGTATATGGAGCATTGTCTTTTCCGAGAGGCTCACTAAGGCAGTAT
This sequence comes from Anser brachyrhynchus, assembly GCF_964034855.1. Taxonomy (NCBI): domain Eukaryota; kingdom Metazoa; phylum Chordata; class Aves; order Anseriformes; family Anatidae; genus Anser; species Anser brachyrhynchus. The sequence continues at coordinate 10,943,565 of NC_137699.1, forward strand.
GTGCAGCACCCCCAGCCCTGGGGGAACACAAGAACTCTCTTTCTACTTGGAAGTTACTCCAAGCCAGACAACAGTAGCTGTCTTCACTGGTCACCACATGTGACTAGTGAGATGATGGGGGCACACAAGGGGCTCACTGGACACGTTCAGGGGAATGATGCTCACACTGATGTTCCGACTAGTACAGGGCATGTAAGCATTCATTTGAATGGTGCTCTCATGCTCCTGCTTTTTCTTCAACTTCATAGCGTTTATGCAGCATTGTTCTGTGAATGGCCATTTGAAAGTTCAGCTCTATTGTGGCTGAGGATGTCTCCCATGTAAGACTTGACTGAATCAACCACTAAACTCTGATGCACTAAAGAACTATTTTTGCTTTAATGGTTTAAGCTATGGTTTTTAGTCCTCATCACACCAGAAAGTCAAGTTTTCATATAATTTCAATCAGTTCCCTCCATACAGCTAAAAGGCTCGCTCATCTCTAATTTCAAGACAATTTCTAATAGCTATCTAAGAAGACTGAGAACAGGTTACTATCCAATGCTTTGGCAAGGTATATGAAACTAAAGAAGATCTAGGTGAACCATCACTTTATTCCTTAGTTTCCCACTCTTTTCCTTCCCTTCCAAAGTACTTCGTCATTTTACTTTTAGATTTTTCACTGCCTGCTTTTCAGTAGGACAGACACAATGAAGGAGTTAAATATATTACTACATTACAAAAGGAATATGCAAAGCCACTGACTTCCTAGAGATGCATCCATTCATTTCTTTAAATATGCCACTTATTTTCATTTCACTGCTAAAGTACTACACAAGAATAATATATAGTAGCTATTTTTGTAAGCTCTATAATAAGTTCCACAGTTGATCTTCACAAGATGCTAATCCAAGAACATCTTGAATGGGAATTGGGATACAAAGATGGCCAGCCAAGACACCATCTAAAGGTATTTTTGTAAATGTATAAGGCAAGAGAACAAAAATTTCAAAATATGGGCTTGGTTCTTCTTTGCAGTATAAAATTTGATCAACAGAAATTACCTCTTCATTACATTGTTCTGTATGAATCCAAATGCAAATTAGATGTCAACTATCTAAACCTTGCCTTTCTCTTCTCTGAATAAAACTGCATCCTTAAGTGATACCTGACATATACAGCTGGCATATAGACACTGGGTGGGGGAGGAAAGTAGAATTTGAGTGGAGAAATTTGAATTGTGGGAACCTAGAATAGTGTGCATTATCCCAACCAGGATATGCAAAATTATACAACCCTATTTTTAAGTACAAGTTTTGGGGACCTAAGAGGATAGAAAACAATTTTCTCTGACTTAAAGAAAATAAAAAATAAAAAACAAAACTCCCTCTCACCAAGTCAGAAGACTATGAAAGAGATTTTATGACCACAAGTCAAACAAGTAATAAAACATTAGAATATTAGAATCATTTGTTAGCTGGAATGTCAAGGTATCATCTCAGCTAACAGTAGAGATTAATATAGCAGATATTCCTTTCATTAAAATCAAAGAAAAGCATTTATGCTCAGACACCTGAATATTACAAATACAGCAACATAAAAATATCCCTTGGAAATAAATAAATAAATAAATAAATGCAGTTGCTGCTTAATGTTTCTCCTCGCTTTTAAACTTCAATTTTTGCAGTACACGAGGCAGTGTAAGCACTACAAAAAACAAGTCCAATCTCCCCAGCCATGGGAATAAGTGCTGTTCCTGGTCTGGGAGATTTCACTTTTCTTTGGCTTGGCAGTGTGAGAAAGAACCCCCCCCCAACCCCCTTGAGAGTTATTTGTTGATTTGCAGGCAGATGTCCCCTTGATCCTTAGAGACTGTCTTAATCAGATTTTTCTAGTAGATATTCTTTCATCTACTCCCTGATATCTTTACAAATGACAACTTTGTTTCTTCTATCATATTAAGATATCACCTCTTGCCATTTTGCAATAAGCACCGCTGGGGCAAATGCTGTAAACAGCTTGGCAGCAAATGGAGGAGGGTAACCTCAGCCACCTGGAGCATCTGCCTTCTCTGGATCTGTCACACTCTCAGGAGTGTTGTATCAGCCACAATCACCATTTTCTGTAATAAGTTAAGCATCGCTTACTTCAGCCCTCCTATATCGCACTGTACAGGCTTTACCTCACCTTGAAATGAGAGGCTTTAGAAAGAATCTAATGCAAAGCCTTGTGCCTACAGCTGCACAGCTGGTTTGTTTCCCAAAATAAACCTTGCTTCATATTTTACAAAACATCTTTAGATAGAGAAAGTAGGGAGTTTTGACATTTAGCTTACTGTAGTCACTGAAAATCTCTTTCTCAGTTTTGCTTTGGGTTTTGTTTGCTTATTTTTTTTAAACCAGGTTCCTCAACCGAAATGTCTTTGATAGCTACACACCTAAAGATTGATCCAGCTCAGGAATCAAAGAAGTAGGACATGGAAAGACAGTTCTCACATTTCTTTCTATTTCCAGGGTCCAAAGGAATAGACTATACGGATTTTTACCCAAAGGACTGCAGAAGACAAGAAATTCCAAAAGAAGCAATTTAAGGGATGAGTCAACAAAGCAGTACACAGCGTCTAGACAACAACTCCAGATACTGCAAGCTAATATGAAACAAACAAACTAAAGGCCTCTTCATTTTCCTGACAGTTACATGACATATCCAACTTCAAGATGTAAGCATTTCAACATTCCATTTTGCACCTGTGAAAACCACACTGCACTGAAGAATCCTTACGTAACTAATACAGCACTGCAGGCGTTGATTTTTTGTCATTCACAAGTATGATCACTGGGATTCAGAGCACATTTCTCAGCCATGGTACATATCGAAAAATTACCTCTCCCCTCAACGTCAGACAATCTTTTGCACACACAGTCCAAAACCACACACAAAAATATAACCTCAGTAATTATCACCTCCTGATGCTTCTCTGCCATGTCTTCCCCTTACTTCTGACTGTCTACAGTCAGCAGGCAATTCTTTGATACCATTCACCCATTTGATAAGGAAAAAAAAAAAAGTTTACCTTCACTTTAGAAAGATTAGACAGAACTACAACAAGAACATTTACCTCTCTGAGCTCTAGTCAATACACAGTCCTTCTAATCTATCAGAATCATATTCCTCATGCAGTATATACCAGCTCAGACAATAGCTTTCATAAGCCAGGGGAACAAAGATTTGGTGCAATTTTGGACATGTTGCTCGAGCAGTGCAAAAGCCCTCCTGCAACTTTGGGGAAAAAAAAAAAAAAAAAAAACCACTTTGTTCAACTTGCGTCTAGCTAGGAACCTGCTTCTTCAAACCTTTTTGCTCTTTCCTTTTTATTGCCTGAAGTTATAATTCATGCAGGAGGTACTGTAAAGAGGTGGCTTATATTTGAGTAACAACTGGATTGTGCCTAGGAACCAGCTGGAGTCTGGGGTATCTAGCCCAGGATGACAGTTTGCTTTCCCATGGCTACTCTCCTCCTGTGTTTCTGTGCTGGACACCTACTCTCAACTTGCTGTGTAATGCCAGGATCTAACTTCCTTAACCGAAATGTCTGTAACCACTGGACACCATCACAGAGCTGTACTGAAGATGGTGGGTATTTCTTAGGCCCATACACAGAACTCTTTCACGTGCATGTAGGTGTTCGAGGGGTGCCTGCAACATATTGGGAGTAAACAAATGATTGAAACTGCATCTTTTGATATTCTACATTGTTATGCCTAACTCATTCTCAGTGCTTCATCAATGGGAGTAATGACTAGCATTCCACAAATACAGAATAACAGCAGAGCCTGTCCACAAAACCAACATTACAACTCCACTGACCTGTGGCTCACCCACTGAGACAGAAAAGCAGCTCAATGAATGATGGGATTTTATTTATTTTAAAATACTGCTAGAACATGAGATGAAGAAAACATTCCTGGATGAAAAACTAGGGCATTTGACTCCATGCTGCCAACTACTCTCAGAGCATTGTGTTTGCACTCCTCTCTGCACAGCAAAATGTCTCTTGGAAGCATTTAACAGGGATCCCTGCCAAGAATGCACCTGGGCTTAAGCCAACAGAATTACATACACTTAAGGACGCATATCTCCAGCTCAGAAGCCAGGTGTATATATGCTGGAACCATACAGCAATGCAAGTAAAAATTCTAACACAAAAACTTCCTAGCATAGGCATCACAACTATGTTAGTTATCACAAATGGTAATGATCACACAGATCATTTATTTCAGCCATGGCCAGCTAAACAAAACAGACAAATAAAAAACTTAATCAGAAAATGGAATCAGTCCCTAAACAGAAAATGACAAAAAGTCTGTAAAAAGCATCAAGCTCACAGTTATAGAAAAAGCATTTATAAAGAATGGATTGAAAGAGATACTTGACAGTATCTCTGGATAACAATCTGGAGTTCACACTGCATGCAAAAAGAAAAGGCAGCCCCACAACAGTGTTATGCGAATTCTGCATTTCAGGTAAAACAACTGGTAATTGCTAATTCTTCTTAGTAGCATGCTGAATTATGTATTTATACATACACCTTAAATATGTATTTTAATTTCACCTTTTCAACTGCGTAAATTACCACTACATATCCCAGTCTTCTCAAATATCTCTGATTTTTTAATTAACCTAATATCATTTCAAACAGACAGTCAGAACACGAGTAACATATGATTCATATTCAGAAGGAAACGCACCTGCTTTTCAATGACCTTTCTAATTGATGGTTTGTTTTACCCTTTCCATGACGTTAAAGCCAATTTGGGTCACACTGTTTTTAGCTAGCGAGGAGTCCTTTCAGCTCACAAATAATGTATAAAGGATTGCTGTGCTGTTGGTTTGAAGGCCATACTTAAATGCAGCTTGGTGAATAGAATACATTACCCAAACACATCACTTTACTTCAGATATGCATCATCCCACCATGAGTTTCCATCAGACAAGGTTTTACCAGGAATGTTTGATTTAAAGTCATGTCTCACCATTTCACAGCCTTGAAACTATGTCATGATTGAGGGAGTGCTACCATATGTTAAACACAACAGTTTATTTCTAACATTACATACAACAGAAGGAAAACAAATAAAGAAACAAATGTTTTTTGAACCTTAGATATCCTCCAATAAAACCGCAGCAAAATGAAGTGAAACTATGAAGGAAGTCTTCTCTGACCTTACACTCCTGACACTATTGCATCTTCCAGGAACAAGTAGGTAAGCAAAAGGGTCTGCTTCAAAGATGGTTCATCACCTTTCTACTCTCAATACATAGTTTTTTGTAGCTTTTCCAGGACACGTACCTTCAGATGGCTGAAGCTGTTATCAGAGACCTGACATTCACTTAGCTACTGAAATACATATACAACATAATGTATATCAGCTAAAGCTTTCAAACACACTGTCTAATACAACTAAAATATGACTTCTCACATTCAAAGCAAATTCAAATTTCTCAATGTTACCACCATTAGCTTGAGTGGTAGACTATCGATAAATCCTACACATCTTCAAAGAACAAAAAAATCTTCCTTCTGGTTCCAGTCATATAGATCTTATACACAGAAGCTAGCTCCTTCTGACATATACCTCTAAATTTACTGATATACCTACCGAGTGTCCCATGTCTGCCATGCTTCCTTTACTGGGTGTGCTAACTCACACTTTAGATCAAAAAAATACAAAACCATGAAAAACATAGCCTTCAATTGTGGTTATGTCATCCATTTATCAATCTTAAACCATTGCTTCATCAATTTAAAGACTCTGTATTCTAGTTACGGGAATCCCTTTACAGCTATAAGAAGAAAGATGCTTTAAAGATTCATGTGTGAAAGACAGGCGGTTGAGCTGAAAGCTGGCCTAAAGCCACCAGCTCCCTGAGTCAGCAGGGAACCCTAGGGCAAAGCAGGTGCTTGTTTTGTAGAACCATATTTACACATCCATACAACACATCCCAGGTATCCTGAATCACTTTGAATGTACCTGTACCCTCTGAATTACAGACATTTTGGAAAGGAATGGACAAACTATACATGAAAGAGGCTAACTAGCAGGATTAGCGTGGGGCTCTAAGGCAGGTTTTTCTTGTATTACCTCCCCACATATATTGTCTGCACTTTTTGCTGAATGTCAGGAGGCTTGGGAGCTTAGTTCTGTTCAAAACAAATAACCCAAAGGCTATAGGCAGCAAAATGCAGTACTCAAATTAATTCAAGATGATATGAAAAAAATCATGTCCTAGTTCATCCCCAATTCATTAGAAACAATGCTGACAACTAGAAACTATGGGATTTTATTATACAGTGATTTAAGTACATCCATAAAAAGCTTTAGGAGTTTTCAGAAGCTACTCAAAGCACATTTGTTGACAATTGGGTTTAAATTACTTTCTATTATAGCAGAACAGACACGTATTAAACAGACACTGTTATACACTAATTATTGGACAGTCTCTGGAAAACAAGTGGTTTCAGTGATTCAACGTGCCCTTTAATGGTTATTTCTTTTTTTTCTTCCATAAAAAAAAAAAAAACAGCTTGTCAATTATAATCTCACCCATACTAGCATCATCCAACTTGCGTTAACAATTCACTTTATTTCCACCAGTAAAGTATAAAGGTTTACTAACGAACTTGCTAAACAGAAAACTATCCCTGGGTTATTTAAATGAAATTCAATTGCAATAAATACAGACCAAAAGAATACATAAAATCTGCTTTTTAGAGAACCTAATCAAAGTACTATACGGAATCCTATAATATTCCTTCCTTATAACTTAAGGTAGACAAGGAACCAGATCTCTGAGAGAAAAACAGAAAGGTGGACCAATGGAAGAGGCTGCCAGGAGCAGATCTTGAAATGGAAAAGATTTGAGATAAGGCTGAAAGGAATCAAAGAATCACTAGTAAGATACATTTTAACAACTTATGGTCCTATGGAAACGCATGTCCTCAGTGACTTGGAAACAAAGCAAATCTTAAAAATCCAACAACTTGAATTAAGTAGAATTATTTAACAAGAATTCCAGTGAAAAGCAAGCATCCAAATTCAGGTCTAATGTGTCAAATAGATTCAGAAAAAACAAAAGGTGACCTTGAGCTTGCATCACAGAAGATAGGTGGAGTAAATATTTTTCATTTACCTTCCTCTGTAATTAATTAAAAGTGTCCACTGGAAGCAAAATCAGACACATCTCCAGTCATTTAAAAATTTCCATGTTTAATATAAGACTATCTTTCAGTTAGGAAAAGGCAGTTATGGAACAGCCAAAACACGTATCTTCACTGCAGAGAAAATTTCAAGAAGATTGAATTGAAAAGATTACAATTTAAAGCAAGTATTTCTTAAAGCAGCATATCGTATTTCTTATTACAAAAGAAGAAGCTGTTTCAGCAAAGTTTTACCTTTCTCACAATGACTTCCTGTGAATCCAGACGGGCAGACACATTTGTTAGGGGCTACACAAGTTCCACCATATCTGCATCCCTCTTCACAGAATGCTGAAAAATCAAAGGAACATGTGATACTACTTAATTTTTTTCAGCCTATTATACATTTGCAAGCTACTAAGAAAAGCATCCTAATTCTAAGCAATTAACAGAATTCAGCATATTAAAATTCAATCCACCTGCAAACACAAAGAGAAGTTACTCACTTAAATGATATGAGGAAAAATTTCAGATTACACCATAGGCAAACTATCTCACCAATAAAAGATTAATAACCATCTGGAAGAAGAAGAGAGGGAAAAATACAGCATGCAATTTTAATGGGGCTGATCTTTCAATTATACCCAATTTGAGTATTACAATTACAATGCTCTGGTGATCCACAGATAACAGGCTGGTCAGATGGTATTAACTACTTGTTTCTCACTTCTGTCAAATAATACACTTCATTGAAATGTCTGTAAATGTAGCCTTTTTTATTTTTTTTTAAATTATTTGTAAGTGTAAATCACATTTTCTGGAATCAAAAAATTAATTAAGGGGAGGCTTATGACTGAAAATAGAGAAGGGGTCAACCACAAAACAGCACCTCTATCGAAGTGTGGTTCTTGTCAAAAATGCACAAGTACTCCAGAAGTGCACTTGTCAGATATCTAAGTGTCAAAACAAATGATGGATCTCAGCTTTTCTAGCAAGCAGTGTGGTGTTCCTCTCACACATGTAAGTTTAGCAGGAAGCCCGCTAACTGTGCAAGAAGTATGCTTGAAATTTAATGCTATTTTTTCTTCCCTTTTGTCGCATGTGTATAAGGAGAGGAACTAGGGTAAGAAAGGAAACCGCAAGCATCAGGGCATGATCAATTTTGCACTGTTAACGCCCGTAAAAACTTTGCTGAGGCTAAGCTCAGGCCCTGTACCCACAAACACTCTCCCAATCCTCTCCTAGGTATATATTGAACTTCACAAGTTACTCAGTGGGATTAACTGCACTTATGAGGGAAGTTAAAATTAATATTTAAACAGCAGCTCTCTGCATCTAAGCTAATAACAGAATCGCAAAGTGTTTTCTGCAAGCTAAAATCACAGATGGAGTGTTGGCAAAGAGATGTTACAAATGCTATGAAAAAGCTTAAAGTGCTAGATAACAGAAGAAATGTTTTAGATTTATTTTCCAACGCACTAAAAAGAAAAATAAAGAGAGGAAAGTACTGAGGATTAGGAAGAATCTTTTGTAACTGTTAACCACTTAGAGGCAAAAGAGCACATCATTATACCTTGACTGAACTCACAGACCGCTATGCTCTAGTATAATTTGTAGCATGTCATACTGTTTTATGGAGAATAACACGGGGAGAGGAATGCTGAAGTGTTTTAGAGAAGATGGTAGTAAGAGAACATAAGCTCTCCTACGACTGGTGCAAGGCAGTGGTGGGAGAAAGTACTGTTCTTGCCCACTAACACTTCCTGCTCATTGATGTGGGCACTCCATGTGAGAATCTTCTGAAATGTGTCTATTTTGAAACCGCTCAAAAGAGAAATATGGTTTAAGAAAAACATTTTGTCATTTTTTCATATAAATATTTGTAGGAAAGTATAATTTTGCACAAAGCTGAAAGTAACTAGTATGAAATACAGCTGAAAAATTATGAAAAACATGATAAAATTTAAAAGGTGCCTTCTGTAGCTCTTGAAAAAACACTCACTTCTGGTCTCGGCATTCTCAGAGGATGTGCAAGTTAAATTCTTCACCTACATTTTTTCTGGTTTGAAAACAAGAGGCAGCAGAGACTATCTTGAATTAGTAATAAATTTCTGGATGACTACAAAAGAATTAGAAATTGTGGCAGAGCAGATATAAAGGGAAAATATATATATATATATATATATATAAAATCAGCTTCACTGACAAAAAGGAATAGTTTCTCCATAACATATGCCACACTGAACTGGGAAAAAACTACAGCGTTCTTAAAATAAAAAATAAAAAGAAGTAAGATGAGGGGAAAAAAAGAGTTTGTTGTCTATAATAATCAGTCGTGTCCACCAAAAGTCATCAGAGCTGTAGGGAGACACATTTACTGATGGGGAGGGGTAAGAGGGCTTCACTCACACACCTTGCCACCATAACCGATACTGCAAATTTACTAATGTGAAATGTTTGCTTCTTACAATAAATCCTTTCCATAGGCATGCACAGTAAGCTGGTGTTTTCTTCTGTTCTCTTTTAAGATAAATAAGATAAAAAGGTTTACGAGGTGGTATTGGCTATTTAAGAGATTTTCTCGTTAGTCTAAAAACTATGTTGCCTGCAGCAGCCAGGTCTCAACATCCACAGGCACAGCCAGCTATGGCGTTCACATCTGGGAGAGAAAGACTGCAAGGCCATAGGTCAAAGCTCTCTCTGTCCTTCTATTCCTTCCTGCATATCCAAACACACCTCTTGTACATGTATCCAAATGTGCTAGCATTTATTAAGCATTTTGAAATTCACCTCTCCTTAACGTGTCACACAATAACAGTAGCAATGTAGAAAAGAAAACAAACAAACAACTAGGGATCACTGTATTACAAGTTCCTGTGAGAAGGGACTCTGCTGCCCAAGTGCACAAGGAATCACTGAGTCAGTAGCCTGTCACATGGATGTAAGAGGGGGGATGGAGCTGGCGAAGAAGCTGGGCAATGGCTGTAGAAGAAAAGAACTGAATGCTATTTTTCAATTTCTGCAGAAGCTGAAAAGGCCTCTGCAATCCAGACCAGCTGTTCTGAATGGTTTCTCTTGGTTCCTCAGGCTTTGGTGGATTTTGTGGAGGAGATTATTTCTTACATTTTTATGCAAGAAAATAAAATGCCAAAGAAAACAACCACAATTATCCCAAACAGCTTTCCTAAAAACTCTCTAATTCCTGTATTGTAGGTTTGCAGGAAGTGGGAATGTCAAAAACACAAATCTCCAAACATCGTTACAAAATCAAAATGTTTGTCTAAGGCCACTCTCCTTAATTGCCAGGAAAAGAGCCTACAGTATTATAAAGCAGCACTGATAGCACAACTCCAAATTTTAAGAATGCTCAAAGCCTCTCACGATAGGAACCCAATTTCAAACTTCACTCATTTGAACTATTTTCTCTAATAGGTTTCTGCTGCTAGCTGAAACGTTTTAGAACATTTTATCAAAAATCACTCTTTTCCAACAAAGATATTTTTCCTTTATCCTCTCAGTAGGAGAGATTAATTAAGGAAAATCTTTACAACACTTCTGTACCTCTGCCTTATTGATGGACAAGAGGACCCAACAGGGAGCAGCTCAGTGACCGGATAGTAAATCAACTGGAGTGCCCAGGCTCTCATAAAACTACCTGCTTTAGTGCTTATGCTTTGTCATACATCTTATGGGCTGTGGGGTCTAAGACTTGCACTGTGGTTTAGACCCTTCAAAATCAAAACGCTGTTATTGGGGGGAAGGCCCCAACAATACCACAAAACTACCAGTTATAAACTTCAACTGCAGGCTCCCTCCTACTTAGAGCAAGTTAACAAAGAAAGATAAATCATGGTTGGATCATACTTTTTTTAATGTATTGCCCTAAATAGATCCGATCTCAAAGTATTTGCAGGCTTCTTCCTCCAAAGTAAAAGCCTTTTTCATATAAAGACCTGTCCTCAATAGACAATTTCTCTGCAGAGTTTTATTTTTGAAGTATTTCCTCCTCAATGGTGGATCAGAAGAGTATGTAATCAGCCAAAATGAGCAATCTGCTGGATTCGCCATTTTTGTGAAATGTTGGAGGGACAGGGAAGTCTTACTGCGCAGCTCCACAAGGAGCAGCAGGAATACGCCCCCAGACTTGGTACCATGCTCCTGCACACCCTCAAGTTGAATGCCCACTGTCAGCATATTTACAGGATACAGTCTCTTTTCCTTTGTCCAGTTAAATTCAATTATCTGCTCCCCAAGTTAGAGCATTATGGACATCCTCAGGAAGAAAAAGAAGCATTTAGCAGTGCTAGAGCCTCTTTTCATGAAAGGTGTGGAATTTGGCTGTCGTTCTTGTAAGTACTTTTTGTTTCTTTCCTGGATCTAGGCACTAATGCATAAGAGAGCCAGTATGAAAGCCAGGCTGCTATAGTTTCAAATATGCAGTACTGTCATACTATAATTTTTATGCAGTACTACATAAAAAATAAAGAAAACATACCATACCTTGCACAAAAGGAAACACAGCAATACCAAAAACACAACAAGAACAATAAAACCTCTTGTGCCACATATCACAATGAAGAGAAGCTATCAATTAAAGAAAGAAAACAGTGTTATTTAAATATAATTTTTTGTTCAAATACAAATTCATATAAATTAGGCATTTCCATGTATCAAAACCATACATATTACTGCATTAAGTTCAGTTTATCAGAGATTAACCAGTTACTTTCCATACTCAAGGTATACTGTAAATTGTCAGGACACTTGCAGTGTGGGGTAACTGTTAGCCTACTTTGTAGCAGCAATTGCAATGTAGCTCAAGGTGAGACTGTGCCCTCTAGGCAGCATACGAGATACCAGTTTCTATAGTGCAGTAGCACTTTTTTGCATTTTGACCCCTACATACTGGGTGCTCACATTCATGCAAAACTACCTGGTACCTTGCCTCACAGGCACACGTCAGCTTCACTGTGTAAGCACCTACAGCGAAGAGAGGAAAACGTTCTTCATGATCAAACAGAAGCAGGTATAATGCCAGTGCTGCCCTATAATTAAACCTACAGCAGTTTTCTAGAAGACTTCAATTCAGTGGGACTTCAGCCTGACACCTTCCACCTTCACTTCAAAGATTGTGCATTGGTACAGAGAGTTGGGGGGGGGGGGGGGGGGGGGGCGGGGAGAGCATCAGCAAATACATCCTTTTCAGGTACCCACTGCAGGCTTTTGCTCAGCGCTGTGTTCCCTACCCAAAATATAGACCACAGTTCCTTCTGGTCACTGCCTCAGCAAGCATTAATCCTCTCTTGACGTTATCATTGCTCTCCTTGTACATCAGGAGGTGTCTGGGGACTGCTATGCTGTGCAGTATAAAAGAGAAAGGCAAAATTTCTTGTGCTTTTCAAATACTACTTTTACTGATTTATCTTCAACAGGGTGGTCAGTAAAATGACCATGAAGTCCGGGGATATTTGTCTAAATTCAAGGATTATATGCACGTCAAGTGAAAAAAACGACATTCAGGACAGGTGAGAAAGGGGTCAGGCATGGACTGCCCAGGTAAACAAAAACGTACTGGCTTTGGAAAAGAGATGGGCTAGCTGAACCACACAAGCAATTCGATAATCAATTGATGGAAAGACCACAATTTCATTAGCTGATTGAATTTACTCAGCCAAGTACACACAAGGTCGTAGTTGATAACAATCCAACTATGTAAGCCAAGTACCAGAATAATCAGATGATGCCAGTTGCTGAGGTAGATGTAGAGGACAGCTGAGAAAGGAAGGAAAAAGCACACAAACAAAATAAGGGAACAGGAGAGGTTCTGCTCTTTTTCCCTGTACTCAAGTGTGACACTATCATTTATAAAAGTACAAAACTTTTGGTTCAGTGAACTGCAACCGTTCAATGAAGGGTGTGACCTATTTAACACAAAGTCTGCCAAATGCCACTGGAGTCCTTTTACAACTGGCTGGAGTCAGAGAAGGACATATCTGGTGGGAACAAACTTTGGGCAAAAGAACCTCCTGGAAAATTTTCATCCCACATGTTGGAGAAGAAAGGGGAGCATAGGTCAGTATGGCAATCAGCATGTGAATACATCTGAGACTGGAAGATAACTCCTTAGCTGAGCAGTTCATCACATTTGCGAGTGACTCCCAACCCAATTTGCACTTTAGATTTTATACATGGTATGTATGAGGGCTAGTTCACTCCTGGAACAACCTGTAAGTCGTAGGCCTTCTAATAGCTGATTGTAAAATTACTATTCCTGATTTATATTTATAGAGATTGCACATACAAGAGGTATACATAAATGTAATTAGCATAATGCCCACCTACTGTAGTCTAATCCTGGCAGTACAAAACTATTACTTACAGCTAAGTATGAACAAAGATCAACGACCTTGAAATTAGGGTTTGGAGAAGTGTTTTTTTCAAAGCACTCAGAAAAGCATGAAGTTCTTTCAAATTTGTGAGGCAACACACACTAACAGTCCAGGGAAACGGCCAACACAGAAAAGTACCTGGAAAGACTGTAAGTAATAATGAACGTATCACGAAGAAATGATGGCTAAATACTGGTTTTAGGCATACACACATCTACTGTGTGTGCACATGTATGACTTTGTGTGTGCGCATATATTTCCATCTGATGTATTTATCAAAATGGTGAACTAATGTTGTAGACACTGGCATTAGGCTATTTAGGCTGCTTAAGCAGTCAGTCTTTTCAAGAACCCAGTACTTTGTCACACAGCACTTCAAAAATTAAGACTGAAGTCAATTTGGAAGCCTGAGCATATCTCTCAGAAAACACTGAACTCTTAGAAGCAGGCCCTTTCTTTGCTGTTACATGATGTTAAATTCTCTTGCTGCTTAGTGTTTTGCTTGACTGACACGTCATCAAGTTGCGGCCATTTGTACTGAAGAAGCAGGCCATTCATCTGGATGCTTTGCAGGGTGAGATCAAGTGCAGTTTGGCTGGAAATGCTGGTGCTTGGTGGTTGGTTTTTTTTGTTTGTTTGCTTCTCTGTGGTTGGTTGGTAGCATTTTGTTTTTCTGAAGAATGAAACATCAACTCCTTAAAATTAGTACAATGAATCACAGTAATAAATACTAATTGTTTCTTTTGTATTACTCCAATAACAGGACTTACTTTTGAATGCACAAGTTATCCACCATGATTAATAAAATTTTCACCTAAAATATTTTCTAAAGAACAAGATGGATGTTATTAAATTAATTCAGAAAAAATGTCAAACAAACAGATATGTCCATTCTACCTATTGGTGAAATACATATATGAAATACTTATTGATATCAAGTTTATTTTATGGCTCTGAGGACAGCTATGTGACAATTTTCTAAAATGTACATAAGATCAATAGAAACAGTAAAAGACAAAAGTAATATAGTAAAATTTGTTCCTGTGTTATATTATACTTTTGAAACCATCTCTCACATCCTCGGATGATTCTGTGCAAAGTAAATGTTGTTGCCACTTTACTACCCTGCTTCCTCAAGGCTAGACTCCTCAACATTTTTAGTGCACCATTTTAAGTCAACTGAATCTGTCTGTCTAGTAACCTAATACTAAGTACGAAAAAATAGGGTGGAAATCTTCTTCCAGAAACCAACTAAACATCTTTAAAAATTCAGGTCAACAGTCAAAAATGTAAAACCAAACTGAAATTTGCTTTGAAAAATGACAGGTGACATACCATATTACTGGAGTTTTTCTTTGAAACACATAAAAAAAGTGCAGTTACTAGAGCAAGATACTCCTCTTCAGCAACACCTAACTGGGAAAACTAAGGACAATAAATTATCACAACGCGGAGCAGTTCTTTTTTTCCCAACACACAGCAGAAAAAGAAAGAGAAGATGCAAACCTTCTGACCTGCTTCCACTGTGGCTGTGATGATATGGCTCATTTTCTTTAGAAATCAGTTATGCTTAATCAATCTCAAATTAAAGATAAAGAAGCATGTTCTAGAAGCACAACAGAAGCATTTTCCCTTGCCTAATCTGTTATCACAGCCTTAAGGAGATTTTGATTCAAATCCCATTGAACTCATTGAAAAAAAAAAATAAATGGATACAATAAGCAAATAGGGTCAGTTAGGCCCTAGTGCAGTATGTGTAATATTCAAACAACGTAAAAGTAGTTTTCTATCTGTGTATGTTATGCAGTTCTTTGGATATTAGCCTTCCATTCCAGATACCTTCAGCATTGGATTCTACCCATGTGTAACAGGTATACCGACTAAACTCATTCTTCGTGCATTCCCTAGTACAACTGACTGGGGCCTTCACCAATAAAACATAGAACTATTTACTGTAAGAAACAGTGTGAATGATAGTCTATATAACTTAAATGAAAAGCTACTAGCAACCTCAAGTAACTGTGTTATTATAAAGACTGGAATGTTGAATAGTTGTACAAAACATTCCTAACATCAGTAAAACATAATTTTAGGATATCTGTCTGTATGAGGATTGCTGTGTTTTGAAATTGTAAAGAAGCTTTAGAAAGAGCATTTTTACTTGTGACTGAAAGTGAGCTTGTTGTTCTACTATGTTAGATTCAGAAGTATTATTTTGAAGGCTGCTGGAATCTTACTACGAGCATAACAATTGAAACTGAAAACAAATACTTGGCTTGATAGCTGAATGCTATCAATAATCCCTTGTTTTACTACTGCACATTCTGTGCAGCAATCTGATAGTGACAATATTGAAAGGAAGAAGAAAATATGATATAAAACAACATTGGTTTTTCTGGTGAATCAAAGATATGCAAAGACATAAAGAGATTAAGAGATGTTAAGCAGTAACTTGAAACAAGCACATTTAAATTTAGGCATTATCTCTCATTGTCCTAACATTATACTTCTGGTTATCTGAAAGTAATGTTTTCAGCGCTACCTCTGAAAACATTTTTTAATGGGCTTTTGCACCATCTTTTAAATCTCACTCATTTTGCCAAGCAACTCCACCCACAATAAAATACCTTTTTTCAAAGGATGATTGTGTTCTGTTGAACAACACAGGAAAGATGGGACTTGTCAGTTCCAGAGATCAGAGTCCTCTGATTACAGGAAGGACTCACTCTGCCTGTTTGTTTTCTTTCAGTTTGAAGCATTCAGAGTTCAGCCACAATACCCATCCAGTTTTTACTCTTTATCAAGAAAGATGCCATGTTAGATATAGATGGTTTGCCACTAAGGAAAGGAAGTTAATCTCCATTTACAAAATTTAGCTTACCTTGCAGTATCTAACAGATAAAGGTCTATATTAACTAAAGAGACTGCCAAACTGGCAACCCAGAGATGAAAAGCTCCGTATCCCATTAGCAATACTCTAGGGCTTTCTATCTCATTCACATGAAGTTTATATTAGGGAAAGCAAGAACGATAAATAAAACAATGAAAGAGGAAAAAAGAAAAAAACACAAAGATTCAAATACACTGCTAAAATATACCACAGTAAATAATTAAATCTCTTAGGTATGGTAACTTTTGCACTCTTTTGCACTTCTTCTGACCTTTGCATTTGTTGGATTAAAATGAGAATGCAAATAACTATTAATAGGACGGAATTAATGTCAGTGCTAATCTGCATTTTAAATCAGAAAGTTTTTCAGTACCTAAAATATCACCACAAAAGCTGAGTTTTCTCAAAAACAATGTAGATTTTTAGCAATTATTTTAATTTTCTCAGTGGCCAAAGACCTGTTCATGCTACCATCTCAGTTTACCTTGAGTAGTCTTACCAGGTAAGTTTTATCCTGAGATGCAAGACTTACCAAAAGAAAAGAGAATAAATTTAGGTATCTGAGAGAGCCACCAGATTCTTTAACAGTGAAAAAAGAAACACTAAAAACTTGTCTGAAAAATCACTGAAAACCCTGGTATTGTTCTCATAGTTATGCAGAAATTCCAGTATAAAGGCAGCTCAAGCTGGTGTGACAGCAGGTGTGATATGCATCACCATCAGGCTTATAGTCATCATAATACATTGCTTTTACATAATTCCTTTCATCTCAAGCTTTTACACATTATAAACAATTAAGCTTTACAACCCCCCAGTGAGGTAGATGCATCAAGAACCTGAACCTGCTAGGCACTTTTTTTAGGAAAGAGTTAAGTACAGAAATATAATTTAATAAAGTACACATTTAACAAGTAAAAGCAGAACAGCAAATATAATCTGTGTGCGTAAGATTTTTGGCTGAGCCAAGAGCATTGTAGAAACCCAAGGGGCTACACACTCTGGTAGTGTCAATTAGTAAAACTAAATCAATTTACACAGTGACTTAGAATTTACTCCCTACTTTCTTAGGCAACAAGACTCTGAGGAGTACATTTCTGTGACAATTTATAAGAGCACACTGTTGACTTGTGTTCTTACGTATACACATAATCACACAAATATTTTAGTTAATTTCTAGGAAGTATGCACAATGCTGACTTCAGTTTCTGCCACCTGCTTCCTCTTTCCAATATTTTTCTAGAGAGACCTCATTGGGTACTAAAAGGTAGAGGAATTATAAAAGGACATGAAGATAAAATGCAAATCCTTGGTTGGTTCTTACAGAAAAATGTTACTGTGGGCACAAGTCTAACTTCAATGTCTCTGTATCAACCGCTCTGTATTTTGCTGTATGGACCCCATCACAATTTTGCGGGCTTCAAGAAAAATCCAATAATGAAAAAATCTGTAACTGGACTGGATGTGCTTTAAAGGTGATAGAATTTTTCAAAGGTGCACAGGAGTTCAAGCTTGGTGTGTCTGGCTGAAGTTTTCTTCCCCGATGTACGCAAAACATTCCACATAGTGTGTGTTTGCCTCACAACCTGTCAAGAGTGCTTCAGTAGTGCCACAGAGCATATGCTGTATAGATATTTTTAGTACTTTGGATTAATTTAGAATGCTAAGGTTCAACATAAATGTGAAATATCTTTCTTGTGCTATAAGCTGCTAACAGTGCACACGATATTTTTAATGTAAAAAAAAAAAAAAAAAAAACAAAGCAGCATAAATGGCAGCTGTAATCTTCCTATCAAGCAGTATGTGTTCCCAATGGAATATCTTTTCAAAACAGATTTCCAGTGCCACCTTCTTATGATACCATTTCACAATATTTAGTTTACAAAAACTGACTAAAAGAATACTTGCTATATTGCTTGGCAATGCAACATTTAATTTTATGGTGCATAGAATGCGTTTTCTCTTAACAGATGTATCAGTTCCTCAGTATCATGACTAAATGCCTCATACCCATTAAGTGCTGTGTGGGGAACAAGCAAGGCTATGGCTTTTATTTTTGTTGTCGTAGCACACCCATCTACTGCTCATAACATCATGCCTCCCTGAATAACAACAAACAGCTTAGCCTGCTCTCAGCAGACTTGATCATAAGCACACTATATATATATATATATATATTCTTCATACATTTGGTGGTTATGCACAAAAAATTGTCCCAGCTACACAACCTAAAGCACGTAAAAATTACAAGAGTAATGGAAATGTTTTGTAAATAATAAATTACTAACAAACATAAACTTTAATATTCAAAACTCTTCCACAATATGAAATTAGGTCTTCAGCTTGGGAGGGGTTAGCCTCTTTCGTGAGTTAGACATTTCATCTATTCATGTCCTGACAAGAAATTAAATTTTATTCTACATTGGAAAGCCTTAGAGAGAATATAATGTAATTGTAATATTCCTTGACTAAATTCAGAGAAAATCATGCATGTGTTTCACACCTCTCAGAGATGAATGGCTTTGGGGACTCTCCAAAAGCCGCATAGCAGCCATACAACTGTGCAGCCTATTGCAGACATCATACCAACAATCAGGCGTAAGAAGTCGTTCAAGAGAAGAGAAACTAGCATGTTGGACAACCTAGAAGTTCTTCTTTGTTTAAGTTGTGATGTGAAAGAAGGTAAGGCTTGTTAGTTTTTCCAGCTTCCTCCTATGCCCGACTTCCATAAAAGATAGTTTTGAAAACAGTTACTCTTTCTGCACATGCATGTTTTCATTCTCAATATCCCTCACACTAAGGGTTTCAGCAATCTGATACCAGCAACTCTGGCAAATAATGAGCTCCCAGATTTACAAGATGCAGTCTGAACCCCCTCACTTCACGCCCTTCAATGCAGCTTACTGGAGTCTATATAGGCTTCACCAAAATCTTTGTTCTAAAAACATTTTCAGAAAACATGTTTTCAATCTACAAGTATCATCTTAAAAGAACAAGTAAATGAGCTCCACAAAGCATGTGTTCTTTGAAGCAAGTCACAGATAGAAGGAGTGACTCCTGTCAGAATTAACTGGTTTAATATACGGTGGTTCAAGCATCAGCAGACAGATAGAGAGGAAATACAAGCAGATGAAAATTTAAAAATAAAAAAAAAAAAGTTAGATTTATGTATTGATGCAAAGGCACCTTCAAACATTTCAACATCATTGGGAGCAATCAGAACCTGGACAAGAAAGGGAACTACTTTCAAGTCCAGTTTGTTTTATATATCCAGTACAAACAAGGCTAAAGGAGAAGGTACCATGCAGAGCAAGGGTGCAACATTTTGGTTCTTACTTCCATATTAAAATGCCATTCATCAGGAATGGAAATAGAGCAGTGGAATGCCATGATTCATGAAATCATAATAAACATAATACACTATAGTATATTCCCTAGTATAGTATCTAGTCTTCATGTATCTCACTGGAAATCAGTGTATCCTAAGCATAATTCTAAATGACAGTCAGCTTAACACCAAAGCATATTGCTCAAGCCAAGAATGAGCTATATATGCATAGCATGGAGACAGATATCAGACACTACAGTTTTGTTTATTTTGAAGACATTCGTGTTTACAATTATACATGTGCTAAGCTCAAAACACACCTAATAATGCCAGGTAGAAAATGTAATCAAAGAACAAGCAATGTGAGTATTTAAATACCCTACTGCCTCACTAATACCAGCTCTAGAATAGTTAAGAAACCTCTCGAAATTGCTTCATCTTCATTCAAATAAAAATAAAATAAAACAAAAATGAAATCTTAAACTTAGAGTTTTCTCATGCATCCGGCTGAGAACAGAAGCCATTTCTGTTTAAAGACACTTTTTGAGTCAAATAAGGTTTGATCTTTTAAAAAAGGTATGGTTCCCCCAAGGAGCAATCAACTGGTCCGCTCTAACATACACTGACAAGACAAGTCAAATCGTGGGGAAAAGTAGCTCTCTGAAGAGCTTTGTGAAACTTTATGCGTGCTATTTTTATGCCATTGCTTGTTTGTTTTCCGAAATTCTCCGTACAGTTACTAGGTTTGTTCTACGCTACAAATAGTATTGCATACCAGAAGGAAATAAATCTCTCCTAGTGTATATAATCAGTCATTAATAGAAAATGACAATTACTGCTGATGGACAGAATCAGAATAACGGTGTCCTGCTATTACATAAACAGAAAGCAAGCTTCTAGTAAACCTGAGCATCATTCTTGTGTGCATTGCAGCTGACATGCTGTTACAAAGCCAGGGTTCTGGTGTTTGTACAGACACCAAAGAGGCTTAAGGAAAGTAAGGGACAGCAGACCTGAACCTTTAGAGAGAAAAATGTACTGCATAGGAGTGCACAGCCTGACAGGTGTGTGGTTTCTCTCTTCTGAATGGCAACCTGGAGTCTGAAACCATCTGTTTATCCACAGAATAGTTGGTGTCGGCAGCAACGCAAGATTTCTCAGACTGCCATGCCCATAAAGTGTACTACTGCAGACTATTGCATCTATCTAAAATGAACCTTTTAAACTGTGGTCTATGTGGCATGTCAGCCAGCACAGTAATTCTCAAGCTCTAGGGGGTTGGCAGAACATCAAAAACTATCGGATAAGATAAAGATAGTGCATTTCTTTCAGTGGAGTATCATATAAAAATAATACTGTCTTTTTGCAACTTATATTAAAAAGCTCTGCTTCTTCAGGATCCACAACATTTATTTAATTGACCAGCACCAGGGCCCTGAAATACACATTTAAGATATTAAGAAGTGGAACACTGATACTTAGGAGAGCACAGATTCCTGCCATTTCCAAAAGAAGCATAAAGGAATAAAATATTTCTACATCAGTTAGACACTCAAGAGGATTCAGTCTAGGTCGTTCACCTATTGCTTTATGTTTTGTTACTGTTGAATAAATCAACAAATCCAGCAACATAATACAATTTTTACAGTGACTTGTATCTGTCTTTATCTGTATTATGCCACTGAGAAGGTACTTCAGTGAAATGGGAATGTTTCCCAGAGCTGCATATGAAATTTGGTGAAGCAAATGAGATTATAAGACTTGCCATGTGCAAACTTGTAAGCAATCTGCGTCAAACTAAAAATGTTTTGGTGAACCAGAAGCAAGGCAAATAAACAAGGTACCCCATGGGAATGATAAATGCTCAAAAGACCCAGGCAGAATATGATGTTATTCACTCATGCAAAAGAACCATGCCGTAACTCAATATAACAACCCCCAAAATCATTTTGCAGCAAAGATACAGAGAGGTAGTTTCTCCAAGTTGAATCATCTTAACCACAGTCTCTAGCAGAAAAACATCACATATTGTTCCATGATACTTCAGTGTTTTATAACATATATGTCACCGATACAACTGTAGCAAGCATTGCTTTACACTAATAACTACAATTCAATGCTGCCAATGCTCAAGCAGAGGGCAGGGAGAGTTGGTATTAGGACCTGAAGCTACAGTATATATACCCTTCAAAAAGTGTAATAAAACTGACGACTTCCATTTGCTTTTTATAGCTGGCTCTTTTCTAAAACAAAATGAAACATGAAAATTTGGAAATTCTTTGACCCCTTTTTATGACATCTGGTAGCTCACAGAGATCAAATGACACTGAAATCTAACACATCAGCGTTTTGGTTGGGCACCAAGTAAGATCATACAGCTTAAGTTTGGAGAAGTTCCCTTCCCTCTTGTTGCAATCCCTGAGTTTTTTAACGTCCAAGAAAAAAAAAAATGTATAAAGATGTTTACTGATGAAAGGAAAGCTGAATGCCTTGTCAACTGGTTTCTAACGGCACTGCAATCACATCAGGAAGCCTTTCTAAACCTTTGCCATTTGATAGTAGGTTTTTTTTTCACCTCCCTGGACATTCTGTGACTCTACCTCTATTACTATGAACTTGTTTGCATACCTGTTAAGTAGTTCTTTATGAGAATATGCCTAATGGAGAAAAAAAAAGTCTGAATACAAGATTTTGCTAGCAGAACAGGTTTGAGAAGTCACTGGAATGAAAATATATATATATATATATATCCACTGGACGGTTACCCAACATGAAATTTTTATTTCCACTTGGCCAGGCTCTGAGATACGCCATTTGTGCTAATCAGAGTCCTTGGAGGAACTCCAGATTCTTTAACACACTGAAAATCCATCCTGTTGTTTCTCTTGTTTTAAATAGGCAGAGGCAACTAGTACATTATCATCAAGTGCACTAATTGATCCAAATGCAGTGTAAACTAAATTAATGGGGCTGGAAATGCTGGAAAAATTAAACACAGCATTCTTAATAAAGCTGAAAATAGCTTAATAAAGCTGAAGATAGGATCCAAGCATCCTAAGGCATGTTTATTTCTGTTTAAATAGATGTCTTCCTGTAGACTGTTATCAGCTCAGCAGGAGTCCTACAAGAGCGGCATTTTTCTCATTCTGTGCATTTTAAGTTAGGTTTCTGTGAAGTTCAGCCTGTCTGTAAAAGCTGTTGCCACTCCATATAAGAACTATAACTGTGGCAAAGTACTGCTAATATCCTGAGAGCAAGCAAGTTGCAACACTGAGCTGCAAATTCAATCTAAACCTTTATCTCTAAAAATGGAAGTTTACTGAGCCATCTTCCAGATAGCAAGTCACTGCACACAAAAGGAAGAGTGTATCTAAGGTAACAAGATGGAGTCAATCCTCATTAGAAAGATTTTCCTTTATAAAAGGCTTGTGGAAGTCTTTGGCTGGCAGCAAGGCACTGATTCCACCTTTTTTTCTCTGTTTCTGAAAAGGGCCCATCAGCATTGGCAGGTGTCACAGTGGATGGGGCTGAATAGAGCACTTCTTGGTAAACACGCTCTAAATTAGATGTGAGAGGACAAAGCACCCCAGACCCAAGAAAGAAATGGCCAAGGGGCCTCTTTGAATAGCATTTCAAATACAATCGTCTTGAGCTATTTCTAAAGAGAAGAAATGCCAGCTGGGCTTCAAGAGGAGTGAGAATCTCCAGCAGAAAGCTCTGCTCTTGCTCAAAGTGTGCAAGAGAAGGGACAGATGCATTGCATTTCTCCTTTCCAAAAGTTTCAGGAAGCACCGCAAAGCAGAAAGGAGCAGAGGAAGGAGAAAGCAGATGAAACAAAAGAAGCCTGGAAGTGTGAAAGTGTGGAAGTGTGGAAGAAGTGTGAAATTGTCAAACTACATTGAGAGGAAAAAAAAAAAAAAAAGAAAAAAAAAAACAGAGAGAGAGAGTACCCCTACATGCCTTAAATCTGATTGGCAATCACCAGAAAAATAGAATACTTTCGGCCACACAGAAATTCAGTCCACATCTTTTAATAGTTTATTTTATTAAAATCAGAGGTAGGTGCTTGCTAGCTTCGAAAGCCAGAAAAATCATAGAGAACAATTAACCTGCAACACCTAAAACTGTGCTGAAATGAAAAAACACTTATCTTCAGAAAAGACAAGAAGGACAAAGTCACTACCTTATTATATATGTGACATGCATAAGAATAAAACACGTCTGAAAGAGAAGTTTCATAAATACTACGAGTAAAGGGTGACCAGAACAGATATAAAACTATGGTCCTGTTTTTAATTCTAATTCTCAGCCCTACACAATATGAAAATATTTCAACCATAAAATTAAGGGTAAAAATATTGTTCCACTACTTCTAGCATTTACAAATTGATCACGGTTACAGCTCTTCAAGATATTTTGTAGCAAAGTTGTTACATGTACGTGTACTTCATAAACTGTCAGTGCAGATGCCACTACTAGTAACTGAAAAACAGTCTGTAGGTCTGGTGAGAATAACAAATATCAGCTACAGTGACTGAAACTCCAGTGACTTCTCTCCCACGTAAGCATCCGAGTTGGCAGCTCAGTCTAAGCTCATAATGCTTTTGAGTCCAGAAGGCTATTGCATGCTGTTTTCTTCTACATTTATGTCACTGGCACATCCCCAGCACAGATACAGTACTGTTTAGTTACTGCTTGGCCTTTTGCACATTTAATGATGGCCACAGATGTAAGGGGTGGCAATTCGAGTGGTGCAGTCCTGCAATAAAGCTAACATCATATATTTCTAATATGCATCATAGCTTTTCCCCAAAGCCTACTGCAGCTTTGATAAGTAGATGTATCACTGATGGATAAAATTTAACCTCTAAGTTAAATTTCAAGTGAGATATAAAGAATAAGATATTCAAGTTGAAAAGAGGAAGGCTAAATATTATCTATAGTAATCCACAGTATACCTTATTCTCTCCTAAAAGTTAGAAAAAAATCACCAGCCATATAGAAGAATCTTCAGAAGCGAGAAAATAATGTTTGCACAGAAACATGCTTGTTAAGGACTTTTAAAACCATGTTCAAGACTAGCTTTGCCTGCCTACAAGAGCATGTAACACATACCTATCAGTAACCAAGAGGTCACCATGAACAGGGAATCTATAAGTAAGCCTGTGGATAGGTGGAGGGGACACAGAGCACAATACCTGTTGTATACCTGGTCAGAGGTTGTCGTCTCACTGTTAAAATACATAAACCTCAGAATTAAACTGAGGGATTAAACAGAAGAGCAAATTCTCTTAGTGCTAGATAATGTGAAATGACCTCTAATATACTGAAACAACGAAAACAACAAAAAAGCCTTACAGCAAGATGAATTTCAGTGAAGCTGAAACAAGAGACTCACTCAAAGTAAAACAGAGTACAAAGTAGTATAGCCAGGCTAGTACAGATCTAGGTTGGTATTCTGATATAGCCTTTTAAAAATAGCAAATTAGTCACAAATGACTGCTCAGCCCAGTTCTAAGTATTCTGCCCTACCAGTACCCAGAGCCTCTTCTACTACTTCCATTCAGGACCTGGCTTTCATAGGGAAGTCTTTCAAAGAGAGAACTACCCATATTTAAACAAGATTTCCTCTCCTTCAGGACACAGCTGCTGTCTGAACCAGCCCATCACTCACTGTCAGGAGAACTAAAAGTATGGCTGCAGCAGTGATTCCAAACCTGGAAGACATCGGAGCTGGGTAGAGGCTGAAAGGGACATCCCTGGGACATTCATTAATTGAAAGTTTCAATAGATGTAGACCACATCTTGCTGGTATTCACATCGATGTTACCAGATACTGTGAATATAAGGGAAGCAACTGGGAGGCAGCCAGTGCATTGATGAAATGCTTCAGTTTCTCTCCAAGACCAAACTATCCAGTAATGCTACTGGATTTGATCTCTCCAGAAGAAGCTTTTCAGTCTTGGTACTGACCAAGATGATAAACAAGCATATTTAAAAGGAGCTTCAAAAATGCAATAATGACTTAGGTTTTGGTTTTCTTTTGTGAGGTTCCTACTCATCAGTACTCTGAAGTCTTTTAGGCAGGTATGTTTTCTTTCTGAAAAAAGTACAGAAAAAAAGGAAGTACATAGGTTTCAGAACTAGTCAGATGGACATAAAGCTTCTACTTGCTGCCATGGAATCTAAGTTGAACAAAGAAGAATATAATCACCAAGTCTCTAATATTTTTGCATGATGCCCTTATTGAGCAGGTGTCTGAAGAACCTGTAGATTTCAGTTCTCTGATTTGCCTATTCTCACATCTTTTGAGGAAACAACAGCTGGAAATAGAAGTAGCTAATAGAGTACAGGCATTCCCCATGATTTGCTGTCCCCTGTATGTGATTCTTCACACAAAGGTAAACTACTAAAGGTAACCTACTCTCTTGCTCATTTGCTATTACAAGGACAGTCATGAACATTTTGATCAGGAGGAAAAATAATAAGATAACATTGTGATACACTCACTAGAAAGTACTCTGCTGGATTTCTGAGAATTTCTGTGCTTCTAACAGTGGGATTCTTAAATTCTGATAAAGAAATTTAAAACACACAGGCAAGAAACTGCAACTTAGCTTTCATACATCATGTTTTGCTGTTCATTTTATTAAGCCAAAAAGTTATTTTACCTCATTATTCAGAACTTCATAGCTGTGACCATAGGCCAAGGTCCTATTGCTCCTCAGCAGCCATGATAACAAATAACGTGCTGCCAAGGATCACCTGAAAACCAAGATCCCACTGAAAAGATGAGAAAATAGGAAGGAAAAGATTCTTGGTCCACTTGCATGACAGTATTTTTAATAACAAATAATCCTTCCTTTGAAATTTTGACATTCGATTAGTGATGGACAGCCAGAGAAGTGAAAGGGAGGAAATTGTTCTCATGTTGCATAACAAAAGTGCAAATTCCAAGACTTGGACAGCTTCAACCACCCAGACAAAAGGGAAAGATTCTGTCAGCTATTGTTGCAAACCTTTCAACATGTAAATACTGCAACAACAACAATAAATTAAGCCACATAAACTATTTCTATCATAAAAACCTCCTACTAGTACTGTAAAAGGGACATTTGTCACTTTCAGAAGTACCTAGATCTGAGATTAAGTTACATTTTTCCTTATGGTCCAAGGAGAAACCGGAGGGAGGAAATGTGACTTTTTCAGTTCCAAATTTGTGACCTCTTTGCAAGCTTTGTGGCAGGGGAGGAAGGAGAGGACAGGAAGAATTTCTACAGTCTTTTCTGGGACTGGCCAACTCCCTTTTGCCTCCTGGCTCAGACCTGGCATTTCTGTTGTTAGCCTGCCCATCTGCTCAAGAGCACCATGCACTCAAGCGCTCGTAGCCCTTCTGTCCAGATTGATGTTAGAGCCGACATGACATTGTGGGAAGCAGAAAGGAAAATCTTTCTCTAAGATAGATACTGTGTTAGTTTGCTCTTAGCTCTGGAAGAGAAATTGTATATTTAGAATACTGACTGGAAGTAGACAAAAGATAATAGATACGGCTTCACCAGTCTCTTAAACAGCAAAAATGTATTTTCCTGAAACATTGACTGCATTTCTTCCAAAGAGATACTGGAATCCTGTTTGTTATCCCAACTGCAGCTGCAGAAAATGCTGTTGGCTTTTGGGATTTTTGCACAATAACTCTGAAATCTCTTTTTGTGTCACTCTGCCGCAGCAAAATTCCATTTAGCAGATATTCACTTTTTAGTCTCCTTTGCAACAGACATTCATTTACATCTATTTTACATGAACTAAATTTGGCATTAACTGTAGTAGACCAGATGCTTAAATGATACCAGAGCTGACTGCAGTGCTCATCTTTATTTACTGCTCTGGCTTGGGTTGTATTGATTCCTAAACATTTGCATACACGCTGGTGAGATCTGAATTGTTTTGTTTTGTTTTTTCCCCAGTAACTTTTATCCCATTGATTTTATTTTTCCTCATTCAAGTCAGGTCACTGACTTTGATTTCTCTTTTTAGCATCTCTTAACACAGTTCAGAATAAATGTATCAATGGAAAACATTGGTTTATTCTGTAAAATTAGTTTTCATATAAGTACAGGATGGCTGCAGAGGGATGTTTGTTTTTTTAAGCTCAGTCAGGTAGGCCACTTTTCCTCATTTCTTGCTTTAAAGATTGTTGCATGTGACCACTGCACCAAAGAGCTGCACTTCATCTGTACACAAAGTCCCTTCCAGTCAGCAGATGAACTGAGGAGCTTTTCATTGAGCGTTTTCTTTCAATGAAGGAATACAGTAAACATTTTCTTCCACTTAGATCTTCTATGTATCTACCTAGATACTGAGATCCATGTATGTACCAGCAGATACAAGAATGAAAGCAGCCACATAAAATATCTAGATAAAGCAACATCTTAAACCACAACTGCCTTCCTATTAATCACATCTGAGTTAACAATTAGACCATGTTCTGAGGAGAAAGTCAGATATGTTACATGATCCTCATGCTACCTCCCAACACACAGTTATTTGTGCCACAAAAACAAACCTTCTGGTTCTCTAAACTTCAGGTTTCTGTCTGAAATATGACACAAATATTCCCACCTCTTCATTTGCTGTTTTCCCCAAATAGTTTCATTCACTTTTTTTATTCATTGCTTTTAACTGTTACATTGGATTTCTTATTCAATAATCAATTTATTAAACATAAGTGGGGATTTCCTTATTTTGGTCCTTTTTGTGAAATGCAAACCATGTCTTTACTGGGACTTTTTAAACCCTTAAAACACCACAATTCATCTAAAAAGCACTCAGCATTTTACACCTCCTTATTAACAAAAGAACTTGACTTGATTAAAGCTTTGCTCAGAAGCGTTGTTCCAGCTGCAAATGAGGCAACACAAGAAATTACCAAATCCTTCCAGCCCATCTCTGTCCCTTCATGTCCCAAGGCAGTTCTCCTCCAAGATTTGTCCATGATATAACCATATATGGAAATGCTCACTAAAAAAAAATCTGCTATCTTTACTTCTTGAGTGGTCAGAAACCTAATTTCCAAGTCAAATTTACTCTTAACTATTTTATATCATTTGCTCTTGTAACAATAGTGTCCTCTAAAACCTTCTTCATCTTCCTTGGTCCCTCACTCAATTTGTACACAGTAAGAACAACTCACTGCAAAGTTCATTTTGCTAGGCTTAAAAAAGAAACTCTCTCTTAATCCATTTTATCAGATGGTTTCTCCATTTTTGCAAACATCCTTGCAGCCATCTCTGAACACATTTCCAGTTTAAACCCATCTTTTAAGAACAAGCATGAAAGAAATATACGTAGTATCTCCAGTTAGGTTTTACATGATTTCTTGTACTATGATATTAAAGCTTCTCTGTGTCTAGTAAAAATACCTCACCTCTCAGTTGCATCACAGCAGCAGCTCACACACACCTCCCAGTCAACCAGCAGCCCAATACCAGCTCCCTGTCTGTGTTGATTCAAACTGAGGAGCCCCAGCTGTACAAGAAAATTCCCTGTAATCAGCTCCTAAGAGTTCTTAGGTTATTATAGTATTTAAAGTGGATGATTACGCTAATGCACAAGGTCATATAATTCTTCCTGGAGGAGAACTCAGGGTGAAAGTCTTCACCAAAAAAAAGTCATTAATATGCTAATTGTTAAGATTAATGATGCATTTTTGGTATTTTGAATAGTGACCTACCATGCTATTTAACAGCTTTCACACCATGCTTTCAGTACAACCCTCTAATTGATCAACTCCCTGCCTAGATCCATCCCCGCTAATTCCATGCAAACGCCCCTCCTGAATTTCACAGACTTGAATGAGGCCCTTAGAAGTTGTGACACAGTTAACGTTGCTGAAAAGAGCGCTCCACGTTTTAGTATATAGGTGTAACAACATTCCCAACAAGCATTTTGCCTTTCAAAACTACTTAGACCTACGCTCATCAGCAATTTCGTAGACCTCAACAGACTCTTCTCGGGGATCATTCCAACAACCGCAATAAAGAATTTTACCCGAAGACAAGGATTCACATGGTAGCAAAATGTCAGAAACCATGGTGCTGTAAAACCATGTGGGAAACAGACTGCTAAAATATAAGCAGCAGGTACTAAGCATGTGTGTTTTTCCAAAGCCAAATGCGGAGATTTTACACAGGGCAGCCATTAACATTTCTCCAAACACAATACACTTTCATGTTGCAAGTCACTGCCTCTAAGTTCAGGAGAAGCTGAGCTTTCAAAACAAAGCTCTCTGTACTTGTTTATTTTATGCAGAAGTTGCAGTAATGAGGAAGCTGAGTGCAAAGTTTTCTTTCTACAAAATCATTTGTCGGCAGAGATTGCTTTTTAAGATTACTGTCATGCTGCCAATAGACAACAGAAGTCTGCCATTCTTTTCAATTCCATATGCAATTTACCACCACCAAGAAAAAAAAATGCTACAGTCTTTCAAAAATCAATCTTTCCAATTCAAGCATATCAGCATGGAGCAATACCTACGTAAATTCCAAAGTGCAAAAAAAAAAAAAAAAGAGAAATTGAACAAATATTAAATTCTTTGGATTTTATAATCCCCACTGAACACAGCTACCATCATATAAAACCATCATAATGGGTGCCTAAACAAAACATGTATTGCAAAGCAAAACCTGTATTACAAATACAGGAGAAAAACGGGATAGTTCAACACAAAAGAGCTCATTTTCCAACAGTCTGAGCAGTACTTCTAATAAAGAAAAAATAGTTATAATAAGGTAATATAAATCTGATACATTCATGCACTACAACTGTAGCTACTATATCTTTATGTTCATTGTACTAATTAACTCATTAACAACATCTTCATGTAAGGTATTGCTTTATCTGAAGCTGACTTTGTGATAGTAAAGACAGAAAGATCTGAGAGATCACGTTCAAGTCTTGGATGCTACAAGTGGGAATCATTTCTCTGCTGTTATGATATTATTACAAGAAAGTTGTGAATTATGGACATTACAGAGGACAAAGTTTTAACCTTGCTGTAGCTCACCTAAGTCTTGGTAGAATACAATGATTCACAACATTTCGTCATGCTACAGTGCCTGGTGCTGTCACAACCATTTGTAAGCTTTTCTACCAACGTTTAGGTTTAATAGACAATTTTGTTATGTAATGCAAACAATCATCTCTTGTTTACACATACTAGAAATACAGAGTATGAAAATATTCTGCACTGGTAAAGACAAGAACAAGTCTGAATCAAAGCTTATATCTCTGGAGATGTTTAAATGATTGCAGGCCTCTGGTTTAAAAAGCTTCTCTAGCTCTAGTTTCTGCAATTCCAAAAATCTTACTCTGTTGGTGACTGGTACAGCAGGAGGATGTAGAAACCACTGTACACTATAACAAGTCACTGCCATAAATTCAAATGGGCTTCTTTTTCTTTTTTTTTTTTTTCCCTACAGGCTTATGGACTGCTATTTGCTGTACTGTGATACTCAACTATGCAATTTAAACACAGGAAGTAGGCAGTTTTTAAAGTTACAGCTTATGTCAATATTACTGAAACTCAGAGTTCATGATCTTCAGTCTACTTATTTTTCAAGTCATCTACAAAACAATACCTGTTTTTCCAATAAGCTCTTGCTTCCATGTGCCTGCCCTGCTCTCCAGACATCCGCAAGCAGACTGTCCGTGCCTATACCTAACCCAGAGAGAATGAACAGAACAAAACCACTGATTCACTGTCACCCAGGAGGATCTTACTTTTGTTCTCCTGCATTCATTTGCTTCCCATATGTCCCTATAACACGTAGAGTGTTGCAGTTCAAAAGGCTTTTCATCCAGCACATGTTTTATCAGAATACTGCCTCTGTGGAGTATATTCAACTGCTCCTAGGTACGTGCAAATAAGAATGGAACTTCATGACCCCAGGGAGAGGGACATCAGCAAAATAATAGTGCAGAGATTTCAGTAGCAGTACAGATGTCCCTGGAATACATTAGGGCATCACGGCTTACCAGTTTCCCCCAGTAGTGCACAATTCTCTTCCATGTGTTTCCAGCAGCTGAAGAAAGCCTCTCGTACTACCCCATGAGCACATCAGTTATTCCCCATAGCCTGCCTATAGCTTGCATTTGCTTGCTTCCTCTGTGCTTTACAGTCACCTGTTGAATTCTACAAAGAATATTAATGCAGCTGAAATGCTTACACCTCAATTCATGCCCCATTTCTCAGTCCATCTGTTGAACAAAAGTTGTATTGGCACCCACATTCAGCTTAAAACTCTGACCTGTGCTAAGTATAGACCTTACTTCACTTGGAATTAAGATTGGAAACAGAAAAAAGAACAAGCTGAACTTGGTTTATGTGAGAAGTTACTCTATTTGTGCCGTTCTATCCAGACTCCAAGGGGGAATAAACACGGTCTCTCCAAACAAAAAAATAAAAGTGTCATTTGAGAGAGAAGATCTGCTGAGATACAAAACAAACCCCAGGGAGATATATCCCAGCAGTCCAAGAGCCACAGATGAGTGAGTAGAGCTGTCAAGACAGAGAGAATTGCTGAAATGGTCTGCATTTATCACCACCGTCAGCTACGTCTTGGTCATGTATCACTCCCTTTCAGGATAGATTAAAATGTAAGAAGTAACTCAGACTGATCACTTAAGCTCATATTGTAGTAGGTTTCATTTTTATTCCTATACTTTGTTACTGGAGGTAATTAGAGTAACCTTAGGAGTACTTACTTTCATTAGTGTAAGTGTACATTTCCCTATATTACCTCATCCTTTTAACTTTTAAATTGCATGCTTTATCCCACATAGCGACTTACTTGGTAACACCCCTAAACCTGAAACCATGCTGTAAAAACCTAGGGGAGGAATTGTTTTATTCAATGTTGAGATACAGTTCCCTGGAACTCAACAACACTGAACAGCAACTGGAATTTCCCCAGGACACTCAGGGATCACATCTGCATGATCCTAAATGCTCTCAGTACTGGATCTTTGATATTTATGCTTCACATGAAAATGAGAAAATCAACAGCATACTGTGACCCTATGACAGCACAGAATAGGAAAAGTTGCTACTTACGAGGAGTGGCTGAGGGAATTGGCATTGTTCACTCTGGACAAGAGGAGGAGACCTCAGTGCTCTCTACAACTATCTGAAAGGAGGTTGCAGCGAGGAAGGTGTCAGTCTCTTTTCTCCGCGACAAGAGATAGGACATGAGGCAATGGCCACAAGTTGCACCAGGGGAGGTTTAGACTGCATATATTAGGAAGAATTTCTTCATGCAGAGGGCAGTCAAGCATTGGAATGAGCTGCCCAGGGAAGTGGTGTAGTCCCAATCCCTGGGCGTATTTCCCTAGATGTACTTAAGACACATGTGGACAGGGCCCTAAAGGACATAGTTTGGTGATGGAACTCAGTAGGTCAGGTTGGTGGTTGGACTTGGTGATCTGGAAGGTCTTTTCCAACCTGGATGATTCTATGATTCCATATCAGATCACGTAGGTATCAGCTGGAGTTCTGCTAAGAAGCCTGGTTGTGTACACTATTATAAACACATTTCATTTCTTACAGGTCAGATACTTAAGCCTTTTTTTTCCCCTATCTTACTTAGTTTCTAATGCCTTTTTTTTTTTTTTAATGGCATAATGTAGACAGTGTAGTTACTTCTTGCTTTTGGTCTACTCAGACTGTAAGATTTAGAAGTTTTGCTTCTTAAATTCATACATTTTAATTAAAAGAAAAAGTGCAAAATACTAGACTTCCAGACATAATTAAACCTAATACACTGTTCCAGATCAGAAACTCTAATTAACTTTCAGCATCTCCTATCGCTAATAATCACCCAGTCAGCAAATACCACTGACAAATTCCACTCCTTTCTTCCCCTTCTGCCCCCAAGGCACAGCTGCCCCCAAAACTTAATTGGAAATTAAACATTTCCTCACCATACAAGCTAGCCACACTTGTACTCCTATTTAAAAGTTCACAATTAGAGATGTTTCTAATGTTGGAAAAGAAATAATCAGCGTAAGAGAAAAGTATCTTTCTTAGAATGTGTAAAATCGACATTCTGTGACCAAGTTTTGGAAAAGAACTTTGAAATGCAAGTTTCCAACCAGAAGATTTACAAGTTATCTTACTTGGGAAGAGGAAACATAAAAGCACTAAAGGGACATTTCTTCCCATCAATTTAATATTTAACTACTTCTTTAATTTCATAGCGTGTATTTTTGGAAATTAATAAACCCAATACACAGACATATCCTTCTACCTGACCAGGTGAAAAGCAAGACTAACTCCCCAGAATCACATGACAGCAAAAGAAATGCTGCCCTAGGGGTGAAGTAACATTTTATGTTGCCAGCTGGGAGATTCGGGAAAAAAGTGACCTTAATATACTCCTTTCCTGAAGCTAGTGGAAAACAAATGCACTGAAACAGTTAATATGTTTCATCATGGGGAAGAGCTAACCTGAAGCCTCTGCTCTGCGTCTCAGCTAGCTGACTGTTGTATGAATCAATATAAAGGACACGCTCAGGATAGACCACAGGTCCTGCCCTTTCAGCAGAAGCTCCTAGGCAATGATGGTAGCAATCTGGAAGTTAGGAAGAAATGAAAGAAAAATCTAAGAGAATCCATAATAACTCCAAGGACTAGAGGCTGTCCGCTGACTGTGTCATTAAAATCAGAACGGATAATATGAAACAAGAAGGGATACAGACAATTGCATACGTTGCTTCCTTGGATTATCCTCTCTTATTTCTTGCCAGTCCAGGCACTGTAGCAATGGCTGCAGGCAGTGGCAGGCATTAGTAATAGACTTGGTTCCCTGCCCTTATTAACTTGTGTTCTAAGACATTGACAACAACGCTTACAGCAGATAGTCTCAATTTGTTGTGAGTACAGAAGCTGTGAACAACTGGGTGAAGCCGGGGCTCCTGCAGAGCAGAGGAGACAATTTTGGCCTGACTGATCTGACTGATTCGATAAGTATGTGTGTGCATGTGGAGTGGAGCGGGGATGAGGATTCTTCTACATCTCACAGAGCTACTGAACTCGCTTGACTTTCCCTCCCCTCTCTCTTCTCCCTCCCCATATATATTGTCAAGCCATTATTGATCACATTACACTAAAACATACAGGGCTCTTCCGGAACAAGACTCAGCAGCACACCACAACAACACACAACTCACACAACCTGTAAGTGAAGGGACTGCACAAAAAAGGCAGACTAAAAGCAAATGCAGCCCATCCACAGAGCTGGCACTCAGCAAGCCAGGTTTAGCATCACCCTCATCTGTATGCAAGAACTACAAGGAACTTCACAAAAGGTGGTGTCAGTTTCAGAAAATTTCTCCTCACATAGAAATTCCATAGAATGTTATCAATAAATCAAATCCATACAACATTGCAAATGAAATGTCACAGTCAAAACAAGCAAAAAAAATCATTATGTTACCTTGTCCCAAGATCCAAATAATTGCTGTCACAATCACACACAACTCAGTGCAACAGCACTGCAGTATTGAGCTTACAGACTTGCAGGCGGACCATTTTGTGATTTATTCTTATACCAATAGACAAAGTGGAAGCTGTATCAATTGCCTTTTCAAGTGATACATGCCATGATAGCTGCTCCACACCTTAAAAATTGATCTCAGTATGTCTTTAACAGCACAAAGAAAACAGTGTCACATCAAAAGAAGCTAGAGTTAACTTTTTGATTTATGTAATTCTCACTGGTTTGAAAGTACATGACTAGCTCAACAAATTATTACTGTCCTACACTGAAATGTACTTTGATTTCCTACATTGCATTTAACAGTACACATTCTGGCTTCTAACATGCATTTTTGAGGAAACAAATCTACAATAAAACCATGTTTTGGCAACCCAGCAGTCACAATTCAAACATCACAAGAACACTGCAATTATGTTGCAGAAATGCTTCCATCGGCATTGTTTAAGTGGACAACTGAGATTAATACATACAATACCTGTAACTGTTGAGGATGAGATTTGAATCTCCCACGTCTGCACTGATTTTTGGCTTGGAAAACAAAAGTCACATTAAGCTTTGTGGTGGCTCAAACTTACAAGGTCTGTGTTGTTTTACAAGATCATGTTGTTTTATACCTAATAGTTGCTTCCCTGCATCCTTGAAGCAATGCAATAAAATGAAAAAGATTTCATGCCAGCTAATCACCATCACTAGTGAAATGCAAATACAGAGCTAGCTGAAGATACTTTCATATGGTCCATCACCGATATAATTACCATACATTCATACAAAAGTCTCACCTGACTTACAGGAAAACTTCTCAAATTATTATAGTTTAATAAGAAATACCTAATATGACTGAATAAGCTTGATTATCTAACCGGGGACTTCCATGAAAAGGCAGTAGGCTGGGTTAAACAGGCACTCTTGTAATTATATTAGCATTTTAATTACATACAAATAATACTGGAATCATGACAAAAAATATTAACATGGCTTGAGGTTACTAAGCACAAATTAAAAATGTACCTTTCACAATAGCGCAGAGATACCTAAGGTAGCACTGAGCAGGCAACCAGGCACGACGCTGGAGGCAGCAAAGCAGTGCCACCCTTGGCTCGGAGTGCACCGCTGGAGCTTGGCAGTGCCCGCCATGCCTGGGACTCAGATAGTCCCCAGCCTTCTGCACCCCGTGCCCTTTGCACGCTCTGCATACCACAGCACAGTCAAGGCTGGCAGCAATACTGGGCCATGCTCCACTGCACAATACGGAGATGCTCTCACAGTCTTTCCCTTTTCCTAACTGTAAGTGGAATTGCAATATCACTGCATGAAAGTTTCAACTTTCCTCCTGCGTTTCTCCATCTACAGCCATCTATCACTGCACACGCTGAAAAGGCTGTGTTAAAGCCTCTGAATGTGTGTTCAACAGTCCTCATGAACAAATGTCACCGTCCACATAAATGTGAATAACTGCCTCAGTAGACACCAACTTCTGCATCCTCTATCTACTGTACATTATATAAACTAGTGTGTTACCAACCGCAGGGTTAAAATAATTTCTCTTAAATTAGAAGTATTCTCACCCTCGTACTGCAGGCAGTCTGTGGATGAAAGAAGTGTTTAAGTGGCTCAGCTAAGCGGAGATAAATGTTGCTTTTGCAGTCTGTTGAAGTCACCAGTATGAGACACACGAATGCAGCCTATGACACTTAAGGGCAATTGGTCTTGTGGAGCATTTCAGCATTGCAGTGTGTTACAAATAAACAGTACTAAGTGTCTCAAGAGTGCATCCGTTCTTTAGATGGCATAGAAAAAATTTCTAGTGAAGATGTTTCTTCTCACGATACCTGTAGTTTGAAATATTATCTGTCAAATGTATTCACAGCAAGAAGAGACTATCTGTCATTTTACATATTATCTCATTAACATGTGCCTAGAATGCCTGCCTAGAACAGATGTGAGACTGACTGGACCTGTCTGGTACGACCTAGGAGACATAGTTGACAGGGTTTATCAGGTCAAAAAGAACATTAAGATTTAAGTAAGAATTAGGTAACCATATTCAGATGCAAATACAGTATGCCAAGTTTGCTTACTTTAAGCTCAGTTTCATTCTACAGCAGTTTATTTGCATTGAAGGCCATCATATTTCTCAGTGATATAAAAGTGATATAATATATATACAGTGATATAAAAGATTTTGAAGATTTTATGAAAAGATTTACATCTTTATAAAAGATTTTGAAGATTTTGAAGCCTATATAAAAATCACAGTTCGGGGCTTAGAAATGCATCATAAAAGTACCTGATACTTCTAGATGTGTATCATGCTTCTGTTTAATGTGCAATCTTCAGTTTTAAGCACTCAGCATGAAGAAACACCGCTTGCAAATTTCTAACATCTACCTTTATCAGTATCAATTAATTAAACTTGTTTTCACGCATCTGATTTCATGCATTAGGTGTAATTCATTGTATCCCTAGGTGCAACTCTCCCAAAAAGACATTCAGACCAACAAGAACCACAAAAACAATATCGAACAGACAAACACAAAGGAAAAGATCTTAAAAAGCACTCACATGCCTCAAATACAGTATGGACAGAATTTCAGTTAGGACATCTAAAAATGCCATTCAGTGCTCTTCCTTGGCTCTTCTCATCATCCTACCCACTGAGCTCCATTAGAGATGCCAGGCACCTGCCTTTTGCACAGAAACCTTGAGACAAGGCATAAACCTTTGGCACAGAACCAGGTGCTGTCAGCTGGAATAAGCAGAAATGAAGCTCCCTCAGGTCATGACGTACTCCCAACCCCACTGTCCTCATGCCCAAGCACCTAAGAGCACACCATGGCATCCCACAGAAAGCCCCAACTTCCACAAAGAGCCTCCATACAAAACCCACCCGGGCCCACGCAAAGCAAGGCGAGGGGACATGCCATCACCCACGTCCTGCAGAGTGCTCTGCTGATGAAGCACTTGCCTGGAAAGTGGTGGAGGGCGGGGTGGGGAGAAGGTTAACTCGTCCCTTCACTGGAGTAAATGAAAAGCACAGCTCCATTTCTTTCAGGAACAAGACACGACAGCAAAGGAAGTGAGAGAGGAGGTTTTCCCATCTTCATCCCTCTCATTCCACAACTAGGTATGTGGGAAACACAGAAGCAGGGAAGCAAGTGCAAGGTTACACAACTCCCTGTGCTAGCAGTTACACCAAGTGGCCAGAAGATGAGATACCTATCACCTGTCCTCTATCATGCTGTGGTGCAGGTGCTTTTTCACTTTTTTTCTTTCACCTGATAAACTTTTAAAGCAATGGGTACAAATACTCAGTGGATCAGACCTTGCCATCTGAGCTGTTTCTGAATTTCAGAGCTTCTATAGCAATAAAAGAATAAATAAATAATGGAGCCCTCAGAATCACTTGGCCAATAACTATTAGCAACCATTTGCAGATTCCCACTCATTTTTATTTTGGCTCCAACTACATCCTGTGATGTC
Source organism: Anser brachyrhynchus (assembly GCF_964034855.1). Lineage (NCBI taxonomy): Eukaryota > Metazoa > Chordata > Aves > Anseriformes > Anatidae > Anser > Anser brachyrhynchus. The sequence goes on from NC_137699.1 coordinate 10,982,380, forward strand.
ACTGAAAATTAGTTTCTAAGTCTTGTTATCTTATAACCTTACACTGACTGATTAAATTTCTACAGAAACATATTGATTATTTTTTAACATAATACTAAGTACTGCTTCTAAAGGATCTTGAATGAACGTTAGTATTAAGTAGAAGTATCAGCTCACTCTGTTTGCTGAGGATTCCAAGATGAGCGATAGGTGGGTTTGGCCAGTCAGCTATTCTTCAGATATGACAAATTCAACCTCCACTTGATATCCACAGCAAAAGATGAATGCTTACTGTCTGTGTTCATCCTAACCCATGTGACATAAACACAGCAAAACATATTTGGCATGAAAGTAAAAACTTAAGCACCTAGTTACATACGTAGTCTCACTGGAATCAATTGCTTACTTTCAGCTAGACACATACCTTGCCCAGTCAGGTCTAAAATTACCACATTAAGAACTTTCTCACTTGCCTCTCTCCTAAGGCTAAGGGAATACTGTGTTGCGCATGCAGGACTGATTTGATTACCTCAGTCTTTTATTGGGAAATAACATATGTCATGGCAATGTCAGACGACTATTGTTTCCTTTGTTCTGTTCAGAGGGAGGAAATAATAGGTGTCAGGAAAGCAGTGCAACCATGTGTCTCAGTAATAAAAGTGGCATATTAATGAGCATCCATAAACCATTATAATTAATGCAGGGGAATGGATATTGCCTATTTAAGCTCTGCACGCATTCCTGTAGCTCCGCACCCAACTGCCATTTTATTCCATCCCAGGGCTTTCCACTCACAGCAGCTCCTTCGCAAAGCCATCAGGCACTGAAATCATATGCTCGAGGGAATGGTTTCGATACATTTTAATAGTACAAGTGACAGTTGAGAACAGTCATCCAGTCTGTTCATCAGTAGCAGCAAATGCATCCCATAGTCTACGTGAGGCATACACATATTATACCCTTGAGGCTACAACATAATTAACAGGCTACAGAGAAAGATGGGTAAGATAGGCGTGCAGAAAGATATGGACTTGTACTGCTTTAAATTGTTTTAAAATACAACAAAGGTATATTTGCAAATTTTACATCATTTTAAAATTTCAAGCCGTGCTTGATATGCCTGTGCACCATGTAGCCTTCAAATAAACAGTCAGTTTTGAGGTTTAGCTTCAAAAATCCAGCCTGACAATTCCTGTCTTTAAGCACACAATTGAAAAAAGAGAGAAAACCGCAAGCAGCATCAAGGTGACACACTAAGATGCTTGAGTATTTATCAGCAGAATAATAACATAGGTCACGCAGCTCTTCCCCTTCAGGAATACCTAAAGAAAAACTCCTAGTTTCTATGACATACAAATTGTTCATTTTCACTCTTGGATGACTGACTTTTAAATCATGTTGAAAAGCAGGACCCCTTCAATTCCCACCTCTTCTTGGTTTACTTTCACTTCTAATTCCCTCTGCACTTAATGTGTTCTAAGCTATTTTAATTCACATTCTTCTTGTAGTTCGTGTACTGAATTCACCCAATAATTCATTTTGATGATACAAACTTCAAAGCACCACTTTTATTTTTATTTTTTAGTAGGTTCTGGAATAGATTCTTTTTCACTGCAACATTTCTTTCAGGTACCATTCGCAGTATACTGTTTAAGCTTGTCATTACTCTTGTGCTTAGCATATGCTCATTTAGCATAGCCACATTTATTATTTTTATCGTTGAACACTTTAGATAAGAACTCTATACACACACAGGGGTGCCTCAACTTTTCAGCATGTTGCAGAGGCTAAAATACCAGCACCACTGTGAAACGGTTGCAAACTAAAGAATTGTTTCAGATAGAAATATGCAAATTATCCCATCAGACAGCCTACATAGCTTCCAGATTTGCCATTTCCAGTGCTAAACAAATAAATGCAACCTCCAAAACCAGTAGGCCAACCAACGTAACTCATGCAAACAAAGAAAGCAAAATCTACACACAGGACCATGCAAGTTCTCCTGACTCTAAGATACCATTTTCAGAAACATGATCAAATAAGCCATTTGTTGCCAAGTTTTTCCTGCACTGAATATCTACCAGAAGCTGCATTGCAGAAAAAAAAAAAAATCCTTTTATTTCTTAAAATAAGTTAAAGGTAGTTTGGGTGCTGGATTTTTCGTTTGGTTGTTGTTGTTGTTTTGTGCTGGGGTTTTTTTTGTTTTGTTTTTTGTTTTTTTGGGGGCGGGGGGGGGGGGGTTCTTTGTTTTGAGACTCCCTCTTGTCCCTATCCCACACTTGGACACAGAGAATGCACTCAATAAACATTGAGTACTTCCTTTCAGGACTTCATCCCTTTCACCTATTGATGGCCTATACCATGCACTGAATGGGTAAGAAGGTCAGAAAAAAAAAATGTGATTTTGTCAGTAAAGACCGTATTACTGCAGTGGACATGAGTGACTTAAGATTGAATAAGTGACCTAAATATTAAATATCTCCCAAATTTTAACATGATTGACCTTGCAGTCTCAATATTTCTTTGGGGTATTTTTAAAATACTTTGGGTATTTTTAAAATACTTTCAATAGTTCTGCTGGAAAAAACACAGCCCAGTAGTTTAGGAACAGAGTTTGAAACCTGGATCAGGTACTGCCTACATTTGTCACATTTGACAAATCACAGTGTTTTTACCTTGGTTTACTGTAGTGTGGGAAATTCAGCAAAACAGGAGGCTGAAAGAAGTTTTCTGTCTGTAGTCTGTTCCTCTGCTATGGTAAGGAACAGATCCCTTTGAAAATCTCGGTAACCCTTTTGTGCAACTAAAAATGTATAAATAAATGAATTATACTATCTTTATCTAAAAGCAATTGCTCTACGAATAATCTTGGTGAGAACATAACAGTAAATCAATCTGGTTGTTCCAGAGGGCCTGCTAGCCCAGCTTCCTCTCTCTATGTTCTCATAATGAATGCCAAGGGAAAGAACATGGCAAAGATATATGGTGACACTTCTCAAGGAGTCCCCATGACATTCCTCAAACCTAAGACTGGGCACCCACCAATTGGGATTCTCATCTGTTATGAGATGTGATGCAGCTTTTTCAATCCTCCTAGCCTCCTAACCATCCTGCGGTCAAGGGTTCTGCAATTTGATTATATGTTCTGTGAAAAAGTACTTCCTTCCTCATTGGTGCGGTCGTGAAGGTAACCCAGTGATGCCAAAACAAACCTGCAATGGTCTTACTTTACATTCGGGCAAGATATTTATTTTCTTTTTTTAATATTGCTTGGTTGTTTCCTACAGAGAATCCAAAGAATTTCATGTTTGTGGCATCCTTTTGCCTTTTCATGCCCATTCCACATAAATTAGTCCAGAAATCATTGCACGCTAACTGATTTCACTAGAGACACAGAGCTCTGCACTGCTACAGAGTCAAGTCCACGCTGCACTAAGTTTTGTGCTTAGATATTTCAGGATGCTCTTACTGAACTGATTTTTTCCACCCGCTATTAAAAAAAAAAAAAAAAGTACTTTCTTCCAAATAAGTGCACAGCAGGCTCTGAAGGTAGGCCAGTAGGGTTGCAGATCTAAATAGACTGGGTTTAACTCATCATAAGGATTACAAATTTGAACCAGCGAGCACTGCAGACCCAAACGACTGGCCATGATTTCTATTGCTCTACTGTCAGAAAAGCAGTAGAGCAGATCAAATTATTTCTTTCAAGGAAGGGTGTGTTTGAGGATTTAGTAGCTGATAATTTTTGTTCAAATTTTAGATTTTAAAAAGAAAAAAGTATTTGTCTGGGTAACATGAACGACCCATTCTAGCAACATTTGAAAGCTTCCTCTCGACGTCAGGAGACTCTGAATTGCATTCCTCATGGTGTTCTGCAACAGAGACCTGGGAGGCGATAACACCTGCTGCAAACTGAAGAAGTTACTGATTGAGATGATCTCAAAAAGGGTAGAAAATCAATGCCAAAAAAAAATGGATGGTGCAGACATTAAATATAGAGCAAGGACTTGACATTTTTGTTTTGATGTACTGCTTTAAAAAAGAAAGCAATGAATATTGAAATTGTCCTAGAAGCTAAATGAAATGTATCATCTGAACCCCATTAAGTAAGGAACCTCTGTATCAGTCCTGTTTGTTAACAGAGGCCCACAACCTGTTAAATAAAATTGCAATACTTGGAATTTAACTGAATAATCTATGTAAACTAAAAGCAGTAAAGAGAGAAAACTTTATGATTTTTTTTTCCAGAACTGCTTCCCAGCCTAACATGTTATTGTATTAATGAAGTTCAATACGATTCCTCTTCTTTAGAAACAGTGTTTTCATTTTGAATGTAAAATAAAAATAATGAAGAGAAGCTATGAACATTAAAAACTGTCTTCTTACTACTTAATGCAATTGTTGCATTTGAAAGTCACTCTGGGAATAATTCAGATGGAAAAAGACAAAACAAGCACGTGAAAAAGACACAACTGGAGGATCTTGCAAAGCCGAAGTAGTTTACTGCCCAGGAAATCACAGGGAACATTTCCATTAACTTTTGTAATCACCTTCTGACTCTTTTGTACACACTGTATAGGATGCTTATCCTACAGTGAACTGTTGAGTCTAAAAGAACCAATGTTAACCAAAGCAATAGGAGACAATAGGCAACCAGGTCAACAAAAGAATCTCCATTTCAGAATGTAAACCTAGGAACACTCACAAACGCTCAGGAGTAGGCCTACTGAGCCCTTTAGACTCACACAAGCAAACAAACCTGTAAGATCAAGTTTTAAAATATTTCACATGTGATAACTACAGGATTTACTTCCTTTTATACAGATACAATACACAGATACAATAGTTGGTCTGGACTGGACCACTTACTCAGCAAACATAAATCAGTACGACACTCATTTTACATTAGTTGTAAATCTAGAGCAGGGAGATAATCTGTGACAGCAAAGAGATCAAGATCCAGATTCTAACAAGATGCATTAATCATGCTTTTTAAATTATCTATTTCCATAACTGATGTGCATTCTAAATCATCTTCAACAATCTCCCACACAGAACAGGATCTCGTCAGCAGGAAATATTCTGCCCTTGGAGAGGCTGTAAAATTCAACTGCATAATGGTGAATATGCATAGCTTAACTCTTAATACGGACATAATTACACCCAAATTTCAAAATCTCACATGACTAAATCTAGATGATGATCTTTTAAGGACAAGAAAAAATTATCCTAAACAATTTCAACACAATTGATTTAAATCATTACAGTCCAAAAGCAAAGCAACACCAATAGAACTGAAGTAGCTTTAAAAGTGTCTAGTAATTTACAAAGGGTGTTTATATAACTTCAAAACGAATACACAAATGAGATGTGTTATGGATATGCTAGTTATCAATATATCATATTGATATATCATATTGATAACTAACTAATCATGAACAAAATCACAAAGATTCTTACATTAAAATTTCAAATTTTCAGTTTTATTAGTACAGTGGATTTAGTCCAGCTCTGCTAGTTTTAGAATGAAAACTCTATAGGAATACTGATCTCACTGTTGTATATCTGTATATTGTTTTAAAATTATTAAATCAGTTATGTCCAGAATGTTTCACCCAAATGTATGACTATCCCGTGTCTTACACTTCACATGGTATCTTGCACATGTCAAGTGACACCAAAACACATTCGAGTGTACATATTTGCTTTTGCAGTGATTTATATACCATGTATTAGGTATAAACAACTACACAAAGTTCAAGGTGGTGAAGAAAGAATGAGGATCAAAACCTCAAAATGAGTCAAACCTCCCATATTCTTTAATGACACTTGTGCATATTATAACGAAACAGCATTTAAAGCCTTGAGAAGGCATATCAACCGTTCCAAGCCTTACAACTATGAACACCAGAGGCTAAGGGGAAAGACCTGTTCATTCTTTTCCACTTCTGTGCTGACCTACATATTATTCATAACACATTCCAATGCACCATCAAAGGCTTTAAACTCCACCTCCAACAGACATATACACACACAGAATCTAAACCTAAGTGGCAGTTAGTCACCTTGGTGTGATCAGATATGCTTTTATACTAAAACATCAGCACATCAGACAGTCTCACATTGCTGGCATTTGCTGATGTCAATGTAAGAAAGACACAAAGAAAAGCAGAGAACCCAGAACAGGAATAACCCATAAAGCCAGGGTGTTTTTGTTGTTGTCTTTGTTTTCTTCTTTCTCATACTATTCTTGACTATTTTTCATAACAGATGATGAAAAGTTGTCTTTAGCCACCTGTTTGCTACACCATCAACACACTACCTACACATTGGAAGGCATACATTTCTTTCACTTGCACTTATTTCAGGTTATTAAGCATATTTCAGGCTAAGAATTACATTACCAGAAAAGTACCTGCTTGGAAACAAAGGAGAAAACTGCAATGAAAGACAGCTCTCGGACTGCCATTTGTAAAAAAAAAAAAAAAAAAAAATAATACACCCATCCAATTACCATTTGAGATTAAGATAGTGTGAAATAGGCCGACTCAGTGATTTACACTGGACAGAAATAATTTTCAAGCCTCTGATGTACTCTCGTCGTCAGTAAAAATTTTGAATGTATTATGGATAAAGACTCCATACAATTATTCCCATTACCTTAAAACAAAACAAAACAACAACAACAAATCTATTCAAAATCTGGTCACTTTTCCATACCAGCATCACTGCAAGTTGTTCATGAAGGAACTGATTAGTTCATCGGTGACAACCACACTCCAAAACACACCTTCCAAGGTACATATACAGGAAGAACTGCAGTACAATTAACACTAATTTGGACTTCCAAATTAAACTAGAAGAACTGAGACGTGCATTTTAAAATAATGGCTTTCAAGACTCCACTATACACTGAGTTGTAATCCCCTGAGTGTTTCCTGAGAAATGCTGCAGGGGAATAGAACAGGAAGAAAAAATCCTATTCCATACTCTGGCAGAAATAAACCATTCCACAACCTGAATACTAATTAGAACAAACATTGTTTTGACTTTTATATCACAACACCTGATGTCTCTCTTCCCAGGCATCAGTCATATCGCACACGCTTTAAGGTTTATGACTAACTAAATCCACCCCATTTAATCATTCTAATAAATCTACATCTCAGTAAAAACCACTAAATGAGATATTAATAGCACACCAAATATAGTCTGTTACACAGACAAAACAGGTAAAACACCAAAGTAAAATGAAAAATACCCACGCTTGTTTGAGCTCTAGACTCCTGGTTGTTCTGCATTAGTGGGGCACATGAAAAAAGGTTTAGCAAATTCAGCTTGTCTATATTTCAGGAGAATGTCTAGTGTTTTACCATCTAAGTATACTAAAAAAAAAGGCCACTGCTATTTTCTGTTTCTAGATAAGTACCTCTACCGGCAGAATTTACTCTTAAACAAACATTTGAAACAAACTATCAAGAGCAAGGACAAGACTCATACAGTCCTTCTGGGAGTCTTTGTGTAAAACAAGAAGACAACTGATTGCAACAAGACATTGATGGTGACTTGTACTTTGCACTACATCACTTCTACACCATGTGGTGCAAGCTACCAAACAGAACTGAAACTAGAACTTAAGAAAACAAAAAAACAGAGAAACATGTTCTCCTTACATACATTTACCAAGCTTCAGAACTCAAGCCCTGCCAAGATTTCACCCAGAAACACTGCAATAATACACAGACCAAGAGCCTCTATAGTCTAAGTTATAAATCTCTGCATTCAACATCCCTGGCTCTTCACCTACAGTCACAACATTGAGTTTTACTCGTTTTACATATGACAGAGTTTTACTTTCACACTTAAAAACTGTCTACAGGTGACACATTACTCAACGAGAAACCTTGTTGTCCTAGTCTCTTCTTTCATCTAGACATTACCACTAATTTCCTACACGGCCCATCCTGACAGGCAACGCTGTTGTATCGGGTAGCCATTTACCCCCCTCCCCCCACCACACACCCTAATTCATTTACTCAACTTTTTTTTTTTTTGATTCACCTTTCCCTTCTGCCCTGATAAGTTAATTGCCTTTATACTGCACTATTGAATCTTATCCTGAAGTTCAGTGACTTTTTCTAAATTGGCCTTAACTTCACCCTCATCCGTGAATTCATTCACAGAATTCAAGTAAATGGGCATAGTGTGAGTTACCTACCTATGACTTCTATTTCCTTCATCAGTATTAGTTCGATATTTTTTTCAAAGAATTCTTCCTACAAAAAAAGCAGCTTAATAGATCTGTAAATTCAGAATATCTATTCAACTCGTTTTACCTCTATCCTCTGCCTTTTGTGCTCTAATTTCTTCCAGCAAATGCTTCCTTACTTTACTTTTTATTTTCTGTAGAAATATTGAGACATAATCTACTTGATGTCGAGTTCCGTGCTCCGTCAAATTTGCTAACGGTGATGGCACAGCATTGAAATTGCCATTTCATCTCAACTCAGCCTCTTTTTTTCCCCGATCTATCCCCAAAATTTCAGTATTTGTCTGAGATGCTAAAGCCCACTTCTTACAGTGAAATTGGGAACACATGCACACCCATAGGAAAAATTCTCATTTTCCTCTACTGTTTTACACGATCTTGCTGCCTACGTTTTGGTACCTACGTATTTATAAAAGTTTGCTTGTGTTCATTTTCACTTCTCTTTCCATTTCAATGTCACTTAAACTATAGTTGTATCTATTTTAAAGCAGAAGAGCATTTGGTATTAGACTATGCCCTTTTCTACCGCTTTCCTCGTGACAGTTTCCACATCTAGTTTGACATAATCCACTTCTAGTCTACAACTTTTACAGAAAAGCATAGAATTTCTTCCTCCTTTATTTTTCTACTCAAGAAAGGAGACAGCCTGATTCTACAGATTTTTTAAAGTTACTTGCTTTCCTCTTCTTTTTTTTTGCTTTTATTTCTAAATCAACAGCAATCATAATATTCACGTTCAGATTATTTCTGTCATTTTTATTTCTCCATACTTTCCACAAAAATTGCAGATGTCACAAATTTGCCTGCCAGAGTAATTTCATTGTATTTACCAGAATTTCACCATGCAATTTCATTTAAATGTGCATACATTTCCTAAAACACAAATACCAGTATTTTGTTTTCTTATGAAGACATTATCAAAGTACTAGTCAGTGAAGTCAAAGAACAGCATTATTCTGATTTTATAACGTCATGAAAACAATGATATTAAATATATTGTACAATTGGGCAGAAAAGCAAACCCTATTCTTGATCATAACATTACTATTCTATTTACAGTGTTGCTGGACAATATTAATAAGATTTCTTACAGAACTACAAAGATATTACTTCAGTAGCAGTTGAAACAACCATTTTGTGCACGTAAATGTCTGTAATGTAAACCCTTACAGGTGGTTAAAGGAGAACATAGATGTTTATCAACTTCAGATAGTATTATACTAAACTTATCACCTTGGCTCATATCATTTAAAAATATATATATATATATGTTGCTTGAAGATGAAGCCCCACAATTACTAAAAGACAACATAAACTGTTTACAGCTGTTCTGCTATGTCCAGACCTCCAGACCTCTTTCCTTGTGCCAAGTCTAGCACTTGTGTGAGGAAACTGATGCGATGGGTAACTGGTAATTTTTCTGTTGTCACTTCTTTTTTTAGCCATGTTTTACTTACAACATATTGCCCTTAAACCCAACAGAAGAGAGGCAGTACTGGTGTCCCTGGGGTTACCATGGGTAGAATGGTAATGTTCCTCAGATTAGCTGTCCAAACTGTAAAAACCTCAAGTGACCACAGAACCACAGGCTGAGACGCTCAGACCACTTCTTTATGTGGAGTTTTACCATTTACTAAAACACAACAGCATTCTAATATTATCTGCTTTACAGTACTAACTATTCCAATGTAATGAGAGACTATTCTCACCCCTAGTGAATATAATAATTAGACTGCAAGCCACTTCCTATAATCTCCAGTTTTCCCCTCAATTTATACTTGCTAGTCAGAACGTAAGAACTCACTGTGTCCTCTATTTCCATGTATAACTGTCTCAGAAAGGCAACTATAAGAACATTTGTTTGTGCAAAATCAAAAAAAAAAAAAGTAAGTATTTTTAACCACAACTCAGAGTTCAACAAAATTTTGAGGATAAAAACTTCATTGCATTTTTCCAGTGTAATTTCATTACTTCAACATTACTGGATTAATGACCACGAAGCAGGAGTTTTACTTTGAATTTCTGGCACATTAAGCCCAACATCAGGTGTGCAAATGAAGAAAACCACTGTGAAAACATGTTTTGTATGAACTAATTCAAACATCCCTGTCTCTCAGAAGAATGATTAAGGGTTCGTCTTGTTATATTATCCCCAGGAAAAAAAAAAAAATATCACAGTTGAACACAGCCAGGCTGTTTACTCAGACTTTTCTGAAAACATTTGTGTATGGTGTAATTTGCATTCATTGTAATAGAGTAAAAGGTACTAGAATGAATTTCTCCCCCGTATCACCCGAGGAGGTGACAGAACCGCAATATGGATGGAAGGTTTAACTTGGCCATCATATTCATAACCTTTCTGTGATCCTTGTTAAATCACTGAAAATCATTTTACAGTTTTAAATAGAGCAATGCTATCGTGCAGATGGACAGTACCCAAAGACAGTCAGATCAAAAAGCAACCTTCAAAAAAAAAATCTTTCAAAAAAAAGCTTCAACAGCTGACAGGCTAACCTTCCTGAAGGTCTTTAGCTTGAAACAAGAATGATATGAATCTTTGTACTCCTTTAGGGGATTCCTTGGCCAATTTACAACATTCTAAAAATTAATATCCAGTGTCTTGTGCCTACAGACTAAGTACAGAATTTTCTCAGTTTCAGTAACTGTCATCTCAAAAATTTAAAAGTTAGTTTTCCTGTAATTGCAATTCTATTTAGAGAGTCAGAAATTATGCAGCACCAGACATGGCAAATTAATAAATAAATAGCTTTTCATGAGACAAGGTAATTCATAAATACAGAAGTAGAACTCATGAAGCACCTTCATGACACAGCCCTCTCTAAGCCAACTGGTCAATATATTCACTTGCTCTGTCTTTATAGAACATCATTGTTTGTCATTCTCCACAGAAAAAAGCCCCCCAAAGTTCCTAAATCAATGACCTATCACCTCACAGAAAGCATAGCTGATGCTAGGTATTTCTTGTTTACATCACAGAGAAAACTTCAAAATAAACATTTAAAGGTAAGGTTCAAAAAAAACCAAAAAGTATTCCATTGTGAGTAGTCAAAACACAGCAATATTATGTTAAAATGAGTTGATTACCCTAATTTAAAACACACCTGATTAAATTTTCAAAGCTAAAGGTGATAGCACATACTATCTACAATTACCAAAGCAATGAACGTTAATTTTAAGCTGAAAGATAGTAGCTCAAATGACAGTATTCAATGGCAGTAAATGGAAAGTCCTTTTCTCCTAGCATTCCAGAAATACTTCCTTATTGCTCAGAAGTTATGCACAAATCAATTCCCATCATCTCCATGCATACTTCAGTTGCCAGATGATAAATCAGACAGTGGATTGTTGACAGAATCCAGCCATCACAAGTTACTGGAATGTAGGGGACTGTCAGAAAATATTAATAGAGTCTGCCATTTTCACGTTGTTTCTAGAGTAACAGACTTACCTCGGCAGATGGTCCCATTCCCCACATATCCAGGTTTGCAGGTACAGCTGTGTCCCCTGACAGTGTTAGTACAGATTGCATTCTCATCACAGTTATGCTGTCCGCTGCCGCACTCATCATGCTCTACAAGTGGAAAAAAAATATACGAGACAGTGAGCTTTTCAGTTTGATGATGTGACATTTGAAAACCAAGTGGAATAACAAGGTTGGCACAATGGCTGAATGCTAGAAGTCGTGTCTGGGAGTCATCTATGCCTCTGCTTCAATTACAAGACTCAACATGTGCATGATGATTATTTATGTTCAAAAATAGTAAAAAAAAAGAATCAGCGAGGAGGCAAAGCACAAATAAGACCAAAAAAAAAAAAAGAAGATTATCATAGAAGAGTATCTACTGTGAAGACTAACCCATACATCGCTGTCCGTCACTAAACAGCAATAAGCAAATACAAGGGAAATGAACAAAGGAAATGGGACTCTATCAACACACTCTTTATAGAAGGCACAATTCAGTTGTCACAGCCACTAGCTCTAATGCAAGCTGAGCTGAATCTTTCTCTAATAATGCATAACAACATTTAATATCTTTAGAGCACCATTCCTACCACTGGATCTCAACGAGACTTCCAGACATATGGGCCATATTTTGCTTTCATCCAGCAACTCTAACTGCTGCCACTGAGCCTAATTTGCTGCAGCTCTTGCACTTTACTCTCCCGCTTTATTTTGTTGTAGTAAGGCATCAGTTAGAGTTGGTGAGTTACCTGACCCTGAAGTTTCTTGCTTCTTCCTCCAATTACTGGGAGCTTCCCTTACGCAGTTGGATTGCAAAAAGAAAACCTGAATGTTTTACAGCTTTGCGCTGGTGGATTTACAGCTTTGTTCAGCAGAATAAAGAGAATGCAGTCAAATTTCTTCAGGTCATGCACAGGGTTTCGACAATAGACCTAATCATAAATGTCAATCTGGAACCCTTCTTGGTAATCTTCATTTATGCAAGTGCAATCATCTGGCTAGCATCCGTATACTCTGAGGTAAATGGTATTTCTGTCTGGAACCAAAGATAAGCTTACATATACTAGTAAATACGGGGTGCTCAAAGGATCACGGGCTAAATTTAGCCTTTTATAGACCAGAAAGAAGCAGTGCCTCTAAAACATGAGGAAAATACTCATTTTTACATACTCTGAAGTGAACCCCTTTGGAAGAGCCCCTTCATTAACAGCAAGACCAAAGGCTTCTCCAGCCTTACGTTAATCTTTGCATTGCCCTCACTTTTCTGTATCACAGGATGACAGTCAATTTCAAGGTAAATCAAGACACATAAAGATTTGAATGGTAGATTCCAAGGAACGCTCCAAACCAAATAACCAAACCAATACCAAAGAAACACCTTTGATAACTGTTTGCAGAACATATATCTGACATGCTTGCTTTTTTTTTTTCCCCAAACATATTTGACAGGTAAATGATATGGATTGCCATCATTTTCCCTTAAAGAGCATCAAAGCAATATGTCACTCACTCCCTGTTTGCTTTTAGCAAGAAACTCTCATACGCACACAGTCATACATGCCTGGCTTTTGCTGATAAATTTAGGCTTACATTTATACTTGTTAGTTTGTGTTGATCCCTGGCTCTGTTCAGTAATTCACTTGAGCTTCTTTCTAATTTTCAGATGCCTCCGATATTCTGAGTTTTAGGCTTCTTCAGGGCTGTTTGTTCTCTCCTTCATCTTTTAAAAAACCCTACCCTAACCTGATTCATGCCACTCCTGGTCTCATGGTGCTCAGACTGCTGCGTCAGACACAAGCATCAAGCTATCCTCCAAGGAAGTGCTTAGCAGGCAGTTGAAATTGAATGTTACTTTCTTTTAAAAGGCAGGCTTTCTCCATGGTCTCTTCCTCCTCTTACTACTTTTACTAGTCATTGCCTTTAGATTTTGTGTTGGTATTCAAACTACAATGAGAGGGCCTTCGTGATAAGCTCATATATACAGAATATTTCTACTCAATTGCCAAAACTACTTGATTACCTTCTCAGCACTTCAAATGTACACAAACGATTTCTCAGAGGTAACATTTGTGCTTTGCCAAAATACAAAAGAGATTATACTCTGTTGTGTTGTTCCAGGACTTTGACAAAGTAAACAATTCTATTTACCACTCCTGCACATGTACAGATGCTAGCAACGTTGAAAGATTTAGCACTGACAAAGTTGCGTTCATACAGCTATGCCTAAAACAGAGGTCAGTTTTTCTAGGCAGATATAAGTTTGAAGAGATAGCAACAGAGCTAACCATGGGAATATGCTCTTCATCAGAGATCCTGATATTCTTAGCACAAAAAGGACTAACAGACCTTCATCTGCATGAGGAATCCCAAGATTGTTTGGCTGCTATGATGGGAACTTTAAATGAAATTTTCCCTGGTGTAGGGATGTCTATAGATGACGTTACTCCAGTCCTAATAAGAATGAGAAAGCATTGATTTTCTGTCAACTTACAAAAATCTTTTATTCCAAATGGAAAAATCCCTAAGATTCTGTCAGTAGCGAGTTATTTTTGGTTTTCTTCTTCCTCACGAGATATCACCCTTTGGAACACCTGCTATTCACATAGGAAAGTGAGGGTGGAAGGTGGACTCGTGTTCTGTGTAATCTTAAAGGAGATTATGACTGATTTGCAAAGAATATCACTTTCCAAAATCTCCCATTCAAGTGCTGATCAGAGAGAATGTGCTTTTCCTTTAACATTACAGTTAAAGCTACCTAAATAGATACCGAAGTATGGAAGGAAAAAACGCTGAAAAACAAACGGAAGGGAGTGACAAACAGTGCCATTTCAACAAAGGAGAGCTGAGACAAAAACTTCAAGTCATATCTTATTTTGACAATTTCACTTTCAGCTGAAAATAAGCAGCACAAGAAATGGGATTCTAATTTTTGGAGGTCTTTAAAAGACGTTTAGATTTAGAGCTTAGTGATAAGATTTAGTGGAGGACTTGTTAGTGTTAGGTCAGAGGTTGGACTCGGTGATCTTGGAGGTCTATCCCAACCTAGATGATTCTTGTGATTCTGTATGTATATACGTATATATATAAACATGCTGCCATGGAATGACAGCTCAGGAATGAAACTGTCATCATAAATTTGACTGAATTCATCTATCTCCATGTGACTTTTGTTACTATTATGTAATACAACAGGAGATTGTGATCAAAGACAAGAAGAACTGGCAGGCTTACTGAGAAGGTCACTGCAGTAGGATGAAGTTCCCAGGACCAATGCTCATTCCCCTGGATTATTAATATCCATTTCAAGTAATAGGTAGCATTTCAGAAGAATAGTTGAATTACAACACTATTCTTTGCTTACAGACACTTTAGTTTATTTACAAAATCTCTGCAAACTGTCTTCAGTATTAGTACTTCTGTTACTTAAATATTCTGGTTATTGCCACCTATATTCTGTGCTTTGTCTGAGATAAAGCCAGAGGATTATTTATTTTTTATGCCTCTATTTCCCTGTATTAAATGAGACTATTACAAGATTCTATACTTTTTAGTATTTGTCCTTCTTTTGAAATCCTCAAATGTTAAAGACCTTAGATTAAATATATAATATATATATATATATATATATATATCAATCTCCTATAGTAAAAACAAACAAAAATCAAATACCAACTGCTGGTTTTCCTTCTGCTTAATTCTTCTTTCCTAGAAGCAGAAGGGGGTTATGAAAAGACAAATTATCTCTGAAGCTTCAGATCACATTCTTGACTCCTAGCCACCAGGCTACAACCACAGCTAGCAAACTACATGTCTAAGCCTAGTATTTTATTTCTAGACCAAAACTTTGTCACATTTCCAAAAGGTTCCACGGACTTTTCCAAAATCCTTAAGAGCCCGTGTTTTCAAAGTTTATATTTGAACTAGGCCAGTTTGTGAAGCAACGAATAACAAGTTCATTCTTCTTCCAAGCTTTATGAAGGAGGCCATTTGCCTCCATAAGCACTTGAAAGATCACTGGTAAGAAATCAGTCATCTTTTTTTACAATAATATCTCTGCTGCCTCTGTTGTACGACTGTAGAATTATGGCATGTATCAAGTGTGGGTGCATTCTATGCATACATTAAGCAAGGTGTCAGTTTTGAGGAAGACTTTTAAAACAAAATCTCTATAGAAAACTTGTATTTGAAAAAGCTGTCATTGGACAGTTAAAAAAAACATGCTAACTACTTGCCTCAAAAAAATGAAATTGCATCAGCTCGAACACAAGTCCACTCTGACAGCACTATGGATCTGGGGACACTGATGTTTATACATCGGTATTGTTGCATGATGGTGCATGCACAGCTGTTAAAGATAAGCATTGTAGTTATCTCTGCTTTGTTCACAGGCAACCTAATAAAATAAGTTTATCTTGATGAACTGAATACCCAGGAGCTGTCTGACAGAATTTGTTTCAATCTTACATGGTCTTACAAAGATAACAATCACATAAAAAGCAAAGTTAATTCACCAGAAAATAGTTTCAAGTAGACAGTTAGTTGCATATCTTATTATGAAGCAGCAATGCATCCTATGAATTGCAGAAAACCTCCTTATCCTAAATACCAGGCTGGTGTGTATGCACATTGACATTAGGGCACACACAGTACCTCCTTTTTCCTGAAATGCCAGAGGAGAAACTAGTTTGAGTGCAACGGGAAAACACAGACCACTTCCTGTGAAAGTCTCAGTAATGTAACTGAATGGGAAACTGCTGAAAAAAGCCCAGTTACCAGAGTGCCACAGAGAGCTGTGACCACTCTGCATCCCGCTGTACTGGTGTTGTATGTTCAAAGCAGACTGACTCTACCCAAGCAAACAGGACACCAACACCCCCAACACCAGCAGCCAGCATTTACTGTGCACTTAAGTAGAAGGCAACAGCATGTAGCAGGAGACCACAAACACAACTAAACTCCGTATCTGTAAATAAAGCATTCACTATAAAAGGTCAAACCTCTACTAATAGCTATCGTAGCTACACCTTAACCAACACCAGAATAATCGATCATGATGCATCTCAGCTGTGACGCCACTAGCTTAAATTTTAAATAAACCTTCAACTTTCTTCAAAACACAGGTAACTATTAAGGCTAGTGAAGTTGAAGCATCTGCAGGCTTGTGCTTTGGTGTACCTCAGACAAGCATGCATTCCTGCTGCTGCACATTAATATGTAACCCTGTTGACAGCTGATCACTTCAGTGTTAAGTATGAATAGGAATAGTCCAACAAGGACAAAAAAAGTCAGCAATTCTGTATTCCTGTCAGATGTTCCATATCCCCGTTTTTCTAGCCCAATCTTACTGAGGAATCACAAAACTACTTTTGTTTAGTGTTAGTTTAAAAAAATATGTATACACACCTCTGTTCTGGGCTAAAATGAGCTGCAAGAATGCAGCAGGAAACACACTAGGGAGAGAGGAGTACCATGCAAAGATTTTTGCTGCCTGAGGTACTGTGTCCTGCACGAAGCCATCCAAACCATACTGCAAAATTGTTTGCAAGTAAAAAACCACTACATAAAAATAATTCAGAACACATACAAAGAAAAAAAAAAGGATTTGCCGTACATTTATAAATACAGATGCACAAATGCATGAATTTATAACTAAACAGTTAGAGGTAAACACTATTTTTCTCCATTTGTGTGTACATGAAATGCAGTGCTTGTGAAAGGTTCTAGGCAGCTCTGACAATTAGCATCAGAAGAACGGTCGGTAATGAAAAATGGCATATTGCTGTACTCTTGTAGTGTTTGTTTGTGGTTTTTTTTTAGGTAATATAAATATCTACATTTTTACTGAAGAAATATTTTAAATATTTTTTTTATATTAATTCTACAAGAGAAAGATAGCCTCTACTTATGTACTGGGCATACATTTTTAAAAATGCATTCTTCAGAGGTACAACATAGTTTCTAGGATGTTTCTGCTTTCCCTTGCTGAAAGAAACAACACCAATAGGCTTACTGGATTTGTATGGGCTCTGAAGGTAGAATCTACCTGGATTGTGCTTTTTTTTTTCTTCCTGTATATACTTGGGAAAAAAAATCAAATATTTGGGTTGTTATTCAATTTGTATAGAAAACAGAAATAGAAAAATTTCTAATAGAAAATTAGAACCACAGTTTGAAAATTTATACACATCGTAAAGCTAAGAGCCTTTTAGACACGAGTTCTAAGTAACTGTAACATGGGGATAGCTTTCCCTTGCACAGTTCAAAAGTTCATAATGGTTCTCCAACTTATAGTTTCTAAAAGGTATAACTGATACAGGATTTAATTTCAGAAAAAGTGTGTTTACTTGATTTTTTTTTTTTAATAAGGATGTCCTTCTAAAAAGGACGGACACTTGAATGCAATTACTAAAGACATATCCCATTGAGCGGTCCTTCACCATAGCCACTCTCACTTCGCGTTACAAGAAAAGGTCCCAGTTTAAACCATCTGAGATAGATAGGAACATTTTATATTGTAATGATTTCCTTCCATTAGTTCCCCAAACCTTCATTCTTTAACAAAAAAACATTAATCGTTGGAAAACATTGTGCATAGATGCTGACTATTTCTATTTATTCTTATTTTTGCAACATTGAAAAGAAATCTAAGTTGATCTCTAAATTGAGAGATGAAAATCTGCTTCTGGGGTATGTAAGCGCAAATGCAACAAACTTTGCTGTATGCCAGAGGTATACAACAGAGACACAACTCAGTTCAAGAATAGCAATGTCATCAGATGCTACCACTGTTTATTAATACAGAGACCACTTGTATAGGATATGTCCTAAAGTAAAAATAATTAGCTGCCAAGCAACACGTAAGCAATGGCCTTTGAAAACTTGGAAAGGAGAAAGCCATCTCTCCGAATACTTTTAAAAGAGCAAGCAACACTTTGTTGCATGGCATTAGGATTCAAATGTCTATTTAATTATTAAGGCTTTAAAAATGAGAGATGAAAAATTTTGAATTTGAGAAGAACTAGGGACTTAGAGGAATAAGGACTTCAGCTCATAAGAAGTTCCGATGAAATAAAAGGATAGCTTTGAAATAGACCGAATAAAAGGAAACTTGACTGCGAACACACAGGAAGACCCTCCCCTAGAAAACCAGGGCAATTAGAAACATGATTCATATGTCAAACAGCGTACGTGCAATAAATTACATTGCAGATAAGATGGTGAAAGACTATTGTGCTACCTGTGAATCCTGACAACTCTAAAAAAAAAATCTGTATTTTTGCCTACCCATGAGAATTATAGAAGCAAAGTAAGGCTGATCTATGTCCATTCTGAACATCAGTCATACAAGCTCACCGTGTTCACTGCCACAAAGAAACAGACAAGCGACACAGGACTCAGAACAACAACAAAATCTTCTTTACTGCAAATTTATCCTTACGAACAGTAAAACATACAAAAGTACTTGCAGAAATATCAGATTTGCAGTTCTTTTAGTAAGAAACTAAAATGCCGTTGTAATTTAAGACACGATGAACAGCTTCTGGTGTTTAACACCAAATTATTTAGACTGCCTTTTAAAAGAGTAGACATATGCTACTCTTGGGTAATTAGGAAGAAATAGTGAGATTTAATTTGAATATAAAATTCTGAATGTGCATGCATTTGCCTGTCTGAATAATGCCTCTTGAATGTTTACTTTTGAGTAATAAACTAAATTACTTCCTTTGGTTTCCTGGCACCTCGTTAGATTTTGGTCACAATTGCCTATCTACAATTAAGTTTATAAAAGAAACTACTAATGTAAGCCATGCTGATGCTTTTTATTCCGTTTTGTTCTAATTTAATCTAATAAAGCAGCCTACCTAGTACTGTTTAGAAACCAGTGTAACAAAATAATAAGATCCTTGTTCTCTAACTGGTATTCAGAGAGAATCACTGAGATTGGTCTGACAATTTCCTCTTCATCAACTTCAATTATTAGTTGGTTTAGTTCAGATTTTTAACTCCACAATGAAATCTTCTTCATAACCATGTATTCAAAGATTATAAACAAAACCAACGTAATCTGATTCATACACTTAATGTTTATCATAACTAACATGATAACGATATATCTAGGGGAACATGGACTAAAACTACTGTCTCATCCTAAAGAAGTTAGTGTGCAAACATGGGAAATAACAACACCTGTACATCAGTTTGTATGATTTCAACATCCAGTGGGTGATGTCTTTACAGCACATGCCTCCTGCACTGAGATATTCAGACTGCCTTATTTTCCCCTCAGCAAGAAGCAGAAAGCAGAAATAAACATGACGGTTTATGTTCTGTTCCAGTATATAGAGACTTCACTGTTCATTGCCATATGTTGGCTTTTCTGATGAACCTTATTCCTTAGAAACCCACCATTTCCACTTTTATCTTATATACATAGACAGAAGTAAGAAGAACCCAGTATGACAAAAAGATGTACTATAAAAGAAGAGGACAATTTTTTCCAGAAAGAGTTGTAATATATAGAACGTCTCATAAACCAATGCTTTTCATAAGGAGCTTTCCCACCCTTTTACACAACCTTGATTTAATATACAGAAACCTAATATATGAAGTGCACCAAGATGTGTATATTTAATACTAAAGCTTGCCACCAAACTTTGAGTCCAATCACAGAGACAGGCATTGAATTCAATCCAGATCAGATCTAGCGAAGAAACTAATTACAAGATTTTGGAGAGGACTGCATATTACAGATTTAGAGATGCAAATAATAAATAAATAAATAAATAAATAAATAAATAAATAAACAAACTACGTTACAGCAGAAACCCCACTCTATAGGGGGAAAAAAAAAAAAGCTCTTTAGTTATCTTTAGGCTTCGAAGATGTTGCAACTTCATACTACCATAAGAACAAACTCTTGCAACTGCTCTCGCTGAACAAAGTGCTGTATATCCATAGGACTCAGAGTCTTCAGCTTCACAGCACTGAGGATGAACTCCACAGAGATCAGAACATCTTTCAGAACTTAAACCACATAGTAGGGATTGCCTAGTTTCAATCTTAAAGATTCTGAGTAATTCCTAACTTTAATGGTAATAGAGTGCATAGGAGCTCCCTTTCCAGTACTGCTGCATAGATTGAATCCTTCATGTAAACTTTTGCACAGGGTGAAGGAACATACAGAGCATTGGTAACGAAACATGGTGCAATATATACTATGTTTTCTTGAAGACTAAGCAATATTAATGAAATGATCAAGCCAAAGTCACAATGGAAATAGAAGCGGTTATTTTGATAACAAAGCTATCAAAAACGTAATACTCTACACGTGATAGAGATGTGGAGTTGTAGAGAAAAGAACTATACCCTCAACTATGAGATCCAAAACATCTTAAAGGTCTTTCTCTGTATTAGATTTATGATCAGTTTATGCACTGTATGCCTAGAGTTCTGCAGTTACCAGGTCTGCATGCCAGTCACAAACTCTCTTTTTTTGTAGCTGACACCTTCTATGATCTCCAGCCAGATCCCAAATGGTGAACGTGATTTTCACAATTGACATCTATGGGCTTGGGAGCTATACCCATAAAGACAAACATCTCAGGACCAGACCCACAAACTGTGTATATTGGTTTGTATTTTTGTAAACCATTAAATAAATGGTTTTGTAAACCATTATTCCAAATTTCTCAGAGTAGCTATTGCTTTTCTTGACACGATTATGAGAGAATTTCATACAGAGAGCAAATAAAGCCTTGGAACTCATTATGATGTACCATGCAGAAAGAAAGCCAACTATACAGTTCCAGCTAGACTGGAGCCGTGAATCACTAATGTTGACAGAGGAAGTGGAAAGAACAATTCTGTGAAGTTCTCAGCTTCTCTAAATCATAGAACATTCACTTAGAAAAATAAAGAACACATAACACCAGAACCTGAAACTGTCGAGAAGTTGCCACTGCCAAATTTACAGTTTGCAGAAGAGATGCCTGTTACCATTAGATCTTAAGATCCGGTTTTATTTTGCCTCTGTTTTACTATAAACTGAGTACAGTGCAAATACCTGCTTTTTGTGTCAAAAAAAAGAAACCCTAAAGCAATATAGTACTGATTTATTTATATAGCAATATAACTTAATCTAAAAAGAAAGGATGCTTTTTATCCATAAAATTGTGAAAGATACATATTATATGAAGTTGATATCTTTCAGGTATTTTCAGTTCAACAATAGCTGCAAGCTTTGTTTTGCAGAACTCTCAATATCACTAATACAAAACATATCCGATTGACCTTTGAATGCAATTTTTAGTCAACATTTCATCATAGCTTAATGAACTTATACTGGCAAAATGAGTTCAAAAGAGTTTTTATTTCAGCACTCTGAAAATGTGCTTTAACTTCGACATTTAAAAAATTTACAAAATGCAATACAATGCCCATTTCAAACTTGCACAAAAGTGTATTAGAGCAATTGGAATATATTAATGTGGAACTGTTCATAAAAGTAACCGCAAGTATGACAGAAGTGTCAATCTGTTCATACAAGAACAGACCATCACAGTTAAGGTTTTGTAGCAGAGTTCAAGTATACTGAGGACAGGACGCCTATTATTTCTTTACACCTATTAGAGTTGCAATAAAAAGGCTTGCAGTGTTGGGAGCATGTATTACAGGGGATATGAAAGTTACAGAGACTCAGACCACTTTTCTCAACTTTCCATTTAAAAAGTTAGAGTCAAACTGTTAGGTGCCCCCATAGACTTAGCACCTTTGTATTTCATGTACAAGTTTCTAATCAAACAAATTCTGCAAAAGTGACGGAGACCAGTATATTTTCAAATTTTGACAAATTAGGGATGGAATGTTGTTTCTTACTGAAGTAAATAGAACATGGATCTAGTTGCAGCACACCCAACTAACTCAGGGAGTGCTGAGATTATTAAAAATGCATGTGTAAAAACTGACTTCTGAAACAGTATTCGGGCATCGAAGTTACTAAACACTTTCCTGAGAACCTAACTTGCATCAATGTGTTTAACCAGGACAAATGGGTTCTCAGTACTTGAAAGGAAAAAAAAATAGTAGTAATCCTATTTATGTCACTCTTCGGTATTAGTCTTCAGTTTACTCCTTTGGCCTCACAAAAATACCACAGAATTAGCAAATGGAAGGAAGTGATCAAATAATTTTACCCCTTGAAGAGTGCAACTTCAGCATTACATTTATTCTCAACAAAGAGAATCAATTCGGATTTGTAAGCAGAAACAGCAACTAGTGAATCATCATTTCCTAAGGCACTTATGTTTTTCCCCGGAGATATTCTACAATAATAGTGATCATGCTAGACCATACTTGTCTTATTAGATCTGACAAGATCACAACCTGAGTTTCTTTGGCTGCAACTATGCCTTCTTCTAACAGCAAAACACTACGCAGTGTGAAGATGCCACTGCTGAGACAAAAGATAGATCAAACACAATGCACATGCTGTCCATTGCTCAGGCTTTCACAACTAACTACAGGATAATGACAGTACAACTTTATTTTGCATTTTCAACACTTTAGTAAAAAAAAAAAATAATAATTTAATAAAAATTGCTTAGACATGCAAACATCTCCATTAGACTAAATGAAAAAAAAAAAAGATTGATTGAGGTTTATTCAAAGAGGAAATTCTTCTCTAAGACACTTCTACTCCAAATGTATGAAAAAGTCACCAGCAGTCACGGCAAAGTGACAGCAAATGGTATGTATTATTATACAAGTAAATCAGGAATTTAAGTACAGGATTATGCAGAGAACTGATGATATAAGAAAGGTGTCTCCTCCACGAAAATTTAGCACAGAATTTTAGGGAGGATAGAGGCAGTAACCTCACATCATCAAACACCATGGTAAGCACTGCAGAAATACACCAGAGATTCAAAGCAAGGGTCTTGAGGATACAAAGTCACATATGAAGTTTTTTCTGGCTCCCTTTTCAGCATTAACCAGCGGCTGACTCACTAAGAATTACCCAAGGCCTCTCTGCTGCAGGTGGTAGGATACTGCACACAGCCTTCGGCAAACCATGAGGTAATTAGGAAGAGAAGCAAAACATAATGCAAGGAACATCTTCAAAAATCAGTTTATAGAAGGCACAATGAAATTCCATGCTCAGCTTGAGTACCTAACAGTAAAAAAAACAGTCCATACAAATATGCATCCGAGAAGACCTAGTGAGATTAAATGACCTAGTGAGATTAAATGACCACAAACAATGAAGGAAGCATAAAACTTCATGATTGGGGTTAGAAAGTGTGAGACAAAGTCGAACAAAAGAGAGAAGATGAGAATCAAGCAATGGTGAACCTGGAAACTGTCTTTTCCTTCCAACAAAAAGCAACATCAACATCTGCATAGCTAGAGATTTTAAATAAGCATCGAGGACACCCAAATAAATAAATAATAAGAATAAAGGCATACCCTTTTTGTTTATTTGCTTTTTTGGTTTTGTTTGTTTTAGTATTATCCATATTTTCCATGTTTTTATAGTTTTTATACTGTAGAATAATATCACAAGGAAAATCTAATTTTTTTTTCCTCAGTGTTTTGTTTTGTTTTTCAGGAAAGCAAACATCTATCTCTTCCATGATGTTGCTAGGTCTGCAGAGCAAGTTGGCTGAAGAGGCATGTATTTTCTGACAATCCTGTACTTTTCTGTTCATTGCTGTTTTTAAAAAGCAACAAAAAAGAGTATTTTAATTTGAGTCAAAACCTGTGTCAGAAAGAAATTTTCCCTCTAATGTCATGGTGAAATACCAACACAGGAACTTCTTTTGCTCCATGCTATGGAAAAATTTGAAGTTCAGCATGTATCAAAGGCCTACACTTATACCTTAAATTCCTTTTTCTGTCTGAATGATGCCACTTTACTCTTCAGGACTGCCTGAAAGCACACGCCCTGAGAATCAAGTATTTCAAATCCTCTCTATTTTACGTTATTTCCCCAATACTGTACCATCTATCGTTTGACCCTCTGTGCCCCACATTTTCTTTAACAAACCCTTCCCTCTAGTGGGCTCTTCACTGGTTTTACCCAGAAGTCCTGAGGCCAGTCCTCAGTTGCGCAATGCCTACTGGCTCTGATGCAAGCTGTCCAACCTGAGCCTTTTTCCAACACCTACCTCAACTCCTTGCTTACACATTCCCAACAGGAGAGGAGAACAAGCAATCCTCCACACAGATTTCTTACTTCCAGTCCCCAAAATAAAATGTAAACAACCATGAAAAAGCCTTGGCATTAATGCTGAAGACTGGGAGGGAGGGAGGGCTTAGAATTATTATTTGATAACCTCTTCAACCCCAAACAATATCCACGTTCTAATAATGTCAATGAAAACATATTCCTATAAATAGGATGGTACTTCATTAAGAGAAAGTGAGAAAATGGTTGCAAGTCATCAAGAATTAAGAATAAATTCCACAATATGATCATTCTAAAATGGATTTTAAAAAAAAATATGGAAAACAAAGGAAAACAACCTCCACAAAACACCGGCACCTATGCGTATTACATGCTATTGTGTTGCTTAGAATCTAATTACAACATATATTTCAGAGAATAAGAGTAGGATTATAGAGAGCACTCCAGCACAGAGAAAGGAGCAACGTTGCTGTTAGATAAATGGAGTACAGATCTTCCTAAAGAATATGCCTAGAGTTTGAGAAATCAAAATCCAGCAGCAAGCACGTATGGCACAATCCGAATTCCATCCCTTTCTCATTAACTGTCTGCATGATTTGGTGACTAAGATACTTGTGTTACCTCTTCTGTAAAGCAATGTTTAGAAAAGTGCTATGTCAGTGCAAAAATTAACCTAATATATTGAAATTGTTTACAATTTACACTTTAAAAACAAGAACTGAGAAGAGACTGGCTCTGGAATATTTGAGCCACTTGAACAAAAAGGTAAGAATCTAGAAGAAACCTGACATGTCAGTGTTAGGTAACAGGTAAACACTTCATATACTGGAACACTACTGACCTTTCAGGGATAGCTCATATATACAAAAGATAGCAAGTAATCAAGAGACAATTTTAAAGGGTTGCTGGTAATCACGTACAAGGAATGGCTGAAACAAGCCTGACAAAAGCCCACTGGGAAAGTGATAGATGTAAACTTATCACAGGTTAAGCACTAGACAGACAATCACAGTAAAATTATTGGGAGGAAGGTGTCAGGAGGGATATACTCAGACATTGGCTTCAGAGACTTTCTGTATCAAAATAAACAATAATAAAATGCTTTTATGATTTGAATGAAGACATACTTTACACAGCAAATAATAATCCTGCCCTAGATACCACCTCTAACCCTTACAAAGATGTTTGCTGTCTTCATTGCCCATTTCCTAGATGAACACCCCTATACAGAGAAGAAAAAAAATGTTCTCCAGTTCCTCTGGAGCCTCCCCTTCATCACAGTGTCCTACAGGAGGGGGAATGAAAGGAAGCAATATAATTACAGCTGGAACATAGTTTTGATAAAAACTATAATCTCAGTCCTTTAATATTTTCCATCTAAAGGGGCTCAAACCCAATTATTATCATTAGTGATCAGTGTCTTAAGTGTCACTTCTGTGACACAGGTGACAGATGTCTGAGAACAGTGAATACTGTTGCAGAGAAGAGGTGTTATGTCTTTCCAAAGGATGTTGTACAAGTGCTGGTATCAGCACTAAATCAGCATTACAGAAATTAAGCAACTCTTTCCCACAGAAGGCAATGGAACTTCTGATTTTAACCACTCCTTAGAAAACCTGAACACACAGACAGGGCCTGCGGCATCACAGTGATGAATTCCCTAGAGCAAATCTCCTTCCACAAGCTCCCATACATACAGTTTGGATGTCAGATAGGAGCCCTCCATCTAATCTCCATTTTACAGTGAAAGCAGCAGCATCTCTGCGAATAACGCTGACAAGCATTCCAATGCTACAGGAAAAGATCACTGAATTACGATGTTAAAAATTAACAGTAATTTGAATAGTTAAATATTAATAGTTTAATTTGGAAGGAACAGAAAGGATTTCTTTTGATACTAATTTGACCCTTCATCCTAGTTGACCGCACTGCAAAGATGACAGGTGAAACAAATTAGTGTAACAAAACAATCAGCTGGAACCACAAATTTAATTTTAATGGAATACCTTATGCCGCTATAACCCGAGGGATTCATCTTGTGGGGTACACCTCACTGGGTTCATGTGCAGTTTAGAAAATTAATAGGATAAAAATGTGTTTCAAATATTTAACAAGAGACAAGATAAGGTCACCCAGGAATTCAGCTGAAAAAAATATACATAAACAGTATTAATTCTTTTAACTCTCCTGTAATGAGAGAAAAATAACATTTTTCAACCAGAAACAACTTTTCTAATTAACAAATGTTTGGCATTGTAAGTATCCATACTGGGAAAGATGAATGATGTCAACTAGTCCTGTCACCAGTGATGCTACCAACAGTGGCAAACCTACTGTGTTTCCAAAGAGCTTACAAAAGCAGACATTCAAAGTAGGAAGAAAAGTTCAGTTGAGTTAACCATACAAGAGACCTGAATGACAACGCAGCCCAGTGTTAAATTCTTACTTCCAACAAGACGTGGGTCAAGGTGGGGGCTTTTGAAAATAGCCCAGTACAGCTCAGCAGGTCTTTGCCAAGGGGAATAGCAATGAGGGAATATAAGGAGAAAACAAGCATCAGAAGATACCTCCTTTCCTTTTCAAAGAACTTGAGTGAATAGCTATGGCACAATAAAGGAGAAATGCATCTTAAAAATTGAGTTGAACATGGACAAATGGTGGCTTAAGATGTGGCATCCTGCAAGGAAGAGTCAGCTACGCAAGGCATTATCTAACTTCAGCGTTTCTCTAAATTCACTAAATTCACTAGCCTGAGCATTTTTGGGGAAGTGGTATCTTCACAATGGGTGAACCAATGGTTCATTTTGCACCCCACATTCAGTCTTTTGTTTCTAACACAAAGAGCAGTGATGATTTTTGGCTTATGGTCCTATTTTCCATTCTCTTTCTGAACAGTTCCTGGTGAAGATTCCTATTTTCAGGTTATTCCCTTTGAAATACTTGGCATTATTACAGCCCATGATGTGGTTTTGTAAGGTTTTCAAAAACCCTTTCAAAAAGGACCAGTTATTCTGTGATGCTCACTGACGGCCATTTCTTGCTTGAGAAGGCACAATGTAAGTTGTATAATAACCACATAGCTATCAAAAGATCATTAACTGCAGTAGGATTACCACCTCATTTTGGGATGGACTTTTCTCAGTTTCTTTCTAGGTTGGAAGGGATCACCACACCTCTGGATCAATGCTGGCATGATAACCATTGGGCCAGACACAGGAATATAACAATATTAAAAGATGATAAGCAGCACCACAGGAAAAAGAAATGAAAATAGGGTCATTCTGAACAATACATACAATGGAGAAAACCTTGTAATTCAAATTTCAATCAGGTGTACACAGAAAGATGAGGAAGCAGAGGAATAAGATATGGATTATTATCCATTTGCTAATAAAAAAAATATACAGGACTAAGCCATGGAATCAATATAATAGGCTACAAATAACTTTATATTCTAAAAATGAGCTAATGAGTATAATGAGTAGCAAATACAATTTAGTACAAAAAAACACGGGTAATATCGAGCTTCAAAAAGAATAAACTCAAATGAAAATGAACTGAGATGAACTAGATCAGAATATGTAACAATATTTTCTCTATTGTAAAATAAAAGCGCTTACTTTGGTGACTGAAAATACCTAAACATACAGGAATATATCTCTACATGAACCACTGGAATTCTTAAGAAGTCTTTCATATGCTTTTCAGTTACTGTAAAAGAAAGATAATATAGCATATAAAAAGCAGAGGAGAATTGGGAGCAACAGTATCTGCATTGATTCACAATTTCACAGGAAACCACAGAAAAAATGTAGACATCATCATTTTACAATACATCATCATTTGACAATACCTGAAATTCTGATTTCACTAAGGGTAAACTCTCCTACCCTCCCACTACAGTTATAGGCAGTTTAAGGGTTAGCATTTGAACAGTTACAGACCAAGAATTTAAAAAGAAAAAAAATTGATAGGAGCAAAAAAAAATCGCTGGAATAAGACTTTACATATAATTTGTGCTTCATTCTAAAACTAAGATAACTGATTCACAAAAATACTAAGATGTGCAATGCACTTTTGTTTTGAAGAATCTTGAAGGATTCAAGTGGAAATATTCTAGGACTATAATTATTATTGCTGCTGCTGTTGTTAAATACTCTGGATGTTATTTTCCTCTGACTTTGTTGCTTCTAACTGATAGTTTAAGTCACATCAAGATCACCTAATCTAATTAGATTAGATATTCCATAATAACCTGACTGCCTTTTCAGAAACAATTTTACTTTTATCATGTTAAGTAATCATATTTTTATATTAGAGTTAAAAATGCAAGAACATTGAAAATAAGGTATTGTGGCCAATTGAAATTATACCAACAAATAGCATCTGAAGGATTTAAACAGATAGCAGCAATTATCCTCTTCTTGGTGAAGCATGAAAGTGATAAAAATGATTATTTTTCTGAGATCACTATAATATTCATGTATCTACTTAACTTTCTTCCTTGGAAGGTCCCATTTGTTTTCTTTAAAGAAACAAATAAAAAGATTTAAGGTTATTATTATTCAGTACTTAGGGAAGCATGAACAGAAGCTATAACAAAGGTATGTTAAATGAGCAACAGAATGCAGAGAAATATTTTCCCCAATATTAATATATATACATACGTAAACATTTTTTATATATATAAATACACATATAAGACTCTCTTGCTCGATGAAATTAAAGGCAAAATATCAGAGTGGACAGACAAACAGTCATTTTACAGAACATATCTAACTGACATCTAAAGATTTCAGATGATATTGAACCCAATCATACTCAGAATAGAAGCTCTTTTATGCACATGAATAACATGAGTAGTTTCATCAGCAACAATTTAATTATGAAACTATTGATCGTTATGTTTCAAGGCACAAAATGACCATTAGATGGAACAAAGGAAAGAGATTCCTTTGATGTTCAGCTTGCATGGAGGCCTATATTTTCTCTGAGGCAACCACAATTGCTGTCAGAGAATAAATACTAGATCAATAGGAGTGCAAGGTGCCAGTTTCTATTAAAAAAAAAAAAAAAAAAACATG
Source organism: Anser brachyrhynchus (assembly GCF_964034855.1). Lineage (NCBI taxonomy): Eukaryota > Metazoa > Chordata > Aves > Anseriformes > Anatidae > Anser > Anser brachyrhynchus. The sequence continues at coordinate 11,012,382 of NC_137699.1, forward strand.
GATTTTACACTGTTATTTGAAGAATTCTTGGGTACCATAATATCTGGGATTAATTTATACAGTAGGAGACATTCCAGTTTACACTACTTTCATTATTTGCTCTTCATGAGTTGGGCTGACAGATCAACTTTACATTCAGTTTGGATGAGGGAAGAAGGAACTGTGTCCAGCTGGCCTTCTTGCCTTCATCTGAGGTTAGCCATATCACCACATGCAGTAGTATAGAACTACTTGAATTGACTCAAGGAGGTGCTACACTAGAGGAAAACCTGAAAGTGTATTCCATACCCTACTTTCTGCTGATTCTTAGCAAAAACAGAAAGGGCAGGTGTGTGGTTACCTACGAATCATGCAAGTATAGACAACATTGAAGGCAAAAGTATAGCATGGACTTCAAAGATTAGATCTGCATGTTCTTTGTCAGGAAGCACTGAGTAAAAGGAATTTTCTGATTTCTTAGCACTAGAAATGCTGATGTGTTCTGCTGCCCTATATAAAGATTTAACGTACTCAATGAACAAAAATGATAGTCTTTCATTTTAGGGAAAGCAAGTCATTGGGTAGAACTTACTAAATTTCTCGTAATAGTGAAGAGGACTTTTAGTTTTAGTCTCTGTAATGCTGGTCTTAAAGAACTTTCAGAAAAATTTTGATAAATTAGCCTGTACAGGGCTGTACTAATTCAGTACTGCTATATCATTTCAAACTACTCTGTGGCATACAAGTGGACAATCTACAAGAGGAATAGTTTGAGGTTATTCTTCCAGTAGTACGTCTCATCTCCTATACTAACAATGTTTGTTTCTAAAAAGCAACATTGCATCGAATTGTGATGTAATCAGAGAATGAAAAATCTGTCACAGACAGCAGACTAACATTGCTTAAATGGCAAATCTGGTATCTCTAAAAAAACTACATCCAATACTAGGATTTCATAATAATAATGATGAATAAAAATATGGTGAACACCACCACCTGTGTAAATTTCATAAGCTAGGAATTGCTCAAATAAGTGACTGTAGCTTTATGTTCTTCAGCGAAGACTTAATTAAAGAATATTTTTTAAAAAGGTTCAGAGACAATCACCCAAAGTGATGTTTTCAGAAAATACAGAGGAAAAGAGAAGGTCAGAAGACCTTTCTTGCACAGAATTATGGTGCCTGTAGAGCTGTCAGACAAGGAGAAACATAAGCAGTAGTCATTAAAGAAACTTATCCTCATGGAATTTCACACAGTAGAAATCTATTACAAAGTTTGTTGCTTTATTAAACATTGTCACAGATTTTTTTTGTTTTGTTTTGTTTCTTGGGGCTTTTTTTGCCCTTTTTTTTTTGGCTGAGCAAAAATATGAGACATTAAAAGACTAAAATACTAACAGTTCTAGGTACAGATGTTTACAGAGTGGAAGTCCTCAGTCACTACTTAAACTTGCTTTCTATTCCCATGCAGCACATAGAAAGGAGAGACAGAAAAGTTCAAAGCAAAGTCCAAAATATATATAGTACAGAGTCCTTCTGGAGACTTGCTGACAACCCAGTACCCACATTAATGTGCACAAAGGGAAGAAATTAAAAATTTTGCAGCAGATGCTTAATACTTTGCAGGCTCAGATCCAGCTTGAGAAGTATTATTTCTGACTGGAGAGCCAACACAGGCCTGCAGAAACAATCCAGCAGCAATCAGCAGCTCAGCACCTTACAGAATCTTTCTGATAAGTAATTAAGTCTTATCCTCAGTTTCCATGAGACATATCTACATATTGCTTTTATTTAATACGCAGATCATGAACTGTTAAGAGCTGCACTATGCTAATAAAACAAGAATAAAAACTTTTTCATTTTAATAGTGATTTATTCTTAAACCATCTGTTGCTGGAAAACCTATATAACTGGGACAATCTACAGCACAGGATTCAAAATTGATCTGTTAACATCCTTCAAGAGCTGTCTGAATGTACTCATACACCAAGCACAATAAGCACTTAACCTTCATGCAGCATTAGTTTCTCAAGTTCACTGTACTTCACTAATCTGTTTTAATCTCAACATCTCTAACCATGTTAAGCACTAAACTTTCCACTGGAACAGAAATTTGGACCATAAAGGCAGTTAACCCACTGCAATAACCTAAGAAAAACAAATACCTCTAAGGACTTCTGAAAAAATATCAGGTGAGGGCTCCGTATTTCTAAAGAAGTAAGAAATCATTTTGTCAGTGAATTCATTAGCCCCTTTTCTCCAACACAAAACCAAAATCCCCATAGAGTAATAACTGCCCTTAGTTCCCAAACCAATTTATGGATCCTGACAGGCAGTCTAATGGCATAGATGATTTTTAATAAATCAACAATCTCAGAGCACCAAATCAAAAGCAGCAGTGACTTAAAGAGAGACTTATTCTAAGTCCAGTTTGACAGGAGACCTGAATAAACATATAATTTCATTTCTACAAGCTATAAACCCAGCTTCTGTATTTTTCAGATTGCTAGCTAACCTCACTTTTAGCAACGTCAGTGTTGATTACTACCTGAGTATTTAGCCATAACATTTATATATATATATAAACACATGTAAGAAAAAAAAAAAACCTACTTATTTTTGCATTGAGTTCGTTCCAAGTCAAAAATGCTTATTTGACTATTTGTTTATAAAACATATGCAAAAAAGCTGGCTCCTTGGAAAAGGAGTCTACATAGATTACATATCAGAATATTAAAGGAGCATTAAATTCTCCTATCTCATTATCGCTTTTTGTTTCTAAAGTTCCTTTTAAAAAAAGTTACATTTCCAATTCAATTAATGCCTTGGATTAAGTCTTTCCAGCTGACTTTTTACACAACTTCTTCAGTCTCTGTGCAATAAAGAAACCCATTGCTGCCTTTACAAGTATCATCAATAACATTCAGCTGTGGGTACTCAATCACTGAGAATTGGTCATCCATTTTAGCAATACCAGTTGGAACACTGCTCAGTTGCCCTTAAAAAAAGGTCCTTTCAGTGTCTTCTGAAAGCATCAGCCATGAAAGACGTATGTATGTTTATACATTTCACTCTCACCAATGCCCTAAGCAACGATTCTGCAAGATGTACGATTTCTGTTACTGTCACACATTAAACATCAGCTAAGAATGTAACTGTTGTTATTTTCATCTGCAGCTTTTTCATTTTAGTAAGCCCAGTCAGTGGTTCAAGTCTAACAGCAGCAACACACAAAAATACAGAGAAGCCTTCATCATCAGATGCCATAGAAATTTTACGTCAGCTTACAACAGTTACAGAGCCCAGATCAGGGCAGAGAAGAGTCACTTGGACTGTGAATTTTGAATCTTCACCAGAAACTAAAATAAGCCTCATTTCCTAAGTGTGAAGTGATCAAAAGATAGTTGTGATTTTAGCATGCCAGGCAGAGAAACAGGGAAATGAATATGCTTTTAATGCATTAGGCTACCCTTATTCCTAGAGAGAAAGAAATAACCCTCATGCCTAAGACTGAACCTCAAGCTGGAGGCCTTCCTTACTAGTAATGAAGGGTGCCATCCATATCACAGTGCACTCTTCCTCAAGAGGCACACTCTGGTCCATGCTCAGATCATATAATCAGCTCTAGGATTTTGTCATGGTCTGAAAAACTTGAAGTTTCCTGCACTGTTGACAATGATCTGACATATCCTGTTAGCCTGCTCGTGCCTTGGGAGCTGGCAGTGTGCAGCCTCTCACAGAGTAAGGCTCATGCATGCTCATATATAAAATCTGCTCCACTAGGTCACAGAAAACCTTTAAGACATTTCAACTGAAGATCTCTGCATGTGCAAGCTCTTGGTCCCAAAACTGGAGAGAGTACTGAAGATGCAGCAAGGCAATGAGTAAAAGGGCCTACTCAGAAGAGAAGGATGTATGAAGTATAGCAAGATCGGATGGAGTCTATCTTCTTTCTTTCCCCATTACTGTTGAGAAGCGCATCTGGACACTGTAAAACCATACAAGACCACTGCTTACCTTTTCCATTCATCACTTATAATTGAAAACTGAGAAAGCTGGGGCTGTTCAGCCTGAAGAAGAGAAGGCTCCGCAGAGACCTCATTGCAGCTTTTTGGTACTTAAAAGAGGGTTTATAAAAAAAAATAGAGCGACTTTTTACTTGGGCAGATAATGACAGGGCAAGGGGGAATGGTTTTAAACTAAAAGACAGGAGATTTAGACTAGATGTTAAGAGGAAATTTCTTCACTCAGAGGGTGGTGAGGCACTGGAACAGGTTGCCCAGGGAAGCTGTGGATGCCCCATCCCTGGAGGTGTTCAAGGCCAGGCTGGATGGGGCCCTGTGCGACCTGGTCTAGTGGGTGGTATCCCTGCCTATGGGCGGGGGGAGTGGAACCAGGTGGTCTTTAAGGCCCCTTCCAACCCGAGCTGTTCTATGATTCTGTGTTTCTATGACTTTGCATAATGCATTATAGTATTTGTGTGATTCTTAAAAGCATGTACAAAGTGAGGTAAAAGGGCAGAACATTTATTTAGCTCTGTACTGAGTAGATACTGCTAGCTCATGCAATAAAGACAGTGACATTTTATGTTGTGGTGGAATGTGATTACAGTTTGAATGTCTTTGCTTTATTTCAAAGCCACATTTATGGCCTAAGTAAAATATGGGATGCAGTTCAGGAATGGATAGATACCAAGGAATCCATCTGAAAGCAAGGCTCCAAAAACTCAGTGGATTCTTTCGCCCCTTTGTGGACTGCATATGTGCATAAATATGTACATTCTTAATTTGCTGCTTGAAGAAGAATTTGCTATGCCAGATATTCCACATACCAATGAAAACGTCTGTGCTATTTTTAGAAGGGAAAAAAAAAAAGGCAAGCCAAAAACTAGCAAAAAGGACAAACATTATGCGATAGTTCAACATTATAAAAGCTTATGTACATTATTTTTTTCAAAATAGGACCTTCCATTATGAGAAGCGCAAAGGAAACTAAATCGAATCCCTATGATCCTGAAAATGTTTTGTAGCTTGGAAACTTTTCTTCAAGGTAAATAAACAAGAAAAAAAAATTTACAGGTCATTAAGCTCTTTTTCTGTTTCACCCTTACACTTTGCTTCAGAGCCCTTTCTGCTATCATCTGCCATGGCAGGAAAGCCTTCCCCAAAACACCTAAATGATATTTTCTAAAAATGAACTTCATTTGTTAACTGTGAAAAGAAAACATTCCACGCACTGGCAATAAATTAATCGAATGATTAGCGATGCTGGGTCATTCATTTGTCTAGCTCTGTCCCACTTCTCTGACAGTGAACAATGAAAAGTTATTCCTGAGACAGTTACGGATCCCCAGTTTGAGCAATTACTGCAAGCAATCATGTAACTGAACTGGCGTATTTTCATACTATGAGACAAAAAGCCTACAGTAGAAAGAATGAAAATATTAACTACAAAGTGAGACATCAAAGCATCTCTTTCCCACTCCCCTCTGTGCTATTCCCAAAGACTGCATGTCTTAAGGACCAAGAAAGTCTGCTTGCCAGTGGCAGCTTCTCCACGATCTTTAAAATTATTTTATCAACCGTTCAGAAAGGCAACACTACCAGATTTATGGTTATTCATTCAAGTTTACAAACACAGAAATTCATTTAAGTTTTCGAGGTTATCAGAGGTACTAGCATTCACCTCCAAATATTACCAATACTAACTACCTATATCAATATTCTTGTTGATGGACAGAACATAAAGATGTTCCAAAAACAGTACCAAACCACCCCAAAGGACAGACCACATTGCACACCTTCAGAGCAAGAGAAAATCTGCCCCATCCACCACCCCTCCATAAACACGTTTCTGCTGAATTTTTATTATTATTATTTTAAGTTATCTGGGAATCCATAGAACTAGCAAAGCAAGAGTTGGATAATTTACAACACGTGCCTAAATAGGGCTTACACAACCCCAGACACTTCAAACAAAGAACACAGCCACCATTGAACCAGGGTCCTAAGGTCTTTTCAGTATCTAAGATTACTCAGAAGGCAATTCTTTGATCACTTGTATACAGTAATTGATATTCAAAAATCAATAGTTGTTAATAAAATATTAAGTTTTCCCAATCAATATACACACATCTATGAAATATTCAGCACAGGTACAAAAATGATACCATACTGAAGTGAGAAATATTAATGAAATATTTCTGAGTGTAAAATACATATTTAGAGTAAAAAGGAAAAAACAAGACTTGGAGAAACTTCTGTCATACATATTTGTCACTGCCAAAAAAAAATTATCAGACATAAGCAGCATGTATTTTATGGAAAAAATTCTGTTAAACTTAACAAGCTTCATATAATTCCTTTGTTTCAGAAATAAAGGCATTACTCTGCAAATCTTAAATCCAAGCAGCAAATACGAGATACAATAGTAGATCTGCTACGTACTGCACATTTCACGGATACGCCAGTTGTTCATTGGCAGACTGGTCTCATCTACCATGGCACACTACCTTTCAGGAGGAAAGCCCCAAGTCACACATCTGTCAAATCCAAGTTAATATACTGCAAGTCCCTGGTCCTTCTAGGGCTCTAGCAATGGCATCCCTGATCATTTCCATCATTTCTTAAATCTTTCTTAAATCAAAGTGGTAGGAATTTGGCACTCCCACGCTCCACCAAGGAAGGGCTCCGCTTCCTCAGCGTGGGATTTCCCTGGAAGAGATGTGTAAGTAAGTGCCATACACTACACAGATTTTGGTCACACCAGACCACAGATGCCACACACAACATATACGTAAGCATACTGGAAGAGCACTTGAGCCTTTTTTTCTGTAAGATTTCCTGACAGTAGCATGTTAGTCATTACTACTGCAAATAGACCAGCCATATAACCCATTCATGCAGCACAAGAAACACTGTGCAGAATCTCTGTCTAGCCATTAGTCATCCACGTAAAATTTCATCTTCATCTACTTGAACAATCTGTTTAAGCAGAAAAAAAGGATATAGCAAGGAAAATAGAGAATTCCCATCCAGCATGGTCAGTGTTGTGCCTAGCTAACCAGCCTTTGGCAGTAGATATGAACACAGCCTGGGAATCTGGTAATTGGTATTGGTGGGTTAGGCCACATGTGCCCATCTGAATTGCTGACCACATACACACCGTGCATCTTACTTGGGATCATGCTTTAGAGCTTCTTCCTTTACACACACACACCACCTTGCAGCTAAATGCCAAAAAAAAAAAAAAAAAGCTTCTTTAAGACACCAAAAGGATGCTGTGGAGAGAGGGGGGTAGGGGCAGAGCACAGGCCCAGATCTTTCCGAGGGGAAAACATTAAGTTAGGATAAAAACTTGGAACACTTCTGCACTGCTTGGCCATAAACCTAAAAATAGGTTATTTTAGGTTAAAGACGGGAAGAGTAAAGCACATTCATGAAAAGAGGTTTTAAATATTAACAAGGACTGCAAATAGAAAGGTCAAAGCATTCTTCATGTTCACTGAGAATATGACAAAAGGTGACAGGCTTAAATTGTGGCAAGGGAGATTTAAGTTAGCCATTAAGCAAGCCTTTCCAAATGGCTGAGTACAGCGGAGAGGGAAAGATGTTAAGGAATTCCCTGTTTTGTTTTGTGTGTGGTTTTTTTTTTCCTCTAAGAACGGGTGAGACTAAGGATGTTTTAGGTACCATGGATCCTGCCTCGAGGCAGGGCGGTGAACCAGATGTCCTTTCCATGATTCAGTTATTTCCATTATTTGGTAAGGGAGTGCAACCGAATGGTTTCTATAAACAGGATACGGTGTTGGGGGAATGTATTCTTGTTTGAACAGATAAGATGACAAGCCCTGGCTGTTAGAAGTCAAAAAAGATCAGAATTTGATTGAATAACATCTTTCCCAAAATCAAGTTACATCTACTGTGGAAGTGGATGACTAAAACATGAGAGCTTTTTGCTTCCAGCCACTGACACTGATCCAGCATCCTTTGCATGTTTTCAAGACAGCATGTTCCCACTAACACATTGGTGTGGTGGCTCTCCATTCCAGCTCTCACCTCATGAACCATTTGTAGTAATTGCTAGGTTTAGGATACAGATCAAGATCTCACAGACCACAGAAATTGATTTAGTCCTGTTGAATCAAGAAGAAATCCCCCGTAAAGGAGCTCAGGACAAATGTTGACTGGGTGACATGGAAAAAATTACCCTTACTTGTTCTTTAGATAGACAGCTTCATTTATGAGTCTTGAATGAGTATTAAATCAAAATCACGATTTTTAAGCCACTGAGCATGCACATGCAATTTGAAATACTAAATTATAGCATATGCACCAGCACCAAAGGCTGCACCTAAAAAATCATGTAAAAATGCTAATTATCCCTAAGTCCAGAAATACAACTATCAGCATGACTTGTGGTCAGCTGTTTAATTAATTTTACTATTAATAAAGTTAGAGAAAATCAATGTGTCAGAAGGACTTGAAAGGATTACCAACTATTCTGGACAAATTAGCAACACATCCATGCCTTGAGCACAAGAAAGCACAAAGATGTTTAATTAAAAACTATTTACCAGTGAGGAATTTAAATCACTCTAAATATTACATTTTGAGCCCATTTTTTCCCAGATTGAAAGCACTTAGAAGCAAATGATATGCAGTTCCCCAACGGCATTTTTTAAAGGAAGGAATGTAAAAAATGTTGCATTTACATCTACTAAATGAAGGTGAAGTCAGGAACAACAGAATGTAACACAGCATTTAAAAAGTAGAGGACAGGGGAATAATTCAATTCTTAAGTAACAAAAGATGTTACAGAACTTCATAGAAAGAAGAAGAAGAAGATTTACAACACGAAGGTCACATGGTTACTCAAGGCCTATGCACATTGTGCTTCGACAAATCGCTATTGTTTCCAGTGAAAATACCGATCCTTGTTGGTATGTCTGTGTTTTTCCCACACCTCATTTTTCAAACTCCATTTACTAGAATCTTCAAAGCTACCAGTGTCACATTTGTGCCACCATGAATTTGGGTTAGATGCTCCACTTCTCCTTACCTCAACTACCCCTTTTCCAAAACAGCAATTAAATACTTAGTCCAGGGATACATTGAAAATCTACCTTATCCATGATAATAAAGCATTTTCTGACAGTACTAAAGAATTATCCTATTTAGTATTATTATCAGTAGAGCTTCCCTGTGGCAAGAGTGCAATAGTTATCTCTCTACGGGACTTATCTAAAGCCAAAATGAATGCAATTGAAAGCTTTCCATTGAGTTAATGGGTTCTGAGTCAAGACCTGTGCGAGTATCAGTCATCTGACACAGATTCACTCTGCTTTTGTTTTGCTGGATTCACTCAGTACTCTTCTAGTCATCTGCTGACTTGTCCTGCAGAGCAAAGAAATGCTCTCTGATGCAGGCAATACCCACCGGCACATAGATCACCTGCTGCTGAACTTGGCCAACAGCCCTCTTAGGGACTCGAAACAAATGTTTCTGCATTTCAAGGCACCTGAAACTAAACATTTTCCTTTACAGTTCTGGGAACAGAGATGCTATTGACTGTAGTTCAAACAAAAGAGTACTGCTTAACGCTGAGAGCTAATTCCTGTCCTGCCTTTTAGCACTTGACACATAAGGACCTCAGGAAAGAAGAGACTAGCATCAGAGTGTTTTGTGCCTGCTGAGTTAATACAATTATAGCAACATCCATTCAGGATTACTTAAAACCAATTTCCAAACGCATTTGAAGACGTCCAAGTATTGCCCTGAAGATAGCTGCAGCAAGACAACAAGCAAGCAAGTCAAGCTCGCAGAAGGACAATGGGCTGTCCTCAGCGTGTAGAGGACAGAGTGGACTCCAAAGCAGGGAATGCTTCAGAGCAGTATATATTAATATATTAGCATCAAACAAAATCAGGAGGGTCCAGATCTTACTGAGGTCCTTACCCCCAGTAGTATCCACCGTGCTGAACATCTGCTACCTAATCTGTAAATGGTGATACGTGACTATCACCTAAACTCAATTCATATTTTTCATAATGTTTCTTTTAAAATTATGTCATGCTAGGTAAGATAACCACCAGTGATATACTTTAGAACAGCAACATCTGAAGAGGGCACTTCCCCTGAACGTGCCTGAAAACAATTCCACTACAGACCTATCTTGACTGCCTACTGACCCAGATTTCATGTTTTCAGCTAGCAGACATGTCTATTTTGTCCATCATCTGAATAGTGGTAACATTTATTTACTGACCTCTGAACATGCAAGACCCTGCACAATACTTGGAAAGTCCAAATGCCACAACAAACTATTAATGTTTCTTTCTTGAATGCTAATTTAGTTCACCAAAAAGGAGGTGGTAGAAAAGAGGGTCAGTAGGTTAGATTGAAGTAACAGCACTTTCTTTCCAAGAGTGACTATATTACCAATTGGCTGCCTAAAAGCTTCTATTCAGGTCTTTTTCAAACACACACCGTCGTTCTGGATGACAGGCCAGGAGCCTGCCCTTTGAGATTGCCACCTCGCCACTGTGAAGCTTGCTGCATTATTGGTATTATTATGGGGTCAAATATACCATCTTGAACCTGACAGGTAAACTCCAGCAACAAAAATCTCAAGGCATCAATTTCAGTGATAGCAAACAATTTGAACAATTTTTGTTCTAACCATTGCAGGAAATTTCCGCAGTTGAGTTACCTTTCTTGGATGGGGGAGGGGAGGAAGGAAGAGCAGGAAAAGGGAGCTGCTGTTTATTTTTCCTTGAAATTTAGATTTTGCAGAACTCCACATCTGTCTATGCTTTAGGCACAATCCTTCAAATATGCTACATTGGAAAGATTGCTATACCTGCTTGCATGTTCACAGCCAACATACTGCAGAAAGGCTTGTTCTGAAAGGGCGTTGTATTCAAAACTGAATGCTCCTCCAGAAAGTACTAAAAGGGGCTTATGAGATGATCCTTCCAAACCATTAGGTTTTCCTACTTTCTTTTCCCTATCCATACTGTAAATCAAATTAACATATAAAGTACAGATTAAGAAACATTTACATTCTAAGGTTGTTTTTTTTTTCCTAAACAATATATTTCTACATAACATCAATTTTTCCATAGGATGAAAATGCAAAGTAACTTATTTTCAAAATACAAATGTTTCTGTGTTAGGTAAAGGCTTGTCTTTTCCAAGTAATGTTTTAGTGACTCTTTGCTTAGAGAAGCCAAAGGTAAGAGAAGTTCTTTGAATTTTATCACAAAATGAGGACTGAGAAAGGCTTAAAGGCACAGTCAAACATCATGCATAACTGCACAAGTCCACAGTAAAATCTGGAGCTGGGTTTCTTTCGTGGAGGAAGAACACCTGTCAGACTAGTTTGGTGCATAAAGAGGAAAATGTTTGCATATAGCTTGCAACACATTTTGGCAGAACATGCCACTGACACATGCTTAGAGACCACATAGCTTTCCATCCTATTTCTTGAACAGATGTCCCCAGAACAAAATTGGGAAAGTAATTCTTAAGCCCAAAGGGAGCTTCTTCATTTTGCTAGAGGACATTGAGTTATAAGAATAGTTAAAAAAAAAAAAAAAAAAAAAAAGTATTTGCTTTCTCATTTGAGCATGTTTTTTTTTAAGCTTTCGTGTATCATTAGATCATTAGTGAACACTTGGAGGAAATTGTAAAAATTTTCAACCCAAAATGGAGCATCCAAGCTCAAATGCAACTATAAAACAAACAAACAAACAAACTTACTCTTTGAACGACTGCTAGATTTTACGGAGTTTTCAGTGTCCCATGTGGCCCCAAGGAAAACATTGAGAAATAATAATGTATTTCTTTAAATGGCTATATCACAGCTGTTAAAGATATTTAAAGCGGTCTTATAAAAAGGAGGTAGAAGGACTCCTTCCTCGGGTAGATAATGATAGGACAAGGGGAATGGTTTTAAACTAAAAGACGGGAGATTTACATTAGAGGTTAGAAGGGAATTTTTCACTCAGAGGGTGGTGAGGTACTGGAACAGGTGGCCCAGAGAGTTTGTGGTTGCCCTATCCCTGGAGGTGTTGAAGACCCAGTTAGATGAGGCCCTGAGCAACCTGGTCTAGTGGGTGGCATCCCTGCCTATGTCAGGAGGGTTGGAATTCGATGATCCTTGAGATCCCTTCCAACCCAGGCCATTCTATGATTCTGTGTCAAAGGCCAGGTATTTTTATCACTATTATCTCCATAGAAAATGCCAGTAATATGCAGAAACAGATGAGACCCATCTACACCATTTCTTCTTCATGTCACCACAATATATCTAGTTCATATGGATAACTTAAAGCCTATTACAATAAAACAGCATTTGCTCACTTGATTCAATGGCAGTGAGGCATAAAAACAATATATTGTTTCCAACTGAAGACGAACAGGCCTATACACTTCCAAAATCATACCAGAGAACAGATGCAGCCCACCAGAAATAAAAACACGGGATTTTTAATATGAAATTTATAACGTTTCAAAAAGCATTTGAAGCAAACACCCGTAATGCTATGTGAGAAAAAAGCAATCCAAGAGAACTTATTTTTCAACAAGCAAGAGGAGTAAAAAACTGTGCAAGTCAATAAAATGCTTTAAATCGGTAGATTCCAGTAAACGAGAGTATCCAGTGCAGCAAATCTTGCTGCCATTTTCAGAATGGGCAAGACTGTGATTTACTGGAGAATACATAAACAACCTGTCAGTGTCATGGGAAGAGAGTGAAAGAAGCTTCCTGTTCAAGGGTAACTTCTCTTAATAAAACCATCTTTCACTGAACAACTTAATTAACATTCACAACTCCAAGCTCCAGGAATAGGAAAGCACAAAATCATAAGTGTATCTTTCTTTCATTAATCTACTTTCCTTGGCCCAAGCTATTGGTAGGCTGATTAATCTATCACAAAATGGCATGGGGTGAACCTCAGCACACCACATCTTTTGCTTATGCAAGACTTAAAATTGATTATATACAAAAATATCCACTACTCATTTAAAATCATATTTCAGATTTTAATATAATTGTACACTTCATTCAGAATACTATTTTTGTTACTACTTTGTCTGTGTGACTGCTTTTTGTGACAGCACAGCTTCCAGTACAGTAGCTTTTTCACAGATAACATTCGGAAGTTACTGCCCCAACAGTTGTCAAGATCAGAACCAAGAAATATTATTCAACAAATGTTTGGAGGAAAAAAAAAAGTTTCATCAACAGCAAAACAGTACAAATGTGTTTAATTTGAGAAAAGACACAGGAAACTGAATATTTAAAATTCAGCAATATGCAAGCTGAGCATCTCATTTTGCTCAGTTCAAGTTGACCTAGCATTTCAATTTTCACTTCATTTCTTTTTGAAAAGATAAAAACCCCAATATCAAATTGAAATACGCTGTTCAGATCAAAAGAAATGTTTCTCGCTTAAGGCTTCCACAAATCACTTATTCTCAACCTCTGAAAGCCACCAGAGCACAGGGGCCAGCAAGCATAGGGCTGGCCAGCAATACTGAACTTTCTCAATAGCCCACACCTCAGTCGAGGACTCTTTGTACCTTGATGAATTAGAGTCAGTCTTCCCAAAGAATGATACCTCTTACTCTGAAAATATCTCTGTTTTTGAGTCAACATAGCGTAAAACGCATGCAAAGCTGTACACATGCCTTAAGCATTTACATTTAAAACTTGTTAACCTTTATCTTGGGCCCATTACAGCCTGATCCCACATATACAATATTCAACTGCAATCTGAATGCTAATTCACTCAGCTTTCAGATTTGTCCCCAAATTCATAGTTCAATAAAAGATAATTTCTCATTTCTTTTGAATAAAAAATTAAAAATGGAGTAATAGCTAGAATCTGTTTTGCTCATGTCTGCTACACAATGGTGCCAGCATGAGAGTAAACTAGTTAAGTATTTGCTACCTGCTTTTTTTCTTCTATTGCACTCTTATTTTAAATACATTTGTTATTGTAACATACTATTATTCATAGATACAACAGACAATGAAGCAAGCTTCACAGTTACATTACATACTCACTGTGCTTTGTAATTGTGATGTCAAAAGAAGTCATTTTAGTAAGATAATAAAATCTGCAAGAAATATTTATCTCACTCTTTCCATTATTTCTTTCTTATACAGGTCCTGGATTTTTTTTGTGTTTGCATACATGCACATTAAAAGAATGTTCACCGATTACTGTAAAGCAACTCGTCTTACTAATGCACAGGTTTGCTGTAAATCACAAATACCCTGCTTTCTAAAAGATTTGCATGCCTAATGATACTGCCTTGCCAGAAGGCAAGGAACATTAGAAAATTAGTAGCGCATATATGGAAAGCAATTGGCAATTATCAAAAACGCTTTCCCCATCACTGAAGGCTGCTACCTCAGACAGCAGTTACACACAATGAAGTTCTGAAACTTTTCTGACACATAAAAGATCAAGAAAAACTCCAAAGACAGAATTTATATAGAAATAATGACTCTCTGGGCCAACTAAGAATGAGTTTCCTGGCAACTACTTAGGATCAGCCTCCCTCAAGAGGTGAGCAGGACCTCCTGAAGTTTTTATGAACCACACCATCATGGCTCCAAGACATGCCGTCATCATGAAAGTCAACATTTACTATGACCTTCCCTAAGGACAAGAAGAGCATTACAAAGTAATTATTTTGCGCTGGAAATCATTCTCATATTGAATAGTCCTATGCCATCCTTCCACTTGAGAGAATAGCTCACCTAACACAATACTAAACCTAGTATTGTGTCAAGCTTGCTTATTTCCATTTCAATAAATCTGTCTTATATGTTCCTTCCTTGCCAGATAGGTGCACCATGAAAATAATGCTGAGATCAGCCTTTCTGGAAGATTGTGGCTGACAGATATTATCCAGTTAAGTATAGTTGACCAAGGCATTTCAGTAACTTCTCACATTTTTACTAAAGATTGCCAGGGAAGGTTTCTTAAAAACCTGTAGATGGAAAGGAGACCTATCTACCTTTCCCTAAGAATTTTTAGAGCTCATTTTGCTGACAAGTATTAAAAAAAAAAAAATCACTGGATTTATTATCTAATGCTAGTGTACCACTTCTCTTTTCTAAATAACGTGCAGTAGTCCTGGAGACATTAATTCTCAGCATTAACAGCAACAATTTTCACACCATGTAATGATACATTTTCAGTTTTGCTTTTATATATTTGTTTATCTCAGCTTTGTCTACAAAAATTTTCCTCTTAGCTTATTTCTGATATTTCAGTCCATTGACCAGTTTATACTATACGTAATAAAACATCATTTCTTCTCACTATGCGCGAAACCCTTTTCATGTCCTTGCTAAAATCAAGCAGGTCCAATGGTCTGGATGAGTTATTCTCTCGTGAAGAGGCAGGACTGAAACTTTGGAGAAAGGTGATAGGCACATCAGTGCTAGGAACCTGACATGACCTGATCTCCAGCTGTCCATCTCACATGCAATCCACAGGTAGGACATGAACAGACAATGTCCTGGTTGACAACAGCACTCAGGTGCATGCATCACAAATCTTCCTTAGCCACCCTTCAGTTAATCCCAAAGGATGCATACATAGGAAACGTGCCTCATACTGTTTTTATCTATCACACTTGTGTCTATTATACCAGCCGTGGGTCAACTAGTACATTGCTTTTGGTATGGCCCGGGGACTTATTAGAAAGTGAGGAATACACAAAGCACACAGAGTATGATAACACTATTGCTATATACGTAAGAGCTCACCTGTACATGAGAAATCATCTATGCGGACATATCCCTTGACGCAGTCACAACGATAGGATCCGGGCAAATTAACACACACAGTATTGGCATGACAGTAATGCATCTTGGCAGCACACTCATCAATATCTGCAGGGAGGAAGAACCAAGGAAAGTCACAGTCAAGCTCAGTTAAATAAATAATATGACATAACATTAAAATAAGAGAAGATAAATTTCATTTACAACTCCAAATGTGATCTGGTTTAACTCCAACATTAAATAACAAAGAACAAGACAAAGTTAGTGGAAAATTCTTCCTTAAAATAGAGTCAAAACTCCCGCAACACAGTAAAGAAGGGGTTCCTTCCCTTGCTCTTAATAAAAAATGGAAAAATATTTTTTCTTAAACTAAAAATCTGGAACAGTAACACAAACTTTTTTTTTTACATTAATTAAAAATCAAACTGATGCAGTTTTCAAATGCATAAAACAGCATCAGAAATATGCAACACTAAAAATCCTAACTCTGACTGACTCATAGGTAGCCAAAATTATTAAGGCATGGTAACTCTGCACAACATGCTACTGGTTGTACTGCTGAACAGATACGGCACGACAATAAGGCAAATTCAAATGAAGAGCTGATCAGTGAGTATTCCAGCTGTCCATGAAACAAACTTCTGCTCAAGGAACAGAACAGCACTGTAACTGGACAGCACTGTTCAGCACTATTACTGAACAGCACTCTGCTCCTCTTCCACATCCCACACAGGTAGAAGAAGATCAAGCCAGTTGCCTAAGACCATTTTTAGCTTTCTTTACATTATCCCAATAAAAAAATAATAATAATAATTTAAAAAAAGGATGACTTAGGAATGGCAGTAGTTTCACCTCATATCTCTGTTTGCTTGAGCAATCTCTCCTGCTATTGCAAATCCAAAAATCAAAATTATTGTTTTCACAATGGAGAATAAACCTATCATTTACTAGCCTGTCTAAATATCCCAAAGTGATACTGTAAACTGTAAAATATTCTCCCTTCCTTCCCCACAAAACCAGATATTATACTGAATAATTCTCTGTTTTTTTTTCTCTCAGCAGGATAGATTTTCTGCTTAGTAGCACAAATTTTACATAAAGTAATTCATGGCTTTCAAAAGATTAATTCTAGTATTACATATGTTCACACAAAAGAAAAAAGAATCACACTCATTTTCCCCGTATCTTTCTCCTTGTTATTGATTGCTCACACTCAAGAAAGCTAGTAACAAATAACACAGCTGGAGAACTTCCTTAGCTGGTGAGGTTCAGCCAAGCTGGTCACCCGACAGTGAGAGACCTCCTAGCACACCCCTCTGCAAAGCCACATGCAGACACCAAGCTACAGGCTCCCCCACCCCTCAACACATGGTGCATATGAAGATGCAATAGCAGTGCTGATAGAAATTAGTACAACATCGTCAGCATTTAATCTCTGAAGGGAGGCCTTAATTGTGCAAATATTGAGTTAGTTAAATTGCTTAGTTGCTTAAATTCAGGTAACCTATTTAACTTCCCTAAACAGCAGTAGCTGCAGTAGAAATACACCCATGTTTTCCAGCCTTGAAAACAAAACCCATGCCAGCTCTGCTTACACTTCCTATATCCCACAGCCGTCTGTCCAGTAGGAACCATGAACTAAATCACTTCACATTGGCCACCAAACAGCTATCAGCTGGGAGTGATTTCCAACCGCTACCAACTTGGGCTGAATTAGAAACGATGGCCTGGAGGCAAGACTTTGTA
The DNA here is from genome assembly GCF_964034855.1 of Anser brachyrhynchus. Classification (NCBI taxonomy): domain Eukaryota; kingdom Metazoa; phylum Chordata; class Aves; order Anseriformes; family Anatidae; genus Anser; species Anser brachyrhynchus. The sequence goes on from NC_137699.1 coordinate 11,029,916, forward strand.
TACCACTGCAAACACCTTGAACAATCTCGCTCCTGCATTTTTGTTGTTTCTGTTGCAGTGACACTTGATGAAATGAATTTTAAAAAAGTCAGAGGCATCAATATACAGAAGATAAAAGCCAAGAAAAATCCTCCCACACGTCTTGTTATCACACCACCGAGTGCCATAGCCACTTGGGAAACACTCAGGTGTTGATGTGTGTTCACACTGTTCTGCTTGCAGACTCTTTTTAATAGGCTTTTGGAATATAGCTTTGAGGAGTTTTATTCTTGCATATCTAATAATTTCCTGGCATTAAAGGGAGAGGAACAAAAAGATGTCTGAAAATAAATCTATAATACCTAAATAGCAATGAATTCTCTTGAAAATTAACCTGATGTGCTTCTACCCTCTATCCCCAGCGTCCTCCCCAGATTCACTGGACAACAATCCTCCTCTTTCTTCCCCCAAAGAGAAGCGAGAGGATTAAAACTCTCAGAGATGGAGGAAGTGAACTGTAACACCAAGTATGAGAATTCCCAGGTATAAAAGAAAATCCACAACCAATATGAATTTCTCAAAAGGAGAATAAGAACTTGAATTGATGGCTTAACTATAAACAGAGGAACTGAGAACAACCAAAACTGGGTTACAGCAGAAGTCCTCGAGTCCAGGAAGAACTGGGCCTAACAAAAGAAGCAGAAGGAAGAAAAGATCCCTTTCTTCAAACTTTACTCATTTAATTCTTTTCACAGTGTTTCTCTGTGCATTTTCCATATATCCTTTCAGTATTTCACATTTTCTTTTATCTTTGCAGTATTAACCTTCTACTAACACACGTGTTTCCTTTACAGAGAATAATTTTGAGAGGTCAAAACCAGCAGTAGTACTTTGTTATTAAAGCCTGAAGGGCAATGCTAAAGCTGTTGTTTTGGGCCACAATTTCACAAATTCTTGTAAAAGGTTAGGTATTCATCACAAAAAGCTTTGGGTTTTTACTTAATATTGTTAGAGTAAAATCTATAAAGCACACAGTGGTATATACCAGCTCACTTGTAATGGAACTCAAATTGTGATTCATGACTATAGATTGCGTGTCACATTTGAAATATTAGAGCTCATCTTCTAGTGGTCTTTTGAGGTGATAAAAATACATGATTAATGTTTCTCTCCAGATTGGTGAAGTAGTTTGTTTTTCTTTTAAAAAGGTATACTTATGGTCTTTAAAATGAGACTTGACACAGCATAATGATCATTCACATATCACCAGCTTCCATCTACATAAGCTACTTCTTTGCAACAACAAAGGCATTTGGGCTTCAGCTTTCCAGTAAGGACTGTTACATTACTGAGTTGGTTGATTCAGTGAGTGCTGTTCTACTGGCTTGAAGGGTTTCCTTTACAGTTACCAAAATAGTGGTTCATTACCTCCACCGAGCTCTCTCTACTGCAGTACTCACCTACCCTACAGCTAATCAGGAATCACCATTACTCCTTACAGTTCTAAATAGGGTTCATGAACTTAAAGGGAAACATATGCATGTTATCTTCTATCATCGGTGCCAGCACACCCAGCAATGCTCTGAGTACACTCTGAGTACAAAGCAAACTTACCTCAGTGGAACTACCTGCTTAGCACCTGATGTGATTTTTTTTTTGCTGCACCAGAAGCACTCGTCATCTCATACCAACCAAAACAAGACAGAAGTACAATGCAAGTTGTGTTATGCTTTGACACGCGATGGTACTGCCTCTGTCTGACATACAAATCACAATTTGGGGCAAAAAAAAATGGCTGTTCAAAGGAAAATTAATTTTATTCCTATAAAAAATCTAATTAAACCAAAGTAAACACTTCTGATTAAAGTATTTGGCTTATTAAACTGCAAAATGCAATAAAAAAAGACATTTGGTGCATGTCCACTATTCACAGGGGAAGGAAGAAAAGAATAAGTTAAATCTTTGCTGCATCACAGAGATAGTAAACAGGAAAAATGAACACTTTGGATGTAAAGCCTCAGGTAATTTCTATCATTTAAAAAAATAATAAAAAAAAATAAAAACAAGAAAGGAAAAAGCTTTAATGCAGGGAAAATGACCAAGCCAACCAACCCACAGCCAGTGAAAGAGTTTCTCACCTACAAATGTACTTTTACAAACTTTACAAACCACTTGACCCTCTTCATGTCCCACTTGGAATCCTATTGCTAAATATTTAAACAGATTACAATGAGAAACCAAATCACAGCAAGAGGTTCTTGTCTCCTCCAACCAAAGTCACATCAAGTATCATCATCCATTGTTTGGGGCTTCACAGTTTAAATAATGGAAGACAATTACATTAAAATCAAAACAAAATGAAGTGAACTATGCAGTGTTCCAGAGCATTATCAGATGATTTGTTTGGAAATCTATTAAGTATCAGAATCAATTACTCTACTTGCAACTGTCTTGCATTTACTTGCTTTCTGGTTGGAAAGCAAATTTTCCCAACTTTAATTCCAATTTTCAAACACTCCATAGTGAAGCATAGACAGAAAAGGAAAGTCAGGAATATAAGGATAGCTTTTCAGAAAGCTCTGATCTCTAATCTTGATTCCTAATTCTTGATTCCTTAATAGAAAACATTATTATTCATCGGGGCGAGAGAGTGTCTCCCCAGCCAGCCCCCCTTTTATTCAAGTTATTACTAAACCATGATTTCAGCTGTATTCAACTCTAGTCTAAATAATCTAGATTTTTAAATATGTAAAACCAACCTCTGTTGTTCTTTAGATTTTAAATCTTACAATATATTCACAAGCTGATGGAATCAAATAAAACAGAGCTTTCAAAATAGCGGAGCACAACAGCAGTTGAGGAAGAGAGGTCCTAAAATTTCAGTCACCCTATGCTTATGCAAAACAAACACATGCTGTTTTCACTCTACTGATTTAGCAGTTCCTTGTTCATTATATTTATCTTTTGCTCTCTGAATTCTCCCTGATTCTGTTCTCTCCTATTCTCATCTCCTTTCCGCTGTCAGTCTCACTGGACTTCAGCTCTGCTTCTCTTTTCCCCCCCCCGGCTCCTATCGTCTTTCCTCTTTTGCATATGTCTCACATAACCAATATCCATTTGCAGTTGTTGTTTTTTGGTTTTTATTTTGTTTTTAACCTTTAGCACAAGATTTTTTTTTTGCAAACTGTGCAATGCAACCCTCCGCAAAAAGATTTCAGGGAGCCATAAAGCATGAGCGAGCAGCAGTCAGCAGCTCCCTGTGAGCTGGCAGCAGCTCAGGTTCCCTCAGTCAGAAGAGTGAGAAAAAACTAGTTGTTGGCTCCAAATGTTTAAGCTAGCCTTAAACTTGTTTACCAACTTGGGCTCCTTGGTAGCAATTCATGTCCTCCAAGGCAGGACAGCGCTGCAAACAGAGACAACCCTCACCATTTCTGGCTTAGAGGGACGGACTTGCTGCCCAGTTACAGACAGGGAAAAAACTCCTAACAAAAGCAGATAAGCCAAAGGAAAACCTCCATTTCAACAAGGCTGAGAAATGTTACCCTAGCATCAAAAGTAAGTAGCTAGCTGAAAATGCCTCCGTAAATTAGGGCTGGCGTAGCATCACCTGGGAATCCATAAGCAATAATAATAATGACATATATAACATCAGAAAGTACTATCACTTTGAGAGCTTCATTAAAACAATGTAACCTCTTCCTCTGGGCAGCGTAAAAGTGCTTTACACTGATATACCTATTTTACGATCAAGACAAGTATCAGTATTCCATATCTGCATTCTATCAATTTAACTGCTCCTCTAGGGATTACAACTGTATAACTATCAGGTTAAACACACAAATAAGCATTAAAACATACATTTACATGCAAATCACACTCAAATAGTCATACTTTCCAGAGCAGAGTAGGCCATGTCTGAACTAACATAACAATCCTGAGAAGGACAACAGGATATTCAAGTAAAGTCACCTCCCCTCTCCACCCCAAAGCCCCAGCTGTTTATTTCACCACTTTTAGGGTTAAACCAAACATACTCTAGCAAGTGACTCTTCATTCTCCAAGATCACAATACGAGCACTCTTTCAGTACGTCTTTTCCAGCTACATTAGAAAATCGCCCACACAGCAGTCATATGGTAAAGCGGTTGCTTTCTAAAATCCCCTCTGGTGAAATTAAGCCCTAGACATTAAAACATTGCCTAGGCACAAGATGAGATCCTTTTTACCATCCCTGATAATGCTTTCACCAATATACAAATCATTACTCTCATTGCTTTATGTTACATTTTTTTGCCTTAAGTATGAAAATAAAAAATAGAGCTTCTCATAACCTGAGTCCTCACTAATGTGACTAAATCTTTGGAGCCAAGATATTTCAGCTACAGTAATTTTTCTCATCATTCCTCAAAATACCACCATCGTATGATCAAAGTCAGTACCAGACTCTTTAATGCTTGCTGTCCAGACTATCTAGCATCCCTCTAGTTAGAAGATTTTTCTTTTACAATTCTACTGAATTGGCTCCTGTCAACCAAACTGAAAACTTGCAGTTCCACTCCTCCCTTGTATTTTCCATCATTAGGTTGGCAATTTACAGTGTATTATTAAATGTCCGTGGTTGGTTTGGGGGTATGGTCCTCAAGAGCCTTGACATCTCCTAGGATAAAAGCTGTCTATTAAACTGAAGTTTCTGCAAGAGATGATTTAAATCAGTTAGAAAGCTGCCACTGACATGTTAACAGTGAAGAAAATAAAAACAACGCATTACTTGTAACAGAAAGGAGTTGTTTTCTTAACCCTAAGCGAATGACTTAATTTGTTTGATTAAATACATTAACAGAAAATGTTCATTGTCTTATAATTTTTTCTTTTAATGTGTGCAGCTGTAGTTCTTAGGGATAGTTGATAATTTATTCATAAGGCAACTCTGACAGTTGCAAATAAATTATTTTTTAAAATATTCAGTCAGAATTCACATATGATAATGTAGCTTAGAGAACACATTAAAAATAATCACAAAAAGCAGAATGGAACATTTGGGGGAACAGGTTTTGGCTAACAACAGCATCTTTGTCATTCGCTCAAACATGCCAAAGCAACTAGGAAAAACAAGTCAAGATTCATCTTGTATAACAGCAGACACTATGATGTTTAGAATCTACTGGAATCCAGATTGTCTTACCCTGGATTATTCAGCCTTTTTTTTTTTTTTTTTCTAATTATTCTCTGAAAAGATACTGATACTTGTACTTAGAACACAAGGCAGCACAATGAGATTACTAAGTAGTGTGCCTGAGTAGGTGTAGAGACTTTTAACACATTGCTGAATCAGCTCTATAATTAACTGGATTATGACAGCAAGCAAGCTTCTTCTCAGTTTCACAGTCCGTTAGGCCAGGAGGATTCATAGCTTTTACCTAAAATGTCACCATCCCTGCTCTCCAGCTGCTGATCCAGAGCAGACTAATGTCTTTGAGCAACATTGTGCCATTCATGGATTCTGAGTAACGTTCATAGCATCCTCTCATGGCCATTATGGCACACAGAAAAGTTCTTCATCATCCAAAGGTATTTTAACAAACTCAGGCATACCAGCAGCTACTTCAAGAAAAGAAATCTTCATTTCAGGGAAATGACCTGGTGTCTACTAGAAGAAAAAAAAAAAAAAGCGAAGAACACTTTTATGCCCCCTCAAGCTGTATAAAGCACTCTGAAGAGTAATAAGTGACATGTCACTGACCCTGATTATAATGAGACCACTTCAACTAAAATGGAGTTGATCCCGTATAAGCCAGTGCTGGCCCCACAGGAGTAGTTGGCTCTCAGAACTTTGCAGGAGCAAACTGACAACAAGAGAAGTTGTCTACTCTCAGACACAGTACACAAGGGATTTCACGGGATACAGAACTACTGCTGTATCACTCAAGAACAGGACTATATAGTGAAACACTATCTCTGCCTATAGTCAGAGTAATCTTCTTGACAATATTACCAAGAACACTGCAACAGGTAAGGGTTAAATTCAGAGAACGATGAAAGATAAGCTCAAAAAGGGATACAATTCAAGTATGATGCATTTTGAACTCCTCTCTTATAAAAATATGAAATTTTATGTAAGCCCGTGTGGCTCTAAGTCTCATGATGGTGTCAGCTTGCTCTTTCCTATTAGCCTTGCCTTAAAAACAGCTGAAAAACTGCTTACCGTCCTTTTTAGGAGTAGCACATTCACTAGTTCACCTTATTAATTCCTTCATTCATTACCCACAATTATGTGAAGTTAGGAAATAATCACATTTGTACATGCTACCCTTCTTTCAGATCAGAAGTTTTGTTAAGCTTCACTCCAAATGCTAATTTAGGAATAAAAAATTCCTAAATGTGATAAGATGTTGGGATACCCAAGCTTCACCCTTTTAAACGGCATAAATAGCTGCATGGTTATGGTAACATGTATCCCAATAAAGAAATGATTGCTTAACTTCAACACAGTCATGTTCGGCAGTTCATCACAAATGAAACAGTACACAAAACATAAAAAGCTACTGGTTCTTCCCATCCTGCTGTAGGCAACAGAAAATGAAAAAATGATGATATTCCTCCCTAGGCATTCTACACAGCTTTCCTTACAGCTGGAGATGTTTTGGGAATCTCCTAAATGTTGAGGAGAAGGTGGTGAAAAAAACAAGGCTCATCACAAGGTCCACGTGGGAAATTCTTGCCATCAAAGATGATTTCATAAGGCAAACTATAAATTATAGCTGTACTGTCACGGTCCATCAGCGTGGCACAGCCATGGTCAACTGCAAGCTTTCCATTTTGGCATCAGCAGTTTGACACTGCTCTCCATTACTGCCTTGCTAAAACCCTGAGCACGATGACGAAGATCCAATCTGCACCATGCTCATTCAATGAACCTATAGCTAACAAAAATGTGAATCATCTGTAAAGTCTATTCACTTACACAACTGGTACTCATCAGCACAATACAGCTGGCCTGTTCACGACACAGAGAGTTAATTGTTTTCCCTGGCTAGAACCCATGACAGAAACCTCAACAAATTACCACAGGGACAGAAGAAGGAAGTTATACATAATAAATTTAACTGGACTACTCTCCCTTAATATTTAGTACCGACCTTTTGCCCATTTTTCTTCTTCAAAGGCTCTTAATGCATGAGATTTTATTCTAAATCTAACTACTGCATGCTTGGCTGTAAGAGTTACCATTACATAAGTCTACGTCAAATAAAAGGTTACACTACTACTGTTCCCAAATATATTAGAGCCCATTAGAAAACAAAGCAATATAATCACCTCATTCTTACAGAAATAGCTCTGTTCCCTAGAAAGATTGCCTCTGGTTTACTGATTATATAGATGTAGTCCCAAAGCCCTGTTTGCTTTGGCTTTGATTTCACTTATGAAAGAAACCCCTTTTGGATCTCGGTACTCACTAGTAAAATAAATACTGCTGTTGGAAAAGCACTGTCAGATTTCTGTAATAGATTCACCTCCTTATTTATCGTTATTTTTAAAACCTTTCCAAACATCCTCAGCAATACCAGCGCATGCCTATGTTGGGGCAGGGGGAGGGGAGGGCACAGCAGGCAAGAAGTGAGGAGCGCATTGCTTTTCTGTAATCTTCCTTTCACCTTCATTAGCCAAGCAATATGATACATTGAAATAATTCTATCCATTTTCATTCAGCTAATACCTTACCTTTTGAGTCCCTTCTATCAGATAGTACTAATGGCTAAGGGTTAACAATGGATTACTGTATCAAAATGAACAATTCTTTCCACATGCTGCTATACTGAGAGCAATTACATTAAATACCTGACTCCATTAGCACTTGTCTTATACCATCGTCCACAATTTTTGCTTCACTGCTCTATTTTTATCCCTAATACTCTTACCCAGTTTGTCTTGTCCTATCTATGTCGTGGGATATTGACTGGCTTACTCTTTCAAATCCACACAGATGCTATCTTCAAATGATAAATTGTAGAAAGCTACCCATATAATTGATCTAGAATCCCTGTGCCCACGGCAACCTTTTACTGTGGCATTTTGAAGGACACTACATCTCTCTGAAAAATTAAATGCTGGTGAAAACTTTTTTGTCTTTACCATGCCTAAAAATATCTACAGTCCCTACAGAACTACTGCTCTTGCATTCTATAATGACTTTTAATATACACTGTTAAAATAAATGAGACCTGTGATATGTTTGCAGCAAAAAGTCACACAAAATTAATAATCTGCTATTTTCACGCTACAGTAATTTGCTCACTCCGTGATCATTTGTGCAGCACAAAGCACTACACAGGTAATGAACAAGTACTCTCCCGTGTTGGTAAACACACACAGTGCCTTATCTTCTCTATTTATGGCCTTCACAACAGTATTTGCATCTTCCTACATGTTCTCTCTCTCTGTCTTTTCAACCATTTATTACTCATATATTTCTATCTTTTTTTTTTTCCTGTCCCCAACTGCTAAGAAGTACTTGTGGAAATATTGACTTAAAGTGGCATACTCATCACCATTGTTAAATTGGCAACCACACCACTTCAAGAGAATCACAGAATGGTTGGGGTTGGAAGGGAAGATCTCAAGATCATCTTCGTCCAACCCCCCTGGCCAAGCAGGATCATCTAGAGCACACAGCGTAGGATGGCACACAGGCAGGTTTTGAATAATTCCAGAGGAGACTCTACAACCTCTCTGGGCAACCTGTGCTCTGTGACCCTCCCAGGAAAAAAAGTGCCCTCCGATATTCAGATGGAATGTTGCAGAAGCTAAACCAGTTGGTTTAACATAACAGAGGATTTAGTGATGTTATTTTCATGGGTACAGACTATTCTGTCTTAACCAGGTTCCACAGAGGATTAGAGCCAAACATCTTATTCAAGGTAAGAAAATTATAGATCACTTCAGAACAGTTCTCTTCCAAGCATACCTCTAAGCCATGCTAAACACCTTTCTTTGTTCTATGTCCTTACTACACTATCTAGTCTTGTTGTTTGTGCTTTTTTTAATTTAATTTGTAATGTAAAAATAAATACGTAGAAGACAGCAGCAGAACAAAAACCCTTAATTTTAGGTATTATAAATAATTTTTCCTTACAAACATAACCTTAATTGACGTAATTGGAAAATGCAAGATGTATTTCTCATCCTAGCAAATATGGTAATCAGATGTGATTTACAGCACAAGTTACTGAGAGAGGCATTTCTGCTTTGGAGATTGTAACAATACTGTGTTCCCTAGGCATAACCTGAGGTAAGCTAAACAAGAGGAGCGGTAAAAGAAAGAAATATATCCAACAGATGATCATAAAAAATATTCTTCACCTGCAACCCTAATTCCTGCCTCAATGCTTAGTACTAAATTTTATTTTAATTGCTTTGCTTTTGGCTATGAAATTGAACTGGTGATTTAATGCTTTCCCCTTTGATAACATAGTCCAAGCTTAGCTGCAGTTAAGTAACATGAAATTGGAACACATGCCCCTAGTCTTTCCACTCTAATAACTCTGAATGACCATATCCGGTATCATCATAAGGAGTCAATAAAGTCTTCCTTCCCATTTCCTTTAACAGTATCACCTGCTGAGAAATTCATTCACTCAGACGCTGTCAAGTCCCACTGGGACGAGCGGGCAGAGTACAAAGAATGAAAGACCACCAGAGAGATGCAAACCCAACCCTCCTTGTCCGTGAAAGCTAACTGTAAGCATGTCTTGTTTGGGTGAGAATTCAATGTCTAATAATGGAAAAGAGCCTTAATGCAAACAAGCATTCTTGGACTCTCCCAGAAGCAGAATTTTAATTTGCAGTACACAGCATCCTGACCTTTGAGAGTGGAGGTCTGGAACAGAGTCAGTATTACAGTGTTACTCACGATACTCAATTATTATTTTATTACTGGTACCATTATGTACATTTCAGAGCACTTTACCAGCAATAAGGCCTAATTCTAGCATGAGCAAGCAAGGCAGGCTTTCACCTATAAGCACTGACTAACCAACTGTAAGCAGCAACATCAAAACGCAGTGAATTCTCTGAAATAAAGGACAGTGTCAGAAGCATACAGCAGGTTGAACTAATCCTTGTGAAATTCTAGAGGAAGATATTCTAAGTTCAATGATCTTTGAATCAACCTGCAGCACTGAAAAAAAAAAAAAGATGATAAATCCCAATTCATGGATACGTTCAAGAGCATGTGTATACATATGCATGCACACGTATACACATAAGCACACTGCTGAGGTGGTAAACAGTCTAGAAAAATCTCCCACTGAAGGAAGGGAACAAAAAAAAAAGAGAGGTGAATCTGCATCACTGGTTTCAACTGCTGGGGTCTGTTTCCAAAGCTAGCTATCTCAATTTTTGAAGCTAGATTAAGTTTTATTTAAAAGCAAAAGACTCAGACTGCAGCTGATGAAAACTTCATGGTTTTCTTTCCCCCCAAATAGAGAAAAACATTACGAAAAAAATGTGAGCTTCCACTGTCGCTATAAGGGTGGAGATTTCTCTCTGTATATGAAATGCATTTACACCATCTCTATTAAAAAGCAAAATTCTAGCCTGATTTCTTTTGTGATTCTGCATTAGTTGTAAACAAACTATGAAAAATTAAAGAAAGAGCACAACTAAACAAGCTGTGACTAGATCGACAGTATCTAAAAGCAGAGCAAAAGAATTCTCATTTCCAGCAGTTTCCAATACTCTCTTCCCTCCACAAATTTTTCCAACTATTATTCTTTTAATTAACAGCAATATAACCTACTCACATTTTAACCAAAAACAAGAAGTCACCCATATAGTACAGCCAGACAGGACACTCTCTGCTTTACGAAAACATACTAGCATTGCCAGAGACATCTAAAAGCCAGAAAGGTGATGACTATCAAAAGTAAAGTGCTCCACAGAATTCACAAGATTGTGAAGACCACACTTTGAAGTATCTTTGAGAGTTGTTTTCTTAACGCAAGTTTCTGATCTTTCTTATCGAAAAAGTAATTGATAATACAAACCCTATATCAATGAAAATCGACATGACTTTACCAGGATGTAATCGGAAATACCAATTTTTATCTGCCAAGACCAGATGAGAGCACTAGGTGGAACCGGCATGTCAAGGTCCCCTCACAGGCCTGGAAGTTGCAAATGACTACGCTGTCCTCGAATCCTGGACAAAACATTTTTCACAAATCATACTTTGTACCTTAGCAAGTTCCTGGATTAATGTACACTGTGCCACAAATCTGTGCTCTGTTCACGGGTCCCTATCGTTTTTATCCTTTGCACCCCTAAACTGCTTCTTATCTGTGTGTGGTTTTGTACGGCTCCTATTGCTAGCTTAACAGCTGTCAAAATAACCTTAGTCTACAAAGATCTCACACTGAATGAGAAGGAAAAAGAAAAAGAAAAAAAAAGAGTTGAGCCAGTATTACTGGTTTAAATTCTGTGCTCTGTTTATACAGGAGAACCTATACTTTCAATGAGCTTTTGGTGAAAGGTTAAACAGAATGACAGCTGGTTAATTCACCAGCATCTAGCAAAAACTGAGCAGAGAAGCAGGCACAGGCATAGAGGACAAACTCTCTAATACATACACATCCCTGCACAGCTGCACAGAATGGCCTCCATGAAGGCAAAGATGAGGAGACACACTATGGAAACCTCCTCTTCTACTAACAAGAGGAATAACAGCCGTTTTAGGACTGGGGTAAAGACAAGAAATAGAAATCCCTGTTTCCATCCCTAAGGTGTATCCTTTGAGAGAAAAGGGAGGGAGCCTTTCAATTAAGTTCAAAGTGAGAATGTTAACCAAAAAGGAGAAATAACCTTACTGTTTGGACAAAGACAATAAACAAATAAATAAAGATAGGAAACCAAGCTACAGTCTAGGCATTAGGAAAAAAACAAGGAGTACATATGCGAAGACTGTTATGGAGCAAAGGAGACAGACTACAACTTCTGGTGAGGGGCTGTGAAACAAGACTGAGATAGTATAACAGAAAGGAGATGAACTCAAGGCATTCAATTTCCACAATTAAAAGCCCTTGTATCACAGTCCAAGGATGTTTTTCTTTCTCAAAACTGTAATTAGAATGGGTCACTTTGCTGAGAAAGCATAGAAAAAGAACAATTTCAGAAGCAATGTCCTGATCAGTTAGACCACGTGGCTTTCTGCAGAATTTTCAGAGAAGCACATATAGAAATAAATACTAGTGTCATTAGAGATGAAAGGCTGTAAATACTTTCACCTTAACCTTTGCTTCCTCTTGCTTGAATATATAGCGATCCAGATACTGAATTAGCACCAGCTTTACATTTAAGTCCATGAAATCTGACTTCCTTTTTCCAGGCTCCTTTAAATGCATGTAGCTGTGATTTATCTTCTGCCCTGCGGTTTATAGTACTTTTCCTCTATGAATGTATAGCCTTTATTTCTCTTTCTCCTACAGGACGGTTCTTCTTTATACTTAGTGTCTTTGAATAACGAACAATTCTCTTACATCTAGTTTCTCACATAATGCAACCTTGTCTCTTTGCTTTTGCAAATCTACGTAATCCTTTGGAGAAGCTGAAACTTCCTCTATTCCTGTGTTCCACGTTAAAATTGCTGAGATTATCTGAAAATAATCATTGTGTTTAACTACTAGTGGCCATCATAACAGCACATCAGATTTCTAAGTTTTGAAGACCTACCCAGGACCTATAATTGTATCTCTGATTATTGGTATAAAATGGAGAATATATAGAAGATCTTCATACAATTGTGTGTGTGAAAGACACTATTAAGAGGAAAAAGCGCAATTAACACATTCCTGGGCTTGGTTCAACTATATCTAATGTTACCTCGTGCAGTCATGGTCAAACTACTACATGGAAGCAATTCTGTGGCTTTAATCCACATAGGTCCAAGACAAAGCAAGATACCAACTATAGCTTCACTATATCAAAGTGCTACAATGTCGCGTTAAGGGGTGTAGCCGATTAACCGTTACGGGTCGGGTCGGATTCAGGACACTGAACTATCACAATCATAGAATCATAGAATATCCCGAGTTGGAAGGGACCCATAAGGATCATCAAGTTCAACTCCAATCAAGTCCAAACTGACAATCACAGATTCACCAACAACGTATAACTGCCCTTAGCACTGAACTACCACGGTCATGGATTCACCAATAATATATAACTGCCCTTACTGTAGTCGCGTTCAATGAGAACTATCACGGCTAGGAACAATGCAATCAAGTGCAATTTATTACAGCAACAGGTACACAGGCTCTTTGGATTGCCGGCGATATTTTACTGTCTACAAATGCAAGCTAGCATACATTACATACACTTGTGCACAGCCTGGAAATTAATGTGTTAAAAGGCGCAAAGACTCTATAGAGATTTCTAAGTTTCCGCGGAGACACACAGTATAATAAAGCATTCATATCTCACCCAAAGGCATCCCAATTTGGGGGGAAGAGAGGCTCAGCCCGTCAACTGATACCAGGAGTCAGGAGGTCCTCAGGATGGTGTATTCCCTCATGCTGGTATCTCCTGTGATGGTGGTATCCTCCCTAACGATGGTATCTTCCCTAACATCCCCCCCTCTCTTAGGCCAATTTATATTATATTCTATCTTTTAGGTGGAGCTTGAGTGACTCTAGTCAAGCATATCTTACTTATGATTGGTGAAAAGTTTTCCCGTCTCTGTTTAAAGGAATAGGCTCCGAGAAACTCAGAGCGCATTCTCAGTGAAGGGTGGTCGCACCCTGGAGGCAGGTAGCTTTGGGGATGGAGGCGTGTTTTGGTATTATAATGATATCATAATGAGCAAAAGTACACTAGAGTACAGCATTTGTCAAAACATGACTGGTTGTTGGCTCAGGGTAGCAAGAAGTGCGGTGTATTGGTCTCGGTGTGCACAAGAATAATCGAGTCCCCACCTAGTTACAGAGCCTAGCTGTGGTGTCTCCACTCCACTCTGTGCTCTGTACTGTTGCTTAGAGGCAGCACACCAGATTCCCCCAGTGTGACAGTATCTAAGGTTGGAAGCCTAGGGAACACTCAGGTAATGCAGCTACGCCCTACCCTGAAAGCCTCTTCAATGCTGTACATTTTCTTTAACATGTGAATATTAGTTTTATTTTCCTAGTTACTTTAGGCAATTACACCACATACAATTATACCTATTCCAAGAAGGTTACAACCTAAGTAAAAAATAACAACTGAACTCACCTTAATACATCCTCTGTGTTTTGGTCTAAGCATTTTTGGTTTAATAGGATTTCTGTAACAGTAACAATAGTACTAAAAGTAGTACTTCTAAGCAAAACTCTCTTATTTTAAGTGTTTATACTGGCCAGTACTGTGGGAGACAAAAAAAAGTGTTGTTGTTTTTAGATATGTTAACAGCAAAAGAAAGACCAGAATAAACATTGGTCCATTACTTGATGAGGATGATCACCTCACAAACAGGGACATAGACAAAGGAGAAATGTTCAATGCCTTCTTTGCCTTTGTCTTCAACACTGATGATGGCCTCTGTGACCCAGGTGGACTAAGAGTTCAAGAAGCATTTGGACAACACTCTCAGACACCTGGCCTGATTTTTGGCTGGTCCTATGCAGACCCAGGAGTTGCACTTGATGATCCTTGTGGGTCCTTTCCAACTCAGGATACTCTGTGATTCTATGATTTTACGCTAAGAACTTTATTTCCTTTAGCCAGGGAAAAAGTAATCTAACCAATTGTATTACCATGTTTGGTATTTCATAAGTAGTAAAGAACAAAGAATCAGACAGCCATTTAAGATGGAAAGGCAAACTCAAGAATTTTCAAGTTTCCACTCTACTTAAGTCCTGCAAGAATGATGCTAATAACTGTAATTTTAACAGCTGATAGATGCAATTTTAATTAGCTAGGCATTGTTTTTCATTAAGGTGAGTGATGCATTGAAACCCTATTGAGTCATAAAAGCATCATTTAATACAACTAGCAGCCTTTTTGAGATAATTCATTTGACATTCTATTAAATCAAAGGGAAAGGTGTGACTACCCTATCTAGACTGCATCAGTGTTTCTGAGTACAATAAATGTCAAGGAAAAATGAGTAATGCACAATAACAAGATTTGTACACAGAACACATGCTGCTTCCTCACAAAATACTGATATTCAAGATTAAAAAATACTTTGTTTTAAAGTCATCTGCTTTCTTGCAACAAAGAACAGTTTCTTGTCCTCCTGTAGTGCTTTCACAAATCCAAATATAAAGAGGTGAAATAATCTATCAGCACAATAGACTAATCAACCCTCTGACCTAACAAAGCTGAAAATATCTCCTTAAGACTCAGTTTCTACTTATCTTCCAGTATTTCAGAAACCTTAAAAATTAGAAAATGTTCCGTAGTTCTACTTTCCCATTATCTCAGCACCTAGAATGGTTCTTTTGTCTAGTCGTTGATCCTGAATTTACAAAAAAATGCATTCCAATTGTTTATTCCTG
Source organism: Anser brachyrhynchus (assembly GCF_964034855.1). NCBI lineage: Eukaryota > Metazoa > Chordata > Aves > Anseriformes > Anatidae > Anser > Anser brachyrhynchus. Next base: position 11,045,418 of record NC_137699.1, read on the forward strand.
TACATTCCTGAAGATACTTATGTTCCTTCTATGCTTTCAACCAAACTATATGCATTTAACTTCTAGTCTTGCCTCATAAATCAGTCCCTACAACCCTTTCATCATTTTTTTAGTCTGTTCTGAATAGCTTTCTGTTTATTAATTTTAAAATATCTTAACTGCACATGCCACTTGCCTCAACTTGTCATATGCTCTGAACTCTGCTTCTGAAGCATCACAAAGGTTTTAGAAGGGTAAAAGTCCATGCCACTTTGACTTTAGAAAATTATCCCAGTACCAGACTCTGTTAAAATGATTTTAGAGATAGCATTAAGAAAAAATTTTTTTAAAAAATGATATAGGGATATTGAAATCACTGCTTAAATTATTTTGAGGTTTATGCAGTGGCATAAAGAACTCCTAACCAAAGGAAGACTGAAACAAATTTCTTATAAATACAATAATGTAGCACAGAGTATAATAATACAGCACGCAATCTACACATTCTAGGTTATACAAATAATCTTCCTGTTTTCCAACTAGGTACAAGATTCTTGTAATCTTATAAATCTCCCATAAAACTACTATTACTTAAAACACAAGGAAAATGTATCATCCCAAGGATGTTCTCTTTGACTTAAGGACAAGACTCAGATCATGAGGCACACTAGAATTCACACACACCAAATCTCAAGCTGATAAATGTAATAGCTATCGTCAGTACTACCTAAATACCTAAATACCTAAGTACTACCTAAATCAGTGTATACACACACACACACTCAAATATATGTCAATTAAAACAACCCTTAGTTCCCACAAGTAGGTGCAGAAGAAGCTATGCTGCCTGTGCATGCCATGCTCATTTTAAATACAGGTGTTCTTTCTCACTTTAAAATCCTGCAAGTCTCTATCCTGATATCCTAAGTACAGGCATATAATTAAAGGGACACCAAATACTGTAATTTGCTCAAGAATCAGCAACAAAAGAAGCACTAACACAAAGTTGACACGAAATTCAAAAGCATCCATCTTAATTCAGTCACAGGGAGTTTTTAAGAACTGGCTAGTAAATACAAAGAGCATTATAACACATATACTAAATTCCACATTAGGTGTTGTGTCAGCAAATTAATGTGCTACAGCATCACATATTAAAGCATATGATTAGTCTTGTTGTTGATATAATAATAATAAAATATTTAAATAATAATTCAAATAGCTACTGACAGATGAGCAGCTTGTTTCCAAGGTGACCAAAGTGATTTATATTCCTTATTGAATTTCTCTTAGACGTAACCAACTTATTAGTACCTTGAAATTCTTCCTCTGCTCACAGCATCTCACTGGTTTATATTTTGCAGTGTTGCAATTTAACAATCTTTAACCTGCCACTTTATCTAGAGTCCATGTAAGGCAATAGCGACAGGTGATGTCTTACATTCTACACAAAAGGCCCAAACATCTTGAATGCATAAAGGAATTGGTTTGACAACAGATATCGATGTACAATAAGAAGAAATGCATATTATGGCTTTAAACAATTGTCTTCCAGCAGGGTTTTCTCAGAAACCGACAGACTTCCAAATTAGCCATAAGCCACACAAGCCATTTCTGAACTCAAAAACACTTTTGGACAGATACAATTGTATTCATTTCAGAAGAGATAATTGCAAGCAGTTATGTCGGTACCAGTAAAACGGGAAGAACAAGCAGGCAAAGAAATCAAGCCTTCCATGAGAAGTCTACGCAGCTGCAGACCAAAGCCATGATGTCCTCCACAAAGAGACAGGCTCTCTAGCTTGATATCTTCCACCTAGTCGGACTAGACTATTCATCCAAGTATTGGTGTCAGAGCGGCACGAATACCCGCTACAGTGCAGTATAAAGAAAAAGGAAAGTCCTGGTATCCACAGGCTGGCTTTTGATGTCTTAGTTATACTTTTAAAGACAAAATCACTTCATTGTATTGTTAGAGAGAAAAATTACACAATTTAAGGATTAGTTTGTTCCTTGCTACCTGACTGTTTGCCTCAAACAAATCCACAGTATTTACAACAACATTTCCACAATAAAGAATAGAGCTGCTATGTTGACTGCCATTGCTGCCTAGATTAGTGTCTGCGTTGCAGAGACACAGGATCATAAACCATGTAAGCATATTCCAGCCTTGCCAGATGTAACAAAGACTTCTGTAATTCCCATGAGATGTACTCCTGGATAAAAATTTAATGGGGCACATACACTGCAAGACATGTGGTAACAGCCTGAGTCTAGACTCCGTAGGCTCCACCAGCGTAGGTTGATCATGATGTTCTGCTTAGCCTGAAAGCTTCAACTGAAGGCCTGCCCTGGGGAACTCTCCAATTAATGAAGAGAGGGAGCATAGCAGGCCCCACTTCACATCATCTACTTGCCCTATAGTGAGGGAGTTAACAACTGAACAGAGGAGATCCTAAGTCCTCCACAAAAGCCAAGCCTTAACTATAAGGACAAACCCATTGAACACAGTGGCATATGTGGCAAACCAGCTTGGGAACAGCTCCCTGGGAATGGCTCCAGGGAGCACTTCCCTGAGAACAGCTATTTAAAATGAACCAAACACTGTAGAGAATCATGCCAACAGCACCAGAGGGGGAACACGATGACTCCTTTCTCATTTCTGACTACATTAACCATACCTTTGTTTTTCCAACATTAAAGACAACTGTCTTTACAATGGCAGGAGGCTGCGGACCATCAGCTTCCTTTGAAAACAAACCACCTAGAATGACCCAAGTCAACATGCAGTCTCACGCAATTCAGGAAGAAATTAGGGTAATCCCTTCCAAATTCAAGAGAGAGGAAAAAGCAACCTACACATGACCACATATTTGCAGCAGAAATCAGTTTGTAAGTCTTCCCTGAATTCTGACAACAGCTTAGCCTATCAACATGGCTAGTAAGAGCAGTTGTATAAACAGTCTGCCATCACTTCTGTGTCTCAAACACAGTGCTCTATGAGGTACAGTACCTGTGATCTCGCAGAAGAAGTGACAACTTCTGAAAGCATGTCAACAAATGGTTTCCACACTGTGAAACTATTTCAAATGCAATGAACAGACCACTGGTAAGGTATATTTGCCTCTACTCAGATGCTATTTTCCTCTAAGCCTCTGAATGAAAGAAAAAAAACCTCTCATTTTACAGAAAAAGAGGGAGGTTAAGATCAAAAGATTCAGCATTGTTCAGTCCTTCACACTCAGTGCCATTATCTCTTTTTCTCAGTGTGCAAAGGCAGATGGGGAGGAATTTTTCTTTCTCACCTGGCAACTTCTCAAATTTTTGAGCTGATAGCTGTGTGTGTGTGTTTAATAAGCAGATTTACTCACAGATCTTAATCAGGCTTTTTTTTTTTTTTTGGAAACATCAATACTCACACATTAAAGTGACACTTACTGCCAGACAGTAGCAAGATCTTGCTTTATTCCTCCGACTATTTCTCCATAGCTTTTTTTTTTTTTTGCAGGGGTAGTAAGGTTCACAGTCTACTGTAGTGTGTGTTATCATAGCTGTAGCAAGTAAGTGTGAAACGTTCATTATTCTACATCTATTTCTCCTTACTAGCTAGTTATGTGAAAAGGGCCTATAAAAATTGCCTGTAGCAACTCAATGCAGACACAAAGAAAAAGCATAATGTTGATTCCCTATCAATCTAATAACCCCAACTCATACCATGACAAACGGAGAGACTGCCAGTCATTTCCAAACTACTAAATATTTTAGAGAGTTTTCCAAAGACCACGGACACAACCTCCAGCTTCTCCCTGAGGAATGGATGCAGACAGATTTGGTACAAGAAGAAACAAAATATAAATACAGACTGTCTGTACGTGGAATGCAGTATACCCAGCTTTTCAGGAACACACAGCTCACAAAACCTGAATCAATCTCTCACAAATCAAAAAGAGCAAAAAAGTTCAGTGCTAAAAATTATTTATTAGAATTTGGGGAGGTATTAGCAGGGCTGGATGACTGTTACTTTTTTTTTTTTTTTTTTAAGTGAACAGGTCATGTGCCAAAAATATAGTTCCAGCTCACCAGAAATCGTTCATGAATTTAGAACAAAGTAAGAAAGCAGAGCTCATAATATAAATAAAATAGTTTTTGAAGGGTGCAATATTTCTGAAATAACTTCTTTCAGCCTTGTAAGGGAACAAGTGCCACCACACAAAAGAAGATGTCAACAGGCTTGAACAAGGGTCTCTCCCACCAGGACATCATCCCAATCACATTTTGGAGGCAGTAGCAGAAGGTCGTCCTGTTTGGGGTGATGACGTTACTCTGTAGTGGACTTTTAGTTTGTTGGTTTATGACATTCCCTAAACAATTATAATTCTTCATCCCATTTCTACACATTTCTTAACACCTTCCTATTTTATAAACTGAATTGCGTGCTACTGATTCTGTAGCATAACCTGAAGAATAATAGTTTCAGATCAATCTTCTGATACACATTTCATAGGTGTATATCTAAGGAGTCACAGCTGTTTTTTATAGAAATTAAAAAAAAAAAAAGCAATTTAAATAGACACACATACACAAGTTAATTACTGTTCTTAGAAGAATTGGAAGCTTGGCCTTCTCATGACACCAAATTATGAGCCTTGAAACATACACATTACTCAGGTCACCTTATAGTTATTAATCCTCTTGCAAGATTACTTTTTTTTTTTGATCTGACAGACTTCCACAGCATCTTTCTATCCAATACCTCCATCCTGTGCACTGCATTGCTTTCTTCATCAGTCTTTTATGAATTTTGAACTGTCTCTGTCTTCAAGCTGAACCTGCCCGCAAAGGTAACGTTAACCTTATATTCTTCTTTCTAGTCCAGTCTACAGATATAGAAACTGCTTAAAAATATAAGACATCCTATAAATCTAACATCTAAAACCTGAATGTTTAAATTCCCTTGATTAGGGCAAATCTAGGAGACCTGAGTAATTCGTGAGCAGATTGTTCTCCTGAAGACTTACATATTGATTTTTTATATGTTTTAAGATCTAGAGTTTGTCACTACTAACCTAGTCTTCAAAATATGGCTTATGAGGAAAAATTATGGCAGATTTCCATGTAAAAAGCTTTTACATGTAGGTCTATGAAGTTGTCAGATTCCACAGTCTGAGGCAGGGAAGTCTGGGTCAGAATTTATATAGAAAGCTTTCCAAAATCTGGGTAGGATAAATCCTGAATTAAAAAAAAAAAAAAAAAAAAAAGATGGCCAGTATGCAATGCCTGCCTCATCTGAAAAAGAGCTGTTCTGGAAACGAGCTCTCTTAGCTGGACAATTAATTCCAAAGGATAATAAGAGCCAGTGGGTCTCTTTTCTTCTGGAACATCTCTATTACAGCATTTTACATCTAATTTTCAAACTGATTCAGTGGAGTTTGACGTTTTTCAATAGGAAACAAAAAGAATGATGCAGCATAGCCACAGAGTTGTCGTACCAACTATCCACGGCCCTCCACAGAAATGACAGAATTGTAGCAATAAGTGAAATACTTTGATTGTGGATACAATAATTATGTAGAAGACCCTTATTATAATATTTTTCTGCTTCTAACAGCACTTCAAATAAGCCTATAAGCCATTTGTTCTCACTTACCTCATTTTTAACGATAGGTCTTAGTACTAAATGATACGCCCATTATTCAGGTCATGTTGTAAAACTACAAGTGGTTCAGATAACAAGTTCATATGCATGACCAGATTTTGTAAATTCATTATCTCATTGCTAAAAAACATTTCAATGTGAATTAAGATGCAGCAGAATTTGATTAACTATATTTCTAAATCTGAAATGAAAATGAAGATAATTCTAAATGAAATATAATACCTTATTAAAAGATGCAACTTGTGATGTTTATCAATCATCAAAGTACAAAATGGAAAACTGTCCTAATCCATGTGAATCTGTGAGTAACCGTATCATCATGTCCTACTTGTTGGAAATAAATCAAACAACAAGAACCAACTAAACTTTTTTTTTTTAGGTTATTTTTGTTATTGTTATTGACAGTTTGCAATTTTTTGCTTTATTTTACCCATGAGGTGAAGTCTTGAGGCTTGTTCTTTACCTCTGATCACAGGTCTAATGCAAGGTATCCCTGCCCATGGCAAGGGGGTTGGAACTAGATGACCTTTAAGATCCCTTCCAACTCCCAACTATTCTATGACTCTCTATATAAAAATGAGTCTACGAAACAAAAAAGGTTTGGTATTTAACAGGGTCAACTGAGTACCTATGAAACTTATTGGACTGCACTGAGCTCAAGAATTTGAACGAGGACAACATAAAGAAATTACTTCAATAAAAGACTGCAACTATCTGGAATAAAAGTGAGAAAAAACACACACAAGGATCACAAAAGGACTTCAAATAAGATTTCAGGAGTAAGCAAAAAACGTACAAGGATACAAAAGAGGGACTGACTAACAAGATAGGCCATGCGTCCTGAATCAGCCACAGGGTGGAAACAGTACCTGAGCTGGATCTTTCAAAGGAAAATAGAATGAATGGTGAAAGGCTCTTTTTCACCTCAGCAGAACAGAATGAGAAAAATAAACAAAACCACTAGTCACCAAAGTTTAAATCCAATTAAAAGCTATCTCTGTGTAGACCCAAACCTGCAAGAAAGCCCTATTTTCTCATAACAACAAAGAGCATTTCCAGCATACTGAAAGAACTAGAACATGAAAATACAAATTCAATAGCAAGTTTTTAACAAAATCCATAAGCTTCAAAGTTTTCCTATTACACTAGTTAGTCTCACAAACCTTTACTTGAAAATTGTTTTGTGCCTCACAGATCATCATTGCTAAAGCAACTATAGCACTGGAGAATACCAAACATAGGACCTACATTCCAAGAAGGGAGAAGTGATCTGGGTAAACATATATTCATTTTGACACTGAATATGGCAGATTTTGGAAGAGACAGCAATCAAGGGCATCCAGTACATCTTACAATATAATAGATTTAAACTGAACATCTGATAGTGTCCCATAAGAAATAATAACTTAAAATGCAGATGATGTGAAATAATATAAGAATACATCATAATACAGATGGAAAATTATCTGTGTGGTGCACTATAGTCTATACTGACAAAGCAGGTCTCAAGATGGAGAAAACTTAGTATCTCCCAGGAATCACTCTTGGAATTGATCCTGCCAAATATATTTATGAGTAACCTTGGTTCAAGGGCTAGATTATGAAATGCGAAGATGACAAAATTGTCACCATGGAAGAGGACAAGATCATCCAACAGGAAGAATGAGATGACCTTGTGACCTACAAAAATGAATGAGACAATTTAGAAGCAAAGAAGTGCAACATCACAGCAAGACAAACTAATAGACAAGGATCTCTGCTTTAAAATGGATGTTCATAAATTGTAAAAAATGGAGGAGAAGAAAGCTGGTCGATAGAATGATTTTGAGGTACCCAGGTATTGCAGCTGTAAAAAGGCCTAATGAAATTCTAGGATATTTAAGACATCTTCACGCTACTCAGAAGGAGTTATCAGATATCATACAAACTAGTATTTGTTTTCAATTCATTATTAATAATAATAATAGTAAATATATCCAGAAAAGGGCTTCTATGGTGACTACAAAGTGGGAAACTAACTTTCATGAAAAGAATCAATGAAACCCTGGCCCTGTTAGCCCGTTTAAAGAAAGACTCAGAATATAGATAATTATTTTTCATTATTATTATATCAAAGGATAAATCCTGGGGAAAACAGGAAGAAGAGAAGTACTGACAGTAAAAGACCAATTCGGGCACATGATCAAATGGCCATAGCTTCTGTATGAACTAACAGACTACAAATTGGAAGGTAATATCTAATCAATGAGCAAAGCTTTGGAAAAGATATACAAGCCAAATACCGGGAAGATGAAGCTCAGCATCCTAGTCCCTATACTGTTACCATTTTATTCAATGACTCAGATTCAAAACAGATGAACAATTTTCAAAGCATGCTCTAGTAAGCAAATCCCACTTCTTATTAGACGGCTTTTTTCTTGTCTATTTTTTTCTTCACCACAGAGAATCTTTTATTCTTGCCTCAGAATGGCTCAGGTAACAGGAAGTATTGTTCATCCCAGTTTAGCTTTTGATGTAGCACTTCGGACTCCTTCATGCAATGCAGTAGCCATGATCAGTTTTTTTTTTTTTTCCTCATGTCTAACTCTAAATACAGACAGAATGCAGAAGTATTAAATAGTCATTTGGAAGCCTGGTCTAATCTATCAGGGCAGGGAAGACCTTGGACAGGAACCAACAGTACCTGACAACCTTGTCAGTGACCACATCCAGAGTCAGCATCTAGCTTTTGCTCTCAGACCCACCAAGAGTCTATCTACCAATTACTGTGAAATCAAAAATTGAACACCTGCAGACTGTGATCTGAAACTCCAAACAGGAGTAAGGCAAGAGAGAGCATCAACTAAGCAAACAAACAATGGTGCACTTACATATAACAACAGTAACCATCTCAACAGCAGCTACAGTGTTACCGAGCCCAAAAGGGGAATCCCTCACCTTTCGAAGATTTGTAGTGAATCAACATTCCCATATGCAACAGCTTGAATTGTGATCCAACAAAATCCTTTCATATAGAAACATATATCTCCTCTGCAGCAAATAGAAGATTTCTCTTAGTAATCTGTTCACACATCAAGTGTCACCTCTTTGGCTAATGGTTTAGATCGAAAGAAAGAACACACCTCATAATGTACATAACCAACTGTGTAATGCTGCTCAGCAGGGAAATATCCCTCCTGTAACGCTGCAGTGATTACCTTATGCCTTGAAGCATGAGAGCTGATGATCTTTATCTTACCTTTCATAACTACAAATGCTACTACTGGTCATAAAATTATTCAAGCATTTCAAGAATTCAGCCACAATATTTGATTTGATGACCTCCTTCACTAGGGACTAGCAGAAGTTCACCAGGCATTCAATGTCTGGTGAGTCATTTGTTTTAAATTACACTTCTATTTTCATATTGTGGAACAGGATTAGAATAACCTTCCGACTAAGTTTCATGACAGCCCTCATCGAAAACTGTGAGCAGCTAAATCAAACCTCGCTTAAGGGCTTTACTGTGACTTCAACTTATGCTATATGGCATAATAAATCCACTCTTGCAGGAGACGCCAACACCTTCCCACCTAAAGGAGGTGGACTAGAAATGTGAAGAATGAAATATCCCACCTCTGTAGCTCTCCACACAGGAGCCAGTCCTCCCTCGGCACTCTTCTGCAGGTTTGTCATTTTTCATTTCCCCATTGCTTGCAAAACCCTGCAACATGGAAACAGGGTCTCTGGGAGAGAGGTTCCTGGGCCACAACACCTTCTGTGATAATCCTTAGCTATTTGGTCTAAGTAGCACTTCTTGTTCAGGCAAGTGTCGAAAGGGACAGTTTACCCTTAAGTCCTTTCCTTTTAATTCCGTTACCTTGGATACTTAGGTGTGAAGAATACTAATATCCTCACTTTCAAAAGAAATTCCCACATCTTTTTCTTTGCTTATTAAGATACAACAGTTATACATTAGTTTGAAAAAAAAATAAGCTTAATTTTTTTTTTCAGGCAGCTCAGAAGAGGAAAAAAAAGCAGGCTCAGTTATTAAACAAGAAGTAGCCCACTTCCTTCTACCCAACCTGTTGTCTCCACAGCCACCTATACACATGTGCACACAGGCTGTTTTACATCCCAGAACTTAACAATGGAAACGGGACCGATTGGAAAAAGGAAAAAAAGAAAGAAAAAAAAAAAAGCAGGTATTCTCAGCAAGCAAGTCACATGTCTGAAAATTCATTTCCTAGTAAGATTATTTAAGTGAGGCCAGCTTGGCTCAATCACCCTTGTATATCAGTTATTAAAGCAGATTCTAAAAATGAGACAGACTGGGGGAAAGAGGATAGGTGGTTTCTGTATAAATTGAATAAAATAATGTGAAAGCTTACTCAGAAACTTACTTATCTAAAAGTAAGTTTCAGAAAAAAAAAAAGGATATTTTATCCCCAAAATCAAACTGCTCAGTGTAGAATATTCTATAAAATGAGCATCTGTCGAAGTGATCAAAAAGACACCATTTCTTTGCCAGTGGTAATGTATTTAAGAGGTTGCTTGCTAGCAAACTGCCATGGCAACCACAATAGCGCCTGGGGTACAGCATTCTCCTGAGCAACAAAATACCTTCCCTTGAGAAATTAAATACTTTTGCAAAGGTGCAACAGAAAAGTAATTTTTAGACAAGGAAAGTAACTTCACTACAGCCCCTGAACTCCAGAACTGGGTTCCCATCTATTATTCTGTTTCTTTACCCAGTAATATCTATATTAAGCCCAGCTATGATTATACAGCACTGCAAAACGTATGCTTTAAACATAAAGCAATCATTCTCCACTTAGGACAACCCAGTGCTTTTTGGAATGAAGTCGGTAATACTAGATGCAGGTTCAATTTCAAAAACAGAATAAAAACGGGCCACAACAAAATGGCCAAACCCAGTTACTAGCCAAGATACTGAGGCTAACAGACCTTAAAAGAGGGCCATAAAGTGGCATGTATCTTACTTCCTAGCTGTGAGGGTAGCTTAAATTGCAAAAATGAAAGCTGATATCAATATTTCTTTGTGCAGTTTTGAAATATTATATCCAGAAATAGCCTAACCCAACCTAGTTATCAAGGAAGAGAGGAAGAAAAAGAAAAAGGAAAATCTCAGTTATAAGATCCATGTGCACATAAGAATACTTTTATACACTGAAAAAAATGCTGTAAATAGAGAGGGTTTTTTTTCTGTTGAATTGACCAACAGTGCACATGCTTTAGCTCAGCTCTTTTCTACAGACGACTGCATGTAGCGATTAAGTCAGCTTTTGAGAAGAAGCAATTCAAAATTCATGTCATTCTGAAAACTAAGTTTATATAATGCATGACTCCTGAGTACATTCTATCTCAACTCTCATTTTTGGAGAAATTATATTATACACCACCACCAAGTTATAACACCACTCAAAGAAAGCTTCCTTTCCGTTGCTTTTCTGGCTTTCCTTCTGTTCTCCATTTTCAAGGCTAAGGGAGAAAGAAATTACATGGATCATCTCAAGCAACAAAAGGGAAAATACTGAAAATAAATAATACTGCTGACAATAGCAGACACCAATTATTTTCTTTTTCTGATATGAGAGAAGCTTCCAGTGCTTTTAACTTGCAATTTATGAATGTCGCTGACTTTTGTGTTTCTAGCAGATTCACTTATTGTCATGCTAACGTTTTATTAAGTTTCTTCTATTTTCCCCCTGCCAACACCTTTTACCTTAACTTTAAAATGTTGCTTGGAATCACCAAACAGACTGGTGTCATTAATAACAAAGACACATTGGAATTTGAGAGATTAAACCTTATTAGTCATGCCCACCTTCCACTTCATTTAAGAGGGTGTTTTTGTGTGCTTTGAGAAGATAAAACAATAATCTGCTCTAACCAGGCATTCAGGAATAGCATAGCATTCACTTCTAACAGGTATTCCTTGTTTTGTTATTTTTGTTTTTCATTTCAACTTACTTTAAAACCACAGTTTGACGCATCATTAGAGACTTACTATTAACAGGTACCATATGGAAAAGATAATGAATACATACAACTTACATGTTGACTGATTCTCTTATCACTGTGTCAAAAGCCTACAATTAAATATTTTCTTTCAGCCAGATTTCAGTATGCAACTCTTGAATCAAGAATTCACTGCTTTGAATTTTTCATTTTATTTTAAATGGGAAAAGTTTAAGTCATACTAGATACAAAAAATAGCAGTTGCTTATATATAAGATCATTTTTTTAATTTTAACAATGCAGTACAGGGAGGTTCCAAATACAAACCAACTGCTGTACAGACTTCCTTCAAGCCTAACAACCACAACCAACAGTCCAAGTCAGACTTCAAAATCCAGAAGGATCTTTAGCCATCTTCACCAATAGGCGTAATTAATACATTTTAATCCTCAAAGATACTCTACTTTAAATTTCAAACTGCTTCCAGGTGTGAGCTTGATTAAGCTATAAAAAGGGATGATACTGGTGACAAACCCAATGCATTTCAACAATGACTGAATGAACAGAAGAGGAGTAAATTAAGATACAGCTTCTACATAGTATAAAGATGACTCCAGCTTTCTCTGCACCACTACAAAATGAGGTTTTACAGTACAAGTTACTGCAGCTAGCAGTAGTTGCAAACTATTTAGGGTCCCATGCACAAGAGTTTTCTAATGCCCAACGTTCAGAAAGTCATGATCCCACCAAGATGAAAGTTTTCAAGACCGTATCTTCATTCAGCATATCCTCAAAGTGCGTAACAATCATGAAGTGCAAAGCTACAGACTGGCAAAGCACTTCACCATGTATTCAACTTTAAGTACCTGAGTGGTTCCAGATAACTCAGAGGGACTATTCACAAGATTAAAAGCTAAAACCAAACCTGACTCAGCTACCTGAACTGAGACATAGGAGTCAGACTCTGAAACAATGATTCAATTGCATCAACTGAGCAGCCACCTTCACAACTCCTTAAGGTTGCAGTGATCGCAATAAGCTTTTATACAGCAATGGACGCAGTCAATAAAATATATATAGTTTGAAGTGAGAATGAACATTATGTGGAAGTCCTAGCACAGAAGTTACTTTAACCATGACAGGATACAGGACATCTTAGCCCTTTGCATCTTACATTTGCCACTAATGACCCCATAGTTATTTTCAGACACTAACAGATAACTAAGACTCCAAGGTTAGCTTGTGATATACATTTTGTTCTGAAACAATTTCTCAACTGTTTGTGAAACCTGAATTTTACTAATACAACAGTATTATTAAACACTGTTTACACAGAGTTAGCCTTGATGCTCATATTATTTAGTGCTTTCACCTAGATAATGAAATAAAGAGCATACAGACAAAATTTACCAGTGATGCTAACCTGGCAGGACTTACAGGAATGGTGGCGAGGGACACAAGAATTCCAAGCTACCTTGACAAACTGGAGTACCAATTTCTTAAACCAGAATGCAATTCAAAAAGGGAAAGGTTGTATGTGTACACGTAAATAATAAACTACACTGATACTGGATAGGAGCAAAAAAAGAGAGCCATTTTGCAAAAAAATAATTGTCTCTCAAGGGTTTTGAGAGTCAGTGTATATCAAATAGTCCGATGAGTCAGTATCATACTATTGCCTAATTAGGCAATCATGAAAGATGCACAAATTGTAATACATCTTTTTGCTCCCCTCAGCATTGCAACGCATTGCTTAGAGCATCTCCTCCAGATTCAGACACTACATGTCAGATTTGGACTCACTGGAACAAATCCAGGGAATATCTACACAATAAGCTAATATAAACTTCACTGAAAGATCTGGGGGTGTTAGGCTCTGAAAACAAGGACTCATGGTAACAATCTTTAAGTGCATAAAAGGCTGCTGCAAAGAAGTATGAAATAGTCCATTTTAAGTATCTATGGTGATTAGGATTGATGCTGCAGCATACATTAGTTATTAGAAAAAGTTATCAAATGGTAAGAGCACAAAAGCAGTTGAACACATTTCCGAGAGGAAGCTGTAGGGTTTCCATCTCTAGAAGTGTTTTAAGACAAAGTTAGACAAACATATGTCAGAAAGTGGTTTTGTTAAGCTAATCCATTGCTGAACAAGCAAATCGTACAAACCTGGTCTCTCAGGCCTGTTTCCTATCCTTCAGCACTGGCTTCTCAAATAAAAGCGTAAGTAGAAATACAAAAAAAAATATAGGGAGAAAATGACAAGCGAGGCTGATTAATATTATTGTTCACTCTTCATAGCTACATGGCTCTGCCAGTGCACCTGAGCATTCTCTGCCCAAACAGGGGACAACCATACAACCAACTCTTGAAAGCTTGTACGAATCATCAAAATTTAACCCGAACACCCTAACAGAAAAGCAAATAAGGGAAATATCAGCATGACCCCAAAAACTCAGTATATTTTTATAAGATATATATATATATAAAGATATATGTATGTACACACACTGGCAAACGGTCCCTTTTCCCCCTTCCGCACAAAGCTGTTTCTTTAAATTCCCCTTGAAGATGATCAGCAAATAGCTGTTTGAGGTATAAATTACAAGAAATTATGAGGAACTTAATACAGTTCCTCAGGAGCCAACTTCAACAGGAAGACAACTTTGATGTGTGGGTGGAATATCTACTGGCATTTTCACAAATCTCAGATCTCGTTATGGAGGTGAGGCTGCAGAAGTAGTGTGGTAGGTGCTAATTTGTGAGAACAGGTACAAAATCTTGGATACCAGTGTTGATTCTGCTTAGACAGTGTTGTAATGGATAAAACATAGTACAGACAAGAACTCTGTGCTGCAAAAGTGTCCCCAGTATTCTATTTCAAATGATCTGTGAAAAACTGGAAGGACTTTTGAAAGACCTTGGATCTCTGTAGGTGGTAAAAAAAAAAAAAATAGCACTTTTTAAATCCAATTCATGAAACTTGGCATGAAAAAAAGTGTGTTGTCAAATGGAATAAAAGAATTCAAACAACCAAGCTTATAAATACTCTGAGCCAAACAATTTCCATTTTAACTTCTGCAAATTTTCTCAAGTTACAATATGAAGTTACTCAGCCTTTAATGAAGACAGTAAATGAAGCATGAGCTATAAGACAGCTGAATATTACAGAAGTCTGGAATTTGAATTTCATCAACATAACACCAGATTCCTATTGCTTCTATTTCAAAATGAAGTTCCTACTTTCTCTTGTTTACTGCTTCTAAAGCCACCAATCAGAAAACTCATATACCTGCATTTGTCGTCTCAATGGAGGTGAATGAAACATCACCCTTCCAGACAAGAAATACCAGCACACACAGACACATATTTCTAGTTTTCTTTCACTGGAGATTTTGGCTTTGTTTGTTAGCTTGGTTTTTGGCTTTGTTTTTGTTGTTGATGTTGTTTGCTTGTGTGTTTTTTTCCCCCTGGATGGGGCTTCACCTTTTTGAACAATTAAATACAATGATTAAGGACAGTAGTTAAATATTGCACATGGCAATTCTCTAAACAACGCACACTGAAATTGCCTATTCTTGATGCACTGATTTCTTATCATCATCTTCTTTCAATAATCTCAATAACAAGTTTCAAGGATGTTTTTCATACATCTAAATCATCCACCACTCAAACATATTGTAGAGGTCTCCCACATCTCCTTAAAATTAATTCACATCGCAACAAATTCTCCAAATGTGCTATAACATTTAGAATGTAAGAATCTATATTGTGCACCTAACTTAAGATCTTTAACTAGGACAGCCCTCAATTTACCTTCATCTCTAATTCCAGGAAAACTGACTGCATCAGCTGATGAGTGCATACATAAATCACACATTGATTTTATTTATGGAGATATATAAATGAAATCTATTTGCTGGAATGAATGACCTTTTCAGTAGACAACAAACCTCAGAAAAGGCTTGGTTCACTTCAGCTTATTTTCGTCATCTTTAAGGATGCAAAAATTTATACGCTTTCCTAAATTAGTACCCTAATTTTGATCTTTATGCTGAGCTGGCCAAGAGCAATGCTAAACTGACACTTCAGATAATTACTGCAAGCGCTTACTCCTTAGGGTATTAATAAATAAAACTTGTCTCATATGCACACACACACACAGTCTTTCCAAATATTAGAATTGTTCAGTCAAATAACATAGTGGTGAACATAACAAATGTTTGGGTCTAAACTGCTATTTTAGAGGTCACTAAGTATTACTAGCTTCCTAAGATGTGCAGGTGTCTAGTTTCTACACCAAAATCAGTAACCCTAAGACAGATACCCAGGATCCATGTATAAACGATGTTTAACAGCATGGGATTCACATCAGTGATCCAGCTGAGTGGGAAGCTGCCCACATTAGTTGACAAAAAACCACAATGACAAGAGTTTGGATGAAATTCCACCTCTCCTCAAGGCTTAGAGGACTCACTCCATTCAAACTTATGTCCACTTCACATTTTCCTGAGAACTTAAGCACAACAGGCCAAAGCATGTAGGCTCCTAACTCCTACTTAAGCACTTAAAACACCCATTCAAGTCATGAGAATTTAAGGATTTAAATAGAAGACAAAGATCTGAAATATCTTTAGGGTTTGATCCTGCCTTCCTCCCTTTCTCCCTCTCTCTCTCTCCCCCTTCAAAAGGCAACAACTCTCCCACCACCACCTTTCAATAGAGGAGAAAGCAGCAGTTTGTTGTTTGTGCTACAGCCCAGCCATTTAATGTGTTCAGACAAGCTTAGTGTCCAGGTCACTCGTACACTTCGGGGGATTCAAACTGCCATTTCCCCAGCCACCATTCCAACAAAGTAAACTCATCAGCAGGTGAAGTCAGAGCTGTTTTATATTTGTTCATAAAGAGATTCATCAGGAGAGAAGAAAATCTGCCTTGCAAGGCTAACAGCCAAGGCATTTACCAAGGCAAGGGAAAAGCACTGACAGCTGGTCTCTAGCATGAGAACTGTACATTTTATTTATGCTGTGCTCATTTTCATGCTTTAACTGGTACACTATTTGTACGGAAGAAACTCAACTGTTTTCTCCTCTTGATAAAACACATTCTGGCTACTAAAAGTTTGATCCTAAGTGGGCTGCGGCCATTCTCACTAATTTTCACCCTCTTGAGAAACAAAAACAGAGCAATTGCTCAGCTGGGTAGCCTGGAAAAACTTTCATGGAAGTTCTTTTAAAAGATCTGGACCCACATGTTCAAAACACCATAACAACATACTGAAGATAAGAGGAAAAGAAACACATTACAAAACAGAGAATGACTTCATTTCAGTTGCCAAATCAGGGAACTGTGAACAGATATGCTCTGGTATGAGTTTAATAATAGTTTCTTATTATATATTGAATTCCTGAAAAAAAAACCTCATTTGCTGACCTTAAGAACAGTATCTAATGTGACTGGTCAAAAAAAATAAGACATGAGAAAAATAATGTCAATGCACAGACAATAGAAAAAAGAATGATAAACGGCTTGGGAAAATGTGTGTATTCTGCCTGAACCACTCAGAAATAGTTTAACTCTCATGCCATGCTCACTAATACGCAGGAGAGCAAGCACAGCTAAAAGCAGAATGCTTAACAATTTACTTCTAGTCCTAGGGCCAGTGACTAATGGGTAAAACCACTGGTCTAAGGTGTAAATATATGTTTATCATAGCACACAAAGTTCTCATAAACCTCAGCTAAAAATCAAAAAAAAAATACAAATTGATGGAAAGTCTACACAGGCAACCTGTCCAAATGAATAAAAGTCAATCACAAATTAAGACTCTGGGGATGAGACACTTAGGGGAAAAAAAAATGACTGGCACCTTCTGCAAGGAATGATACCATTTGCAGTAAGTGAGAAGTTAGTAAACAATGCAACAAATACAGTCCAAGTGTACTCAGCACCTCCTTGACACACAGTTTGGTTACAGCACAGTTTTGATAGCAGTCTTATTGTATGCTTTCCATGAAAAAAAAGAATTATTTCTATCTGTCAGGCTTCGTAAGCTCTACTACACTAAAATGAGTTTTTGTTTGTTTCTGTTTTAATTATTGCAACATGAGTATAACAGAGAAAACAACAGCCTAAAGGTACGGATGTATCTAACAGTTAAAATATACTAGTGTATAAATATGCATGAGTACGCGTGCAGTGATGGATGATGCTTCTTTTCATAAATAAGCAACTCCTATAATCAAGGCTTAGAAACATTTTAAGCACCTTTTCTGGTGCCTTCACATTTAGTTTGCAAACAGCCTTCACAATTGTTCCTCCTCACTACAAAGTGACTGAGGTAACAACTCATGAAACTTGGTGTGAGATAGTTGTAGTCCTTAAATGGTAGCAAGCAACACACCAACTGTTAAGCACGTAATGCTTCAATCATACACTAACAACTATTCTCACGCTTACCTCTCTCTGTTCACACGTCATTCGATCCAACCATAATGGTTAAATATTAAAAGAGTTAGCCTCTAAGTACAGAAGAATGTGAGAACAAAACACTGCATTTAAGCCAAAATGTATCTGAACTCTTTAGGAAATGTTCAGGTCATTACTTCACAGCTGCAATCCAAGTATAATGACCACCTCACTATATACCAAGGACTCTGCTCTGTGATTCTGCCCTGCACTACAGTGCCAGACGCTCACAGGAGAAAACTCAGAAAACTTTTAAGTCGTACGTCATCTGCACATAGACTATCATGTCCACACACTATTACCACAAGCCACCTCATAAGCAATAAAGACACCAGCATACAAACTGAGCCCAGAAAGGCTACAGAAATCAAGAAGCTGTGTGCTGCAGAGAAGTCCTCCTAAGTTTAACCAATGCTACTTCTCATATCAGAAAATCGGCAAAAGTGAAACAGCAAACAGCTTTCAGCTCTAGCTTCTTCCTCAGTGGCCAGCATGGAAGCAACACGTGGAGAGGACATACCGCATAGCACTTATCAGCCCTACTCTCACCATTTTTCTCTGTTGAATCACGTGACTCTATACAAGTCAATATGTGAGTCCAAGTTCATACCGTTTAGATTCAATAAAAGATTTAATCATACCTTCTCTATAGTTTCCTTGACTGATGAACCATTTTCTATCATGCTTGTCTTCACTTTTAAGGGCTACCACGGACTTTTCCAATTTTATCTATAATCATTCATTTGGCACCAAGAGTAGCCCTTGGACAATCACCTTGGACAAATCATTGCTAAAAACAACCAAAAATCCCACAAGCACAGTCACTTCGTCTCTCACATTGTACTTGAGATTAGCTCGGAGTTAACAGTATCACTACAAGCATATAATTCCGTTCAAAACCTCCTTGGAATAATCCTTCGCCATGGTGCCTAAAAACCTTGACAAATATTGCAGCTCTCCCTGGGGTGGATGGGAGCTGCTACTCCCTTCAAACAACTGCCAGCCCTACGGAGCAGGATGGACAGGAAACCCTTGCTGAGATCTGATCTTAAACTGGGCATCAGGGGCTCCTTCACTTGGGGGCAGGCTGGCAGCTTTCATTCAACAATTCAGCACAATTTCCTGCTTCTCAGAGAGAAATACACCTCTGCCTTCCTTTCATTACCATAACCAACACATCAATGCAATTATTCTAGGTTTACAAAAATATATTTTAAAGCAAAACTTACTCACTTAAAAAACAGGATTCTACATAATGGGAAAAAAAAAAAAAAAGGAGCTGTTCCAGGATTTCAGCTTCAAATCACATTCCCACGTTTTCTTTTCCCTCCTACCTAGAATACTGTCTCTCGTCTTACAGTTGGATTATAAAGCCTACTGGAAAAGATCTCATTTTCATTATACATCTGAGTAACACCTACCACAGTGATAGCCTGAATGCAAAAACAGAAGTCCTAGACACTGTAAAAATAAAAGCAGCTATATGATTTTATAGCTCTTCTATCTTTAGATCTTCCTATGCCGTACGATATATACACACTTACTGATATATCTAACCACGAGTAAGAGAAGACCCCCAAGACTAAAACAGACCTAGAGCTAACCTCTATCTACAGTGGCTTTTCTTAAGGGAGGCTGACTATAAAACGAGCAAAACCAAAACACTGGAACTTCAGTGGCATACCACAAGCACATCAATCCAGGTTAAGTTAATAATATGTAAATTTCTACAAATGTATGGGTGTTTTCCTATCTATACTCTTAACAAAAAAAATCATATTATTCCTGCAACTCTGCTAAGCATGACACAGCAGTTTAGCCTTGCTGTTGTTTCAACAACTAGAACAGAAATATATTTGCAATTTCTCTAAGAAGTGAAGCATTTTTTCTTGATAGCGCCAAGCAATAATCTAATACACCCCACTACATAAAGCCAACCTCTGATAAGACATACAACAGACATATGTTAAAAATATCTCCTAGGGTATAAATGCAGCCCTAATCAAGAACAGCATCTACTGCTGCCACAGTTAAAACATCCCTAACTCGGTTTATCCCCTGTAACTCCAAACTGCTTAACAGACGATAAAGTCCTTCTATTTACAGGACAAAACACCACCTGCCATTATATGTACATGTATTTCAAGGAAAACAACGCCAACTAACTTACATTAGTTGTTGGATGCTTGTTTCTCTGTCACAACAAAACAATTTCAGTATCGTGACTTGAACTTTATTATTTTCCAAGACTTTGAAGTCAAAGAAATTGAACCAATCAACCAGGTTATAGATTCAAAAACATTTTTTCAACTAATTCAAATTCAAAAGGCAAGAGACAGCTCATGCCCGCCACCCCGTACCCCTAGTCCAGAAGGAGCATACCATGCCAATGTCTCAGATCTTCAGTCCCAGACTGGATGCCATCTCAATCTGCTTCAGGTCTTTCTTTAGAAGGACAGGGAGTTACTAACTATAAAAACCTATACAAATTAATAAAATACAACTCGTTACTGCAAATGGACTGGTTTTCCCTCAAGATTTCTGCTTTTCTTGCAGCATCCAATCTGGACGCTTCCTAGCTGTCTGTGGTTTTCTCAGAATCGCCAACTCCTGAAAACCTAATATGCTTACTGATTTCACAGCAGTCAGAGATTAGGGCTGTAAAAACAATGAGTGAGAATTTCGCTCTTTTAGTAATTACACCAGAGGAAGAGTTCTCAAGTCAGTCACTTTAGAATTAATTAACATACAGGAGAAACTACCAGGGAATGATTTATATTCAAACGGGATTATGGCTAACACTAAAATGTTTACAAAATCAATGGGAACCTAGCACAAAACAGATACAGCTCATGGGAACTCATATTGATTAGATTCCTGTCTTGTCCAAGATACAGTTCCCTTTTCCATCTTCATTGTTAGTTCAAGATTTATGTGAATTGCAAAAGAGATGTAACCGAGCTCCAGTTATTTATTTAGCGTTAACTAAGCAAAAAATAATTCTACTCACCTGAAATGAAAATTCATTTGTTTCCCAGTGTTTAATGGGAGAGGATGGCTCAGTCCACCTCCACATTCATCATCTGTTGCACATTAATGAATATCCAATAATGTCAATACTAACTGAGAAACAACTGGCAGAATCTGTTAGCGCACAGACAGAGGTGAGTTGCCCCTTCCCCTGCATGCCTGCGACACAAAAGTACTCCAGCCAACTGGCACAGAATATGCAGTTTCCTACACTGGCAAAAGCTGGATGTCTTTATACAACCCCAGGTTTTGTAGCCTTTTAGGTAGAATAGCAGTGACAGTAAAAACAAAGACAGCAAGGTGCTAATTACTAAAAGGTATGTTGGTGCACTGCAGACATTGTGTTGACAAGCATCAGCTGCCCTATCAGCCACAAAGATGTGTCATGTTTTACCCAAATTTGATATTACTGTTTGTACAGAAAAATCATTATATGAAAACCACACAGCTGCACTGCCAGGTTCTGAATTGATTCTCATAGCAAAGAAAGACTGGAAATTGTGCCTTACATTCTTTCATAAACTGACTTCAGATGGCTGCTGACCTTTTCACAACAGCATTGATTCAACTAGCTAGACTGGAAGCCAAAAAGCAAATAAAGTCACCTAAGGGCTAACAGGTTAAAGCAAGCTGCAGAACAGAGCAGAAGGCCTGACCTTCAAAGGTTAACGTCACTTGTGCCAAAGTAAATGGAGGAAACTTTTCATTACCAATGCAATTGTTCTTACAGAGAAATTACAATTCCAGAGAAACAGCATTTTTAACTGAAAAAATAATTTGTGTGCATGAACCTGGCCTCTCTAAAGCCAGAGTCTGTATCAGCCTAAATGTCAGTTACCTGGATACTAATATCTAGCAATGATCTTCATCTCCCCAATATATTTGTGCAGTCTTCCTTTCTGTCAGTTAAGTTACCATACAAGTCCATATGAGTACCACAAAATCCTTTCTGTTTTGCTTAAGAAATTCACAATGGAAAACAATGCCCATATTTTAGATGGCAAGGAATAGCTTTGTGGAGAGAAAATAATCGCTCCTACTTCAGGAAACAGGAATGCATTAATAACAATTTCGGTCTGCCATGGAATCCTCATTGCCCCAGTGTTGTACTGGGGTCTTTGAGACAGTTTGGAGAAAAAGAAATATAAGACAACTAGCAGCATAGTCATGACGTTGTGAAACACAGAATTGAGGTTTATTTCCTTACGGATGGAGACTGGAAAGCAAGGGAACAAAGGTCTGAACAATCAGCTCCTGAGGAAACAAAGAAAGCGGGAACAGCATCAGCTACTTCTTGAACATCAACTGTGATGATAAGCCCAACTTCATCATCTCTGTGCTGGGCAGCAGAAGCAAGAGCGCCACCAAACTAAGTCTTGTGTCTTACACACGGAAAGGGGAGAGCAAGTGCATGGCCAAATAGCCATTCTGAAGGTCTGCTGCCCTGGGAAATTTCCTGCTTTACCTGTGCCTAGAGCCAGCCCTGAGGCAGCCAGTACTTTTTCAGTACAACCTCTTTGCAAATTAGATCTCTCTTTTTGCAGAACATAGTACATCTCTAAGCTAACACTAACTCACATTCACATCTGAAGATGTTATTCTGTGTTCATATAATTATCTCAGCACTAACAGCTACCAATATGTACAGATATATTCTCTGGTGAAAGCTTGAAGGGAATACATGACTCATAAGAATCAGGGAAACAAAATAATGAAAATGAGAGGTAAACAATCCTAAGAAAGATCAGAGAGAGAAAGAGTTTGAATTTCGGGGAAAGGATTTTTTTTGTTTTAGTGCACATTAAGCAAAACGATAATATATTTAAAGGAATCCGAAGAAAGAAAAAAAAATTAAAACTGAGAACATGTAAACCTAGGTCACATTTAACATGGCCAAATTCATCCTAATAATTTTTGAAGAACTTTCTTAAGCCTGTAAGTATAAAGAAAATCATTTTCTACCTTTGAAATACAGTGATCCCTACAACAACTGGTATGAGGCATATGCAGCTTCAGTGAGAGTTCTAGACAAGGCATAAAAACCAGCAAGAATCTTCAACAGAACAAACAAAAACAATTTTAGATTAATGAAATGCAAGTAATCAGAAATACTAAAAACAAAAACAGTGATGTCTAATCAAGAAGTTGAAGGACGAAATTAAAACAAGAAAGACAGTGAAGAAGTTCCTAGAATAACCAAAGGGGGTTTAGACACTTGCCCTTTAGCTAGGATAACTGCCATGCTAACTCAAAGAATGGCAGGGTACCTTAGTGGAAAAAAAATTTGAATATTAAAAAAATGTAAGACTCACAGATCAATAGGAAACAATGTAAGAGTTATCTTCAGATACTGTAAGCACTTTTGTACTCAATTCGATTACTTGAATCTCTGTTTCTTTTTAACTTTTTTTCCAGTTTCAAAGAAGATTATTAAATAAATGTAGATGCCTTAGAAAAATGTACTTTTTGAGAGATTTTCTAAGGCACCTAAATACCTAAACCAAATTTGTCTGTCAAAAAATCTTACAGAATAAGAGGAATTGTTCCACAAATTAAATATACACTTCAATATTTTATTGAATACATTTCCTCAGTTGTCAATAACATATAGTAAATAAAAATGGAAAAAAAAAGGAATATAAAAGAAAACTTATTTCTTATTGTATAAGCAGTTAGCTTACTTTTCTACACCTACTTCAGCCTACTTCCTTGCATTATCATGCTGTTTGTTATCAATCACCGTCATCCAGTAAGCCTCACAATACCCCAGGAATACAACGAAGGATTTTGTTAACACCATTATCAGAGCTTCCAAACAGGAAACCAAAACGGAAATACCTGCACAGAGATACGCAAGGAAATGGGGAGATCCTACATCCACAAAGACCCACAGTAAAGCTTCCTTTTCTTATTAGGACAGTGCAATTGGACAAACCAGTCTCATTTTAAGTTTCAGTTCCAATATGGCTTCTTATGCGATACAGTAATACAGTAACATATTGGGTTTTTTTCTTTATTAAAATTATGTGTCTCCATAAATGAATTACACTGAAAAAGCATGGAACTGATTATTCAGAAATAAAACTTAATGCAAATATATAAAACAAATAGGTCTCAATTTCAGTAATGAGGAGAAACATGTATTAAAATTGCTATAAACCAGTGTAACTCTACTACATCTGGATTATGTCAAAAGATGAATTCTTCTTAATAAAAGCAGAGTGGTTTGCACTTAAATACCCTGTACAATCAGCGCACCACTCGATTCAAAATTTATCTGAAAAAAAAAAAAAACATATGGAGAAATGCCCTGATAGGACGTAAAGCATGCATGCTGAAATTTGAAAAAGGAAATAGAGTTAACCATAGAGCAAAGCCTTAGGTTAGCAATAATTTACTTTCCAATAGTTGCTTACCTTTTTTGCTTTGTTTTTATAATTCACATCAGTTTTGAATAAGCAGAACCATATCAGTAAGACACTCACTAGATCTTGGGGAGAAGACGTGTCAGTACAAACTGACATATGTCATGGATTTAGACTTGTGGCTTGGTGGTTTTTTGTTGTTGTTTTGTTTTTTACAACAAATTTTCTTTTTCCATCTACTGGAAACAATACATATACACACAAAGAAAAAGGCAACAGATAATATTTGCTGAAATAGCCTTCAGTTATGCTATTAACAATGGCAAAACACGTTTTCTATTAAAATATATAGAAAATAAGTATTTTGACAAGAAACTGAATGATTTCTCCATTTTTGACCAAATGTTAAAACTTTATTTATTTTTTTTTAAGTTGTAGGGAGAAGTTTAGTTTGTTGGCATTTTTTGTTTGCTTGCTTGTTTTTGAAACTAGCTTCATGGTATACCAAGGCCTTGAATTTTAATCCTGCAACTGGTGACCACAAAATACCTGGTAGATGTCCTCCTCTGTATGCAGCAAAGCTTGTGACCAACATTACAGACCCTGGGCACTCTAAGTTTGCTGGCTCCCCAAAATCATCCTCCCCCCTAGCCTTTCACTTCCACCTTTTTTATAGAGACTCATCTCAGTAACCTTCTCCCAAACTGAGGGGGAATGGTTTGGCTGCCTGTCCTTCTGCCACTGTCCTCACTGGCATCTCTATTCACTTGCGGTTCAGTGTCTGTTCAAGAAGCACCAGAACCTCACTCATCTGTGCAAAAAAAGTTGAAAGTTCTTACAACAGTTTAAAAAACAAAGGTTTCTCTGACACACCACAGTAATCAGAACTGTTCCTAAAATCCTCCCTGAGGAGTGTGATGCTATTTTTTTCCCATGATTACTAACATCTTTGAACAAAGCTGAACAAAATGACTTTCTACACATACTTGACTGCCTCCATTTCCTCTGGACTCAACCGATACTGTAGGTTCAAATCAGAATCCTCAGTCCTCCGTAAGGGTCCTCTAATGAATTTTTTCTTGCATTCCCAAAACTGATTACCGTTTGGTGGTGGTGGTGGTGGGTGGTTTTTTTGTTTGTTTTGTTTTTGTTGTTTTGTTTTTCCTTTTCAGCTTATAATAGCTATAGGAAAACAGCACATCCTTCCCTCCTCTGGCCTGCCCATGACAACCTCATAGTTTAGACTACCTAAAATCAGAGCTGTTGTTCTACTGACATACTGCCAGCACAGACCTTGAAGTAGCTAGAAGACATCATTTACAAGCTCATTTTCACATGACCACAATTGAAGCCCCATCCAACAATGTGTTTATGAACAGGCTGTTATTTGGACAAAGGCTTCCATGCCACCAAAGCCACTGTTAAAGAGCAGTGGCTTGAGCACCAAAACTGAACATCAAGTTACTTTCAAGTAGCTGACAAAGTTTACAAGTACTAGTGATTAAAACAGAATTTCTTCTCACTTCTAAACTTTCGCCTGTGCAAAATAGTTACCTTCTCTGCACTCCCAAACACTGCAAGAAGTAGCCATAGAAAATTAACAGCATCTGATGTCCCTCCAGTGCTCTTGATGCAAAATACAATACTGAGATAAGAGATAATGGAATCACCAAAAAAAAAAAAAAGGTTGGAAGGGACCTCAGAGGTTGTCTAGTCCGACCTCTTTTAGCAAGCTGGGCTAACTTCGGACATCTGGTTACATAGGGTCCATCTAACCATAGGTACAAAGTTCTTTAAAATTACAGCGAGTGCCCAGACACAGAATACATTCCAGAAATATCCTCCAAATCATACTAGACAAGACTTGTTCAGTCATCCAAAATAAATGTACTGTCCCGTTACCTGTGAGTGTTTTTCAGTTAATACTTCTGTTATTGAACTTGTTTCTTGTCAAGTTAAACATCCGCTAGCTTTTAAAAGAAATGACCTTCCAGGCAGTGAAAAACAATTAGTGATACACTCCAGAGTAATGATTTCCTTCACAAAACAGGTATCGTAACAAAAGAAAAGGACAGCCAAAGTAACCTTATCTTGTGTTGATTGACATTTCCATTTCCTACAACTTAAAACCACATTCTCAAAATGTATTGCTCTTGCTGTTTTGTGCTATTGAAGCTAGTTGGACTTGGCTGTAGTACTTAATCCCATCACTTCTCTCAAATGCTCAGACTGTATAGTTCAGTAAAAGCATCCGTACAAGCCCTTTTGAGCCCACTCTGTACATTCCTCACAGTAGAAGCTACAGTTTCTGACTATCCTGCATTAAAAAGGGAATTCAGAGACAGTTCGTTTAGTATGCAACCCAAAAGATTTTAAATCAACTTTAATCGTTAATGTTCTTTGCTATTATCAAGAGAAAATGGCCTCAAGATAATATGATTTCTTATACTTTCTAATATTAAAAAAGTACTTCAAGGGAGGAAGGAAAAAATCTGATATGAAAATCTGATACTCTGAAGTGGGGAGACCTCCAGATGAAAACAGCTGACTTTGGAGCTATGTCAAATCACAGCACCTAAGAGACTGTTGTCCTGTCACAGTCTTTTCCCAAATATAGCGCCTCATATGTAATCTGTGGATAAAATTTGTATGTAAAATTTGGCTTTGTAACACAAGAAGCCAATGAAAGATAGGACCCTATGACTCAAAAGCACTTTACTAGTCCACAGAATTTCCTACACACACAATCCACATGCAATTCTTGCAGTCTTCACGTTGACTTCATAGGTGTATGAGAAAGTTGCTATTCAGTCATATCTTGTATAACTCAAGTCTTTTGTGCTATAACAGGAAAACAGTTTTGAATATATGCACACACAAATACATCACAGATGCAAAACTTGTGTCATTTTTGATCAATTCCAGTTATACTCCAAAATTTAAAAAAGGCAAAACCTCAGCACAACAAAAATTATGTTTTAAAAGCTAAGTGCACAATTTTTAGCAACTTGTATAAAGGTACTGGTGACTTCGATTCAAGTTCGAACAACGTTTTCATCATATACAAATACTTCAACATTTTATAGTTCAGCTCAGCCATAAGCAAACTTCTGATGGTCATTGGAAAAAGCACTCAGACTTTTGTTTTTGCTTTGCTCCAACTGTTTGAGACGAATGCTTACTTGGTCTAAACTGACACAGCTCCACTAAAAATTTTCAGATTTTTCCTTCTCCACTGATGTCAGCAGAAATGTCAGAGTTTGCATGAGGTAAGGAGCTACTCTAAAAATTTGAAGAAAGAAAGTTGGCAATATCAGGATGCATACAAGGTCTTAATGGGTAAAGAGCAGCAAGAGCTCCTTCTGCTCACGATGACTAAGAAAGACTTATAATGCCACCATTTCTGGCATGAAATTCTCGCTCTTTCAGTGCTGGTACATGTAATGAGAACAATTTGTTACAAGGGTCATTACAGAGTAAGGATACTGATGCCAACCCAGCAGGAAGATACAATAATATTTCTCTTCTCCTACTGGTCAGCTTTTACAATTAGCAGCCAACAACATCACCAGGTTTTTGTTTAGCACATTTAAAAGTGAGATGAAGTTATTTTTTCAAAAGTAAATAAAAATGGAGGCTGTGAAAGCGCAGTTTATAATGTAATCTGCTCCACATCTATTCCTACCTACCCCCCTCCACAAATCCAAAATGACACAAACGTACCTCTGTCCCCTAATCTGGAGTCTTGGTACACAAAAACATCTCGAGTTATCACATTGAAGGGGGAATTCAACTATAGACTGGAAAAACAGCGACGACTGACAATGAGCTAAAACACCTTTGTTCCATTGTATATTAGAAGTCATTAGCTTGTTCTTGGCAAAAGAAAAAAAAAAAGAAAAAATAAGGTAAAAAGCCAAATTTTATATAAGAGATATCCAATTATGTTCAATACAACTCAGGAGAATGGAACTCTGACATGTAAGAGTGTTTGTTGAAGGGGAGACAGCATCCCCATGCCCCTCCATATGAACAAAACTCTCAACAGCTTCACAATAGGTTTTTCATTGCCATTCTGAGGGGGTGAGATCTCCTTTAATAGCAATGATTGTAATGTATTCAAATGCAACTTACTAACATAAGAACTGACAGTTCCAAAGTTGAATTTCTTAGGAGCCATAATTATTTATGACACTTCATTACAACAACTCTAAAGCATATGGTTACCTTATTAGAAATTAAAATTCATTTTCATATAAATCTCAGCATGACATTACACCAAAAGAATTTAAGTTACTCCAGAGGATGGCAAGTAATTTCACTTACACTGTTCTACAGCTTGCTAGTTGGAATATGAATTTCAACTAATTTTCTTTTAAGTATAAAAGCAGTTTTGATAACACAAATAATCCATCTAGAATCACATAGCGCATAAACACTTTTCAACAAGCTTCTAAATCTACTTAGTATAAAAATGTTGACATTTTTTCTTCAAAAACTTTCTGTCCACCAGCAAGCATATCATCTCTGCCTATCAATGTATGTAATTACCTTGGGGAAGGATGTTTGTTTCATTTTAAATTCTGTCTCCTCCAGTAACAGCTCATAGTACAAGGAAACTGCAATCTCATTTACTAAAGCACATTAAAAAAAAAAGTACAATTTGGGTTATATCACCAAGAAAAGGGACTTTCACCAATAAATAGAATTACATACATGAGTGGAAATTTAAAATGGGCACTGCCAAGTAACTAAAGTCTTGAAAAGTAGGTTAATAAGCGTTGTTTAAAGAAACTATGAACTACATACAAAAAAAAAATACTTTCAAGTCCCACATTTATGAAACAGGGGAGTAGTTTTTTTGGTTGTTAGATTATTTATTTATTAAGTTTCCACGTGAGGGCTTAATTCTGATTGAAACATTGCCATTGAGGTACTCTTTGCAGCAGATGGTGATCTCAACTGTAACACTTTCACATTTTCTTCTCCAACCCTCCCCTTTGTTTCAGTTTCAACATAGAGAAAAATACAATATATTTGCAATGAACACAATGATTTCCCACCAACAGAAGTCCCATTTTCTTACCTTTGTGTAATTTCATGAAGTATCCTGCGCATACACTTATGCTTATATGTGCATCTATACAGCACAGAACATAAGCTTATTACATCATGCAGTGAATAACAATTGTGAGTTTTGGCATCTTGTGAGAAAGGTTTTTTGAGAAGACAACAAAGAGAAAAATTGTCATTAAAAGCTGATCCAGAAGTCGATGGAAATGATCCAAAACCATAGACATATATCAATGCCACGCAGGTTTATGTGATACCACGTAATGTTCATGTCACTTCCCAAGCCACAATGAAGTGAAATTAAAACAAATGCAATGAAAACAGTGTGTGCACGTGTGGAATTCCACAACAGATTAATTAATTTTACAGCAAGAAAAGCATCAGCTGAGGTTTCCCATCTGACTTGTGCTCCGAAGGCCATATGCACTGGAGTTCACTTCTTACTTGGTTTAAACTGCTCGTGAAAACTTTTGTACGCTAGAGTCATTAGCTACAGAATGTGAATGGTCAAAGAATTACACATAAGAGGTAAGATTTATGAAACTCTCTCATCTTAAGAACCACAGCAGAACTTAGATTCTACGATGAAAGATTTCCTTGTTCCTGTGTTTTTTGCAACTGAAAAACTTTTTTTTTTTCATTAAAACTGTGCTGGTTTTTGCATTTGGTCTTTGCATTTCGAACAAGCCATTATTTTTTCCTGATTTTGATGAGGATGGGGTCAACCAAAAAAAAATGTTTTCCCTCTGCATGTTGCTTTCCTTTCCGTATGACTTTCAGCAAACAAGTAGGTTTTCTGGCAAAACCTCCATCAACATAAGCATCTTCAGAGTGGAATTTTACAACACATTTATATATCTACCTTTCTGTAAATGATTTCCTGACTATGTCTAACAATATTACGCTCAAATGAAAAGAAACAAAGCAAAGGGATTCTATATGTGTCTGGGACACACAAGTTACAAGGAAACTAAATGCTGCTTTAGTTTGAAAATTAGCAGGAGAATCCTCAAGTTCAAAGCTTATTGTCTCAGACTGAGAGCTAACTAGCCTTATGTATGTAAGTTAAACAATATTCTTGTGTAATCTCATTACTTCACAGGAAACAATATTGTTCCGCAAACCTAAAATAAGAAAGAATCGCATCACCTGCTTTACAAGCTTAAATACTTAAATAATTCACCTGCAAAGCTCTAAATCAAAACACACAAAATGATAAGAAAGGCAAAAAAAAAAAAGGAGAGAGAGAGAGAGAGAGACAGAGAGAGAAGTATTAGCCTTAGAGTTGTGCTCTTAAATAAGTGAGACACCAAGCTTTATCTAGCCTGCCATCAGAGGCCTGGGGGAAAGAGCAGAGCTTCCAGCTCCACCATGAAGTGGAGACGTCTCTAACCCTATGCACACCACCTACCTACAGCTCTCATGATGTCATGTGCAGCATCAGGCTGTGGCATAAAAGAGACCAAATGCCTAGCAAGGGAGAAGAAGCTATAGAAGGCAGTAGTATAGTACATCAGGCAGTTTACCTGGTCTGTCCATGTTGGATGTTTGGGTCCATGTGCAGGGGCATATAAGTGCTCATTTTTCACCCCAAGGCGCTCATGTTTTTCTCTTATAGCTTGAATCTTAACAGGATTGGCCTCAGGTGTGAGATTAAAGGCAGCATTGATGAGGATAATGGGATTACAGCAACCTGTTCTTCATTATGCAGGACATAATTCTGCAAAATGTTATACTCTTTTTGGTGGGACTGCAATGTCCTAAGAAAGGTCTCCTGAAATTTAGATTGTTACAAACTCTATGAACAGCTATACTTGATCATTAGTCAAACTACAGTCACCTATTGCCACACTGACTTTCACTGTCCTAAAAACAGTCATGTTCTCTTGAAAAGAGTTATTTGCAAAGTCACCCAATGGAACTACGAGTGGCCAAATCTAGTCATTATTGGGTATGTTTTGTAATCAGGATTGTCCTGTTTCATATCATAAACTCTGAAAGACTCAGAAGCCCCACGAAAACTTTTGACTCTCATTCACATAAATAAATTTAGAATAAGAAAATAAATTCAAATATTCACTCATGTTTTTGAGGGTATGCTGATTCCAAAGTCTTATGCTTAACCACCACATTGAAATACAGCCTTCTTCAATGCTACGGTAGACATTAGACACAGACTTTACAGTAACTATACCTCTGCTGGGGGATAATGCCTGCTTGCTCATACAATGGAGCAGCGTCATTCTGGGTGTACTAAGAAACCCCAAACAGCTGACATACATCAACTGCTTAAAGCTTGAAAATAGTTTTATGCCATTCTGTTTCTGGCCTCTCAAGCACGACTCTCCAATTTGCTTTCATTTAGTTTCCCTCTTTTTGATTTTATGAGCCACAAACTTGGACCACTGTAATTTACATAATGATGAATTATATTGTAAAACAATAAATTATTTAAAATTCTTTCACATCTCCAGCTGAATGAACTTCAGAAAAGACTGGGATTTTTGTTTTTAGGGCCTCAAATGGGAACAAAGAACCTGGATCTAATGATCACACTTCACCCTACCTGTGCCATCTCATTACCACAACAAGATTTAATAAGCACTACTACTAGCATAATAACTGCTAACTTTAACATAGATAAGCATAAACATAAATAAAGAATTAGCATTTCAGATTATAGAAGGTATATTCAAATGAGCGATTGTTTGTTAGACCATGAACATATGCGGAAATGTTAACAATCAGCTTCAGGACATTTAGCCTACTTCAAGAAATTATGTTATTATCTACAAAAATTCCACTTCTAGGCACATAATTCTAGGCCACAATTTTAAAAGTTTTATAAGTCAAATGGATAGGAAGAGTTCAACAGTTAAGCAGTACAATAGCTATGCAGTATTGAATGTAAAAAAGACACTGAGTTAAATAGAGACCGAGTTCAGTCAGCAAGATCACAGAAGGACCTAGAAATTTCCCATTAATCCTCTAATTTACATCCACCTATTAACTAACAGGAAAAGAGACAGTGGGGAAAGATCAATACTTTTGAAACACTTCTGTATGTGGCAAGTTACAGTGAATTAATCAACTAAGAATAACAAAAGATTAAAAACATATTTAAGTCTCTATGTTAATTCTTTATATTTGCCTCTAACCTTGTGATTATGAAATTGCATATAGAAGGACACACTAAGCAAGACAGAGGTGTTATACAGTGAGAATATAGCAACGTACTTAAGTACAGGCAATCATCCATTTTCAGGATTCAATATGTAGTTAATGTTTCACTGCACAGACAGATAAGTGATCTAAAAGGTAATAAATGCTTCAAAATCAAAAATGCAATTTAGTATTTCTCTGTGTTTAAAAAAAAAAAAAAATCTATCTCAATTTCTTTTCTACTTCCTAACTTGGCAAATATTCTGTAGAAGACAGCCTATCATGGACTAATCTGAGTACACTATCAACTACGAAAAGGTTGTATGCAGCCTACTTCTGTAGGTGTGTTTTATTGTTGTGCTGAAGCACAGGTATTCCAGTACTAGTTAGCTTACTGTAACGGGAAAAAAGTATATAAGGAAAATAACATCACATTACTACAAAATGAGCAGGTTTTCTGACAAGTACTTACTCTTTGGGTAGCAATTCATGGCTTCTGTGACGTTTTTGAAAAGAGCAATAATGAGCAATAATTTTATAACAAATTAAGATAAAATGTTTGGTGTACAGAAAGGGAAAGAGTGATTTAGTTACATGCCTTCTGAATGAAAGTCTTGAGGGACCCTAGAGCACACTATCAGGACAAAATATGGGAACAGTTCTCACAAAATTTAAGGCATTTAATTTGTTAACTCTTTAAGCTGAGGTAACATCAGCAAGGTGACCTTGAGAGGGCATATAAGGAAACTAGCTATGCTGCCTGAATTAATCTCACGTAAACACATGTCTCACAGATCATCTTCTGTCACTAGCAACTTAACCAGTAAAGGGGGAGGAGAAAACAAACAAACAAAAAAAGCAGCACCAGGCATTCTCAACAGTACATTTGGCCTCAGAACTTTCAGCTTCTTTAAGGGTAAAACAGTCTCACCCAAGACATCCTGTCCTAAACACTGCAACAGGCTGCTTCTGCCACAAGTTTTCTTTATATTCTTATAAAACAGCTTTATTTTGTCATCTGCTCCTAAAAAAACAACTCAGATTCACACAGCTTGTTTATACTCTTTACACCAAGAACTAGAAGATATCCTAGAGAGCATGCGTCGTCCCACTACAGCATAAAGGGGGAAGAAGCCCTACAATGAAGTAATACAGTGAGAATATTAATTTTTACAGGCCCACTTCAGTCAGTGGATCCATTTTTATATTATATCCATTACCACAATGGTGTTCTGGGGTGACAGTTGTGAACCAGAAAAGGGAAAAATACTGCTGTGTATCATGACATCTCGTGGTATGCTACCCTATCACTTTTACTAGCTGCTTCTTGGGGAGATGAGTAGTTGTGCATATGAACGAAAAAAATACTAATTTTCTTGTTTGATGCACTCTTGTCAGCAAGAGTAGACATGCATTATCCTAACTGGGAGATTCATCCCACTTCAGATTTAAACAGCTCTTACAATGAATCAGAACCTAACTTCCATTAGGTAATAATCGCTTTTGCACCAACCTGACTTTGCAGGCAGAAAAGAACTGTTAGTATTCAAGCAGAAGGTAGCAAAGAATGCAGAACTGATATGTGGAGGGGGGAAAAAGTGATTCTTGCTTTTGTTTACTAGGAAATACATAGCAGAATCTCACAGAATTATTTTCAGAAAGATGTCGCTCTGCTTCTTAGCATCTAGAACATAAGGATAATCATGCTAGAGACAAGCATTACTTTTAGCTGATTTGGCTTGCTTTTTCTCATTTCATCTCTAGACTTCAAGACTCTCCTATTTGCAAACACTTTCCTCTCTCTTACTAGCATTTTCAGGATGGTCCTATTGGTATTTGTCAAGTAGTCACAGAGTCCGGAGCTTTCTAGCTTTAACAGTGTATTGACAATTTGCTTGTCTACTGTACACATCACATAACATGCCTGGAAGAAACAGCATGACACAAAATCAAATGAATTGCCCATTTTGGTCCTGCCTTTGCCACTGAAATACCGCACCATTTGTAACTAATGCTCCTGCATGCAGCCCTCACACAGGTGCTTTTATGACATATGCTAAGAAGTCATAGCGGCAAGTGTTCACAGTGCTTCCATCCTGCAGACACTGGGCTCTCTGGCTATTTGGGCCATTCCCAGAGTTTATCCATGCATATGTGACAGAAATAAACAGGCACTGGTTTAATGCTTTTGCCTAAGTATCCCATCTGTAGTTGAACCTCCATCAATGTGGTTAATAGAAATATTTCTATACGTCTCTCTGCAAATGGCAAATGCTATAACTACATAACAAAAATGCAACAGGCAAATTGACAGAAAATTGCTTTTCAATTTTTAAATTGAATATATCGCATTTACAGAACACGTAGAACCTCCAGTACCGCCTTCATTCATTACAAGCTTTATGCATTTGTTTTCAGAAACTGTCTTCCCTAAAGACACCTATGTTATTTCAAAAAAAAAAAAAAAAAAAGGAATACTAACAGTTATCCCACCTGTATATTTTGACATGAAGAGCTGCTAACCATTTTAAGAGTAGTTAGTGGGAATGAACAGTAAGAGCATTCCAGGATTGATTTTGTAATTTATTTCCCAATTTTGCTAATGCCAACTCCCTGACAAACATCAGAAGTTTTCTATTTTTTTTTCCCACTCTACTACAAACATGAATATGGAATGTTAGGAGGAGAGAGGGTGGAAGGACACAAATACATGTGAAAACATAAAAGGGACTCAAATGCAATTCTTCAGAGATCTTACAAGACTGAAATGATGCCATGAGGTCCAGCCAGGATAAAACTGAATAAGAGTTAGCACAAATAACAGTAAAAACTCAGGGAAGGTAAAATAATACCATGCATTAGAATTCGATTGCACAAGATTTTTCCAAGTACAGTTGAAGACGCAACAAATGTGGAAAGCTCTTTCAAGTTAAAGATCTGGAGCATTCTGAACTAAGGTGCCACCTACCAGTACATGTCACAAATACAAACTAGTTTAACCTCACCTTCTGAAAGGAAACTGTAATCTTGTACGCCTTTTAAGTTTAAGGGCTTAGGAATCACAAAGACAAAATCAGAATTACAGCTGAGAATATCTTCCTTGCTTCCACTGATGTTCTGTATGTTTATTACTTCCTGTTCGGGTGTTTTTTGTATTCAGTTCTTACACAATAACACACAGAAATCCAGAACTACACACACACAGAAGCAACACATACTATACTAACATCCTGCTAAATTCTACCATCAGATGCATGCCTATGGCTTCATTGATTTGAGTAACAGCTTCACCGTGAAGCTGAGCACATTATACAGCCAACTATGAAATTATTCTGTTTAGCAGATTAAACACAGATGAGAGAGATTAGATTAGAAAGGCATATAAAGCAATTTTGCAGAAAGCTGTTCTAAGGAGCAAAAGAAAGCCCTTCACAGAGCTGAAAGGAGTCACCTCTTGGCTAATTGATTTGTCAATCTGTAGTTGTCCTTGTTAAAGCCCCTTCTCTTCTTGACATTACCTCCTAAAAACTACTCTCCATCTAGCAAACTTATCATTTCATAACAGCTATAAATACACTTTTGTCTATCCCACCGTCTCAGGCAGCAGAAAAGCTGTATTTATTCAGTTGCCTCATGCTTCAACCACACACACGGCAGCCAGGGATTCGGGCTGCCCTTTCAAAATTCAATGCAACACAGACGAGACATAATTCAAGCTAATTTCTTCAAAAAGAAGGACCGCCACTGCCATTAGTAATATACTGCCAACATCTCCAAAATTACTTGAGTCAAGGTTTTTAAACTTCTGCCATAGAAGAAAAAAAGAAAAGAGAGACAATCTGCTACTAGATTAATAAAAACACTCAACATTGATTTTACTTAAAAAGGCAAAAAAGAACAACTACTGATTTCTGCATCATGGCTAATAAAGTGCCTCATTACTGTCTTTTGATTTCTGAATAGGTCTTGCAGTACCTATATAGCAGCTCTTCTCGCAGCTTTTCTTTTTGTAGAAAAAAAAAAGATTCATAAGGTACTGTATCTCTGCTGCCTGCCTTTAAAAAAAACACTCGGCAACTGTTTTCCCAGTCAGTGAAAGTTCACATATAGGACCATTCAAATTATAGTTTGCAGAGAACTGACTAAATGCCATGAGATTTATAACTGCAAGTTACTGAATAGCTTTATGAAATATTAAAGCAGTCTTGTTCACTTATGTATACTAAAAAGTCTTTTTATGGAAGTGGGATTATTTAAGCCTAGTCCATGCATGCCTTTTTTATCCTTCCATCCAGTCTTCCAATTCTTAGTGAATTTTAACAGCTTGTCAAAGATGTCCATTCCATCACCGCTACTGTTGGAAGAAAAACCTAACGAAATATTTTTGACAAAGTAGTTCTAAAACTTTCTATGATGGCCAAAAGATTACATATTGTAGCTTAATATATACAATATATACAAGGGTGTTCAAAAAAAAAAAAACAGTAGGCAAAGGCAGGAAGAAATGTGGTATACATTGATTAATCAATTTATTTTTTATTAAGTAGATCATAGCTACGAACAACAGCAAACTACAGAAAACACTGAGAAACAGAAAGAATAATGCTCCATTGCAGCCATTCCTATGATGATATAATACATCAACAGAAGTACCTCAGCTACACTCTTCCCAGAAACAGGTCTCTTTTGTATCATAGGAAGACCATTTCAGTAAACTACATGACCCACAGAAGTACTTCAGGAAGCATTGCAGATGTGTAATACCATTTCTGTATTCAAGCCTCAATACCCCTTCACACTTACCTTTCTCACAATTGCCTGCAAAATATCCTCTTCCAAAGTTAATACATCTCATAAAGATGTCGCTCTCTAGAAAATACTTTACAAGGTAGATGCTATTGTCTAAAAAATGGTGTTTTGAAACTCATAATGACAGCATGACCATGGCATGCCAAGATAAGACTGCAACAATGAAGTACAGCAATAGGTAGGTAATCCGAACAGTCCAGCATCACTTTCACCTTTTTTGGTAATGCTTAATTCATATTTATATGTTGGAAAAAAAGGTCCCTATATTTACCATCATGAAACCGAACTTTGCAATAGAATTCATTCTTCAACCATTTGTTCAGTACTATGTTTCTGTACATTGTTAAGGGGACAGGTCTTTTAGCATTTTGTTTACCTTCACAATATGCAGAGTCCCCTTGGACAGAGAGGTAACCATTCTTGCATTCACAGGTAGCTTTTGTGTTCCAGTTTTTGCACTCTGAATTTTCACCACATCTGTGTCCCTCTGCACAGAAGTTATGGCCTGAAATCAAGGAACATACAAAAAGTTATTAAAATATGTTTAGTTCAGGTATTAAGGTTTTATATTTATATCGATTGTATTATTCTCTGAAAAGCTTTGGCATGCTACATAGTAGAAATTCCCTCTATAAACCAATATGGCACAAACAGGCTTTTTGGATTCCTCCAATGAATCTGTACTCAAGTAAAGTCATTTTGTTCAAAAACATATTTGTATGACTCACTTTAGTAAGGAGAAAAGAACTTCTAAGCAGGAAACCATGTCAATACATTAGTCTCCAACAGAATCTATGCAGGATTATCCCTGATTGACACAAAATATAACAGTAACTTACACCAAAAAGTATAATGAAGTGTAATAATAAGAAGTTCACAATTCTCTTACTGTGCATAACCAAGCACTTGTTCAGCCAAGCAAAACAAGACCTTGCATTAGAACACAAAACTGTACTGATAATCAAGACAATTGCAAGCACTGTCTTTTAATCCTGTCATGAAAAACTAGCTGGATTGTTTTTGCAGTCTATAATTAATCTACATATCATGTTTTGTAGTGCAGATTTTTTATTTCTCTCTCATTTTCCTTGACACAAATTCTCAATAGCTTTTTTGCGAACGCCTTCTTCTATCCCACATATTGACATTTCTAATAGCATCATGAACTTTCCTATTCTCTCCGAAAAACTCACAACTGGCTGAAGTTCTTCATTCAATAGTTCTCTAAGATGTATCAAAATCTCTCTCTGCTGAAGTTTAAAAAGGAAATAATTGCAATTTTAACCCTCTAAAAGGCACTCCATTGGAGATACTGTAAGTGATAACTAAATACCTTACAGAACTTAACAGGAATTCCACCTCACCAGTATTACCAGAGTATTTTTTGATGGATTTTTCTCTGTTAACATCCAGGAATCTATTTTATTTCCTTGATACATATAAACAGTATGGTAGTTATTTTTCCTTTATTTTCCTTCCTTGGAGGAGGGAAAAACTCTTTTTTTGTTTTGGTTTGGTTTGGTTTTCAGCCTTATTTTTGTGGAAAGAAAACAGAAATGTTTACAGGTATGTGTGTGCTATGCATACCAGAAACTCAGACTACATGCACTCTAATTTTTTCTTATATCAATATGCAAGAACAGTTTCTGCCAGTTCTGATTGGTCATAAGGGAGCAAACCGAAAGTTCTAGTTCATTCATCCTAAAGCTTCTATAAAGACAGCTAAGAGGAAAAAAAAAAAGAAAAAAAAAAAAGAAAAAAAAAAAGTTGATCCAGACTTCTAAGACCTAAATGCCAGGTGCAGATCTTCATTCATATCCTTTCCTCTGATGTTCTTTAGGGAAATTCATAAGACTTTAGCTTGTACTAAAAACAGTTTTTTCTACCATAAGCAAAATTTCATAGAGCTACCCTGAAGCTGTTTTTTGTTCATGGGTTTATATTTGTTTTTAAACACACACTTCAGTCATCTATTAACTTAAAACTCAGATTTTGTCACTTTAGTGAACTCAGATTCTATGAGTCTGGCCAGGATTGATCACCTAATATTGGGCTGTGATGTCACCTTAAGAAAATGTAATACTTATCAGTAATGAGAACACATTCTCGGGGTCAACGTCCAACTCTGCACTTAAACTTCATATTAATTTTACTAGCAACAAGGGTATCTTCCTTGTGCTACGTTGTTCTTTCAATGTAATCTAACTTGCATTTAAAAAAAAAAATGATGTCTTTGCATCTCCTTTTGTCTCTGTTAATGACAACTGCAGATATTCCTTCTAATCTTCATTATTTCACAGTCTGGTAAAAAACACTCAAGTATTCCAGATACAGCCTTGTCAAGCCTGTGTACATTTTACACTGTTTTTTTGTTTTGTGTTTTTTTTTTTTTAAAAAAAAAAAAAGGTGCATAAATGGCTAAAGGCAGTGTAATTGCAATCTCAGTATTTGCCTTCTTGTTTTCACCTATAGAATTTTAATTGAAACTGAACACCGGAACTCATCTTCCCAAACTTCTCCATTCAGCATCTAATTTATACTCTCCAAGCAAGATTACTATTCTGTTAGCGTTCTGGATAATATCCAAGAGACAACTGTTTTTTTTTTATAATATTCCCTTTGTCGCTGTTTCCCCTAAGACTGTGACATCCTAGACTATTTCCTGCTCCTTTAGAATAATAATTCTCCCTTGAACTCATACACTGTATTAATTTTGTATTTAATTATTACTGGTAGATAGTACAACTAAGAGCCAAGATAATATCAGTGTGTTAGCCTGAGCACTATAAAATACTTTAATTTAGTGTGTATTGTTACTATTGTACTAGGATTTGAGATTTATCTAATATATATAAACAATAATATAGAAATGATTTAGGTTGTCTAACCCAAAGTGTCCATCTTTTAACCTGTGATCATTTTTTGGCAACTTTAATACTCATAATTAGCCAATGGGAAAGCCTCTCTGGGTCAACTTTCATCACAAGTCCCAAGTCCCAGGTCAACCACGCATTTCTAACAGGACTTGCTCCAAAGCACAACACCCTGACAAGCTTACAATAGTTCTAAGAATTCTTCACTGTTTATTTATCACCTCTGAAATTCATCAGTACATACTATAACTACACTAACTATCCATTTAGCACCAGTAAGGCTGCCTTTTTTTTTTTTTTAAAACTTTCTAGAAAAAAATTATATCGCTTTCATTCCCTTATTACCAACTGTATGCAACATGAACCTCCTCGGACTGGACTCTGCTTCTCCATTCAGAAGCAGACTTGTGTTTCCAAGTTTGAATGCTGTTAAAAGAGCATAGAAGAAAAAAGTAATGCTCCAGTTCTATAACTTAGGTATATGTAACTGGGGGCTCCAAAGAACTTTTCTTTGTTCTCCCCTCATTAGGAATACACAATGAGAGAACACCTACTACTTCTCTAGATTGCTTTAGCATTTGTTATTTTGAGACGTGTGAAACACTGTTTCTTGCCTTTGAAAATGTTGACTAAAAGTGACTCAATCTCTATTTCCCACAGCATTTCAGAAAATTTGTTCCACACCTCCACAAGTGGAAAGCAGCATGTCTATTCTGTTAAGAGCATGCATGGTGCTTCAACTCTCTAAGTTTTCAAGCTTTTACAAAACAAACTTAATTTAAGGTTGACGAGCAGAACATAGATGATTGTACAGAATGCTAAGGGGTCACTGTGCCTGGGTTAGAGTAGACATGCCGCTGGATCAGAGGCTCTAGCAAATGCTTTTTTTTTTTTTTTTTTTCAGTGAAGACACACATTTAGCACTTTAAAAGAGCCAAGAGTCACATACCCAAGAAGTGTGGTTCTTACATTTCCTAGACCCCAGTCTGCATTATCTCCATCTGGGATTTTGGAAGCAAACAAAGAATAAAATACTACCTACTCTTTCTTAGCTGATATTGAATCTGAGTGCTTTTCCTGCTCTTCGGGCAATAAAGGCCAACTAGTTATTTGGCTGTAATGTGAAAAAGTAAGCTACCTCTGTTTTTTTGACACCTTTAACAACCCCAGTTCAACATCTAATTTAGATAAACATTTAAATTCATTCATATTTAGCAAAACCGCCAGGAATGCATCCAGAGCCACTGACCAATTAAGACTGTGCTTATACATACTCCTGACTAAGCAGGGCGGGACCTAAGCACTGACTAAAACGTCACTCTATTGATGGGAGCAATTACTTATTGCCAAGTAAGCACAATGGAAAAGAATGCAAATATCTGATAATTATTAGTTCTTCGCTGTGAAATGGCAACAATAGGTTTCCTTCAAAATACCAACACAGTTGTCAAAACCACCCCATGATACTGCAATAGGGTGTCTGAATGCCAGTCATGGATGGCAGCTAGCTGAGGGCATTCATTCCTATTGCCCAGGTGAAAATAGCCGAATTACCAAGACTTCAGAATATTCAGCCAAGTCTTGTCTGAGATGGTCAGCTCTTCTCTAAATATAGAAAAAGTTTAAAATAGAATCATCAAACGTGAGCAAGCAGGCAATTGAAGTGGATTTGACAGAAGTTTGGAAAATCTTAAATAGTTCTGATAATCTAAACTCATTTCAGGATAACTCAGATGACAAGGCAAATGAGCATGGATTAAAATTACAGACAAACACATTCAGAACAAATGTCAGAAACCATTCTCCCCAGACATATGCACACAGTTGTCAATGTTCACAACAGCCCTGCAAAGTCATTCAAGTCATTCATGATACAATTAGATACTACCAACAGGGGAATTAAATATCAAAGAGTTGTTCAGATTTTTGATAGACATGATGATCTCTGTTCCTTCCCCAAACATTTCTGACAATGTTACTCTCTTCTTTATCAAGGCTGCTGTAATGTTTGCTCCAATTTTTCTACAGAACATCGGATCATAGAACGTGATTCATATCTTTCAACTCCCAATATTTGACTGTAAAAAGACCATTCATAAATGTACTAAAACAAGTATGAAAGAGGTCAGATTTCATGATACCAGACATAAAACTATCACTTCTGCACCATCAGAAAGTGCACAACACGGCTGTCCCAAGTAAAATCATCTAAAATTAATCACTTATTCCATTTGGAGTAACCTAAAAATTGCTCTAATTTTTTCCAGCCTTCTTAACCTCTTTACATTCTAGTTCCCAGAATCTGCTTTCCCAGAGCAGTATGCTCAACTGTTTTGTGCTCTCATTGAGGATTTTTTAAGTACCTAACATGTTTAGTAATTGGGTTTAATTATCAATTGAAGAATGCAAGAACACATTCAAAAGTATTGTTGGAGTCACTATATCCTATCCATATCTCCTCACGTTTTTTAGAGACAGCACTGCTGCGCCTCCCATTTTTCTGACGGTTTCCTTAAAACATCTGTAATGCTTTTTGTACTTTCAGTTTCCCTCGCTGCTCACTTCAGAAACTCTAAACTCCCCTTCTCTTGCTCTTCAAGAATCTATCCTTCAGCAATCCACATTTCATTATTTCACACGTTAGAGGCTTCTTAAAAGAATGCTGGGGATACTTACATTAATAGCATGAGTAATGCCCAAAAGTTCCAAGGTCATTTCACCCTCAAAATCTTCACAATAATTATGGTTTAGCCCCACATTTACCACGTAAACATATAAAGTAAAATTGGGGAACAAATCATTGGAAGAGTCATAAAATTTGCACTAGCAATTATGCCCTTTCATGATCTGAATCAGTTTTTAAATGAGTCATGAGCAATGAAACACTTTGAAAAGCAGTTTTTATGTCTTCTGAGACTGTGGTCCCAGAACATAGTGGTCTGACATAAAGCAGTAACTTCGTAAATTCTTTTAAGCTGCTATATGATTGCAGACCTTATTACGCACTGTTTATTTGCATGCATTAGAATAATGGCACTGCACGGCCTAGCAAACTTCTGAAGATTTTTTTTCTTTCTGCAAACATAAAGGTCTTCTAAATCCTAAATATTGTTATAACTAAGCATAACAAGTAACTAATTCATATTTATCAACCTCCATTATATCTTAATAAAAGTAAAACCTCGAAATAATTCATACTTTACAGCAATGAAAGAGAAACATTTCTTAAAAAAAAAAAAACTCAGCGCTAGACAGGGAGAGATGAGAAATATGCTAATTGAAGGGCCTTCTCATGTTCCAACTGAAAGAACTGAAATCCTCTTACAACACGCAGTACAAGTGAGGATAGCAGAAGCCTCATTTTTAGACTATAGTGCTGTTTCTGCAGAAATGCATGCTTCAGCTCATCAGTAGCATTCTCCCCTTCCTGCTAACCAGCATCATCAGTCTATCTAAATCCATCAGCCAAACCATATTACCGGATAGCAAATAAAAATTACTTTCTCCAGAAAGCAAACAGCTCTCACTACTTCATTATTTCCTCACACCCTCTCGTTTAGAGAGCATGACTGAAGGAGCTAGGGGCTGTTGAGACTGTTCTAACATACCAAAATTATGAGCATAACAACATAAAAATTCTCTCATGAAATTTATTTGTATCACTCATTCAAAAGAGGAAAAATCCACTCTTTCAAAAATTATACACTGTCTTTGGCAAGGAGAAAAACAGCTGAAGGGAACAATAAAACACTTTTATGACACTATTTTTTGTATTAGATTTGTCCCTGGGCCATAAAAAATGTAGTAGGCATGCTGTAAGAAAAAAGAGTGATTCGCAAAAAGGGAGTAAAAAATATATTTTAGCACACAATGGTTCTTTGT
The DNA here is from genome assembly GCF_964034855.1 of Anser brachyrhynchus. Lineage (NCBI taxonomy): Eukaryota > Metazoa > Chordata > Aves > Anseriformes > Anatidae > Anser > Anser brachyrhynchus. Next base: position 11,089,676 of record NC_137699.1, read on the forward strand.
AAAATTTTACAATTAACTAAACTTTTTGTAAGCCTAAAAGAGAGCTTAATAATACCATATGTCCTGCTAAAAAGTATAAAGTAGCCACATCATGTAAACAGATATTTGTATTAAAGCACGCAGATTAAGGGCAAAGCAACATGTAGTCCACGTTACATTCAGGAAGAGACCCTACGTACAGATCTGTTGAGGCCCATTTTTGCGTTCAGGCCCATCAAATCACAAAAATAAACTGTCATTGTACAGCAAAGTACTTCCATACTACATCCACTTTGCTGCACTCCTTATACAGACATTTCACTGAAATCTATACATTGACTTTTATCATATTAGTTTCATATAGTACTTCTGCCATATTTTAAAATCATGTAGCAAACCTGAGGAAGAAATGGTGTCATTTGCTGTTTTTACTTTTCTAACCATTTATGACCAATAATGACTATCTAAGAAGCTCACCAGCTGTGTACATTACAGTATTCAATTCAGTCCTTTGCTGACTCACAGTTTCCACCACCATAAACACCACAGTTTTTTGTGTGGTGTTTTTTGTGTGTTTTTTTTTTTTTTTCCCCTTGCATAACCTGTTTTATTTTAAGCATTTAGCTGTTACTGTGGTAGATATTACCGAGCAAAGAGATTTTAGCAAATGTTCAGCAAAGGTATTTTGTAACTCTACAGAACATGAAATTCAATAGAGGTTTTCCATATTTCAACAACTAGATACTAAAGAAAGCACAAATTGATATGAAAACAAAACCTTCCAGTCAATAGTACGTACAGATAAACTTTGCATAGTATCATTGGTCTCATTTAACATTACTATTAAAGTTTTACCAATCATCTTGTTGACTGTTACAGTTAAACGCTAATGCCATTTGTCATCATACATATAATGTGAAATTTGCACATGATGTGCAAACAATCCGTGTGGGTTTCCAATAATTTTTGATTACTTGGTATTATATTTACTACTGTGTTTTTTCCTCACTGCTTTTCTTCTTAGACAACGAAAGATAAACATAGTCTCTTAAGGAAATCATTACTACAAAACAGAGAAGTACTCTATCCCTTCCCAATAAAGGACATGTTGGAACATGACAAGACCAGAAACTATAGCCATGAGAAACAAGAAATTCTGAACAAATATTCCTTTTTTTTTTTTTTTAAAAAACACCAGTGCTCTGCATATGATGAAATTATACACTACCAATTTAGGTTGCATGGAACCAAAGCCAAAATGTCAAGCATATATTCTATTGCAAGATCTAAAAGGCAATTTAGGAGTGCTAACTTCAATTTATTGCCTTACAACATTGACAAAACTAATCACAAATTTAAGCATAATTTTGAAAATAATTTTAAAAAGCAAAGAAGAAATAAAATGAAGAACATAGTGTTTTAGTAGAAAGCAAAAGCAGAACTGGCATGGAAGTTTGGTGTATCAGCTTGAAAGTTTATCAGAATTCATAGGAAGTGAAAGTACAATTCCTTCCTCTGCTTCTGGAGACCACCACGTAAGTATACATATTCATGCTATTTTATAAATAATAAAAACAGTCTGGGGATGAATATCTAAAAAGGAGTACCTATCATTAACAATAATATAGGATTGAATAATTATAGAACTTATCTTTCATCAACTTTGAAGCTTTCAGCTTTCTAACACTTTTAAGTAATGAAGCTAATTTTTCAGTACTACACTGCATCAAACTAGGCCATCTGTTAAGAAGTATCATTAAGACATTGAGCCCTCTAAGGGACAGAGAAGTAACATTTACTGCTTGCTTAAATAGTTACAGATGGTTCTAGAAAGTGCTTGAAAAAAATCACGTTTATATTCTTAGTCCATCATCCAGCAAGCAGTCTCAAACATGCTGGCCCCGTCATTCACTTCCAAGTTCAAGGCCTTAGTAAATATTTAACTACGCATATTTATTAATTAATTTTTACTGGCCAGAGGGACAGATTCAGCGTTCCTCAGCATCTACAATGACACTCTGGAGAAATTTACATACAGGCAAGAAAGCAGTCCAGTAGGGCCAGATAACCATCTAAGTCTGGAAATATCTAATACTCATTTGGCATGCCTCTTGCTTGAACATTTCTGAGGTTCAGCACTAACAGCTGGCACACAAGACCTGCTCTGAGAGACTAGAGTCCCTTTAAGCTCAGCTGAGAATCAGTGCCAAAGGAAAGGTACGGAACAGAGGTACCATACAGGCATATCCAAGGAACAATTATAACACCTTTCACCCAGCAGCTCACTCAGTACAACACACTTCAAGAAGAAAGCTTATTCAAGTTCCCTAGCCTTGTGAAATCCATGTTTTCCTCACTTGAAGTGATTTCCTCAGCTAAGATATTAGCCATGGCTTGTTCAGTCTGATCCAGCATGCAACCAGGATTCACCAAGGATGCAAGGGAATATACAAGAGGAACCTGCATCTCAACACCACAATGGAAGAAGAACAAAAGGGATTCTGGGCATTAAGGTTATTTTTTCATTTTTATTCTGTAATTGTCCAGCTCAATTCATAAATGAGTCCTGAGAGAACTCAAAACTAAATCAGCTTCAAAGCATGCATCAAACTGGCATCTTAACATTATTATTGTTATTTTAAGATTGAGAGCGCTCAAAAGTTCACTCCCCAAAAGCTTGGAACCCTGTACATTTAGTGCAATTGCAAGTTCAAGCAATGTAATGTACCTACTATTTTAAACAATTTATTCACAATGGGAATTCGTAAGAGATACTGGACCCTTTCTTCCCCAGTTCTTTTCTCCCTGCCCTTCTGTAATTCAGAGCAATTACAGCTACGTTGCTGGTAAGTCTTCTACTCAAAGCAATATTACAGACTGGCTTTATGTGAAGGCTAATTACAGACTCAGGGTTCATAAGAGTAACTAATATCTCATTAAGAAGAATTGTTCCTTCCAGTGTATCCCCCCGTTGAATCATCAACATACATTCCTTCTAAGCATGCATAGTCTCCGGCTTACCTCTGCAAACACTGCAACATTGGTTCTCTGGAAGAACATGATCTTTTTCTGAGCAGTTCAATGGCGGACAAGTCTCTGTTACTTTTACTAAAACTCCATTCTGAAAACAAATAACATTTTTTAAAATGACTTGAATGAAAACACGTGCAATGGCTAGGATCACAATTTTCCATCTACAACTCTGGCAACCTCTAATAACAACAAGAGTAAACTAGTAGGCAGCAAGCTAAATTTATTTTTATACCATAAACCAGAATCTCAAGTAATTCCATTGGATGTCTATGCCCACAGTTGGGAAAAAAAAAAAAAAAAAGACACACAAGTATTTGAAGGAATTAAAGAACTTCTCTCTAGGTTTTTGTTAAAGACAGCCTTTCAGCTTTGTGCAAGTCCAACTTTAACTCCTCCTAGTTCATATTCTACACACCTCACTGCTAAGCTCAAGTGCTCACAACAGATAGATGTTTTCAGATGTCATGTATTGTCCTTCTGTGTCCAATTAAAAGGGTCTGTTCTTTAGAAGTACTGATCACCTAATTTCCACAAATCAGGTCCTTCAAAGCTATGGCAAGGCAGAAATCCAATCTTGAGGTATCCATACAGAGATAGCCATATAAAATGTAAAACAAGGTAAAGATGTTCCCGTGCCTTTGATTTCTGGTAGATTTAGGTTTAGACTGTACAGGAGGTCTAGTTGCCGGTAGGGATTTTCTGAAGTACTTGACAAAGAACAGAGCTGGGGAGATTTTGCACCATAATTTTACTCCATCTTCTTCCCAACCAGGAAATCAGTTTCATTATAGCTGCAGACCAAACAGATCTCCTGCTCTTCAGTTAGATGACTCTTAACATCTTGCCCAAAAATAGCCTTCTCTTTTCTTTTCTCACCCTCCAGCCTTCCCTATACCTTTATTTACCCTGTGGATCAGAGACCAACAACCAATTCTTTGCTGAGTTGGAAACATCTATCATCTATCCCACAGGACTGCCACACTTGAGTAATTCTATTTTCCCAAGCACTATGAACCTCTACTAAGAACACAGGTAGCCTGTTATATTGCCAATAAACCATTTGAATATGAACCTAGCCACACTTCTCCCAAAATGCTTATCGCGGTGCCTCACGTGGCAGAGCATAAAGATGATATGAGAGTTTCAGCTTTCTCAAAATAAATCGACACATTCTAGCTATCGTGATTGCAGAAGAAATTTTAAAAATATAACCCAAATGCATCTAGGGCTAAGAAAGTATTGGATAACTTATACAAAAAAGACAAAATATGTTACTAAAGCCACGAATCTCATAATCCGAGGGGTCAGATACATGACCTCGCAGAGAACATGTTGATAATACCTATGCGTCTATCTGGCATGAAGAAACATCTCTATGGAGAGACACCCTTGCTAGCCTGAAGCTTGTTGTTTCATCTACAAGACACTGTGCCACACCATGCTGAAGGACTAGCTCAGGTGTCAGAAACCGTACAGTTAAAACTCTTTGCTGGTAATTAACCTCACCAACAAAGCCATGCTGATTCAGCTGTGTCACTTCAGACTCCAGAATTAGCTTTCACGGCATCAAATTGTCCTACACAGTTATGAACACAGAAATGCTTACTGAGTCTACAAGGTGCAAATGATGTACAAGGTGCCCAGTAGCTAGCAAGACTTAAAACTGAGAATTGCAGCAGCAGCAAGTGAAAAGTGACCGTTCTATAGACACAGCTAGTGACTGCCCATGAGACTGCATTCTTAAGTCTAAGCAGGGTCAAGTCATTTTTCTTGCTGCCTATTTGTCTTAACTGGCAAGTTGCTGTCATGAAAAATAAAATAAAATAAACCCACATTAGTTTTTTCCTTTTGTTTTGTGTTCTTCTGGGTTTTTTTTGGTTTTTTTGTTTTTTTTTTAAAGTCTCCCTACAGTATCATTCAGCATACATCATCCAAGCAAGTGCCCACACAAGAGCAATGAAGTTAATGGAGGTATTAGGTCTCCTGATCTCACTTCCATAAGTGAAAGGGAAGAATCCCCCATGGTTGCCCGTGCAACAACAGCAGCAAAGGTGATAAAAGAACCAGACAGAGTGAGCCATCATTTCCTATCATGTTATCAAACTACCAGCTGAAAAAGCTCTAGTTATAACTTATCACTTATTCAAGCTTTCAAGCTTGGACAAGACAATCACAGAAGGGGTACAGTATGTCATCATATGAACAAAGTGTTCACTGACGATAAATCCAAACAAACAACAAGAAATCAAGAAATAGTATGAAAGTCAAATCGGTGATCTGGATAAACCAAAAAGCTAAGAAAAAAGAGAGAGAGAGAGAGAGAGAGAGAGAGAAATGTAAGCCACGTTCATGCCCTCTTTAGTGAATCATAAGGAGGTTTAAAAAAAATGAGAATTCTATTAACTGACAGCTAAGATTTTATTTCCCTAAAGTTTCCCGTTTTCTGCAAAACTTGCAGCTTGTTAAAATAAATCCAACAAATGTTTTAGAATAATAAAAATGTTTCCATGATGAATATTCTTTGGATTACAATCAATTTGGTACAAACCCATACAGATCCAATTATAAGAACTATCATCATTAGATTTCAGATTTTATCCACAGAGATAAATAAGAGTAGTTCACACTTGAGAATTATTGCTTCAGGCTGCCTTAGAAAAATGGTTGACTTTTTATACTCTGTCCACATATGTATTCACAGAATCTGGACACACATAGATGTTAAAAAGCCCTAATCTTCTTCTGGAATAAATAGGTCAAGTTCCAACTGTGGCATGCAGTCTACAAAGAATGAGATCTGGAATCAAACATTTACAAGACAATTACGTTTCTTGTAATTACAAGGATAAGTACAAAAATAAAAATAAAAAAAATGGGTCAAAGCCTAATCAGTGACATGCACTGGAAATTGGAACCACAGGCTCAGATGACTAACTTTGGAAAATAATAGCCAGATATAAGGGTTATTTTTTTTTTTTTTTTGGGGGGGGGGGGGGGGGGCTCTTATTTTAGCTGTTATTGATAAGCCTTTCAGTATAAAGCTCCAAATAGTGTCCTCAGCTATCACTCAAGGCACCACATTACCCCTTATTTTTGCAAAAAGCTTTTAAATTCAGCTTTCTCAAAGTCAGTAGAGCCCTGTCCATCTTTCTAGCATTTGTATGGCATTCCAACTCACCACTCCCAGCCATCAATGAGTAAGAATTTGTTCTTGCACCTTTTGTTGTCACACATTGGCCAGTTTTGAATAGGCATCATGTAATTCACAGGCATTAACCCAGAAGTCAACTGATCAGCTGGAAATTCCCAATCCAACAGAAGTTATAGAATTCTTTCCATTGTCTTCAAATGAGCCATGCTATCACATTGTTGAAATCCACAAAGTGAAATAACCACTTACTGAATGCAGCAAGGTGCCGTTTTCTGAATCACTGACACACTTGCGTTTTCTAGAGTGACCTCAACAGGCTGGAGAAATGAGCAGACAGGAGCCTCAAAAACAAGGAGAAGTGCCAAGTCCTGAACCTGGGAAGGAACCAGTGCACCAGTATATGCTAGGGGATGCACGGCTGGAGAGCAGCTCAGCAGAAAAGGACCTGGGAGGCCTGGTGGACACCAAGTTTAATATGAGCTGGCAGCGTGCTTGTGTTGCAAAGAAGGCTAAGGGTATCCTGTGCTGCGTTAAGCCAAGTATTGTCAGTTGGTGGAGGGAGGTATTCTCTGCTCAGCACTGCTGGGTCCACACCTGGAGTACTGCATTCAGTTCCCCAGTACATACGAGAAATGAAACAGCGGAGAAGAGACCAGCAAAGTGTCACTAGGATAAGAGACTGGAACGGCTCTCCTGTGAGGAAAAGCTGAGAGCTAGGACCGTTTAGCTTACAGAAGACAAGGATCAGGGGGTTCTTATTCATGTGTATGACTATCTGAACAAAAGATTCAATGATGGCAGAGCCATGTTCTTTTCAGTGGTGTTCGGTGACAGAACAAGAGGCAATGGGCACAAACTGAAACACAGGAGGTTCCCTCTGACCATCACGAAGCACTTCTTTACTGTGGGGGTGACTGAGCACTGACATGGGTTGCCCAGAGAAGCTGTGGAGTCTCCCTGCTTGGAGTATTCAAAAGCATGGTCCTGAGCAACCTGCTCTGAGTGTCCCTGTTCAAGCAGGAAGGTTGGACCAGGTGACATCCAGAGGTCACTTCCACCCTCAACCATTCCATGATTCTTAGGAACACATGTGCACTCATTTTCATCATTTTCTCTTTATAGATTAATCTAGAGAGAGGGCAGGATTCCAGCTGGGAACAAGCAAATGGCTGTCTATCAGTAGCATCTGTGCTTACGGTTAAGAGGATGTGCACCATAAATACATCTTTTAGTCTGGATTAGTTTTCAGAAATTAAAAGAACTGCTCACAGCCTGATAAAGAAAAACTTTGATCCATCTGGATCCATCATTATTATTGTTTTTGTTAGATAGGATAAATCTAAGTTAAAAGCCTCTTTAGCTTGGACCGGTACCTATGCAAGAAATAAAATAACTCTATCTTCAAATAAAAATTAAAACATGAAATTTCAACTTCATCGACTTCACATTAATGCACCTACAAATAAATCCTCCTTTACAGACACAGGAACTACTCCCTGAGACTTTTTTCCCTCAGTATTTCTGTCTTTCTACACTAATAAATTGACAGTTGACCTCTATCCCCTGCTGTATGTCTTTCATGGATCAACAGCTTTTCAAACCTGATGTCTGTTTTTCAAGTCTGAAAAATTAACACACGCACACTTTTTTTTTTTTTTTTTTTTTTGAGTCATTCCCCTAGCACAAAGCCCTTTCTTTAGTTATTCAACAGCAGTGGCAAAAGCAGCCAAAATCTCCTCACCTTGTCCACCAGCAGGTCTGCATGGAATAAAAAACGATTACTACAGCAACAGTGCAACTCAATACGATTCAAACTTCATCTAGCAAGCATTCCTAATTGAGGCAGTAAATAAGCAGGTGTTTCGCTTAAGGCTTTAAGAGGTCATGTTTAAGGCACACTGAATGATCCTCCTGTCTACATACAGGTCCTGTTGTAGAAGCAAAGATAAGCACCCACTTAAATACTCTCCAAAGTCAGAATGACAAGATTTGCCAGTGAGGTTTGATGTCTTCTTGAAACACAGCTGTAGAAATACTGTAGAAATATCTTTTTTTTGAGGCATAAGCCCATTTTTTTGAGATATCCCATTAGCATCATAAGTTTTTTCAAATACTTATCAATACTCTTCATTAAGACATAAATAATACAAACTGTAACATTACTGCAATTAGCATTGCCATATGAACTTCCCTCAACAATAAGTAAAATGCAAAAGCTCATTTCATTATTATTTCTATCATCTCTAACATGAGAAATATTTTATGGTCAGCGTTCGCTTTTAATCTTCACAAATGTTTTATCATACGCATAACAATGAATATAATGCTCTTATTGATAGCATAAAGGAGTTCCAGAACCATAATTTAGATCACTCTGTTTTCACTTTAATGCGAAAATCCTCCCATTCTCCTCATCTTATTTCATACAGGCAGTTTCCCTCCCAAATAAACATACTATGTCATATTATAAATATAACAGGCACCTTAGTCTGTCTTCAAGGCAACGACCTTGCCCACATATTCGTATATACAATGTTGAGCACCCCTACACAGCCAAACACTAACAGCAGCTAAGTAATTTCTCACAACAAGCTGCTTTCACAACATCTGCAACCAGTTATTGTCCATTTCCATTAGTGAACATAAAATTGCTACTCTGTACACTCAGCTACAAGCACAACAATAACCAGATCATTGTAATCTTTTCCAAATGTTTTTCATAATTGTTCTAGCATACTGATCTGTCAATAATATTTGTAAGCCTTCCCTTTATTACCTTCCCCCTCCACAAATTCAACAAGATGTAAAAAACAAAAATTCTTGAAAATTACATGAGAGCACAAATATATTTAAAATAGCTGTGCCTTTCTGAAGCTATAAATCATATTTCAGGCATAGACATATTCAAATTACAACAAACAAGTCTCAGCAAAGCAATGGGCCTTTTATCGTCATCTACTACTACTCTCTTCTCCTAAGGCAAGTCTTGACAAAGATTGGTTTCTGCCACACTTACACACCATGTGCAGCACTTACATATTCACTAACACTCCCTATTATGAATGCTTTTGTCTAAATACTGACTGTAGTTGCAGAAGCATTACAAATTTGACAGAGACCCCAGTCCAGTTCTTCGTAATTTTAGTAATTTACCTCAGTTTGTAGTAAGGCCAGATTGATAGTTCAAGTAATACTAGGGAAAGCCTATAGTAATTCAAACAATGAAAGCCAGGTTGCTACAAATTTTACAAGATATAGCTTAAGTTAGCAACAGCCTCAAGATGCTTCTGACTCTTTCTAGACCCCGTGGAAAGCCAGAGATGAAAGAGAAAACATCCGTCCAAGTCATTGTGCATGTTGTTATTACCCTGCAAGAGGCATATTCCTGCTTTGTTTACATGTCTGTGGCTTTCAGTCACTTCAGGGTCACCTTTTCAAGACAATGGACATCACCTTTACGTGAAGAAAGCCTAAAAAAATACACTAACTTACCATTGTCACTTTTGAACACCACACATGCATTTAAAATCAGAAAAAAATTATACAAATGAAACTTACTCGACATTCCCTGCAGCTCTTGGTTAATACTCGTTGACCTTCCGCTAGCACTTTGCCTCCATAGATACACTTTGCTGTAATTTAAGAAGAGAAGGTGAGGGATTAAAAATAAATGAATAAATACAGTTTTTAATTAGTATATAAAGGCAAAGCATAACACAAAAGAAAATGAGTAATCACAATCAAATATAGATAGCGTGATCATAGCCAGTTTGATTCCAAAAAAACTTTAAAATGAGTACTAGATCAATCTTCATAATCTTTAAGACATAAGTGTGTTTCTAAAGACCTTTTGTTTAAATTTACACACTTAAAACTGCTCAAAAAAAAAAAAAGGTTTACAAAAAGAACTCATTTAATTGTCCACAACACATTTTAAAATCAGACTTCTTTCTTTTGGTATCCCAGTTTTCTTGATTTTTCCAAGCTGCCCTAGTTTATATGCCTGAGTTGTGATCTCATTTATGAGAAAAACATCTGATCAGGAAGCTTTGTTTCAATTAGGAATCCAATAAACTATTTTTGGGAGAAAATGAATTAGAGAAATTTCTTTTTTCATTCTGTCTATTCTCCTGACTTCACTGCTTTTAAGAAAATCACAGACACACCAGAAAAGCAAATCGAGTTAATCCGCAACTCAGAAAAATGATGAGATTTTAAACAGAATTATAGCCTTTTGTCAGATAGTCATCTAAAGGCTAACACAAGATGGCAGGGATCAAAACAGAACTACCTCATTTTTAAAATCCTTAACATATCACACACTAGAACTACTTTGTTCGTTAACCCACAGCTGAGACAGGAAACTTCAACAATCCAGCCATTCAATAATCCCTAGAGACAGCAAATTACAACTGATGATTCTATCAGAGCTAAATAAGAAAAGCATAGAGAAATTAACACCTGGGGTGCAGCTCTTTGGAAACTCTCTGCAATTACTACTATATACCAAAAAGTGACCGACTGTGGCCCTAGCATATCATTCTGTCAAGGAGCTGGCATTTACAATCAATTTCAATCAACTTCCATACGTCTCTTCCCATTGACTGACATACTGAGTTCTTGTCAGAATAACAAGTCAAGTTTGTGCCAATCACTGACAAAAGGCAACTCTGATTGTTCATCTTTCCATTACAAATACCAGGAACAGCTTATTCATGGGGATATACATTGAATCTACAATTTAGTGCCTTGCAATGCTTTTATGTCCAATTTTGACTGTTGTTCCTACACTCATTGTCAGCAAATGAGCATCAAGAGAAGCATCCAGCGCCTCAGGTCCGTGAAGGAAATTTCTAGACTGTGTTACAAATAAAAATATTTTGAGACAAAAAAAATATATATAAAAATCATTCAGGCAGGGCTGCTTTTCCACCTAAGTTCTCTGTACGCAAATGTCTTTTCATAAGCAGAATACTCATGACAAAATATAACAGAAATGAGATGGCACGAGTAAATAAGAGCAAGTGCAAAATCACAGCTCGGAGACGTTAGTGTTTGGGACTAATTAATTCACTGACTGAAGAAAGCCAAAAGAAGTCTAGGCAAGTGTTATTCTTCTCCAGCTAAATCTTTAAATAATTCAACATCCCTCTCCTATAACTATAGCAAAACTCGTGCATGAAGTTTACTAGTCTCCAAGAAGAAAGTGGGGAAAAAAATGCTGCTACTTAAGGCAAGACTAGCATCAGTATTCAGCCAAAATTTCCATATATGAATTGTCTCTGTCCCTTATACTATCATTAAGGCATCAAATATTAACTATTCCTTCCAGCAATGTTACTTTATGGCTTACATTTCCAGAAGGCTGATAATAAAACTAATCACAAGATTTCTCTCTTCTCATTATCTTATTTCAAAATGAGTTAAAAGAAACTATCGCTCTACACAGTGATGTTAACTCAAGGTCTGAAATTCTATCATGTTTATTTTAAACAACAATCTTCCAACCTGAAAAAGATAGACACAAAAACACAGATAACACCTCAGTTTATTAGTAATCACTATGAAGAGCTTAGATCAAAAGACTGCTGCTCCTCAACATCAGCAGGATGTACAAGCTGAAGCCAAGTCTGGTTTGCTTGTTTTTGTGGTTTTTCTTTTCCAAAAACAAGTAAAAGAATACTTTTATACTGACAATACACAGCAAGAGAATCTTAAACATTTACAATGCTTATTTCATTTTTCAACAAGTATTTATTTTCTTCCTAAGTGGCAAGTTTGCCACTGTATTTCCTGTTACCAGAATTACCAGGACCTATGAAAGTCTTTATAAAATATGCCTGTTTTCAGGACAAACTCAAATCTGCTTAACAGGGGGAGGGGGGTAGGGTCTCTGTGATGTACTCACCCTTGCATATTTTACAGCACTGGCTTTCCACATGCACTGGGAGAGCATCAGGAGGACAATCGAGAGGGGGACAGGACATCCTTCGGCATTCTACCACTCCACTCTAAACAAATGTTTTAAGACAAAATTCAGCTATGATTGTTGTAATTGGTGACTATTTTTTACAAAATAGAGCATACAGAAAACTAAGTAAATGAAACTAGCATTGTGAATTTCAGACCCATACTTGCGTAACAACTTTAATCCTAACTACAGACTTGAATCAAAATGCATTTGAAGGTGAACCACCCCTATGTGTTGGTACTTGTTACTGGTTTTATCCCACTTTCCCTGAACAAAGCACATTAAATCGAGAATATAAGCCCATCTTTACAGCAACATAAACACTATGCTCTGTAAGCTGTGCCAATCATCCTCAAGATTTTTAACAATCAGTTTTCTATTTTCTTGAGCAAATACAGACTCTCTTCAGATATTTATCAAATAATTTCAACGAGACAAGATTTACATACTAATACTCTTCTGTTCCTCCATTTTCATAGTGATAAATACTGAAAACAGAATCTGCAAGTTGTTACCATTCAAGATGGAACCAAGCACCTATGAATACTATTAAGATAGTGCCTCCATTTTTGGGAAGAAAAAAAAAATGCAGTGAAAACAATTCCAAACCAAATACAGACAACGCCCGATCTCGTTCTAAAACCATGAAGTCCTCACAGATATAAATAGAACAAATAAGACAGCACTGTCAAGGGAAAGCAGATTTTATTTATGAAGCTTCCACATAGGAAATGTCAATTTTTCATTTATTTATTTTTACCATTTCCCTTCCTATCGGTAATACTGTCACTAGATACATACTAAAAACATACAAATTCTTTACAGTTCACACTATGTATTCAAGGACCATTTTCACATTTTAATTAGGTCCTTCTCCTTAAGCTCTTTAAAATTTCTTACTTTGCATGTGCAATTCCTGCAGTGATCATCTTCAACCCAAGAGTCTTTGTCTCTATAGATCAATCCATTTACTTGACAAGTCTTCTCACAGTGACAGTCTTCCAATTGACTCAGTCTTGTTTCTGCATAATTTAGCTATAAATGAAAGTAACTTGATGAGATTTCTGCAATTTAAACACGATTTTTAAAACGCAAGTATAAGAAAACATTACACTTATTTTTATTTGAACCAAGTTTAACTACCTTTGAAATGCTGAACTAGGATGTCAACAGGTATAAAATAGCACTACTCCTCTGACTTTGACAGAGCTACCTGTGCAACCTAACAACAGCTTATGATTTATGCAAGTGTCTCTTGTATTTTAAAGAACCCCACTAAGATCTCCTCAGGAAGGTCTAGGCACTACCACTAAAAGCACACAAACTAGAATTGTTTTTAAATCAAAATTCTTAATGGTCCATCAACCTGATTATAAGTCATAAAGCATAAAGACTGGCTGACTGACTTTTCCTAATTATTTCCACCTCTTCTTTGTCAAGCAACAGCCAAACTAATACTTTCTACCTTTCACAAAGGTCTTAACCTTATAATCATAAGTAATACTTACAGCATTTTAACATAGTGTAATATGAGTATTCCCAAGACTGATTCATGGAGAAAAGTCATGTTCCTGGAGTAAGCCCTAGTCTGGTGACTCTCTCTTAATGTTCTTTGCTGTTCCCATTACCTCCTCAACTCCAGCTACTAAAATGCATATAAAGAAGTTAAAACTGATGCACCTTTTCCAAGTGTTACATCTGCATGCTAGCAATTGCTATATTTTCTGACGAGATGCTACGCAATAATTAGCAGGGGAAATGCTCGTTCATGTACAAGTAGAAAAGGCTTTTTGAACCACCCCACCATCACAGACCTACCTAGGGATGATCCTAAACTGGAATTCCTCCAGGTAAGAACACCCTTCCCACTATGCATACCTGGTATGCCTGTATACCTGCCATCATCTCTAAACCCTAACAGAATTCCAAGTGACTTTCTCATTTACAAAAAAAAAAAAAAAAAAAAAGTCTTAATCTTTAGAAGTAAATATGTGCATTCTTCAGGCTCCAGAACTGCCATTGCTCTAAAAATTGCCCTGGCACAGCTTTATAAGAGTTTCTCAAGGTTTTTATTTTTAACATTGACATTTGTCTTATGTATACGAGCCATCACACTAAAGCCACTGCAAACAGAGAGGCTACCAAAATCTGGCACATGAACAAATTAATGCATACTTAATTCTGTTATGAATACAATGCCATTATTCTACATCATAGGTTGCTACACTTTAATAGTAGAAAATTTGAAAAAAAAATGAATGCACAGTGCTCTAAGTTATTTTTTACATAACGACATATACTGGATTCACACATTCACACATTTCCATACCCTAAAATTCCACCCACTTTACGTGAAAGTATTCTAATGTCTTTTTTCATATCTGCCAGTAAAAGAGCAAAATATTTAGGGGAAGAAAAAGCAAAGAAATACTTGGCAAGTTGCTGTGGGTTTTTCTTTTTTTTTTTTTTTTCCTCTGCAGTCCTCATGAGAGAAAGCTCTGAATAACAGTTCTTTATGTCTTAAGTTGTTATTCTAAAATAATATTCATCTCCCCCAAACTCATCATGATCTGGTGATTTCAAAACTGCTTTTCACATTTTAGAGGCAAAAACAGTGTCTTACTAAACTGCTTGTATTCAGCAGAACTGCTTTTCAGGTCATTATATTTAGTCATTATATTCACAGTATATAAAACATTCAGATTTGTTAAAAGGGTGTTTGGTTTGTCTTATGCTTCTACTTCATTTATGTACCTTGTATTTTTTTTAAACAAATGAATTAAAAATGAACATTCCCATACAAGCGGTCTATACACATTTTTAAAATAGAGATTTCTTGGAATACTCATTTTTGAAAATGGTAAGTACTATCATCCTTTATAAATTATTCCAGGAAAATGATAAAATGAGAGAATATTTTCCATTTATTAGCTTTTTATATCATTTGTTGTGGTTTAACCCGGTTGGCAGCTAAACACCACACAGCCGTTCGCTCACCCTTCCCCCCCCGCCCCGGGATGGGGGAGAGAAACGGGAAAGCGAAGCCTGTGAGCTGAGATAAAGACAGTTTATTAAGACAGGAAAATAATAATAACAATAATAATAATAATAGCACTACTAATAATAATGTGTGCGAAACAAGTGATGCACAATGCAATTGCTCACCACCCGCTGACCGATACCCCGACTATCCCTGAGCAGCTGCCCCCTCCCACCCCGGCCAGTCACCCCTATATATTGTTTAGCATGACGCCAGATGGTATGGAATACCCCTTTGGCCAGTGTGGGTCAGCTGTCCTGGGTCTGTCCCCTCCCAGCTCCTGCTGCACCCCCAGCCTGCCCGCTGCAGGACAGAGCGAGAAGCTGAAAAGTCCTTGGCTTGGTGTAAGCACTGCTCTGCCACAATTAAAACATCAGCATGTTATCAGCGCTCTTCTCATCCTAATCCAAAACATAGCACCCTACCAGCTACTAGGAGGAAAACTAACTCTGTCCTAACTGAAACCAGGACAATCGTTCCAATTATCTTGCTGAGTAAGTTTTATTTATTTCAATATCATTTACATACTATTCCAAGAAGCATCTTTAAACACACTAGATCAATTAAATGTAATCTGCTATACTAGAGTGACTAGAAACATCCCGTTAATTGACAATTTTCTATTGAAATCAATAAAACAATGAATTCTTTAAAATTAGTTGATATATTTTCTCCAATGTTGCCAAATGCACACAACTAGATTTGTTAAACATTTAAAATGTTGCTAGAAAATCCTGAAGCTTCTCCTATTCTTTAGCATATGAACAGAAATACACTAATGAGGGAGAAGCAGCCCATACCATACCAAATATTTTCCATATACTAACCAATATCTAAGTTCTTAACATTCAGGAATATTATCTGTTATTCACATAGCTTATTTTCCTTGCTTCTTCTCTGCCCATAAAAATAACCAAAAGATGACAAATTTCTGTTTAAAATGTATTGTTTCTGGCAAAATCAGTAACAAATGTATCCAAAACAAACAAAAAACGTTCAAATTTTACAAGGAAAATTGTTCATGGAAGTATTTGTGGTTATATCAATCCATGTTAGAAACAACCCAGATAAACTATTCCATCAATGAACTCAAGAGCTTGATTTTCTCGGTTTTAAATCAAACTCAAGCCTCAGCCTTTCTGACCTCAGTGAAGGAAGAAGTTGCTCTAAAGATTTTGTGCTGGAAGTCTTCAGAGCATCTCTCCAGCCCCAACAACCATCACATCTGCATAAAAGCACACCCTAGTGTGGGCCCATAATTTACCAAAAATAGATTGTATTCCACTGAAATAAATGCAAGAGATGCCCACAATGAATTCCGTAGAGTGTTAAAAGTTGCATGAACTATTTTACCCACCGTATTTAAAGAGGAACCAACAATATTCCAGCATGGTGGTTAGAAAGGCTAATATAACACAATCCATTCCCACCTGCAGCAAATGAACATTTCAGCTGGATTCCTAACACACTGAGCTACAGTGTTTCTCTGTTTAAGGACAGAAGATTAAATCAATTAAACTTATTTACTGGAAAAACTCAGACTTAATTCAAATGACGTCAAAAAATCACACAGGCTTAAAAAGCTACATCTTTGCAAAATGTTGGTAGGAAGAGGATGCAACAATGGTTAGCTGGTTACAGGTCATCATCAGATACTCCTCCTGTACACAGCACTCCATGACAGCTTGCTGTAGACAGTACCCTGCTAGGCCCCTTTCATAGCCCCCATGTCCCATGCTGAGCCAGCACAACATACTGGGGCCCTGAGCTATAGCTCAAGGGAGAGAGTACTCCTTTCCCCTGTGTACAGCATAATTTGTACTGCTACCAAAATTAGTTGGCCCCAAAGCCACTAGGTCTGATCTTTTCTTCCCAAAAAAAGCCCTGGACTGAGTCTTCATAGTTTTACATTATATAAACTGCATGTAAACATTCACTGCAAACAACATTCACTGGTTTATTCAGTGCTGTAATACATCTGTAACCAAGCACAGATTGAGGGAGAAACTGAAATTCTAGACAGAGCTGAGGCTAAAAGCTACAGCTGGACTTGAAATAGTGCCTGCTTTTCCAAAACATGTTCATTCTCTGCATCTCTCGGTGCAGGGCCAGGAACCAAGCATCACTGCTCGTGTAGGTTGCTTGCCTCACTGCAAGCTGGTCCCTGACCACATGCCCTGTCAAATGGGAACTCCACAGGCCACTCTACAGCCGTTCTAAACCCTGCTCTTTGCAAGCCATACATCACCCCATATAATATACTTGCATCTACATTAGTATCACTTGTGGCTATTGACCCCAGGACTGAAAAGACAGATACAATCCTTAATGCTTCTCTCAAGCCCCTCTATTTATTTTGCATTTGTCTACCAAATTAACTTCCTTTCCTATTGCATCCATTTTTCCTGAACAGTATTTCTGTACCCACTGCAACAAAACAGTTGGGGCACTACTATAACAGAAAAGGAACATGCAATGAAGAATTATCCCAGCACCACTTTCTGGAAGTACAGAGCCTTTGCAGTACAAATGCTGTGTTATTTGCTTCCCCTTGTAAAGCACTAGCAAGCAAAAATATAATTAACAGCAGAGAAAGCAAGTTACTCAGTACAGTGCATAATTGGAACTTGCTCATGCCACCAGCAGGGCTCAAAATAATTGCCTCTGTTTCACAGTATAGGCAACAAACTGAACTAAAAGCTTCATATTTCTTATTCAGAGTTAGCCTGGCCAAAGCACATCAGTTGGGTAAGTGGATTGTCAGTATAATGCATACACTCTCTTAAAAAAAAGTTTCCCCTCCACTGTTAGAAAGAAAAAGTGCACTCAGAGGCAGCACAATAACAAGTATCTCGCATATATTGCTTTTTCGCTAGTAGAACTACTATGTAAATCCCATTTTTGAAACTCCTTTTCTGTAACAACACTGAGATTAAAGGTACCAGAGGTTGCTTTTTGTTGCAGTTAAATCTACAAGTAATTAGCACGTAAATGCTGTTTTAGATGAGACAATTAATTGCCTTTTACCACAGAACAGATGGTTCACCAACATTAACCTAACGAAGTGTTCACAGACCCTTTCGTACAAACCAGGTTCAGTCACTTCTAAAACACAGTTTCCTACCTGGAACTTGACCACAGTACTTAGCTGAAGCGCCTTGCCTAAGGCAGAGGTTGACTGCATAGCGTAGGAGCACAGCCTAAGGAAAATCCCCAAAATCCCAAGCAAAAATCACTCTATCTTTCCATTCATCATGTTCAAAACCCAAACCAGAAGGGGAAAACATGGAAAACAAAAAGAAAAACACCAAACCACGTAACATAGAGATTAGTTAACTTCTACACTGTAAAAGCCATTGATCAAAGGTGACATCGAGATCAACACAGCCTGCAGCTTCATAGGCATTTCCATTCTGGGGCCTCATTCAGTTCCCAGGGAGTTACTACGCCAGTCCTGAAGATTTCACAGGACTTCCCACAGGCAAAATCACACCCTCTGACAGCGTCACACAGTGAGGAAATTGTTGAGGGATTTCACTCCTTTGTTTCTGCGTTTATCCCTCAGCATGGAAGGGAAATCACGCTAAGGCTTCTTACAGAAATCAGACCTTGGGCATTTTGTCACTATCTACCAAATAGGGAGGCAGCCAACGGAAGTTGTATGAGACACAACATCTGTGACACTATCTCCTTAAACCCATTGCATGTAAGGCTACTGGCAGAAAGAGGAAAAAAAAAAAAGGCTCTACCTTGAAAATAATTGCAAGAGAAATAAATACTTTTATGTCGGTCTTAGCCCACAAGAAAACAGAATTGACAAAGAAGCTTAGGTACCTACTTTTGCAGTCATTTTTGCCAGGAGTTCTTGTAAATCCATGATTCCTTGCACCAGACTTAAAAAATCACTGCAGGTTGGGCATGCTCAAAAAAGGAAGTTGAAAAGAAAAGGAAAGGAAGAGAGAGAAAGACACAATAACCCGTAAATAAATCAAGTCTGTCATGCAGCTAAAATGTCAAATGCTGGTTATCTGAATATTAAATTCAATCTGTTTACACAGAATTTTTGCCTTCTGGAAGTCAGCACATGCAAAAATGGCAAACCTGGAAATATTATTTTTAAAATAAAAAAATAATTCACATTAAAAAATCTAAAATTGTTATAATAATAATAATAATAACTGCTACTTACTGCGATTCAGGTTAGGACACTGCATTATATATCCATTAGGTATAAAGACAACTTTCACATCTTGAATCACACCCTTTGTAAAAGAAGAGATAACTGGTAATACAGAACACAAACATTCACTTTGATCTGTACAAGCTATTGCACAAGTCATTTATTGAGCGGGTACCAAGAAGTACCCTCTTCAGTGGGTACCAGCTCAGTCTTCTCATGAGGGGAATAACTGAAGATGGACAAAATATAACACCTCCCTATCTTCCTGCGCATTTGGATATTTATTTTCATAACATGCTTTTTTTGTTTGTTTGTGTTTTGCAATCAACATAAGCTGCTTAAATGTCTTAAAATGGGATGAAACCAGTGAAAAAAGCTGTGAAGTAATATCCATTATTCAAGCCCATGAGACGCGCACAAAACCACAGCAACACTGTTCAGTGATTTAGCTGGACAGGACTGTGAAATCTAGCATTATGCGAAGAAAACTATATACTGCAAGAGGTAAGTAAGTGTCTGTACTTTGACTGTTTGGTTTGGTGTAGCCTGCTAGCTTTTATCTGAACAGGCAGTTCACGTAATCGCACCATCAGTTGGATTAAATCCTCTCTCTAACCCAGGCAGATAGAAAGATCCCCTGTGCAGAGCTGGCAGAAATCAGGCTATAAGGTCAGAACCAGGTTGTGCAGGTCATGTGAGGCCCAGAGACCAAACCAAGCAGGATGTGAGAGAAGAAGGACCAAAAGGTCCAGTGCCAGCTGTGTCTTTCATTATTCCCGAGTTGCAAGGATGTCCCTGACGTGAGCAGCAGACAGAAGGGGCTGCCTGACATCCCTGCACACCTCGCTCCTGAGGAACCCTAGATTTGTCAGAAAATTGAAAGCCCAGAAAATGTTGGGGCTCACATTCACTCAGTGCAAAGCTCTTGCTCCATCTTTTACTGCGTAACATGCTTACTTTGTAACATCCACTAACTTTAATGATGTCATAGTCATTAATTAAGCCGGGCAAGGAAAACCAAGGGACTTCAAGTGTTGCTATTTGCATTTCCCTGACCGTTAATTAGCCAGAGTGACAAGGTTCCATCTCCTCCCAGACACAGAAAAATTTGATCAATTTCCTTTCAAATTAAAGATGGCAGCAGTTATTATCTAATTAAATTAGTGATCTGTAAGCCTATGTTTTAGTTTTCAGTTAAATTGCAATAAAGTAAATTTTGCAGACTGAGGACAGTCACTTGCTCAAAATGTTCATCTCAATCCATAAATAAAATATAGGCCTTAGATAGTGCTTGAAGCCTTGCAAATGCAGTAACGTTTCACATTTACATACTCACTTTCTAAAACAACAGAAGGTAATCAGCAGCACTGTTCCCTGCCTACTGTTTTATGATGAAATATTAACTGAAAATATTAAGACATAATCAGATCACACTGTCTTTTTTGCAGAAGTGTATACATTTATTAACATTTTCATCTATGAGAGCAATGAAACCACCATAATAATGAGAAGTAATACTGTCACTGGAAAAGAAACATTCTGAAAGCCATTTTATACACTTTCTGCTAGTAGTCATCAGTGAGAAATTAGAAGCCAAGGCACAAAAACATATTTCAATGCTTAAGTCTCTCTAGTGAAAAGCTTAAACAAGAATAAACAAGTTTACAGTGTTTCACTGTACCATATCACACAGCTAACGAGACATCACCCAGAGAGAAGTGATGTTTTCCTCTTTTTCTTTTTTTTCTCCTTAAGTGCACATGGAACTTCAATTATGTTTATTGCATCAGAGCCCCACTGCTCTACTGTTATTTGGATAGATTTGCATTTAAATACAAATAAAAGGGGAGGGGGCAGGAAACCTTTTTTGCTAAAACTTTTAAGTTGTCTTCTGTGAGCTTTAGCAGTTCCAACACTAAAACCTGAAGAGGAAACAACTTTTATTTTTCTTCCCCCTTTTTCTGGCTACATGAAACGTTACTGTGGGAAACCGTATAAACTTCAATTCACCAGTATAGGTGTCTTCTATGTCCATAAACCCTCTGAAACAAACAGAATTAATATGGTCAAATATAGAGGTGAACTTCATAGAGCCCAGATTTCACTGATGTATTTTATTAATAGAAAGACTTCATTATAGACAAATGTTTATTACGGCCACAATTATTGCAACACATATGAACCAACTTGGACTATTCCTCCTTAAATCTATCCTCATTAAATCTAGTTGCTGAGAGCTTTCTACAGCCACAGACAGAAGGGGAATCAGCACGCACATTTCCCTGAGGGCAAGCCCAGCGCTCTGGTCCAGTTTGGCACAGGGCAGAGTTCTTTAGTCCACATTGTATGACAGACATGAAACCTTGGCCTTGACAGGGAGATGTCAGTGGTCAAAATCTTCTTTTGTTTGCTTTCTTTTCTTTTCCCAAACGGACATCACCATTTATCTTACCCATTTAAGCATTTGGCTAATTACAACCAAAGCTTCAGGATGCACTAGCTTGAAGATCCTTCATCTGTGCACCAGCTCTAAGACTAAATTCAGGCCTGCAGCAGTAAGTACCAAGCCCATCCCATGAGGATGTACAAATACAAAAGCCCTCTTTATTGCATTTCTCAGGTTTCTCTTAAGTAGAGGGCTTCTCTGACTTTCTGTGAAAAGGCCCATGTATTCCACAACCTCTCCATTTTTGCATTTTGATTTCCTCCACCACCTGTCATCCTCTTTAAAGCCTGCTTCTGCCCCAAAGGTGGTGTGTGCCGTGTAGTTGTGTCAGTTGCATTGGCCAGAGCTGGTAAATGGCTCTTCAAAGATGCACCAGCAGATGTTCCCAAAGCCTGTGTCTGGGCCATGCTACACCAACCCCACCAGACCGCCATCACATCAGCGTTAGGCTCCTCTACACAGGGCAGATGTGCCCCATGCCAGGCAGTTGAACAGTTGCCCTTGGCACTGCATTTACTTCACCTTAGTCTGTATGACTCCTAGACCAAATGGCCACAGAGGCCCAAAATGTACACCTGATGCTGTGCAATGAGAATGTCAACCACCAGCCGTACAGTCCCCAGATGGAGCAGCAGGGCTGTAAGATTAACAGAGCCTTCTAGAGCAGGTATGAGTATTACCATCTTTTGACACGAATCACCTAGACAGCAATGCACTGACATTTCTGCAGCAGATTGTTGGAGGGAGCCTCAGGGGAAAGGGTTCTCCTCAACAATACAACGGATTTTGCAAATTCTGATACCAACAGTCATCGGATCCATCCTAGACTGAGCGTCCCATGGCTATCTGGTATCACCATCTTCCTCCTTTCATTTGCATTTACTTTTGTTTCCCAATCTAATTAGAACAGTATTCTTCAGCACTAAAAGACAGCTTGCTTTTGGGTCACACAAAACTTCTGATATATTGAAGAATTATCGTTTAAATTTGACATAAGAATATGGCCCAGAAAGGGCCCTGATAATATTTATTTATGGAGCGGAGGAAGGACAGGCACAACAATTAACTAACTAGCTGCCATTAAAATAAGAATATTTTTGGAACAGCGAAGATGATGTTCAGAACAACATCCACTGCTTTTTTATACATACTTTATCATGAATCTAACATACATACAAAAATGCTAATTCTTTTTTAATGCTCTTATTTCCCTGCAGATCTCTGTTTACATTAAGGAAAACAGATCTATTTATTTATATGCTAAAATGGTGAAACAAATTGCTTTAAAAGAGAACAGGCGATCCTGCTGAGCATGTAAATATATGGAAAGAGATGTGTACTCTTTACAAACTGCCCAAATCGCAAGTTTTTGTAGTGTGTAACATAAAAATGTAAGATTTCTGAAACACGCCTGCAGAATTAAAAAAATGCAACCAATTATATTTCTGCCCTGAAGAAAGTTAGTAAAATATTCAAGCATGCATAAAGCAAAGTAAGGCACTTGTCGGCTTTCATTACGATCAATAAAATCTGTCAGCTCATTAGCATATCATTAGCTACCCTGCTGTTCCCAAAGTGTTAATGCGTAGAAATATTAATTTACCAACATATAATATCCCAGAGTTCTGAGGCACTAACTGCCTGCATAAAATAAGAATTTAAGATGGGCGAATCCAATACAACTTCTTTCTTTCCTATGTCGCTATAAACATATGTTTACCATCTGTGGAATTATGGGAAGCAGCTGAGGTAAAAAAACAACAGCTGTAGAATAAAATAATACTATCAATTTCACTTCACAGTGACAGCTCAGCTGCCAGAAGATGAAATGAACTCTGGGTTCACAGCAACTCTTGGACCATAGTTTGAGTCAAAAGAAAAGTTAAATCTAACTTCTTTTTCTTAATTAAAATTGTTAGTTACTGCAACAATCCTACCCTAATTTATTTTAGCATAAAATATTTTCCCTAGCTTGTTAAAAATTAGGGACTTTGAGGTGAGGTCCTCAGAAAACCAGCAAGTTGCAGAAGCATCTTACAAACTGACTGCTTCAAAGGGAAACTGAGTGGGTGGTAAATCACCTTGGCAACAAATCCATGCCAATATCAAGGATACACACATTGGCTTATCACTACACTATAGGCTCTTTTATTGATATGAACACCATGGGGCTTGTTAACCAAAATCTTAAGAACTATTGGCAGCTTTTCTGTAAATTACTTATAAAGCTGAAGCGTTAATTTTTATAGGGCAGGGGTGGGGTTTTTTTGTTGGTTGGTTCTGCAATTCAGCTTCAACCATAACATCATATAGACTCACCAGAGGGCAAAACTAATGGAAGAAAACACAGGTGAGGACTCCTGAAGTCTTAGGTCATTTCTCTTTTCTTTGCAATTTTTAATTCTCATGCCCGTACCGGCCTATTCGATAATGGTATCTTGGGGAGCCTCATTAATGGCAAAAAAGACAGGCTTTCCTACTAGAAGGTAGGAGCAACCCGTGTCCTGCCAGCAAGTCAGCCTTTCAAATAGCGTGGGCTATTTGGAAGGAACAGAAGCTCCCAAGGACAAAGCAGCTTATCAGCAAAACCCAATGACCCATTATCAACTCACTGCTGAGAAATACAGTGACATCCTTATCTGAGGGAAACATAGAGAAATGAACTTTTTGGAAAGTACACCGGACTCCAGAAACAGAAAATCTACTGTTTTACAGCAAGGCACACACGCTTCTTACAACAGCTAGCATATGCCAAAGCCAGAAGGACCACAGGCTAGAAGACCTCCTCTACTCTGAAAGGCAATGCTGACAGATGCAACAAGAAAAAGCCACCTGAGGCAAACAGCATCAGGGCGTGGGTATTATGCAAACAAAATCAAGGAGTGCCTGGCCTCCAAGAGCAGTCAAGGACTACTGTTCAGCCAGAAGACTGTGGCTCAGCTGTTGCTTTGGCAAGTTTTCAAGTTGAAAGCCAAGAATCGACTCCAATGCTGTCTCATTACATCCACAGGAGTGGCAAGGAGGGGCACAGCTGTTGGTTGAAACCCAAAGTAAGGAACCCAAACAAAAACCTGAATATTGGGCACTACAGTCAGTAACTACAGTATTCTACCTTGCAAGACCAGATTCTTTTCTCTAACTGTTGCACGTGCCTCAAAACCCAGGCCCATGGTTTACGCTGGAATTCATACAAATCAGACTTCAGGAGTGTAAGACAACTAATCAGGAGTATTTGGCCACCTACTTACTGATTTCCTTCATGGGCTATTTCATATCTGCTTACCTTAAAGAAACCGTGCTTCCTGTTTCTCTGTCCAAGCCATAAATTGCTTTCAGGTGTCAAATTTGTTTCTGGGGGATCAATGATACGTTCATAAATCCTGTAGAGGAAATATAGTGCCGTTACTCGAATCATATTTTGCCTCTTAAAAGTTGCTAGTCCAAGCCATTTATCAACAAAAGATGCAAAGTAGAACAAAACAAAAACACCTTTGTTAAACACTTCATGTTTATCATCGATATTTTTGAAGGCATATTATAACTTCAAAAGCAACAATGAAACAGGAAAACAAAAACTGTTCAAACCACTTGATGTGTTAAAACACAAAGACTGAACAAAGTTGCAATTTCTCTTCTCCAACTGTGCAGCATTAAGCTGAAGAAGCACAATGCCAGAACCCACCCTGCTAGGGAAAACAATACAATGGAGAATCATCCTATCTTCAGAGCCTCCTTCAAATTCAACTACCAGTCATGAGGAAAAAAAAAAAACAGTCACAAATGAGATACAACCAGAGAAACAACACCATGGGATTTTCATACTGTTCAGAATCTTGAATAGACTCCACAAAGACAGTTTATTCCACCTCCTACTCCCACAGCCTTTTTGGCTCTGCATCTCTTATCAGTCCCTGTTGCCTGGACCTTTCACTTTATGCACTTCTTCCCTCTTGGCTTCTGCTGAATTCATTTGGCCTGGGTGTTCCACATGTGTGCTTCCACCCCTGCACATCCAGCTTGCCCATGTCACTGGCATAGGTCTGGTACAGAGCAGGACCTCTTTGTCTGTGTTCAGTACCTAGTCTTACAGAGATATTTTATCAGTTGTTTTTCAAGGATCTACAAATAATAGCAATAATAAATAACAAATAACATCAGGTCCATAAGCAAGCTTTATATACTGCATAAACTTGCACGTGAATGCGGTAATATCCACCAGAAATTTCTAAAATTAATTCATGATAAACAGCTGTAACATTTCTTTTTTTAAATTCAAGAACTAAATATCTGTAGTTGTTAAAAGGTTTTGCTTTTTTTTAATTGCTTATTTTTAAGAAAGCAGTAACGAAGTTTACATAATACCTTATTCAGGAACTCAGGCTACTATAATGGCGATATCATCATTTTAGATTATGAAAAATTCAAGACCAAAGTAGTCACGGACTGTGGATTCTCATATTGCCATCTTCCACAGATGAGAGTCATGAACCTACTGCTCCATAACAAAACCAGCACTTTTAATAAGGAATACTGAGAAGATGATGAAATATGTTTCCATTACTGTCCAGCTCAAAGGGATTACATGTTGCTGTTTAATCACACCAGCATGACAGCCAATAGAAAAGACTCTTAACATGCCAAGTCCTGTGAAGTATTTATGTGCTTAGAGTGGGGATTTTTTTCCTCCTTCTTTAAAGCTTTAAAATGAACATGAAAAATGAACACCAAGAAAAAATACAAGTCATTCAACACAACTCATCGCACAGTTATCTTCCCATTTACACTCCAAGCATTTCTAACTTAGGCCCACCTAGCATAATCATCAATGTTTGTATTTTAAGTTGCCGTGCCATTGGAAAACTTACAGATGTGCAGAGGCCTGAAATGGCCTCCAAGTATTAAGAACTTCAAGAAAGTTCTTACAGAGTTAACTACAAAGAGTCATATATCCCACTCATTTTTGCTAATGCAGAAAAGAAGGTCATCAGTTGCCAAAACTAAATGGAAGCAATCTTAAAAACAAAAAACCAAAACACCACTTATTGTTTCCTTAAAAAAAACACCACCACCATAAACAGTTAAGTAAAAATTCCAGTTTTAAAATGTCAGCAAAGTAGTCAAAAGACTTCTAATAGTTATCATTTTATTGTTCAAATTTATTATAATCAGCCCTAATTCATCACTTTCCATCAGCATGATACATTCAAAGCTCCTGGAAATTTCTTCCTCTGCTAGTTAATTACTTACTATCTATAAAAATGACCACGCTGAGCTGTTTTACCTGTTAAAACAGCAAAAACAAGATGGCATTCTCTTAAACCACGTTTTGAGAATTATAGGAATTTCACATGCAGTATCTCTATCAATATTTTAAAGTGTAAGCAGAACCTTTTTGCCACACCTCATGCAAAATTAAAGATCTACTCAAATGCAAAACTGCTGTAAAATGCTGAACAAGGAACAAAGAATCAAGGTGCTCAAGAAAGCCAATCAATGAATTACACTACCATGTTAGGAATTTCTCTTCAGATATGTAGCACATCTTCAATCGTGACTTAGATTAATAATGTCCTCACTGAAAAACACCTGATCTAAACAAATAAATAAATGCATGACTAGTCAGTATTCCATCAAGAACTCCACTTCTGGCAAAACCCCAATGCTTAAAAAAAAGGAACAAAACAGGTTCAACAATACTACTTATTGAAGAATATTTTAGTTACCCCAAGTTAAAGGTTATAAAGGAACTCTACAATACCTGCCTGCAGTTATGTATGTATCTTCTCCATGAATCTGCCCAATAAGTAACAGGTTTAGGATGCAAGCAAAGTAGATCAGTACTTACCTTTCTACATAAGAGGATGTTTGGATCATACTACTGGGTTCATGAACAATGTGAACTTTATTACTGTATGATGTTAAACATCAGCAAAAAGGCCCCAGTAAGCAGGCACACAGCCTATTGCTATCACTGTAATACTCTCTATAGTCTTGGCAAATGAAAAGGTCAAAAAGTGAACGTGAATTCATAACAGTGAATAAAAAACCATAGCAGACTACCAAAAACATGGCTCACGATATACTACTTCACTAATGAATTAAAAATGAAGAAAAAAATAATAATAATTAAAAAAACTGCAACTCCTGACAAAAAGGTAGAGTGATTAAGAAATAATAATAATAAATAAATCCATGGGACTTTCCCAGCAAGGCTAGAAGCAGCTACTCAAATGCAAAACTGCCACAGATGAGAAAAACTGGAACCAAACAAAAGCAGCTTTTCGATCAGTATGAGCCAAGAAACACGTCAAGTTTACTAATTCACAATCACTGGATGTCATAAAGGTAAAAATAAATGTTTTTAAACATCAGTGAACAATGCAGCACCAGCTCCAGGCATTGGCAACTGAGACCAACGGGGTTCATGGGTGTGCAGCTGAAGCCAAACCAGGAGCTGGGCACGTCTCCTGGCTGCCAGGATCTTGTTTAAAATCACAGGAACAGAAGTGGTGCACCATTCCTAAAGCAGGTACTTGAGAAGGGGAGAGACTACGTGGGTACTGAAGACCCCTGTCCACAGGAAAAGATTAAGGTGTTACTTGTGTAAGTTGTGGGGAACAGGGTATCACCCAGACATTTAGATTATCCATGGACAAACACCACTTAGAAATCTATCATGAGCTAGTGATCATTCAGGTTATTTTCAGGCGGTTTCTACACTGTGAAAAACCTATGGAGCACAAACATTTTGTAATCTATCTCAAAGCATAATGACAGAAGTTACTACCTAAAGATCAAATTCTATTTCAATTATTGTTTGTTAAATGGGAAAAAAAGACTTTTCTCCACTCCCCTTTCCTGCATTGATTTTTTTTGTGCAAGAAGAAAGTGTTTTTCAGGCTGAACAGAAATAAATGGATTTTTTGTTTTGTGTTTTTCTTTTGTTTGTCTGTTTTTACAGCTCCATTAAGCTTTCACCTCATTCTCATTTCCTTACTTGATTTTCTGGGCAGAGGAGCATCACTATTGGTCAGTTTGGCCGATACTTTGTATTTGGCATAAAAGTAGCTGAACTGTACCTACTACACTTCCAGTTTATTAAGTACTGGTCTAGAGCTCCTGGGATATCTGTTTCCAATACACTTGGCTTTGATACTCACATGGAGAAATATGCAATACACTTCACAAAAACAGGTTTTTTTAGTTAAAAAAAATCCAGGGAACCGTGGTCTCTAAAATTACTACACACTGAACAGACCCTCCAGCATCAGGAGACCCAGGTCTCTAGGTTAATAGAAGCTCTAGACTTTCAGATTTATGACTACTGCTTTCACTTTCCAAGAGTGAGTTTGCTTTGTCCCTACTTTATGCCAATGTATTTCAAAGGAGCTAAACCATAGACACAGAAGAATACAACTGTAAACAATTCCTTTCTTGAAATACTCATGCTCAGTATATATTTACTAACTGCTGACCCTCTTAGCTAAACATAATAAGAAAAAAAACTAATTGACAAAGACCCATGATATCTTTGTGGTCTTCTGTTATTGTTGTTTTCTGTTTGTTTTGCTTTTTTGTTTGTTTGTTTAATTTATATCTCTACACTATCTGCAGTTTGATTTATGAAGTACTCTTACGGAATCCTCAGAAACACGTTTTTCAAAGACGCGTTCCTAAGAGCCATCTGTGACATAAAGATTACAGTAATACAGAAAGAATATCTGGAAAAGAATCAGTGGGTTCCTGAAGGGAAGCATATCTAAAATATCTGCATGTAAATAAATACACAGACACAAACCTTTCGCTGCATATAGGAAGACCCTCTAAAACTCAAGCAAGGAGACAGTTACCTTCCATTCAATTTAAAATTAAAATTCTTATCTTTGCAATGTTCCATTAGAATAGGGGAATTCTGTTACCCTCATTCTACATGTGTGCAGACAGATAGACAGAAAGACCAACTGATTAACCAAGATCACAAAGACTGAGTCAGAGAGGGACACTGCCCAAGATCTAGGACATTAGATGGAGCATCTCACACACTAGGCCATGTTTCTTCTGGGGAGAAAAAAAGAAAAAAAAAAAAAAAAGACAGTTTTCTCATGTATTAAAGTAGGTTTCTTACGTGCAACTTTAACAAGTGAAAGTTCACACTTGGGTGAGTATGTCCACTTTTGAGGTGGAGTAGCTCTACTTTATACATATAATATTTGCCATGCCAGAAGCATTTTAGAAATAGCTGAAATATTTAGTGGAACAAGAAAATAAACTTTGCGTCTGTTTGCATTAGAATGCATAAATCAGCATAGGCTGATCAAGAAACGCAACTGCTGAACATAAAATAGATTCTAATTCCAACATTTGCTTGCGAACTAGCTTCGCAAATCATGGAATTTCCAACTTCTTTCAGGTCTAAAGTATGAGTAGGTTGCTCAAATACAAATATGCATTATCCAATTTGTAGGCTAGATTCAAGCCCAAGAGATGTCTTCTATCAGGGGTATCGTTAAGAAACTAATAGTTGCAGTCTAATGTTGCTGTGACTGAGGCATGGCAAGAACCTCATTTCCCAGCCTCTGGTCTCTACTAATCAAAGAACAAGCTTATATGTTTGATTTACTCACATAAAGCTATCAATATTTATGTAGCATCCAGGTGTTGAATTCATCACACCCCATTTTAGATGCTGCAGAAGTTTACACCTGCAGTGGAGCTCGTTCTCTAGACTCACTTTCGTTAATGAAGAGACATAACTGTTTCTAGGGTATGATTCATCTTACTGTACATTAATCAGCCTCTGCAAGCCCCTGCGACTGCACAGGAGCACATTCTGACATCAGGGTGAGTCACTGAAGCACATTTTTGCAATTCAGAACTTCATCCTCAACAAAACTGACATTCCCTCACCCTATATAGATCTAACTGTATCCTCAGATCCTTTAAATAACCCAGAGGGTAGGGGTAAGTCACACACAACAACTCACTGTTATAGCACTCTAAACTTTCTCAATTTAATAAACAGAAATAAATTGGGAGATGGGGAGGTTCCCCCATGTTTTGCACTAGTTTTTTTCCTCCAGAGGTTATTCACAGCGATGCGGACCACCTTGATCCTTGCTATGATCTCCAGCCGAGGCTGCAAAAATTCCATACATCTGACAGCGCAAGCATCATACCTCCTAACACAGTCCATTGCATGAAATAACCAGCCACTTCTAAAACTTTGTCCAACATGTTTCCTGGATCCCAGCTGCATGGAGAAACTGATGATACATCAGTACCTAGCTTTAACAGACAACACTGGCGTTAGTCTAAGTCTTGAAAAGAAATATGAGGATATCAGATATTTTCATTTCATTTTCTATATATTTCCCAGTGAAAATGTGTCAACACCAACATGACTTTTTTTAATAGTGTTTACAGACAGGATGCACTATTTGACAAGTATTCAGCTCTAGAGCAACTTTAACTAAATTATTCATTCACTTTCCAGCATTGTATTTCAGAAAAAT
The DNA here is from genome assembly GCF_964034855.1 of Anser brachyrhynchus. NCBI lineage: Eukaryota > Metazoa > Chordata > Aves > Anseriformes > Anatidae > Anser > Anser brachyrhynchus. Next base: position 11,120,988 of record NC_137699.1, read on the forward strand.
AATTTTCCTGAGGGAAATTTTGATTTTTCGTGCTCTCTCTTCTGTCATAAGACAGGATTTCAAAACACTTAACAGGGAAAAGCAATTTAGATTAAAATATCAGGTTTTGAGGGAAGCCTTTTGTTATTAAATTTTGAACATACTATAGTAACTGCAAACTAGTTAATCAAAAGTTACTTTCCAGCTCTGGTAGAAAAAAAAAATAGCTGTCCAGTAATAGTATATGTGAGGTAAAAGACTCAAGAGCTCATGCTCAGTTTTTGAGTTCTTCTCAAATTCTATGGCACCCAAATGATTTCACTGATTTTCCTATATAATCACTGAGATAAGTGAATGTACATCTCAGTTTTATTATTTTGACTACAAAATCTAAACTCAAAAACAAAAATGTATGTAATTAAACCTCTATAAGTAACCTCTTTTTCCATTCAAGAGATGCAAATTAACTTTTAAGATCCTCCAGCAACAGGCAGAAATGAAACTAATGAAAGGAAAGATGGTTAGAAGCACACATTTTGCTGTCAGGTTTGGGGCGGTCCTTCTCCACACAATCTCCACAGGTAAATGTTATCTGTCTACACATGAAGCTTTCTTTAAAATAAATAAATAAAATAGGCTTTGCAGTTTTCTACAAAACTATTAATGATTTTTCACATTAAACTAAAACGGATCGCTGTTACTGATTCAAAGCAGAGGAGTGGACCCATTAAGTTACACGGCATTGGCCACATGAAGGACAGAAATCAGTCTTCCTCAGAACACTCAGTAGGGTATCATACATCTAGAAATCCTGAGGTGAATTCAGACACCTTTACAAACGAGGTCAGTATTATTAACTTTAATTTGAAGATAGGAAAAAAAAGATACAATTAGTTCCTGACGGTAACAGTCTTCGGAGTGCCTCAGTACCAGGTTAACAGCCTGCCTACAAGGCTATGGTGCTTGCCTGTCTTCATATAATGAACAAGCACTCCTGAAAGTATGAGAAATCCAGAAAATAACCGAAATCAAACATAGTAAGGCAAAAATATGCCAATGCCTACAACATATAAGGAAACAGATCCTACACTGAGATGGCAAGTACTTCCATTCCCCAGAAAGTTTACTCTAGTTGGAAATAGTAATTTGGCCATTGGATTAGGATTTCCAAGAGTTGTGGGGAGAAAAAAATAGGACAAACTATGAGGTCAACTGTGTCTTACATATGACGTATTCAGAACACTGCACTTTCCTTCCCCACCCCACTCCCCTCACACACACATACCCCGATAAAAATACTGGGTTCTCATTATAAAACCCGTTAACTTGATACCCAGATGGTTATTGCACATTTCAGAATTGGCAACCTTTTTCTTTTTTATGTCTTTCCTTGAAGTCCATCTTGACCTGTTACACCTGAGGCCAACAGCATGTGGCTCCTGATCTTGGTTTTGCCCATAAAATTTGCACATAATTTGCAGGTAGCAGAAGCGTAAGAGAAATGCAGTTACCTCTGTTTCTGGTGAAGATGCTAACTTTACCATATTCAACCTGCTTGGCCACAGCAGAGCATAAGGTAGTGTTTGGGTCCAAAGAAAAAAAATACTGTGTGCTGAAGGAGATCTCATCTACACGCACAGACTTTTCTTCAAAAAAATCAAGACCCACCACTCACAAATTAATATGAATTTAGTTACTTATCTTTAAACATCTCAATAGAGAGTCAAGGGACGCACAGCTCAAATACCACCTCTCAAATAAATATCTAACTTACCAAAGATATTTTGGCAGTTGTTTTACCACTTGTGAGCATCTATCGCTATTTGAGTACCAGAGCATAAAACATTTAGCAATAGGGGTTTATATGATGTGCACAAACATCCACTACACACAAGGAGACAACTCTACTTATAATAAATAGAAGACAAACTCATAGGGTCACTAAAAGACACCTTTTAACATCAGCAAGCTTTGAATCAGCTTCTAAACCACAACACTGATTAAAGCAGACTGTTAAAAAGAAGGCCAAAAGCACAGCACTCTCACTTGTTACCCTACTAAACATCGTACTAAAAGCTCATACACATCCCAGCTGCCAAGTATCAGTAACAGAAGACTAAGCATTTAAAAAAGATTCTGGAAAGAGGGAGAAATGAATTCAATCAGTTCTTCCAAGTGATGATATTAAGAAAAGCTCTTCTCCCCACAAACTGAACAAGAAGCTCTTAAAGTGAGATACATACAAGATTAAAAAAAAACCTACATTGAAGTATCTATGAAACAAGTAGTAAATAATTACGCCTATCTTGTATCAAAAAGCAATAGGGTAGAAACATTCATCATCATAATGGCACAAAGCAACACTGGTACTTCAGATCTCACAGCAAAATTAACCCATGTATAAAATTCTACCAGAACAAAGAGGTAAAATCATGGTTACAGGGCTTATTTCATCTCCATTTTGTCATGGAAAAGTTAAGATTACTGTTGGTGTTTTTCATAAAACATTTGTTAAGTGAGAACTGGCAGTGCAGAAATTTTGCTTCCATTACACCTACATAAATTATACAGGGACATGATGGTCCCTGGTCCGAGATCTGCAGCACACAGGCCTTCACAGCTGGCACTTAGAACAGAAACTGAAGCACACTAAGTTTGCTGCCTAGAAACAACCCTTCTTCACAAAAGTCCTCTTTTCTGTTTCATTCTCAACACCCAAGTCGCTTTTTCTAGTATGGTACGACAGATATGACTGCGAGAAGATTCAAGTCCTTTCTGCGCAGGTACAAAAAATAAATTTAAAAATAAGCTAGGCACAAGCAATGTTTCTACTGAACAGCTTCTTCCCCCCTCCCTGCCCCCAAAAGAATAGTCTGCTGAGAATTAATTGCCTTGCAGAGTACCTTGTCACAGGCTCATCTCATCTAGGGGTATATGTCATCACTAAATGATTTGTACATCATCATAAAATAATCTCAGCCACATTCCAGAGCCAATTTCTGTTCACGACTGAAGGTAACTACAGGCTGAGGACCACAAGTTTTGCTTGTTAACGCTCTGCCTTCGCTTTCACGCTCCCACCAGAGCCCTCTCATTAGTTTTGTCTCAGCACTGTGCAACGGCACGTGGCTCTCCCCAGAGCTGCCAGTACTCCCCATTAGCCGCCATTTCGGTAACCCCACAGAGGTCCAATTCATTCCACATTCCCCAGTTCTTACTGCAGGTTCATCAGATAACCCTCATCTCCATTCTCCCATGGTATTTTTCAACCGCCCATTTTAGCCTCAGTGGTTTGAAAGATAACATTACTCTCTCCCCATAATAACTAATTGGCCATGACTGAGGAAGTGCATGAAACATACAGTAAACACAGAACAAGTCATTATATTGGTTCTAAAATTAAGTTTTGATGGAAACTGCCAGGCAGACAGACAGAAAAGCACTCTCCAGGGACAACATTCAGGTTTGGAGCTCATTTCTCTCAGCATCTGACATGCTCTAGAGGTGAATGCATGGCTCGGCTGAACTCGATGAGAGTTTTCACTGCAGACTTCAATGGGGCAAGAATTTCACCCCAGGGACACTGCACAGCACATCCTTAAGCTTGACTGAAGGTAAGTGGCTGGCGTGACACAGAAAGAGTCATCTGGGGCTAAGGAATTTCTTTTAGTTGCATTAGTTGACACAGTTATTTGCTTTCATTTTTGTCCTACTGAAGGGAATGCCGCTAGAATTGCGGCACAATTATGTAACGCAGCTTCTATTGATTCTTTCATTAGAGACTGGACTGAGATATGAAAACAAGCCATAGAACTAGAAAGAGCATGTTACCTTACTGCAGTGCTGAGGATCAAGCTACCAGCTTTCACCTCACTGCTCCTTCGAGTATCATTGCATTGATACTAACAGCAGTTCTTCATATCATTAAAAAACCAAAACAGTAGCCAACATCTGATGTTTTATGAAAAAAAAAAGAAGAAAGAGAAGAAGACACAGCTCACTAAACACTTATCCATGAAGTACTGAAACATGAGGCTGGACTGCCTGTGCCATTCTCTCAGTCAGCATATCTACAAAGCAGCTCTCACCTCACAGCGCAGAACCAGGCACTCAGTTGCCCCCGCACTCAGTGCTGAGCCCACTTGCCCCCCTTGGACTCACCAAGACCATTTAAACGTACTGGGGGCCTGGACACAGCTCTCCCACATACAGCAAAGTCTGCAAATATGCCGAGTGGCTCTGTGTGTGACGCGAAGCAAGAGAGGACAGTGTACCACCGCTGCACCAATGTCCTTGCCACCACCTCGCACCCAGAGCCACGATGGCCACACACAAGGCATCTCCAAGCCTTGTCACCTTCCACCTCCAAGCACCCCACTGCCTCCCAGCTCCCTGCAGCTGGGGAACAAACATGACTGCTCCTACACCACTGCTGGTTTGCTTGGTCACCAAGTAGTACGGTGATGGGAAATGTCAGATTTTGGGTAGCAGCAACCGATTCAAGCAGCCTCCACCTTGCTGCAGCAACTTGAGGATTTTGACAAGTTTAGATTTCCAAACAATTACCTTTAGGGAATTATTCCTGTTTCAAATTGTCACAGAAAGTTTCCCCAAGAACTAAAACACTTCAGAAAACTCTGGGTTAGTTTCACAGACTTGAGCAGCCTCACCACTGTTTTCTCAGTCATTCTCTCACACCCCACAGTGCTCAGACTCTGGATTATTTGCTATACGGAGACTCAGATCTCAAGACAACCTCTGAAGAGTTCAGAGGGGTTCTCATCTGCAATTTGGCCCAGGTCCAATGCTTTTTATAAAAGTATTTACTGAAATTATACAGCCATTTTTCATTTCAGCTCCAGTGTTACCCTCTGTGACTACCAGTTGTGAACTCCAGAGTTTAGCTAATCATTTCACAAGGGAGACTTCTTTTATGTTTTGGATCTCAGTTGATCTGCCCAGTTGGTGAAAGACAATCATTTTTATAATCTGAAAGGGAAAACCCAAAATATTTTCTTTATGTAGTTGATTCTCAAATCATGATGATCTTTCTGTCCATATGACCCCATTAGCACGCCGACAAATGAATAGAAAATGGAGTCAAGTAATAGGAGATTTGTCCTGAAAAAAAATATCCACAGAAACAAAGCTCCACATATATTTCTCTGCATACATGCATGCTAAATTTTTCAGGGACTGCTCTTGTAATTAATCACCCCCAATTTAAGGGATTATTGCTTTGATGTTAAAAATAAATAAAGTATGTTGGACAAACAACCAAAAACAGAGAGAATGGGATAATACACCTATTCACGTGGTTTAGGAAATGACAAACTCAACTGAAGCTTGCCAGTCCTGATTTAGAATGATTTCCTCCACCATTCTTCATCCTCTGACACACCCACACCACATAAATATGATGAATGCAAGATGCCAATAGCAAAGCATAACACATTATTCCTACCCTGTTGAAGTCATGAACCTGTCTGTCAACATTTTCACTGGATAGCACCACAAGCCCCAAATCTAAATGTAAAAAAGCAATTAGAAACACTGTTAAGTCTCTATTCAGCAGCAGCTGGGCTCTGCAGCTACCAAACACTGGCTCCACCGAACTGTCAGACTCTGGGGACTGACACAAGGTCCTATTTTAGGCCCTTAACAGAACCCTGAAGCCTCTTCAATAACCAACATCAGCAGGACCTGGATAAACTCCTTCACGCAGCCAAAGCAGCTGCATTCTCTGCTCCCAACAGGAGCTACAGGGAGCTACGTAAGGCCCCTCTGCTGCAGCACAGTGCCCCGCATAGGGTAGCCAGCTGATGACACTGCTCGTACTGATTCCACGTGTTATCTTCTTCTAGGGGAGGGCAAAGGATCTAAGACAGCCAGGCACAGCCACAGATTATAATAATTTGTTTTTGTTTTCTACAGTACATTTTCAGCACTTGCATGCTCATGATCTTCTTGCCATTCTATCAATCTACACAAATAAAAATGAATTTTTCCTGATTCATCTAGGATTTTAAAAGAATTTGTCATAAACAGAGACCGGGTTAAGAGAGAACATTTTTCAGCCTTCAATCGCACCTATACTACCATTCTGCTGTGTTGATTATCTAATGAAAAACCCTGGCTATTAAAAAAATAATTTAAAAAAATTTTTAAAAACAATGAAAAAAAATCTTCTCTTGAGTCACACTGAATGCATCTTGAACATTTCCTTGCAGCTTAACTACAATAACTATAATGATACAGGCCTGACAACAGCTGACATGATAAGCCAGATGGAGATCTCTCTTATGCTAAAGAGTTTATTGCCTTTCTGTCAAACATGAGGGACAATCAGTAGGTGAAAATTAACTTCCAATCCAGAATACCACAAATCAGCTGTTGGGTGCACCTGTAATGCACAATTATAGTACTCTACCTAAGTAACCAGTTCTGTGACAGTTTTTGCTACAGCGTAGAGCAGAGAAGCAATCTCGGTCACAAGATCATATTCAACTGTTTTGAGAATAAATTACCTAACTCCGTAACACTACCACCTTGCCATCTCCTCTTTCAACAGCAAGTGTTTTACAGTAAGTAATGTGGTGAATCTCTTTTAAAGGGATCACTTTAAATGTTCTTTTATTTATTGTGCTTTAATCAAAGTCACCGGAGTTTATCTAGAGAAGTTAAAAACGTCACGCTAGCAGCTGGAAGATTTTATTTATAAGGACTCAGAGGTATTGGGTTCCCATAGTTGGACAACGTTGCTTTTATTTATTTATTTTTCCAATTAAAAAGTTCTCACTGCTCATGCATTTTTTATTCCTTAATGCCCTGTTCTAACAGAAGAAACATAAAAGACAACAACATGTTTTTCAGAGGAAGACTACTTCCTAGCCTGCTCCAGTTTTATAATCTATTCTCTTATACACTTACCAACTCCTCCCATCAAACAGCTACGAGTATCCATCAAAACTACAGGCTGTATTCATAATAAAATGCACTTTAGCACATATTTTTACTGGAAAGCATTTATTTTTGCAGCCAATTGCCTTCTACCTTTTATGCCTGCAGACAGAGTTCAAGGAAAGAAATACTTATGCTCTTTGGACAGGCGCGTACCTTTGCAGCAGTATGGTTGACAAGAAATACAGCAAAAATAAAAATAAAAAGCAAGCAGCCTTCAGATCACCTCCCCAGATGAATTAGATACATTGAAAACTATTTGGAATTTATATTTCTTTAATAAATTATCAATAAATGCATTTTAATACAGTTCCCACCACCTCTTACATTGTAGCCCCGATGCTATTCCCTCACTCTTGGGCAACATTACACACTTTCTACAGCTGAAACTAATTCCCATTGAACTGAAAACAAATGCCAACTTAAAATAGGCTTTGACAATCTCCTGGGGCTGAAAACCTCCTGACAATGCAGCTATGCACAACAGGATCCTTTACCTCTGCTCCCCAAAGAGAACAAATCTGGGAAGGTGCTTGACAGAGCCTATTTCACAACACAATAACCCTTTAGGACCATAGGTTATTTAAGGACCCTCTGACAGTTGCTCTAGATAAGCCTAAGTGTTCACTTTCCAGAAAGGCAGCCCGTGACAACTCCCTTTTCCCTGCAGTAAGAAAGCACAGATCCAAAGCATAACCAATGTTTCAAAACAAGAGTTGCATACCACTAATGGACTTAGCGCTGGAGGTGTAACATCAGGAAGGAAAGCAAGAGCAGTGAAATTCATTTCTGTGTTGCTTTCAGCATAGGTTTTATTTGTGCATCAGTTGGACATTCATAACGAATATAGTCTTTTCATTTTTTCTAAGCTTTCTGAACCTTACCAAAATGTTACAGGTGTGCATATACACCCACTGCTTATGCCAAAAGTCTGTACTGCATCCCTGGCTAGAGGCTACCTCCTACATCCGATGCAAAGGCTCTCAATGTCAGTGAAAAAAGAGTCCAGTGACTTTCAGTGGGCTTTTAGCCTGTACTCTCAAGCATTTTCCTGTGCCAGCAGCTCTAAGTTTGAGCATCAAACTTAGCAACAATTCTTACTCCCTGTTCATCAAAGAGCACCAAAAGCAGCAAGTAAGGCACAGTAGGAGCTGATTTTAAAAGGACACTTTTGTACTTGTGCAGATATACCTCCTTTGATACATATGCCTCCCCCACCATGTTACATATCATTAGAATAGAGGCAATTATACTGTTTTAAAGATGACTCTTAAAAGCACTAAAGGCTTTTACCAGTTCTCAGGTAGCCTACCCTAACCTTTCTAAGTGTGAAAAACAGAAATAAACTTTGAATTGAATCCAAAAGACAATCAAGTACCAAATGTCAAAGCAATTTTACAAACCAGATTAATGTGGGTGGTAAGACTGGGAAGAATACAAGTAGATTTGACTCTCTTTACAACTTAAAAGTTTCATATCCAATGCTTTCCGATGCCCTGCAGTTTTTAGAAGCCAGAGGCTGGATTTGGGTATCGATGTAAATCCTGTAGCAAAATTATGTTATGTCTGGATATTTTTCCCAATGCAAATACTTTCAGTGCAATTTCACATGCAGGCTAACTTTAATAACACCATATTCACAAGTCACTTATCCAGAATAGTCTTTCAAACCTATAGTATATTACTGCAGCCGAAAACAAAAGGAATAACACATTTATACAAATTCATGCACATTTGTAAGGATGCAAAGTTGCAACCCCCTTAAAGAAATCCCATAGGAATCCAAAGGGTGGACACAGAACTTCTAGACAGGGTCCAGCATAGAGCCATGAGGATGATGAAGGGATTGGAGCATCTGTCTTATGAGGAAAGACTAAGCAAGCTGGGCCTGTTTAGCCTAGAGAGGAGGAGATTGAGAGGGGATCTTATCAACCTCTATAAACACCTGAGGGGACAATGTAAAGATGATGAGCCAAACTCTTCTTAGTGGTAGCGAGTGATAGGACAAGCGGTAATGGGTATAAATTGAACCACTGCAGGTTTCATCACCATATGAGAAAGAACTTGTTTACAGTTCAGATGACAGAGCACTGGAACAGGCTGCCCAGAGAGGCTGTGGAGTCTCCTTCTCTGAAAATATTCAAATCCTGCCTGAATGCAATCCTGTGTAACATGTTCTAGGTGACCCTGCTTGAGCAGGGGAGTTGGACTAGATGATCTCTGGAGGTCCCTTCCAATCTCAACCATTCTGTGATTCTCTGTGATTTTTTCATCATTTTTATCCCCCCCTCCCCCCCCCCCAACAAGGGTGGGGAAACAGTAAGATGGAAGCGCAGAACCCCTTTCACTAGACAGGTACACTTGAAGCTAATTTTTGTTCTGATGAACTCTCCAAAAGAGAAGCAAAACCCAAATATCTGCAGGAGGTTGGACAGGTGAATCTATTGAACGCAGTTGTATTCTCCTTCCCTGCGACTTACTTGTTAAGTCTGCAAAAGCATTGCTTCTTGTTAGGCATCTATGCACAGCCTAAAAGGGTGACATTTACATATAAAGTCTACAGTCCTTAACACTGGATTCTGTGCATACTTTCAGCTGCAGTTTTCTTGACTCTAATATTAGGAAAACTTAGGGGTTTTGTTAGTGCTCAGAAATACGTTTCATCGGCTTGCCCTTCTTTAGACCAAGCATTTCATTTTCACATCTTTTGACATTTATTGTAGTGTCAGCCAGAAATGCCAGTGCAAAGATAAAAGAAATATGTTGACTCCTCCTTTGGGTGCAAAGATGTAGGGGGCTAAAATAAAAAGCAAACTACAACACCAAGAGTCACAAAAGTCTCTAATTAACTGAACAGAAATGACACAGCTGAGTCGGGAACTTAAAAACCTCTTTTTTTTCTTTTTCCCTCACCATTTAAATTTTTACTGTGATCTGTACACAAGTCTTGCTTTCAAAACTACTCGTATTACTTTATGCAGGAGTTGTCATAAACTGCCACAAATGCACGGCCAAATAGATATTTAGGCATGGAGCTACAGTGGGAGCAGCCAAGGGGACACTCTTAGATCCATCAGCCCTCTTTTGGGCTACCTGACAGAGACATCTATACATATTTATCACCTCATATGACAGCACAGCTTACTCTGTAATTGTATTTATCTATTACTTCTTGTTACTTTAAAGAACATCAACCACGACACTATGCAGCTCTCTTGTCCCTGGATAGACTTCTGTACCAGACAGGCATTTTATGTCATCTTCGTTTAACATTGCATGCAAGAAGGCAGTCAGCAGGAAAAAATCTGCTAAGCAGGTCTTCCTATAACACATTTGCTGTTCATAAATATATCTTTTATATATATATATATATATATGTATATAAACAATAAATAAATAAAACATAGGAGATGAGGATTCTGTCCCAAAACCCAATCTGTCAATAAACAGAAAATAAAATAGAAATTATAACCAATAAAAAAATAATGGTAAGATAAACAAATCCGAAGACCAAAACGAAGACAATCTTTAAAAATTATAAATTTCATGCCTGAATGAAATTGAAACTGCTCTAAGCGTATTATTGTTTTTAGGGTACAAACAAAAAGATTCAATAAGCAACCTTCCTTGAGATTAGGTTTTTACTGTCAGTAGTTAATGCAGTTGCAGAAAATGGTTGTAACATTCCTTTAAGACAGTACTTCATAACTACTTTGGGCAGTTTTAAAACTTTGCCAAATGTTCCAATTAGCATGTCCTGCAATAAAAGTCCCATAACTTTATTCTGCCTGCCTGAAATGAGGACTTTAGGAAGAAATATCAGCTACCATTGCCCTATCCATTTAAGTCCAACAATTCCAAAACGCATACAGTAAACTGATCCTCTCACCGAATACAAAGAATATTTTCACACTTGTTTCAGTGCAGGAATATCTGAAAGTAACAGTTCATTTTCTTCACTCCTTAAGACTATTTTTGAAGGCCCCAATTTCAAGTTTTCTGAGTTCCCTCATCAACCACTAAGTTAGCAAAAGCCAGTCTTCAATACGTTGTGAGATCACGTCCCAGCAGAAGAGAGATTCCTGGGTAGTTGCCTTTTTATTCCTTGAAATCCTGACAATCCACCATCTTGTTCTCGTGCTCTTTGCAACTTTTTAAGGAAAAAAAGTTCAATGACAGACAGAACACCCTTCCAAAAACACGCAGCATCAGTTCTATACATGTGAAAAGAAGCTGCCAGGTTTCTTGGAACTTTCCAAGTAGGGCAGTGGGTGGAAAAATCAGCAAAAGTGCATTGCTTGATTATGTAATATAAAATTAAAATGCCTCTGACACATCTATCTATTCTTCAAGTTTACAGGTATGCTGAGTGAAGCAGTTCACAACAGAACAGACTGCACAGCAATCTATCACTCTTAAACGCAATCACAGTCAAACATAACATCAGCAAGTGCCTAAACAACAGAGATGCATTTAATACTCCCCAGTCAGCAATCAACCTTTTCCACGTTTGTTCATAATCACAATGTAATGTAATATTTTAATGCTTTATTTTCCTTTTCTTATTCTATTACAGTTTGCTGTACTTTTTAAATTAAGCATTTTTTTCATCTCCTTTTGCAGTTTTAGTCTTGTGCTGTAAGTAGAAAGCATTTTTAAAAGAATTAAATTACTGAAGACGTTTTCTTACCTGTTGCAGTCCACGTGGAGCAGAAGGTGAGATGCACTAAGTGATACAGCAATCTTGTGCCACTGTCCATCCGCCAGCCGGTAGGGGAACACCTCTGTTCTTGACTTCCCATTAAACCTGTAGTGATATCTAATCTCATCCCGTAGTCCACTGCTCTCCAGTTCAAAATAGCTGTAGGTAAAACGTGAAGAATTAGTTCCATTTTTGGTCTATTCATTGCTTCTGTCGCTTTCTTCTTAGTTCGTAGAGTTCCTTAAGCAAACACCACACGGAAGGTCACAATCTAAAGACGTTACTCAGCATGGATTTACTAGGTCATTTTTAAAAAAGAAGTAGAGAGACAAGTACTACGCATTCAGCGCATTATAGAAATCACAATACCATTTACACGAAAACAGCTCATGTTCAAAACCATTTGATTGTCCTGGAAATTGAAGTCCTCTTTTTATCCACAGAACAGGTTCAATGACAAGAAAATGATCCTTATTCTATTCACCAAGACGTTTTGTATGAATGCAGGATTTGTAGGCAATGCAAAAATAAAGGACCATATGTATCATTACCAATGAAAAAACAAAAAGCCATTAAGGTAAGAAAGCATCAAGTAATCGTGGAATTTGTACTCGCTATTTGCAAATCTACTTTAAAAATTGTTTACTTTTAGGACTCCCCTACATGCAATTGTGTTTAATTCATTTTCTCAATTTTATTTTTACAGCTGTAATTGTTCAGCTTTACAAGGGAACAAAGCCTCCTGGATAGATCAGGTGTCTCAACACCTGGCATTAGCAATCAAAACCTTCACACACTTGTCACAAGGGAACAGCCCTTGGACAGTACTGTTGAGTTAACAAAGTAAAGCTATTAATTGGCCTCATGCTGGCAGAAGGAGGCAGCTCTCTTTCTAGGGTGAATTTTGCCCTGGTGGCAACACATTGGTAGCAGAAATAGCGAAGCCTTGTCTTGGCCCTCAGATAACAGAAAATTTAAAGCATATGAAATCAAGGTGTTCATTTTTCTTGCAAAATGAAGCCCTAGATATACAAAGGTGGTTATACAGAGCTTCTCTTAAAGCAGAAAAACCTCTACAACTAAGTACAGATGTTAGGTTTTCCAGCTAGCCCCTACCCCTCTCTGCCTCTAAAATGTCATGTTTTTCCCTACTGGACAACAGCAATTTAACATGGCAGTTGCAAGATGGATGCTAGTTTGGGGTTTAAAAAATAAATACATACATACATATATAAAAATACTGCAACACAAAATAATCAACAGCCAGTTGTCAATTATTGTTTCCACAGACCTCAATAGCCAGTATGGACAAGAATTTCTTCACAAGTTGCGTGTACTTCAAGAATGATTCTCACCAGTGAAGCGGAGGCTATTTAGAACACAAAAACTGAAAAATGGAGATCTTTGGGAGGAACTAGGTTCTGAGATAAAACACTAGCTGGGGACATATGCAACAGATCACAACAGACTGGGAAGGGGAACATCAAGACAAAGCTTGGCCCAAAGCAAAACTCAAACCCTCCTCCATCCTGACAATGCCTTGCTGTTCAGACAGCCGGAAGATTGCAAGATTTTTCACATACAACATGAGCATTATCAGGTCACCCGAATCAAAGACTCAAGTGCAAAGTAAAAACAGTCACAGGCAGATAAAGGCAAAACTAAAATGGAATGAAAGCAAGGCAGACATGTACAAAAATATATTCAGTACAGGGACGAAAAAATAGGAAAGGCTGGTGTTGTGAAGGAACTAGCTGGTTTCATACACATAAAAGCATAAGGAGAGCAGAGGAACAGGATTTCTCTAAACAGAAGAGGAGAATCTTGATAACCTCCACCACCTAAATATCTTTAAAATACCTAAATTACACTCATAGAAATTTGGAGAGGATGTTTTTATTATTTTGTCTTGATATTCAGTAAAAGCTCAGTCAACATACAGAAGATACTGGTTCTGGTATTTTGCAAGCCAGGAAAGTACTAGGGCAAGTACCATCACTGAAGTCATACTTAAATAGTTACATGTTCCTTAATTGCCATCTGCTGTCAAAGCACAAATGGAAGTCATTAAATAGAACTTCTTTTGCTCTTGTTCAGACGAGCAACACCAAGACACTAAAAAAAATCAAAAAAGACAAAAGAAGATCTACACAACATCTTTCTCACATACAAAGTATTAGTATAAATACATATGTTTACACGGCTGATCATAGAGGCGTAAGAGCCTGAGAGCAAGACAAGCTTCTGTCATGGGAAGCACTTGGCTTCCTGCAGTCATTCTTCATACTGCCTTATAGCCACGGAGCTGATCATTTACTACACAATGCTTCGTCTGTTAATAAAAAAGGCAGTATGCCAGCCCTGGAAAGGTCAGTCAGACACTGTACTTAATCATGTATGTGTTATCACGTGAACTATATAGGAAACTGCAAAGCAACATAGTTTCCCATCTCAGAAGCTTTAGTGTCAGTAGTTACTTCTGGACTAAAAACAGCTTGTTGCTTATGCACAGAGCTTGTTGTCAGTCTCCGGACTCATTTTATATAAGACAGAAGTGATTAAAGCTTACTGCAGTAGCCAGTGCTTACTATATATGTACACCTACACCTGTGGCTGAATGCCACAGGACGGTATAAAACACCATATTTTACCTCTTCAGCTACGTGAAAAGAAGATGACAGCAAACAAATTCTGCACCTATTTTTCACCTCCCTTCAACAAGCGCAAATCAGCAGCAGTTACACTCAAACAAATATCAGCAAACAACAGTCAACAAAACCCCATCAGGAGAAATTGGCTGGATAGCCCCGTTTGTATTCTCTGGTATTTAAATAGTGCAAGGCAGCATAAGCCAGCATGCCTGCATTGATTTCCTTTATTTATTCATTATTTTATTTGGGGGATGAGGAGAGGGGAGATGCTCAAATTCACACAGACATCTTGACTATACACACACATCACCACGTTCACATCTTAGAAGATGTGGTTGTTTATTCTCTGAATATACCACATGAACATAATTGATTTGCAAATAGCTTTCTCAATAGCAAACATCTTTTCTTTCCTCCTCCAACTAGACTCTAGAGAAAAGCTACAACATAAAGGCCACTCACTGCTGAAGTAAATGTGCTTATTCTGTGTTCAAGTTCTAATCTGCAAGTAGTGGAATGGAAGGCAAATGAGTGGCAAAACATAAGTTCAGGCAAGGAATCATCAACCTGTGAGAAAATGATTTTTTATTTTACTCTTAAAAATCTATCTCAGCTTTTTGGCATGCTGTTGCACAAGTTTTCATCTACTGTAAATTGCCAGGTAAATGGGAGGAGGGGGGGCATGAACAGAAGCTACCATACAAGAGGAAAGAAAATGAATTAGTCTCTAACATGCACGTCTTCATATAGGTTCTTCCCAATATTTTACCAGGAAGAAGAAAATGCAGGAACCGAACAAGTCTGGGATCCTGAAAGGCTTAAAGCGTCTGGGAAAAATCATGCTGGTCTTCCACACTTGTACCGCCTGAATAAACGCATCAGCAGCAGACAAGCGTGAACTTTCCATGTTGCTATAAGATCCATATCAATAGCCCAAGGGAGACTGCTGAGTGTTACAACCAGTTCTGCTGCTGCATCACAACCACATGAAGTCTGGGATGGGTCTGAGATATCTCTGTGTGTCAACTTCCTGCTATGGTTAGCCTCCCTGCTGCCTTCGTTGTGACCTTTTCCAAGAGACATGTGCGACAGTCACCTATTTGTCAGCTTGTTAGCACAAAGGGATGGTTTCTTGTTTTATTTGTTATTTCTCAATGTTTTGTATTTTATTACTTTTGATCATGTCTGTTTAAAAAGAAACATCTGTTTTGACAGATTAAATTCTCAGAACACACGTATCAACAAAAAACACTGTTTATGGAAGAGCAATACAGAGGAGTATATGACCTTGGCTGAAACTATTCCACTGCTGTAATATCCGCATTTGCTAAGCATGTAGGTTACTACTGGCTTCTTTTACACAATTATAGAATTGGAATCCTTTCTCTATATCTGTCAGCAGTCCCTCTCATTCAAATCATGATGTGTACGAGAAAAAAGCAAAAACATGTTTCTAAATTCAGATGAATTTTATGCATATCAAAAAGCTGGGTTATTTTAAGATCGTGGAATGTGCTTTACAGAAGGACATCATTCCACAATCAACTAAAGTTGCTTTACAATTCTTCTTGACAATTTTTTCAACCCCTACGTACCTTACATAAGGGTACTGTTATGAGAAGATAATGCCTGGCTATTTTTAGGAGAAAATAATGCCTGACTTACTGATGTTTACTCTTTTTTTTTTTCTTTAATTTTTCCACAATCATAGTGAAGATCTACCTGTGTGTTTGACAGCTCATTTCACTTCCAGATGAGGAAATAAGGCTTCAGGTTCCTAAAAGTACACTGTAAGTTGGAAACAGATGATGTGGATGCCATGACCCCAGAAAATGTAAAAGTCAGCATTGATGTTAAATAAAAACATGTAAGAAACCTGAAGCTGAAAGCCCCAAGTCTTTTTATGAGTTGTTTTAATCCATCATCTGCATTAAAGAAACATATTCATGTATTCGTCACATTTACGAGAGCAGGGAGTTTTACCTGTGACAAAAAGAACATGACATTTCATTCAAAGATGTTACTGATCTCAGGGTGTCAAAGTGGCCAAAGGAGGGAGGGCTCACAGATTCCAAACAAGACAGAACCCTGAGTACAGCTCCAGGATACATGTTCTTGTGAACACCTTTAGAGTGCGTACAGCACTTTTTGTTCTGATCCCTATGACGCTAGCACCTATCATGAGACACTAAAACATTGCACTATGAAGACAGAGCACCATCTGGTAAGCGCAATCCTGATTAAGTGCTTCAATAAGAGCTCTAAGAACTAAGGCATGACTACTTTTTGCATTTCATTCAGGAAATCTTCCCCTTTATCACTTCCAAACATAAATAAAGCAGAGTTTTCGTTCTGACTTTACAACTTCCGTCATCCCTGATCAAGTGCCAAATGAAGCCCCACAGCCTCTTTCAAGGAGCAGCACCAGCACTTGCAGCAGATGCTCTTAGAGCTACTGAACAGATGTCCCAGGGCAAGGCAGCAGGCACAGATGGCATCCCTGTGATTATGTACAAACTTGGGGTTATCATCTAGTCAAAACAGTTGTGCATCTGCTTAATGGGATAAGGTCACAAAAATCACAGGAGTTCAAGGATGGAGTCACCGTTCACCTGGCACGTGCTGCAGCGACACTGCAACATCAGCTCTTTCAACTGCTGGAAAAGTCACTGCCATAACAAGAATCAGGCTTGTTCAATGATGTTATTGAACACAAGATTCTGGCAAGTTCTGTCAGTCTGGTCAAGGTGCTCGTTTTCCCCTTTTTTCTTTTTTAAATAGCAAAACAAATTCAAGCAAAGTCCTAAGTCCAGCCCATTTGACGTCAACAACTAGAAATTAAATTCAGGAAGCTTCTACACACATTTTCCTCTTTGCACATGTTTGTGCATGCAACCTCTTCATTTAATAGCATTATGCCAAGCAGAATATCAGAACATTTAATGATGTTTAGTAACCAAAATGGCTTCAGGCAAGACTGTGTTTTAACATCTTTTCAGAACCACTTCTGGATGTATTCAGAAACAACAGCCAACAATCTCTACCCATTACCACGCTGACTGCATGATTTTCCATCTACAGAGGTTCTGTGATGAATCACAGATCATTGGCTTTTGGCTTTTTAGTGTTCCTGACCACTGTGTCTGCGTGCACAGTGGTACGCACACACATTGTTATTTTGGTTGGGCAGCCAAGTGTCTCAGCTTGGACAACAGCAGAAAATAAATTGAGATCTTGTTCTAATGCTCCCCTGGTGGAAAGCAAGTCAGGCTGACAGCAGGCACTGGCAATGCTATGCTAAATTCAGCAGGTAAACCGGCAGGCCTGTGCCCAAGACTATCACCACTGTCAATGAAGCCATACTGAGCAGGAGCAGTGCCTCGGAAACAAGAGAGGCATCTGACTTCAAACAGAAGTAAACACTCACCTTGCAGTTGTCACCACAGTTCTATAAGGATGCAAAAACTAGAGCAAGGTACAGCTGTCACGGCAAATATCTCTGTTGCTTCCACAGGCACTGTTTTTGTACCCCTAGTTACTAAAAAGTGACAGGATCAAGATCCCAAGCTCTGAAGCACTGTCAACCACTAGATTTTCAAGAAATGCTCTTACACACTCAAGTGTATAGATCTAGTCCTCTGCTACATATGCATACTCACAAACCACACAGCTACCTTCTGCAGCTGGTTTTAAATTTGGACAGACTGAGAGGCTGCATAGCAAAACCATGCATAGCAAATCTTCACTTATGTGGCATTAAAGACTTAGTGCAATGGCAGAGATTATGTACTGATATCAAAGCCTCTGAGCAAAATCAGACTGCCATCAGGTAGCACAAAAGGTATGCTGAATAGAAAATGGATCATCTGTAACAGTGAAGGTATCTTGCTGAAAAAACAGATTAACTTTCTACAAAAGAAAATGCAAAATCCCACATGTTTCACAAAGACTCTGATCACCTACAACTCCAAAGTATTACTCCTATACCAGCAAATCCAATACAAGCCAAAAGTTAAAATGTTAATTTCTTTCAAATCTCCAAAAACTAAAAACACTGAAGTTCAACTTCACTGTGCTGTTGTCTACCTAAACACAATTCTTTCAAACATTTGTATCATTTTATTTCAAATACAAGGAACAAAACCCAGTCCATTAAACATCTTTCTTTTTCCATTCTGATTACTCCGAGGACAATGGGAATCGCATTACATCAGCCTACCTTGAAACACTTACCAATAACCACCCACAAGCGACATGTGCTGTAATAAACATTTTGTCTTTTGTTCTACAAATCTACATGGCAGCTGGGCACGCAAGCTGCAAGGTATTAGAACACTTACAATGTTCAACATATGTATTTGTGTACCCGCAACTAAGCATGAGTCAGACAAATACAATTTTACTTTCTTCTTTGATCAGATAAAGAAAAAAGTGACCCCAACATCTGCTTGCCAGCTAAAATGCAGCTCGAGGTACAAAGCAGCTACTCATTTTTGTGGCATGTGTTGTAAGGACTGCGCTTATGCATTTTTGTTTCCATTTCTCGTGCCTAAACATGTGTCTTCGCTGTGGGTCCTACCTGCCTACTGTCTGAAAGACATGGTCCCTCCCCCGTTTCATAGCAAAACTAGTAGGCAGTAACACACTGCACCTGATAATAGTACAGCATCTCAGCAGGCTTCAGAACTAGCACAGTCAGTAGGGCTGAAGAGAGCCCATTATTTGAAGTATGGTAAAATCCTAACTCCTTAGGCTGCTACAACCAAAATAAATAAATAAATAAAGTCCTCATGCACATATAAACAAAAACAATATTCAAGACATCTTTGCTAAATTAAGTTCCTGCAAGAAGTGACCATGCAGCCAAATAACGGAAGAAATTTTGATTTCGTCCCCTCACAAAAAGCAGGCGTTGATCTTGCAGTAAAGGTTGCAGCCTAGTGTAACCACCCCGCAAGGGATGGCCTCGCTCTCTCGCATGCTTATTCCTACCTTACACTTTGCACCAGATTTAGCCACTCGGTTGCACTAAGGCAGGTCAACCCGAGGAGCTAATCTGATAGCAAAGAAACCCGACAAGAACAACAACGAAGAATTACTTCTTCACATATCACTGCTCCAGAACCAGGTCACTTAGCACTCTCACAATCACTGTGTCTGTAGCAAGGAATGCAATCCACAGTTGCACTCTGTGGGTTAATCAAGTGGTCCTTGAAGGGCTCATCACCTAAAATGCCTGGAGTGAGGGTTATTTTCCCCAGTGCTCCAGTGGACCATCTGCAGTCCACGAAGTATTTGTATCTAAGGACTTTCTAAATAGGAACTGCCAATTTTTCTGAGGCTAACCACAGGACTCCAAGGCAGCATTAGCTGAAGGGTCACTGTGGGTATGCAGAAGCCTGGAGGTGCCAGCGTGACCAGAAAGCCCCCAGCAGAGCTGTAAGCAAAGCAGAGCGCAACCCTGCTCAGTCCCTCCCCAGCTCCCACCGCTGCGGCAAGAACTCAGCTCAGGGGATCCCCAGACCCACAATCCTTAAATACCAGATTTTAATGAAACAAAAGAGAATAGCATAGCCTTTTAAATTAATGAAATCTGCCACCTGAGAGTCAAACTAAAATATTTGAAAACAAATTATCCTGTCCTAATTGCTATGTGCTTACAAGGAAGGTTCTTCCCTCTGATCTTGCTCTGAAATTCAGCAGCTTTCCAGTGATTTCTTGTGTTATGGCAAGCGCCATATGTTTCTGCTAGATTCCCAGCAAAAACCTTTCCCACTCCACTCCCTTAAGGCCCAGCAATATGCCTGCTCCCAGCTCTGCTCAGGGCACCCCCAGCCTCTGCTGCCCCACCAGCTTCCCACCTCCCCTCGTCTCTCCCCAGTGCCACCAAGGCACTGGCAGCTTGCCACATCTGGGAGTCCTTCAGGCAGGCACTGTGACCCTCTCCTGTCCACAGCGCAGTGCCTGCCTAGCGTCCAACCAAGAAAGTGACCCTCTATGAACAATGTCCTGTGAACATCTAAGCCTCCTGTTAACTAGGAAAGTTACATTCTCAGCAAGCAGCCAAAATTCAGAGGATGCAGTTTGCAGAAAGTTGCCTTCAGCCTAAATTAGAAACATTTCAGTGCCTTGCCTCTATCAGAGGATCATAAAACAAGCAAACAAAATAATTCGGCATGTTGGAGAAGACTCCAAGGGGACCCACACATCCTGCTCCTGGCTAACCACAACATTGCTGCCCTGTCCAAATACAGTTTTGAAGAGTTTCCAACTATCAGCCATTCTGCCTCAATTGCTAACAAGGTCCAAACAATGTGCTTCAACAGCTGGTTATCAGCAGCATGTTAATGCTTCTGAGAGACAACAATTGCCATCCTATGGTACATAAAACACCTGCTCTCAGCAGGGAGCCACAAGACGGAAGGTAGCTCCTCAAGCAGTAACTCCTTCACAACACTTAAATCAGTGGAACATGTATAGAATATAACTTTTCTGCTTCACTTCTCTCTTTTGCATACTTGAACCCAGAGGACAGGAGCAGGAGGGCACAATTCTCTTTCCGCTTGCATCTCTAAAATGCTTTTGGGAGAAAAAAAATATCTGGAAGAAAACAAACTCATCTGCTTGTGTCTCTCTGGGAGGCACGAGGGAAAGTGTGTAGGTGCCTCTCATATTTCACATTACCTAGTTCAGAGGGACAGAAATAAAGCTGGATCTTTGCATTCTCTAATCAGATTGCCAATTTAGCTATTCTACGAATCAATATTGATGAAGATGTGACCTTAACCCTAAAAGATAAAGTGAAATGGAAGCATTTTCAGAGTTTTTCCTTCCCTTTGTTTTGAATACTGGGCATCTCAGAATCCACTATGTTAATACACATCTTGCAGAGATTCATCTAAAATGTAGCATGGAGTACATCCAGTCTTTCAGGCTTACAACTGGGGTCAGAAGTCACTTGCACAGGTTTCTTTCCATTAATTAGGTTTCAGTGTTTAACTAGATTGTTTCCCATTTATGTTTTAAATCTAACATCATGGAAGGCCCAGGAGCCTTCCATTTGTTATTTTTGAATGTAGAGCTTTCTATCTACTCCTCTACAGTCTGAGAAGCTGTTCGCAGTGTAACTGGGGGGAAATATTAATTTATTAGGAAGTCTCATCCCTGTCTCCCCTCCCCACCCAAAACTGACTTGCTAGAAATAAAAATATTTCACTCCCAGCCTAACACATTTATCAGCATCCCTCAGAATATTTATACCAATACATCTGGCTGGTACATACTGAAGGGCCAAATTCTCCACTCAACAAATCCATTTCACTATAGCAGTACAATTAGCTTGCAACTTTCCAAATATCTGCCATGACAAAGTTTCTGAAGGTCAGTTCCTAGGCATAGGTTCATGTTAAAAAATTAAAAGAATAAAAAAGAATTAAAAGAATAAAAACAAAAAAAAAAGTTTTTAGTGCTCCCTGTCAGACAATCATAGAAACATCCATTTCATAACTCACTCTCTAGTTCTGTCATGAGGTGGGGGGAACTCTCAATTCTGAAAACCCTACAGAAATAACACCACCAGACGTGGACAGAAAGTTAGTACTGATAAACATAAAGCAAAGAGAGAAGAGAGACCCAGGACACACACACACAAAATAGTACAACAAAGTTGTTTGTTTTTTCTTCCAGCTTCTTTAGTTGACTGACAAAAGCAACAATAGGTTCTGTGGGAAGGCAAGGGGGTAAAGAAACTAAGTTCCACTCAAGACTCAGAGACTTTGAAAAATGTGTATAACAAGACCTTGAGGAGAAGGTCAATAAGAGTTTTATTTTATTTCTCATGAGTAACTCCTGGGCAATGGCTCCTTACTTGCTTACTAGTTTATTTTCACTCACTCTGCATAACAATGTCCAACTTCTCTGCTTTCCAAAAAAATAAAACCAACGGTTATGAAGAACATCTTTCTTTGGAGGGCAGCTTGTTACAGAGCAAGCAAATACCTGACAGGTTACTTTCAAAAAGTCAAAAGGGAATTTTGCCTGATGAAAGGTTAGAAAATCTGATTCAGAGTTATTACCTCCCACATCACAACCAGATAACAGCTTGGCTGCCAGCTGCCACCTCATGGGTAACGTTCAGTCAAGACTGTTTCCTCTTGCTTCCTTTCAGGCAAGTACCAGAACCACAGGGGATGTGTATTTGTTCTACCCATGTGATTTGAGAAGGTTCAGATCTGTACAACAGTAAAAAAAAAAAAAAAAAAAAAAAAGTGTTCTGGACTCAAACCTTCCTGATACCTTAAGGCCAAAAAGGCCTATGACATGAATAGTAGTTTCTTCAACACAGAACAAAACCCATTAAAATATTATTATTGAAAACTTTGGCAGTAAATCATTTGAAAATGTTATAAGCTAGTCAGTGGGATGGCCAGTAACACAGACCCATGCTCACTGTTTTCATTGGGTGCCTTACCCATTCTTTCCAAGCACCAAAACTCTTCATTTTGTACATTCTTGGTGTCTTGTAAGTAAACAAATGCTTTATTTGCCCACTCAGTCTTCTGGTATTAAATGAAAAGTTTATAGCTTTTTTTTTTTTTTTTAATTATTTTATTACTAGTATTTGTGGCCAAAATTTTCACAGCAGCAAGAAAAAAATATTACAGCAGCCAATTCTTTTTAAATTGTGCCCCCGAGAGGTCAGGAAATCATAGTCAGCTCCTTTGGTGACGGCCAGAAGGACACTAGCCTGGGTAACTGAGCATCCTTGACAGATCTCTCCAGATACCCATCTTGGACAGCAGTAGGATGGAGCTATGACTGTGCCTCCAGTCCAGGGAGTAAACAGCTCAGAGGCAATGCTGACTCCCATTTAATTTATGTTATGGGGCTTTGGACCATGCAAGACCAAAGCATGTAAGGAGCAAACATACAACTTTGGGTGAAACTATACTAAATCACTGTTCAAATAAGGACTCTTTATGGATGGATTTTCAAGTATCTCAATGGTCTTTTCCAAGCTTCTTGGTGGTTGAAGGAATCAAAAGCTGTGATCAAAACATCTCACCGAGATCTTCAAGAAAGAAAAAGCTAGCATAGTTATCCAACAAAGATAATAGTTTCTGCATCCCCAAGTAACATGTTTCTACATCTTGTATTACATTTTGTCCTCTGAAATTTAGAAAAAAAAAACATAATCTGCAGATTTTCCCTTTGTATTCCAGGTAACTAGTACAGTCTGCACATACTAACAGACTGTTCAATTAGACTTAATCTGTGTTAATTAAGCTTTCCATTTCCCAAGCTGTATATTAATACATTTGGATCATGAAAACAAAATCTTTATCATCAAGCTGATTCAACAAGATAAAATATTAACAAAGACGCATTTATCATCTTCTATGCAATATAAATCCTGTCCATCAAAGGATCATATAAATTAACAACTAATCTCTAAATGTTGAGAGATACCCACTTAGTATAACAAAACAGCTTATCTGAATGACTGACTTCGAGGAAAGGTGTTTTCATCTTATTTTAATACCTTTTAAATTCAATTTCTGTTTGTTATTTGTAAAGATTTAAGATCCATTTACCTACGTATTTCTAAAACACCGTAGATATCTTGGTTTCAAAGTTCCATGCTATTTATGAAGAACAAACTCCTGCTAATATGCACTACAGAAAGGCAAAAAGTTTTCTCTTGTACCTTATGGTGATTATCTCCACTCTGAACATCATGCAAAACAGCCTTCTGAACTAATTATGCTGGCACATGTAACTTAGATTTTATATATAAAATAGGTTTTAGTCCATGAAATATCTATGCCAACTACTAAACCTGTGTGCAAAAAAAAAAAAAAAAAGGTCTTGCATAAGGTATGAACTCCTGTACCAACAACTAACACAGCTGCTGCTTTTATTCAGGTCTTGTTGACCTCCTGCATGTCCTGTACTCTCAAACTTTTAATTGTGCAATTTGGGGTATACTAATAAGTTGAAAGTCCCTATGCCATAACTAAAATATTTCCTATTTTGTACATCAGAGGAAAGTTACTGGATTTTCCATGGTCAAAAACTATACTGGTTAAGTAATAAGATACCCTTACACTTGTTCTCACAGGTCCTAATCACACTGAAATGTAACAATCTTTTTTGTTTTTTTTTTTTTTTTTTTAACTAATCTCTT
Organism: Anser brachyrhynchus; assembly: GCF_964034855.1. NCBI lineage: Eukaryota > Metazoa > Chordata > Aves > Anseriformes > Anatidae > Anser > Anser brachyrhynchus. The sequence continues at coordinate 11,145,466 of NC_137699.1, forward strand.
TGTACTGTCTATTTTCACAGACATAGAAGGATGAAAAAAGCTTAAAAAAGAACATGAACAGATTATCAAAATAATTATCAAAATCGGTAATTTTGATTGAGCAACAGTAATTTAAATAGAGCAACAATTTTTTTGAATGTTTACCAGTGCGTCAGTAGCCTGGGCACATTTGAGTTCACATGTGAGGCTGAAGTCTAGAGTGACCTGAGCAGCTGGTGCACCCAAAAATATAAAAACAACAACAAGCTGAATGTTCTGCCATTACACTGATTATAATGTAACCAGGGTACTTTTCAGCGGTGCCCCCAATCTTTGTTCTCTACTCTTCTTTTCCAGCCTTAAAAAGCTTTTTTCCCCATTTTCTTCCACTTTATTAATTTCTGTCATTTCAGACCTACGCGTCTGGAAGCACTATCCTTATCAAGGTTCAAGTAGCAACTTAAGACACTGGGGAAAGAAACAATGAGTCTGTTTTAAGTGATACACAGTAAGCCTGGAAAAGACGGATAATTGCAGTAATCCATCTGACTTTCAGAATGTAGGAGAAGTCATGAGCAAAGCTGGCCATGTCTGTTCTGGCGATTACACAGAACTACACAGACTTAAAACTACTTTGGCTCCTGCATACAAGTACAAAGATTTAAGTGAGACTAGCATCCAATCCTTCAACTATACATAGTTTTAAATGGATGTCTATTAATACGAAATACTAGAGATAACCTCAGGGCCAAGGACATCAGCAGTGCATTTTATTCAATCAAGATTACTCCTGCACAGTGCATCTCTCTACCAGCCGCTGTCTCTGACTGCCAAGAGAGACAAGTTAAGCAGCTAAACTCAGTAGAGGCCGTATTTAAAAACTATGTGCCTTGCATTGTATAATATTGCCTGTCTAGAATGACCTTGGATTGACAAGTACATGTATGTGTCCCCAAATGTGACACTGTATCAATGGCTATCCTCAGCGTACTCTTTCTTAAATGAAAAATGGAAAAAAAAATCCGTTAATATGGCAAACTGATTTTTCCAAAGTTAGAAGTTCAAGATAGCAGGAGACTATTTGACACAACACACAGTTTGAAACATCAAAACATCGGAGAAATCATTATGACCTATAATAGAAGGTATAATTTTGGTGTGTTTTTTTTTTTGTTGTTGTTTTTAAACAAACTGATGTCTGCCACTATAACAGCTAATGAAAATGACCTCTTCTTTTTCTCCAACACTGGCAATAAAAAAAAAAAAAAAAAAACACACACACAAAATAAGAATATATTGTATTCATGCCAGGAAGCAAACATACACATCGCCACATGGAAGCACAGGTTTGAAATATAGCATAAGAGCTGAATTTCAAAAAAAGCAAACATTATTTTAAAACATTTTTAAAAACACAGAAAAACATGAGAATGCAAGTTTAACTTCTATGAAAAAGCAAACTCCAGAGTGCACATGATAAATAACAGAAATTGCATTACGAGGTTTGCAATTTCCAAAATGCATGTTGTCTATGCAATGTGGTTTTGATCTTATTTCTTAATTTATTTTACAGACCAGAATACATAAATAATGCATTCCTCCTGTTAAAAAAAATAAATAAGAAAAACTAGCAAGTCGCAAATTACATCAAGAGGCTTTAACTTACATGTCAGATTATAAACCTACTATTTCAACAGTCACAACGGAGTACTGAGCATTCAGTACCGTTTAGACTGCAACTACTAGAGAGAAATAATTTCCTCTTACCTGTGCTCTAACTCACGGATGGACAGTATAACTCCAGAAGTCGATGCCTTCTGTTGCAGGGTGGCCAGAAACGTGAACTCACTTTTATTCCGAAAGAGCTGAATTAACTTCTCACTCACATGGGGCGCTGCATGGATTTCTCTTTCTATATCTAAGAATTTTATTCAAAAAAAATAGATAAATAAAAGGGGAGGAGAGTGGCAACAACAGTCCAGTAGAAGTGCTAAGTCAGAAAGATTCAGATTACATTTTTCATTTTGCCATCGACATTTTTCATTTTTGAGAGTCACCTACCACACAACACCATTGCAGTTGTTTAGTGCAAAAACCCCAATGTCGCCTCCGTCAGCATTCCCGCTTGTCACTTTGACAAGTTCACAACTGGTCAGCTACTGATTTTCTGACAATTTTTAATGGGATGCTGAACCATTTGTGTCTGCTGTGAGCAGATCAAGTTGTTGTAAAGAAGGTGTGCTGCAGTCAAATAAATGGGCTCCTAAACTCTGAGAAATCTCAGGCACTGCCTCTCCCAACACAATTCACTAAGCTCCAGTTTCAGTTTTTACCACCAAGTCCGTTACCATCTTTCCATCGCACATCAGAGGAAACTTGTCCTTGCACTGTGTAAGGCAGAGATGTATTATTGCTAATAATGCTATATGGCTGAGCTTCTGCCCAAGAAATAAATACAAGACACGCTTGCAATCTGCTACCGTTTCAGGGATTTCTCAGTTTAAACAAGCAAAGCGTGACAGCTCATGCAATATTTATTAAACTACAGTCTGACCGGGCAGATCCAGAAATATTTCAGCCTCACTAACCCTGCTGATGTCCAAGCGGCAGCATGCCTTCTCATATTTGATCTTCTAAGATTCAAATGCACTGTCTCCCAACACATTCATTTTTATTTCATCCTTTTATTTGCAATGTACCATCGCCACCACTGATGATTAATGACAAAAAGGAGAAATCACAGCATTTCAACCTTCCCACCCCTTGCCTTGTTTTGCATGCTAGGCCTTTGTCACACGTTTGCGAGACCTGTGTCACTCGCAGTTTCTGGATGTCACAATCAATTAGAAGCCCAGTGCGCTTCCTTCAGAAAGGTTTACTTTGAAGCCAGAAATGCCAACACACATTCTCAGCTGGCAGAAAACCATATAACTCTGCTGAATCCTGAGAATCTGGCCCAGCATGAATGCCATAACACACAAAGGAGTGATGAGATTTACAATTCAGAATTCCACTGCAGGGGAGGAAAAAAAAAAAAAAAGTATCATTAAGTGAGGCTTTGCAGACTGAAAGAGAAGAGACTGGCTTGAAAACTGCCCGAAACTCAGAAATACAGACTACTGGGGGAATGCCATGGACTGAAACCAAACTCCAAGGAAAAAGTATTCAAGCATGTTTTGTAATTGGGTGTCTCCATTTCTTCCGCACAGCTTACAGCCCTTCAAATGAGCCTACACACTCAGAATGCATAACACACTTGTGCTTTCAGAAGCTCACCTCTGAAAAGTACTGCAAATTAGACATCAAAAATCACCAGAAAATCTTTGCCAGAGGCTCAAATTCACCTGATAAATAAATATAAGGTCCACTTTACAGCATCAAGCTATTCGTCTCTCCAATGCCACTTGTATCATAAGAGGACAAAGCTTCAGAGAACAGAAATAGTTTCCACAGCCAACATAAAGGGGAACAGAAGAAGAAAGTATCCAGCACAGAAGAGTAGATTTTGCATTCACCTACAAGATTTCATTAACTGTATCGTTATCCTCACCTACGTTACCTAGCAGATCTTATTAGTGGTCATAAATACTGCCTAGTCCTCTTTGGAACAGCTGACAGGATACACAGAACTGTGTCTCATAAATCAGGAAGTTCTCCCCTATTACACTGAACAGGTAAGCGTACTCTCTACCCCACTAACTTAACTCACTTTTGGCTGTAAATGACTCCAATTTAAATCACACAGACAGTCGGCTATCTACACAGACAGACAACCAAGTACCAAGATGCAACTGAGACTCGGAGATAGAATTTCCAAATAGTGAGAGCTGAGGAGAGTTATTCTTGTTTTGAATGTTAAGAACCTTTATATCTTACAAAATCTTGTGTTTTTTTTCCTTTTTTTATTTTAAGTGTTACAATCATAAGAAATAAAATATTGCTTATTTGAAGTTCTCAAAAAAATTTTCACATGAAAACATAGGCAGTGCTGTCAGCGAAACATACATGTAAAAAATTCAGTCAACCCTTGGAAAAAATCCAGCATTTTCTCATCACAGAGGGACCAAGTTATAAAGCCACATCCCCTCATCTATCCACCCAACCTTCTACAAAAAACCTAGGGCTCCTTAGTCAGAATCACCACTGAATAACCAAAGCACTGACTACTCCAATTAGAAACATACTTTGAAATACCATGTTATATTCTAGACCAGTTCACAGTCCTAACACAGCATAAATACACCTTCCATTAGCTCTCTGTTGGTTAAAATCAGTATATGCCATAGATCTGCAATCGTCAAGTTCCAGAATCTTGGGTTCAAACCACTAAACAGCAAACATTACTTAGGTCCTGATTTGCAACACTATTCTAATATAATCCATAAGAAGGTGGTTATTTAACTGGGCTTTTTAAAATTAACATGTTTCTAAATCCAGTGCTACTCATTTGGAGTAGCTCTACTCATTGCCAGGCTAAGGAGGTCCCAGTGCACAGGAACATCCCCTCGCTGGACAGCCAAAAAACCACACTCGCAGGGGTAGAAACCCCAGCAGAGATGACTTCAACATAAGGAAACCTCAGTAACTGCAACTAGGGGGGTTCCCCAGCAATTCTGCAGTGATGTGGCAGATGCAACGCAATAGCTGGCACTTGGATTTGTGAGCAGAGGGGCCCACGGAGGTTTGCGAGGATGTAGAAGTCTGCTTCCATGGGGCTTTATGGAGGTGACGGGCGGCTGCTGGGGTGCCAAGCGCACTCTTCGCAGTCTGGAGCTGCATGAAGCTTCATCGAAGACAGGGCCCAGGTGGCTCCACATCGGCCCCAGTCCCCTGCCCCATGAGAGCCCCCTGGCACCTCTCCGGCAGTGCTGCACCACCTCCTGGTATGTCACTTGGCTGTGTTCTGCTTGATTTCTGCAGGAAGTACCATACTCATGAACTGGAAGTTATGATCCACTTGGAGTAAGAGCTTTCTATTTGCAAGTTGATTTTCATGCTTTGAAAAAAAAAAAAACAACAACACTACCACCCTGAGAAAGGATACACCTCCTCACTGCAGGTGCCTGAGGGGGAAAATACATTTTATACTGTCTATAAAAATAACTGTCTGCTTGTAATGAAATGCCGTATTTCCTACATAATATAGAACAATATAGGTTTATACAGTAATCTTCGATGAAACACCGCTTCATGCTTGAATGATAATACAATCTCAGCAATAAATAATATAAATAAATAAAAGTAGATACGACTTTCATATGCCCTTCTATGTGATTATATTTTCTTAATCTGAAATACTGACTGTCTGGAGGGTTTTTTTAAACATAGTAGAATGTTTCTTAAAGAAAACAAGCAAAAAAAAAAACCAAGCTTGCACAGTTATTTTAAAGTTCGACAGATAGAAATCATCCAGAGCATCAAGTAAACTTTCTACCTTCAGCAAAACAGAGAAGCAGAAGACACCCCTATGACAAAGAGAGCGCGTATCCACTGTTTGATTTCATACCTCCTCCCTGCCATGTAAACCACAGGTCCAAGGAAGAAGCACCAAACACAAAGCGTGCACAGTGTGCCAGGAGAGCCAACCCAGCTATGCCCAGCACGTCCCTGCGGGTGCCATCCCCAGGGACACAGCCGTGCCTCCCCGGCTGCCCGGTGCCCCACAAGCTGGCTCAGCCCCAGCCTAGCCCTACCCAGGCCAGAAGGAGCCAGGACAGGATCCGGCACCGGGACTGTGGCTGGGATCAGCGGAGGCAGCTGCCAGCCCCCTACTGCATGGCAGCAAGCTCCCACGCTCAGCCACCTGCCTGAATCAGACATGGGTTACTCCAGTTCCCGTTATTTCACTACTCAGGATTGAGATCAGCTCTTGCAAGCTGATTTTTGCCCTCAGTTCGCATCTTTCTGTGGGTTTCCACTGTTCTACATATCACCAGCTCAGGGAACTAAGAATTAAATCCTCAGACTTCTGTCACTTGTAGCTTCGATTGAGTTAGAGGGCCCAAGTAGGAGAGAGGGAGATGCTGGCTCCAGCTCCACTGGAAACTGGGCAAGAAAACAAACACCCCAAAGAAGCTGACAAAAGCAGTCAGAGAAAGAAAAAAAAAATGATGCAAAGAAAGTAGGCAAAGTTCTTGCCAAGCTTACTTGGATGTCACTGTCAATAATCCATGGTATGAAGGGGAAGGGAATTATGTGACCATTTGGGCTGGAGTTTTAAGCAATGAAAAATATACATCTGTTCTTGCAAGCTGAATCCCAATCCAGACGAGAAATCATTATTCTTTACTAAAGGTTTCCTTTAGAGGAAAATGCTGAAATTCAGTTCTAAACCAGATCATATTTTCTGAAACAATAGATATGTTTCAGCATTAACTAGCCTGCTTGAATACTTTTTCCTTTTACTTCCTTACTTTGGTAGGGAACGCAAAACACAGTGCTTTATTGCTAACTTCAATCATTTCAAAGCTAGGTGTTTAAATACACTTTCAGAATAGCCTTTGCACAGTCACACCAGCCAAGCAAGTAGAAATTAACCCTACAACAGAGAATCCAGATCTCAGTGACAGCCATTAGAGAACTGAATATTGCAACATATTGGATTTTACCTTGCTATTGGCAAGATCCAGTAAGACTTAAATCTCCCCATAAAGGAATAAAAAAAAAAAAAGTGCTCAATTTTTAAGACACCAGCTTTCCAAAAATGGAACAGAGTAGAAATGGGATCCAAAACAAGCGTAGGCCATTTCCAGAAGTTGCCCAGGATGGAAACACAAGACAGGGTAACAAAACCTTTCTCAATGAAGGCAGGAGCTTCATCAAAGCTTCCATGTCCAAGCAGGATCCAGTGCACAGACTCCTTTCTGCACATCGGTCCACGCAATTCTTCTTTCTAACAAATGGTCAAAAACAAAAACAAAACAAACAAACCACCCCCACACACTACTGGTGACAGAGCCCCTGATGCCCATTGCTTCCTGCTCCTCTAAAACCTCTCCTCGGCCCAGACAGGCCACAAACTGATCCAGAAGTCTACTGAAGGATGCTAACAGCAGCCATGGGGATCCTCCTCAGGAAGAAGTCATTTCACTGCCAAGCAGAAAGACCCTTCAGGTAGTTGTCCTTCCCTGCCTAGCAAGGGCAAAATGCAGTTCTCACTAGACAACAGCTTTTTTTTTTTTTTTTTTTTTTTTGAAGCTGCAGGAGGAAGATTCACACCATTTCTCCTCACATGCCAACAGAAGGCAAGACTTGGCAATATACTCCTGTCACGGGAACAGGCAGAGAGGCACGAATCCCTCAGAGCACCTTGGAAGCTCGATTCGGCTATCAGCGCTAGGGCCCGAGACAGCCCCGCGGTGCCGCAGAGCCCCTGGCCGCGCAGCAGCGTGCTTGGCTGTCACCTGCGCGCAGAGCCGGCAGCATGCCTGCTGCTCGCCCGCACTGCTTCCAAGGCAGGGGAGAAAAACAAACGCACGCTTGTGTGCGGGTGCTGAGCAGGCACCATGCTGCTCCCCAGGGACCCCTGCCAGTAACCCGGGGAGGGGTCAAAAATCCCCTCCCTGCTCTTCAAAACTATGCTACCAGAGAGGCTCGAAGTAGGCAGGATGTTCTCTCACCAGTACCTCTTTGCTTCTAGGTGTTCCCACCAGCACGAAAAGTCATTCTAAATGCTCTGCTTGCTTCTGCCTTACAAGCTCCACTCAGAGTCAGTAATAAACAGTAGGAAATTATGTTCAACAGCACAGCTTTCTAAATTATGATTATTCATTATAAATCACTTTTTACATGTTGCTTCAAACACTGTTTCTCAAGAATAAGATCCATCTGCAGTGAAATGCTTGGTGATTTTAAAATGCAAACCTCCTACAGAGATGATGTCTCATTTTAATTATTGTTTCGGTTTAATGGGTTTTCATTAAATTAGAGGATGGAGCAATTACCAGGGTGAATAGCTAATGTTACAAAGGTAAGTTCCCATGACTATACAGCAAAAGCAGTTCTGCTAAAGAAGGTGGGAAAACAATACAATTCAAAGTAAACTCTCCTTTTGCATGATGCAAAACTACCCTAGCAGTAAGTGTTCATATATTGCTGTCATGGTGATGTACGTTTGTAAACTACTTTATGACTAGGTCTCACCTAACAACATTCATCTAGCATTTGAAGTTATATAGATATTCCATTCTTTTTGCAAAGCTATTGCAAACCCAGTTCTAAAAGTCAGATTTTTGAGTGGCTACCAAAATCACGGACTGCTTACCAATTCACCATTTCTTCCCCAGCAATAATTTAGTTGATTTAGGAGTTTAATGTCAGGCTCTTCACTTCCTGAAAGCTGGCCCAACTTCAGCACTGGCTAGAATGACCGCACTGCAGTTCATAAGGTAGTTGTCAGAAAGTCTAAGTCTCTTGTTTGTTTTATCAGCATTTCAAACTGAACCAAGAAAACTGAGCATTCCACAGCAAGCACAGCACCAGATACTGCACAAGACTTGGAAATGAATACGTGCCATGAGAGAAGGCAGCCACCTGCTTCCTCAAGTCCCAGCCAAAACAAGGTCCTCTAGGGGACAGAGAAAGCAGGGCAGCAGAGAGCGGTAGCAAAGCCTACACTGCAGGGGCTGCCCTCCCTCTTCTGCTACCTATGGGCTTCCTATCTCCAGGGCCCTTGTCTTTCCACCCAGACAGACCAAACAACCAAGGAAAGTGCTGGAGTTGTCTCTGTGGCAACAGACGCATGAGCAGCAGGCCCGGGCACGTGTATCACACAGCAACTGACACCGTCTTCAGACCAGGTGGCTTGTACAGAGCAAAAGCAGACAACCTGAGTGAGCCAACTGGCTTTGCCCCAGGCTTCCTGACACAAACAGCCACGCTGCTCAGCGTGAGGAGCGCTACACATCACCTGTTGCTCGGGCAGCCCCTTTCCCTTGGTTCATTTTAAGCAGCTACTAGGCTCAGGCTCGCCTTCTCAAGTTGGCTCAGCTGTTTCCTCGAGGGACTCGTGCTGAAATCAAGACTATTTACAAGTGGATGATCCCTTAAATTAACTGCTTATTCTGGTGCTGGTAGAAATGCTCCAGAAGTTACGCTACTGCTAACAGCACATCATCTGCTCTTAAATCATGTGAGTTAATCAAATTACATGCCTTGTTAGTTAATTAGTGCAGGAGTCACTGATTATAACTTCTTTTCCACTGTTTATCTATATTAGCTAGCACGTCACATCACTATGACTATGAAGGTAAAGGTTGCTATTTTCAAACTTTGAAAATAACCACAGTTAAACAAAAAAAGTAAGGATTACAGTAGCAATCCAGTCATAAGGAGAAGTCTGAACAGAGCCAGCAGCACTGTCTGCAACGTTAGCATGAAGGAGCAGTAATTCCTAAGACTCATTACCGAAACGCTGGCTGTTTTGCAGAAGCACTGTCCATTTCAGGGATTTATTTTAGAGTATGTTAAATGCTAATGCCACACAAGATAATGAGCCACCTAAAAATACTGTTCCTGTTCTGACTTCGTGCAAAAGCAAACCCAAGCAATTTTTACTCCCCTTCCACAAAACACTTTCAGATAAGCTCAAAATCACAGTCCCAACAAATCGGAAATGATTTTTAAAAAATGCAAACATATACTGAACTTGACAAACATATTCTTCAGCCGTATTTAGAACAAGTTTACATCTAAGTGAAGACAGTACCAGAAGGTGAGGAGCATCTAGAACCAAAAATCAGACACAGAAGGTAAGTTTTACAAATAACTGCAGCTTGGACCACCTTACTCCCACTATAACCCTTAGTGCTTTGTAATCTGGAAACAAATTTCAGCTTTGTTGATAGACTGTACAGAGAACGATCTATTTGTATTTTTAAGCTATATGTAATAATTCTGGTTTCTCATTTAGTACTCTTCTTTCTTTGAGGTGATAATTAACGCTGCTCATACTTTGTGACAAGGCGTTAAAAATAAATAGTATCACGTACACCTGCATTAGGGTTCCAAAGTTTAACAGGAACGTAACAGATAGAGTCACAGGTAACCCAGAACCTAGGTGTTCAAAGGAATTTTAAGTACCAGATCCCAGAGAAGCAGAAGAGGCCAAAATGCCTAAATTATTTTGGCTGTGCTGAGAATCCCAGTCTAGCTCAGCAGGGCCACAGAGAAAGCAGAATTTGCCTCCCTGCTGAAGACTTGTGTTCTCAAAGACACACTTCAAAACACCAGAATTCAGTAGCTCGTCAACAGGGAAGTTTCAGCAACCTCTGACTCAGTTTCTTCATGTGCAGAGAGAGATTACAACGCCTAATGCTGCTTATGGCAGCTAACAGACCTGCCTACACCTACCCAGAGCTCCCGATTTCCAGTCCATAACACAAGAATAACCCAACTCGAGGCAATGAAATTATCCGTAAAGTTCAAAGTAAGCATATGCTGATGTGCGCTCATGGTTCAAAAATTCCAGTGATGTGACACTCTAAACAGTTGTTTAATTACTTTTAAAACATTTAGCTCATTTATTACCCAAATCTTATGGTTTTTTTTTTCCTTATTCTCTCTCTGCAATTTGTACAAACACTAACCAAATGTGTTTCATGAATTAATTTTCCCTTCTGTTTTCTTTACCTCAGAAAAATCACTTCCGCGGTATTGCTAAAGAAAATTAAATTCTGGGTGTCTGCTTTATTTATTAACTGCGTGATAATAACATGGGGCATAATACATTTGTCAAAGCCCCTCTCTACTGAAGTATAATTTCAGCTGTCAGCCTCTTTACAATTATGTTTATATTCAATACTCTAGCTGTCTTTGTTTCTTGGAACACATATAAGCACACATTTATATATTCTCCCCAAATCTGTATAAATTCCACCTCTGTGAAGAGTTCCACACAACCCCCCAACAAAGAATCGTAGCCACAGTTAACATACTTAGTCATTCTCCACAAGTTTTATATGAATTATTTGAGAGATTTAAGAATTTTCAAAAATGTCACAATAATAACTGTTTTATCTTTTTACACCATAATTATGATTTGGAGCATTGCTTTTCTTATTTCATCCAAGCATACCACAACTCATGAATAAAATATGACAACTTTGATAGCATCCATCGCTGTGGGTTCATCCGTAACAGCAAACGTGCTTGGGGTACTAACAGCTCCCTTTTGCTCCATAAGCCTTTGTTTCTGAAAATAAGCTTTTATTTAAATAGAACCACCACATGTGTCCCCCTTTTTTGCATTTTTTGCCATTAGCAATAACACCAGCAATAATGTTTACTTTTTTTTTAATGACTACATTTTGAAACAATTAGGATGGCATAAAGCTAGAAAAGCAGAATATCCCATCTGAAAGCTGGTACTCACAAGACATCAAAAAGCATTAAAAGCACTGCCGGGATCAGAGAACAAAAGGCTAACACAGAGGACCGTGACTTTTAAATGTGTGGGCAATGCTATTATAAAAAAAGGAACTTTTTTTCCTGGCTTCATAATTAATTACAGTGAAGTAAACCTAAATAACTTCCCCTATTTTCGTAAGATGATGACTGTAACCAATACTGCACAGAGCCTTGCTCCCTCAACTTGTCAGCAGATTCCCTTAAAAGAAAGACTTGAGATAAAGTGTAGTACGTGAGGTTTCCAAATCATCAGCATTTACTAAATTATTCTCTAGATGCCACATTTTAATGCTGTGCTGCTTCATTTTCTAAACAGCATGATGACTATCTGTGGAGACCTCCACAGACCAAGAAAAACCATGACACACAAGCATAAAGCCCACTCTCCTCCCACACATCTTGGCTTGGTTATTTTCCCTACTCCCAAGAACGGGCTCTAAAATTTCAATATCGTTATGCACAATGAGCCAAAGTGGAGAGACAGAAGCAGAGGCAGGTCTGTATGCCATCTGTAGATGGTCTTTCGTCATAGAAACGATGAGCATTTAACCTCTGAGATTCGGTTTTATGCTTGTTGCACTCCGAGAGTCTTTGCTGCCTTATGGGTTACAAAATAAAAAGAAAAAGAAAAGGGGGGGGTGGTGATGGGGAGCAAGAAACACAACAAAGCTTTACAACAGAAACTTGTATGCTGCAGGAGGTGCCTGTTCCCACTGATGCCAAGTGGAAAACTCCCAGCTTCAGAGGGAGGAGTCACCCGGATGCTCGGGGGGGGCTTGGGCTCAGTAAAGTAATCCTATACTATTTTTTCCTATTTATAGCATGGTGGATCAATGGGAGACACAGCTGTAACTATGTACAAGAAACACTATCAAGCTGGGTGGGAGGATGGGGGACAAGACGACTGCCATGTGAGATTTTGGGGAAGCAAGAACACCAGCGCTCAGCCACAGGGTTTATTGGGTTTATTGTCAAGTACCGCAGTCACATCAATGATCACAGATCCCTCTGTTGTCAGAACCACAGAATCAGCTCTCTCATTTTAGCAGGTACACAGCCTACATAACTATCAATTTAGATGAATGTTTCAGTGGACACCAGGTGCCAAAAGCACTTTTTGTCCGTTTATTAAAAAAAATTCTAATGTTCCGCATTTTATATCATTGAATAGGCTACAAAATGCAAGGCGATCACATGATATAATGCCACAAACCAGCACAGTATGATATGATTACTGCACACCATTTATGTGGCAGAAATGAAAAATAAGAGAAAAAAACGTCCCCCTCGTGTCATTTATACACCCACACTGCAGGTGGCAAGATTAATCTAAAATTTGGCATAGAAGGAGTAGGTTGAGGCCTCAAGTAGCATCTAATTTTTATTCTTGATAGTTAGTTGTAAGCAGCAGGGTTTTTCACCACAGGAAGTGGTCCATGCCTGGCTCTTGCATTTAGCCTGATTGTATCTGCCTTTGTGTACCTTTTTAAGGCACAAAGTCTTAAAAAACAATCATCATCATCATTACATTCCTCTGACAGTAATTTTAAATAGCATCATGTCTTTCCAGGCAAAAGATGTAGCTCTCTTTAGAACTAATTTAATCAAGCAGAACAAACGTAAATACTCCTCTCAAATAGGTATTAATAAATTTCCGTTCAAATTGTTTTGAAAATTAGAAGTCCCCTCCTGGGGACAAAAGCACCCATAAAGGGCCACTTGCCTTCATGGCCTGCAGCGAGAACCCAGTTCTTCAGCACTGCTTTTCCCTCCCTCTGCATTTTGAGAAGTGCTCATTCCACAGAGCCAAGCACCGCTCCATTTCCTCTCCTTTACCCCAGCGCCCGTCCAGCAGCCCAGACCCGCAGCGTCAGGCCGTGGCACGGGCTTGCCCTGAGCTCAGGCAGGATTCCCCCCAAGAGATACTCGGCACTGTGCCGGACTCGCTCCAAGGAGCAGGCTCAGCTCTGGCGCCGTAGCTCCCCAGAGCTGTGGCTGGCACTCAAGCCTGCACTGTACGATATTTCAGAATGACATCCTTCCTCTGGTTTAAACCTCCTTTTCTAAACAAGTACTTAATAAAACCTGATTGTATGCAGAATGATAAGACTTAAGAGCATCAGCTCACCAAAATCCTTTGAAGAAAAGAGACAATTTTTGTTGTGTTTCCATTCTGACAAAGATAGAAGAAACTCAGACTGTTATTCTTTCTTTTATCTAAATTGATTTACTTCCATTTTAAGGACCTAGATGGTAATGCCGTGGGGAAGCATGTGAAACTCACTGGCAAAGTCAGGAACTAATTTCTCTAGCCCCCTCTCTGCCCGCTGAAGAGTAGAGACCTTTTGTTTTCTTTCTGCTTATCTTCATTACAGGACTTTGTCAACAGGTTGCCAGAAGCATTTGAGGCTTTTAGCATACTACAGAAATACTGAAGTGCTTCTCCCACATCCCCCTTTGTACTTACCACAGTGGCAATGAAGACAGACAAGCAGCACAATTATTGTCTCCCAGGAAAGCAAAAATAACTGCCAAGGACAGAGTCAATGTGTGCTCAGAATTCTTTCCTAATCATTACAGACATGATGGGAAACCCAAAAAATGTCAAGTAACAGAAGGCAGCATGACAACATTCAGGATAGGGAAAAAAATTGGAAATTGGTCACTGTCGTTCAGTGCGACTAAGTTTCTGTTTTAGTTTACACTTAGCTTTTTTGGGGCGGGGGGGGAGATAAATTAGGGTATACTGAACAAGAAACTTTGCAAGGATTTATAATTATATCTTCATATCAGTGTGTTGGATACATTTTCCTCCTAGACAAGGCTCTATCATAATTCAAATTTGAACAAGAGTGGAAACAGCCAGCCCTGGATGGGTATATATGAGTATTCTAAAAACTACTTCTGGGCACTGACAAAGTTAGCAATAGTTTATCTATCTTCAGAGCCTCAGAGCATTGTTTAATAATTATGTCTCGAGTGACCTTTAATTTCTTCCACTGGAGATGATTCATTTCACTCATTCCCACCCAGCTCACTTTATTTTGACTCCAGTCATTTCTCTCTGATGAAAAGGGTCAGTTTTACACAAGATAAAAACCCACTTTGACTAATTATTTCATTGCCACATAAAAAAAAATTACACTGCATATACAAAACACATTAAAAGATTAGCTATATTAAAAGAACAAATATAAACAAGAAGTTAGATGGATGTCAGCTTTCAAGTCTCAGAGGGACACCTAGCTCGGCCCTCCAGAGGTACGCGTTACAGTAGCACTTTCAATTGCAGGAACACATGCTGCTTTCCAGAGGGTCCCTGCCTCAGTCAGAGCACAAAGTAAAGAACAAAGAGCAAAAAAATACCTGTGTGACAAACAAGGATTTGATGTTTTATTTTTACTATTCAAGGCAGACCTTGAACAGTAAATCTACCAAGTTCAAATCCTTCTCTGAAGACAGAACAGACCATTACCAAGTTAATTATTCTAGCGCTGAAACTCGACAATTAATTAATTCTTTTCACACCACTGTTGTTAGAGGAAAGGGTATTAGTACCTCAGCTTTACAGGTGAACAACCCAAGCAGAGCAAAATTAAGGTTCCAAGTCATTAATTAAATACACATTATCCTAGTTTTATCCTCCAAAAACATTTGTTAAAAATTAGCACATCACAGACACCCTAAAGCACTGCCAAATCTGAGCTTCCAGTGCTTGTTCCCTGTTACGCTGCCCTGACACTGTCTCTGCTGTAAACAAACCTTTACCCAAGTCTCACCCAGCCAGCCTGAGACCTCAGCCCTCAGGTTTCTCATTCGGGCACGAGCCCCTCACCTCTGTCCAAGCTGCTTCTCCCCATCACTGTCCATGGTTCCCTTCACCATGTTCTTCATTCCTGCACCCTACTCCTTTCCCTTCAGCTCAGCGTCCTTGTACCATCCTTGTCACTGCTCTGCCCAGCCGTCACCAGTTTGCCTCTTGGCCTCAAGCTCCTCACCACAGCTGCTTCTCTCCTCTCCCCTCCACCTCCCAGTTTGAGTCCCAGACTCCTTGCCCTGCCTGTCACAGTTAATCTCATCTGACTGCTGCTCACCACCAACCTCCCAGCACCAGCCTGTGTCCCTTGCCAGCTCTCAGAGGAGCCCGTTCACCCCAGCTGCATTTATCGTCTCTTCACACACCCAGTCCTCACCCCTAAATTCCCAGCGTGATTTCCGCTTCTTTTCAAGCTTTCACAGAGGTCTGGGGAGGAAGGGCGGAAAGCTGCAGAGCAACCACAATCCCCAAAAGAGATCAAGTCCTTGCTCTCTGTCCTGCTGACAGCCACAAGCCACACAAGTCACACTTTGCTCCGTCACCCTCAGGCACAGCCGGCCCAGCTGCTCCGCAGGAACAGTGGCGCGCAGAGCCACCAAAGAACAACGCACACCCAGCCGCACAAACCGTCCATCTCTTGTATTTAGCCACTAAAACCCTCTGGTATTTATTTCAACTCTTAATTTATCAGTTCTTTACAGCACAGCTTTGACAAAGAGCTGAAAGAGGAAGGAACTCTCCAGCAACTCTGAAGGAAACGTTACTGCAGGATCAGGGCAAGAGGCTGGCTTACATACTGTTTTTACATACAAATAGAAAGGATTTTTATTTTTACCATTGCAGACCTTCCCTCCTGAGGTTCCTTTAACTCTAGACGTGGGCATCGCAGCAAATATGAGGTAAAATCCAAAATCCACACCACCCCAGTCAAAACTGGCATTGACCGATACAGCAGGGCACATAAGAGAGGAAAACGCCTCACTGCCCACCTTCAAATAAAAAATAAATAAAGAAATAAATAAAAACTCCACAAGTTTGAGGAGCTTTCAGAGTTTCCATGAAGATATACCTGTACCAGAGGAGAGTGCTGAGGGGCTGGCAGCAGAGGGGCTGCAGTGCCTCTGTGAGGAGACATGGGGCTGCCCCTGCTGGACGCAGCCGGTTCCAGAAGGTTCTGGACGTTCCGAGGGCCCCAATCAGCCCCTCTATCGCGTTGGTGGTACCCTGGGGAAAGCGTGCTGAAGAAAGGGCAAACACCCACATGCATGAGGGGTGCCACGAGCAAGTGGCCACACAGGCATTCAGCTATGAGCTGAGGCAAATGATGGGCTCTACCTGATTAAAAGAAAAAAAAGTATAAAAAAAAAGAAGTTTCTTGCCTTTCCACACGTGCAAGAGCGCCTGTGTGCTTTGGAGAGCTCTCCTGAGCACAGAAGGGAGGGACACAGCAGGGAGAGGCCTACGGAGGCTCAACACCGGTGCTGCCCAAAACCTCTGCAGCACCCCAGTGAGGCAGGATGCCTCAGACACCACTGTGCGAGGAAGCAGCGACAGAGCTGCTCTGCCTCACTAGAGCTGAAGGCAGGATCAAGACTGAGCCAGCCATGGTGTGCCTCCCTGCTTCTTCCGAAAGATTCCTGCTTTGTAAAAACAATATTGCTTACACTTCTCATTTGCTATAAACATACCGGAGAGATCACCAAAACCAATGAACCTGGTTGATTGTCTTATGTATGAAGGTACAAACACCCTAAACGCTAAAATTAAACTTTATCTCTCCCGCTCAATACAATTCTCCGTGCCATCCACCCCAGGAAGAGCAATTGCACGTTTCCTCCCTGAGCCATTATCTGCTGCCTTTCATGCAGTCCCTGGCTCTTTTCTGAGGTCCGCAGCCTGCACACCTTGCACATCACACTGGCAACACTGAGCTTCAATGCCCGGTGTGGAACAAAGCCTCAGCTGAAGGGCACAGCCCACAGGCTCAGGTGAGAAGACACACACACACACTGACAAACCAAGGCAGCAGCCTACTCTCCTGACCCTTGAATGTGGTCTGGAAACACCTCCACTCTCTAAGCATGTCATTAGCAAGTCAAGGAGGAAGCTATCTAAAAATCAGAATCCATAACATCCTGAGAGGAAACACCTACAAAGAGCAATGTACCACATCTGGAAGTGCAAGGGAGCCAGCCATGAGGCACCTCTTACCCCCCAGGAGTGCAGCTTTGCTCTCTCTTTTGGCCTGACGCAGGACAGCCCTCTCATTTCAGGAACGCATCAAGATTCACTCATGTCTCACAAAAAGATTACCTTTCTCTGTTCTTCAAGATACTTGTTATTCTTTCACCTTTCCTGTCAGAGCTGTGACTGTACCGAAAAAAACAGCAGTCACCAGTAAAGTGGGAAGAAGGAGCACAACCAAACTCTATGCTGCAGGAGCTGCAGGCTGGGTGTTTCCCTTATAAATCCAGCAGTTGTTTAATACAAAAAAAAAAAAAAAAAAAAAAACAGACAAGGGAGAAAGGACTATATATAGGGAGACTTTGGACAGTTCTTGGTGGTCTAAGTTGCCAAGTGCTACATATAGTATACTTAGTAAAAAGATAGTTCCTAATTTAAAGGCAAAGTTGAAAAATACTGCCAGATTGTGAAGAAGGGGAACAAGAAAACCTTAATAAACTTCTTGTGGGAATTGCTTTATAAGTAAAGGCTTTAAGCCTCTATCAGTTCAAAAAGAGATGCTGAGGGAAGAAGAATTAAAAAGAAATGTGCGCAGCTGACAGGTTATAAAAGGAATAAAATTTTACTTCCACAAGAAGAGAGCACTGAACAAAAGTCACTACTTAAGATAATCACATAATGTAACAGTTAGGCTGAAGTCTGGGCTCACTGCCTAGGAGCAGGATGACCAGTTCAACATCAACTCCTGCCTGATTTATGACGAAAGCCTTTCTCTGCCACTGAACTCAAGGTTCTGTTGAGGTTTCCACCTACAGGTGCAAAACAAGCCCTGCTTCTCTGCTACCTGAAACAGAACATGGGATTGAGTTCCGCTACGCAGGCCATTGTTCAGCCTGCTTCTTGACATACTAAAATGCATACCGTGGTCCTGTTCGAGGAAATTCAGTATCTTCTTGTGACGTTGGAAAGATAGGATTCACAAATGTTTTTATGCAGTGTTTGTAAGATATTTTCTCAATGCATTATGTGGATATGCAATATTTTCAATATATTTCTTCAAGAAAGATTTCCAGCCCAACCCCATAACTGGTTCACTGAATTCTTTCGGCTTCTGGCTGGAAGCAAGGAGATGTGGGGCTGGACATCAGGACTGTGGGAGCCCCGTTTCCCAAGAGCACTCTAGTCACAAGTCTTCACTCACTCTCCTTTGTCCCTTCCTGCTGGGACAACCAATCTGGACATAAAGATTTTTTCCCCACTCATTCTGTAAAATTAATGATAAGTAAGACCAGAATTTTAGGGATCTTATGAGTTAGACCGTTTTCAGAATTGCAACTGTGAGTTAGATAACTAGATTTCATCTAATTCTCACTGTCAGCACTCAGACGGCTTTGTTTGGCATTTTTTGTGTGTTTTTTTATTATTATTATTATTATTCCCTCACCCCCATTTCACAGAGAATGGAACAAAACACAAATAATTGAACTGATCAATCAAAAATCCAGCTGAAATACTCTAATAATCGAAGATAAAGCCCAACAGGATCACTCAGATGATTGCACTTAATTACAGGTTTCTATGCTTTTCTGAATTAGGAACAGACTTGCTTGTCCAAAGGCAGCCCACAACTCTCAATTGCCACTTTGGTTCTATCTCGCTGTCACACAATTTGCAACGGAGCTGAATTTGATTCTTTGCCTGTAAAACTGTTTTACATGGAAATCTGAGTCTCAGCTCTTACTACCAATGTTATTATCAAATCAGAATACTTCACTGAGGTCACCTTGGACTGAAATTGCCAACCTTCCAGGGAAAAGAGTCCTTCTATATTTTCTATAGTACCAATCAAATCATGAGGTACTCCCCAGAATCTTTGTAACAAACAAATCGCTTTCCTTAACAGAGCTAACATCACAGATAAAAAAAAAAAAAAGTAGTCTTAATAAAAATAATAGTTTCACTTTCTCCCATGCCTTTCTTTCTTCCCATCATCTTTTTTTTTTTTTTGGCGGGGGGGGGGGGGGGGGGGGGGGGGCCTCTAAGCGCAACTCAGAGTGCCCAAAACTCATAAAGCTTTCGGTATCAGAAAGCTCAATTCACAGAAAAATAATCATGCCTAGGAAAACAATTCACACTGCCACTACAACAGTATGTAGAACTGTCTGGGTGGGGGTAAAATTACCATTTCTCTCTCTCACAGATATAGACTTCCAGGGATGCACAAAGCAACACACTCAGTTTGAACAGCTCTAGTAAAGTCATTTTAGAAAACACATCTTACAAGACAAAGTGTTCCTTGGGGAGCCTTTGTGTAAGCTCAGAGCCCCATTACATTGCTGTAAGGACATGGCAAAAGAAGGGGGGCAAAACTGCCCGCATGAAAGATGTACGCCAAAAAACACGCTCACAAAATAGTCTTTTCTTTTCCTAAACTAGGAAACTTTGAGTGGTAAAAGCACACAAGTGAAGAGGTCTCCTGCCACAGCTCCCTGTTCAGCAATCAGCCTGCCAGGTGAGGTGAGATCTCCCCTGCCCAGAGCCCCAGAGGTGACGCCAGAGCAGCGAGGCACAGTGCTCACCGACTACTGGCATGCGGTGAGAACTGATCAAAGCAAAGCTCTGCTTAAAGAAAGAGCTCCCTCTTTGACACTGGAGCAGCAGGTCCGAGAGGATACAGATGTTTCTGAACGAAGCACTAACTTCCAGTCTTCCCTCTCCCCGGGACTGTCGCCTTGTCTGGATTTTTGCGAACCTCTACAGGAAAAAGTATGATTCCTTCTACCTGAGACATAGCAGTTGCCCGTACATCCCTCTGGGTTCTGTACTGGTTTCTGTATGGCAAGATAAGAATCAAAATTAAGTATAAGTATCTCCAGGTTCCAGGCAAAGGCCTGGCACACAGCCTAACTGTAGCTGTAAAGTAAGTCACCTGTTACTAAAAGGGAATTCATACAGCTGCTGACATACTGCTGACATTTAACAAATAACAGATATGAACAAGAAGGGAAGCAGCCAACGGGCAGCCTCAGACTTCCATCCTGCCTGACAGCAGTAGCAAAAGATCCCTCACAGACCTCTATAGGGATGGAGTAATACTCCAAAGGTCTCCAGTCTTCTCCTAGCCCAAGGGCTTAAGTGAAGATGGTACCTTTCCCAAATCATCTTCCAAGAAACTGTGTACAGGGGGCAATATCCAAGCATACGGCTATTTCTGTGAGCATTTACAAGGAGAATTTCTATTTGGAGAATTAGAAAACAACTTTATTTACTTAGACTCTGAATTGTATATTCACTTCATATTGTGAACTTCTGTTTAGTCCTTCTGTGAACATCTATCTTTGGATTTATCTGCTCACATGAACTTTACAAGCAGTATGTTTTTTAAACTGGTCTTTAGGTTTGTACACTACAGGTGCAGTCTTTCAAGGCAAAAAAAAAAAAAATAAGCATAACATCTTCACCTCTAGCCTTTCAAAACTACTTTCAGTATCGAGGGTTTCAGTCGCCAGAAACACGCCTCAGACCTTCTCTCTGTAGCTCTGAGCACCAGTCTGTGAAAGCTCACTGTGAGAGTTCATCAGGGCAGTTGTAATTAGCTGCACAGAACGGCAATTGGAAATACTAACATATCTGAAGTCAGTCAGGCCTTTGCAGTCTTTAGAGGAATGACTGTACTTCAATATTGTTCATCCACGACACATAAAACTGTAGTCAGGGTTATTAGAAGCAAAACAATCGGTATCTTTAAATGATTATGATTAACTTAATGCCCATCTTCTGGGCATCAATCTGGCAAACAGTGAAAATTCTGCTACTCAGCACAGCACAGATTGGAAATATGACTAACAAGATCTTTGAAGGTCTCCAGAAGCGTCTGCTATGGCACCTAAACTGGCTTTGGCCAGGTAAAAGTCAACTAAGACTTTAGATCCACTTCTCTTATTACTTGTAATTAAGTCAGTTGGTATTGCAAATCCAGAAGTAAAACAAAATGAGATCATAATCTTTTGCCTCTAAGAACAGCTACAGAGGATAGAGATCAACAATTAAGACACTAACATACCCACCTGAATACATAATAAAAGCACAGTAAAGAAAAAACAAACATAAGAAGTCTCCACAATAATAAGTGCTCCTAACTGTGCTTTAATGTTTCTGTTAATCCCAAGTGACATAAATGTCTCTCTCCCCTAATAAACCTTGTTGTACAGTCTACCACTTCGTAGGACTTGGTCTCTTCATCTCGGTCTCACCTAAAACCACCATAAAATATGCCACATTTCACCCACTTAGAGAAGAGGGGGAAAAAAAATAAAAAGAAAAAAAAAGAACACCTCACAAGCATTATCTTAGAATATTGAATGAAGAATCATATTACAATTCAAAGTGACTTACTCTGTGCCTGGTACTGATCTCTGACAGTTAAGCATGGTCCAATTTTCTCACTTTAACAGTTCTCACAAAGTTGATGAAAGGTTTGCTACTTGTTACTAACTGGTGTTCAAAACATTAACTGCCTTCTCTTACCTACATAGCTTCAGCTCTGTGTGTCTCTTGCATCTGTACAATGACAGAGAGATAGTGCCAAAGAATACAACAGAGTCCACTCCTTGGAAGCACTTGGACATGCTTAGTCTGAAAAAAAGTACTGGAAGTGTTGTAAACCTACTCAAACTACTTCCCCTAGAGACCTCTAATCTCAGTGACCTGACAGCCCACAAAAAAAATGCCACATGCATTTCAGCAAAAGAATGACAGTTAAGACTACCATTACAGGGAATCGGGCACCAAAGCTCTTAGGAGCTCATGAAGGCAAAAGTGGGAAAAGAGAACCAAGGACGTGTGTCTTACCTTGAAATAAAAATGCTTTGCTGGCATTGTGTAGTCCTGACACTTGCGTTACCCCAAGGGTTGTATTCACAAGATCCAGTTCTGTGATTATATCAATCTGTAAGTCAGGATCCATTCCAAATCCCATAGCTGTTGGAGGGAGGGAAGTAGAGAGAGAGACTTGAAGTTAGATCAATTTTTATTTCAAATCAGGTAATGAAAAGAAGGGAGAAGTACAGGCGTTTCTAGTATTTTCACACACACACTGTATACAGTAATTGCTTACAAGGCAGTAACTCTGCTGCAGAAAAGAGAGAAGACATTCTTTTCTAATTCTTTCAATTAAACTCTTTTGTTTCCATAGATTTTACTGTGCACAAGTTAAAACATTATAAAACCAGTACGTTAATCCAGCATCTTTTTGAGGCTGAGAAGTAATAAATAAATGAAAGCATAAGCACCTATGCAAAAAGATGAAAGAGATTTGCAACACTCATCTATTGGCTACATGATTTCCAGGGAAACATGAGGGCTGAAAATTCCTCTCACATTTCATACCTAGCTGTGACTAACAGAACAGGCCCTACAGCTCGGTCTAAACATTATCTATTTTCCCAACTGGACAAAATGACCCTGGAGGAGATACGGTAGCAGGACAAAAGATTCCATAATCAAAGAGCCCTGAGTGATTCACAAAATTTTTTGATAACGCTTATGAACCGTGTCTTCTGCATTTAAGCACAGCCAGTGCATGCAGAGCGTGTCAAAGCCTACCTACAAATATGGGACATTCATTTACCTAAACCAGCAGTAGCACCTACTGGTCTGCAGTAGCACCTACTGCAGAAGCACCAGTCTAAGCCCAAGATTTGGGAAGGGCTCATGCCCAGGAAAAGGCTGCTGCTCCTTGAATTGACGGGAGAACTAATAGAATTGACAGAAAAGACACATATTCAAGCAGTTTGAAGTTATTATGTTCAAAAGTTCAGGGCAACCTTATGGCTATGGCACACCAAATTCTTTCAACTTATCTCCTTTTTCAAGGGATGGAAAGAGGCCAGCCTTACCACGGTCCCTCTCAACATAGCAAATAAATATCATATGAGACCTGTGCCTGAGACACAGGTCAAAAAATCTCACACAAGATCCAAGCACTTTCCTAATGATTTATTTTTATTTTTTTTTGCTAACATCATTAGTTACAGGACCTGAGAACGAAAGCCTGATACAGCCAAAGTCAATGGTAAAACTCCCACAGACTTCTGAGGAGCAAGGATGTTACCTGCAAAGCACATCCAGATTGATTTCCACTGAGTGGACACCATGTTCAGGTCTAAATTGATTCGTTTAGTATTCCAGTGCTATGCTTCTGGATCAGTTAAGCTGCAAATACTCTACTTTGATTCTTTGAAAGGCTCTAAGAAATTACTGAGGTGTACAGAATGAACAAGAAGTTACATATTCTACTCATAAATCCACTGTACCACAGTGTTTCTCCTTTCTTTTGCTTGGGTATTAAAACTTGTCAGGATAGCATGCTGTACTAATACAGAGGACACTAGTGCACATCGAGATGAGTAGCAAAAAAACCTTGAAAAGACAGCTTTACAAGGTCTCCATCAACCTTACTCTACAATGAAAATCAACACCTAGAAGCATCTAGCCAAAATGAACCTCCAAGAACACTGACATGTCAAAGTGCAGACATACACAGTGCTTTCATAAGGATGTGGGGATAAGTACCTTTTTGTAGAAACTTTAAATTAGAGAATATGACCCCAGATAGACTTCTCCAAAAGCAGAATCGTCCCAGATACCCATCGTCATCAGGTTTTACTATCAGATGCTCAAGCAGCGAAAAGCTACCACTGATGCTGTGCACGCTGACGGACCAAGAACACCTTCCCCCTCTGGGAGAAACACAGGCATGGAAAGCACAGCCAGCCAGCTCTTCTGGTCCCAAACTGCCCTCACACAGTCAAAATGCTACTGAAAATACATACACGTCCTGCTGTAGCCAACATTAGCCAGCGACTACTTGCTTTTAGCACACCTGCCTCCAGTCATTGAGAGAACCTACCTACTGCTTGATTCCCAACCCACAGCAACTCTTCTAATGCAAGGGCTGTGACCCCCAGACACAGATTTGTATATATTATTAGAGGGAGCAACCTTTCTGGCCAAAATCATAAAGGCAAAGAATGTTTTAGAATAAAAACCTAACAACTTCTTATTTCTACCAAAGGATTTTATTCAGAAGAAAAGCAGCACACTGTCAATTGTGTGAACTTACTCATCTGAGAGTCTGCTTTCCCTGCTGAGAGCAGACTACGCTGTTCCGTGTTTGAAAGGGGTTAGATCTATCCGGAGCAGCAAGAACCTACTGATACGAAGGCAGACTGAGCAGGGACTAAAACTTGCTCAATGGAGAGGACAAATAACATCCAGCAAGACAAATCTTGACCCCATTAACATCAGTGAAAGCTCCGCCACTGACATCAACAGGATGAGGACAGAAACCGCATCTAGCAAGCATATGCCCTCCCATAAATCACAGTAGCTCCGCTGCTCCATTAAAGCTGTTTATTCCAGCCTGAGTACCTGGGGCTCAACAAGTATACATAGACCACTGCGGCTCCACAGACTTCAATTTATGCCAGCAAAGGGTCTTGTGTGACAACTTCAGCGTGCCCCCTTCCAGCTTTTGAAATGCTTTCCAAAAAAAAAAAAGACTATCTTTAATGTCACAGCAACTATTTAGCAAGAGCCTAACATTGCTTTAAATACTTAGTCATTTTTAGTCATTTTCCTGTGCTGTCTCTTCAAGCTGCAGCAGGCACTCAAAAGCCTAGTTAATAATTAATAAACAACAAATCAGCAGCTTCAGTGCGATAACTAAGTCTCCTTTTCCCCTGTGGTCTCCCACAGTCTATCAGAAAGATACCACAGGCATATCAACGGCACTTACACCTAGTGTTTTATGCTGCCTCCCTTCAGCAGAAGAGGACGCTGGAATTACTCCTCCTTTCTGAACTAAAAATTAACCGTCAACCTGTAAGCTCTCACTGGAGAACCGTGCAAAGCTCGGGCCTGATCCTGACTGATGTTGCTTTCAATTCCTATTTAAAGTAATTGGGCCATTCTCCTTAAACTAGGGGCTTACACAAGCAAGACTCCAACTAATTCAGACAGGGGGCGGGCACAGAAATCATCTCAGGACTTGGATTTGGCCCAACGTGAACCAAAGGCAGTACAGTAGATTAGAGGATTAAGCTGTGTAATTATGAATGATGTCACTAGGAAATCCCTAAACGAAATTAATTCCACCTTACGGCTCCGACAGCTCGTGTTCTCTGCTCGTGCCTTTATCACCAGAGCCCAAGCACTAGCAGTCACGCCACGCTCCACCTAGCCAGCGTGCAGCCACGCAACGTATGCAGCATGCTCCTGATTTCTGTGGCACCCTATACAGGAGCTATTTGGGGATGGAGAAACTTTTAGCTCGGCACAGCCGAGTCGTGTCCCCCCCATCCGTGTACGGTCATTCAGACGGGAAAGAGCAGGCTCTGCGAGGGGCGTTTTGCTCTTCCCTCTCGCAGCTTCGGCGGCAATTGTTGCACACAAAGAACTTTCCGAGTGGCTTCGCGATGCCGAGCGGAGGAGTTTCGGAGCCGCTGACCCTTCCAAATGTCTGTCTGCTCCCTAGCGGTAACGCCACTGAGCAAAGGGTGAGCGCTACCTTCTCCCAACTACTTCTATGCCGTACCTCTCGAGATCGGTGCGTTTTGCCGAGGTAACCCTAAAAACGATTTTAGAGCAGCGATTCCTTAATCGCTTAATCCTTCCCGTAATCGCACAGAGCGATTTCCCCGGGCACAGCCGCCAGCAGCACGGAGGGACGCAGGGCGGCCCCGGGGCAGGGGCGAGAACAAAGCCCCACCGGGAGCAGGGCACGGCGCCCGGCCCCGCAGCGGGAACGGCACCGGCCGGCACCGCGCACCGGCGGCCGCCTCTCGCCCCGCCGCGGCTCCCCGGCACGGTACCGCGGACAGCTCCGGGACCCCGGCCCGGCTCGGTTCAGCCCGGCTCGGCCCCGGGGGGCGCCGCTCCCGGCAAACTTTCCCACGCCCACCGAGCGGCCGCGCCCGGAGCCCCCCGTTGGGACCGCGCCCGGCCAAGGGGGGCCCGACCCGCGGCACCCAGCGAAGTTTCTTCCCGGGGGGGCGGGCGGCAACCCCCGTCCCCTCCCATCCCAACCCATCCCCTCACCTGCCCCGGCGGCGGCCGCCCACGCCCAGAGGAGCAGGAGCAGACCCATCGGCGCGGCGCGGCGGCGGCGCCCGCCTCCCTCCGTGCCGGCAAGCTGCTGGGGAGCGGAGCCGAGCCGAGCCGAGCCGAGCGCAGGCTCCCAGGCGCGGAGCGGCTCCGGCTCCGCCCGCTGCCCAGGCGCGGCCCCGACGCCCCCGCGGCTGGGGCTCCCCGCCCGCCCCCCGCCGTGACGCGCGGCCCCCCCGGGCCTCGCCAGCGCCGCCGCCCGGCCGCGACACGGAGCGGGGAGCGCTCCCGGGACCCCCGGCCCCGCTCCGCACCGCCCTGCCCTGCCGCCGCCGCGGGTACAAGCGGGGAGAAGCGACCCTCCGGGGCTCCCGGCGCGCGGCGGTAACGCGGGCCCGGCCGCAGTAACCAGCGCACGGTGCGGGAGGCGGTGCGGGAATCTGGACGCGGGCTCGGGCTGAGGGAGCGTCCTTGCTCAAGTCACTTCCTCGCTTTTGCGTCTGTGAAGGGTAAAAGGGGGAAAGGAGTGAAGGATACTTGCGAGTCAGCGCAGAATCTGCTCCCGTACCTGTTCTACACTTCAACACTTCTCCTCTCCAGCCCTGCACTTGGCTCAGTCCTTAACAAGAAACAACCCCCCCACACACCCACATCGATTATATTTAATGACTCTCCCCCCTAGAGCACCTGATCTAAATCTGAAGTAGAGATTGTTAGCTCCAGCTGAAGCTCCCATCCCGATGACCAGAATCAGAGAGAGATTCGCACCTGATCCAGTTTTACTGCAGTTCACACCAAGCCCTAGCGGCTGTAAAGCCACAGGATCCCCCTCGCTGCTGCCTCCCCTCATCACATTGGGTTCGGTTCTGCATAATGCAAATTTAGGCCCTCTGAAATGAAAAACATTAACCTGTACATTTGGACAAAGTAAGGATGACACCAAGAAAAAAAAAAAAGAAAAAAAAAAGCCTTTTTTAGGGAGCAGTTGCACTTGTGCACACTTACAATAGCATGTTCAGAGTATAGCATGGCTGCCTAATTACTAATTTAGTAAGATCACTGAAAACAGCTGCTCGTGGCTGTAAGCAAGGCATGCACTCCAGGAAATCTCTGGGGTGGTCATTCCAAAAGCATTTCCTAATTCATCTCCAGTAGCTTTAGTCCAAATATAACTTGGTATAGTCTCACTTTTGTCTAGGGTGTCGTGTTATTAGCACCGCTTTTAGCCGTGAGGCATGGAGACATGCATATACACAGTATACAACTATGTACACATTATGTATCCACAGCACCAAAAACAGGAGGCAACAGCACATCCTCAGGTGAAGGCACAGCCTTCTATCCCATCCCAATAAAATCATTTTTCTGCATAGACTCTCTGATTTAAGAGGAACTTTCTTTTTATGAAATGAACTATACATCCAATTCATGTTAACTTAGCTATGTTTGTGTTTATCTAATGATAAATCTAGGGCTTATCTACACACAAAATTGAACTAAGTTCAACTAGGTTTCACTGAAGTTTCCAATCTTAAACTGAACTGGTGCAGAGCCTTTAGTGGCTATACAATCTCAGTTGATCAGACATAGATTCACAAACAGGTTATTAGCTTAACTTAAATCTGGATTAAATGCTACTTAAAAAATTACCATGGGTACAAGCAAAATTTTGGCTTCAAAGCATAGCTTCAAGCACACCCTGAACTCTGTTATGGACAGGCACTGCTCTCACCATCCCTGTCTTGTTCTTCTGTTAGCCACAAATGTCCAAAGAGCCCACAGGCACTGCGGCAAGTAACACCCAACTTGGCCAGAAGCGCTCCAAACTGAGCTGGTCCACAGAAGCTGGTCCTCCCATAGACCAGCACTGTGCCCAAATGGTCATGCTCTGGGAGAGCATCAGTTATCTCACAAGCGCTTTCAGCTTGTATCAGAAAAGGGTAGACAGGATGGACAAATAAAAAAAAAAATAATTAAAAAAAAACATTCTCCCAGCCAACACTCTTCTCACACTTCCTCTAGTGGCAACGCATCATCTTCGTCACCCAAAAAAATCTGATATTCTGATATGATCTTGCTGGAAATAAAAATAGCCGAAAGGCATGACATTCAAATAAGCTGTGTTCCTGAACATTCATAGCAGTTAAAAAAAAAAAAAAATGGCACTTTTACAAGAGGAAAGCGTTGTTCCTGGCAAGCTAGATGGATTTCAGCTCAAATAATATTCCTGTGAAAGATAGCTCTTGCACTCCCAGTTGGACGTTGGATGCTTCTTGATTGTGACCTAAATTTTTGTGATGTTGCTAACTGTGGTGTTAAGCTGCTAGTCCTTTCAGCCAAAAAGCTTGTGGCACTTCGTAGCTTGATGAAGTATTTTTGACTAGGCCCGATATCTCTCATCGCAGTTGCAATGCTGTTTGCATCCCTTGGACGAAAGGCAATTACACGTGCTATGTGTTACTTTAAGCGCAGCCGAATGGGGGGGGCTCACCCACCAGCAGAAATGCACACACTAGACAGCTGACCATGCTCGCACCTGAAAAAACACCTCGTACCTCATGGAATAGCAGATCTTCGCTTTTCATACCTAATAAGGCTCGTCCTCGAAAGCCAATTTCCAAATGGGAACTTGCAGTTCACACGGGCCAAGCATACTTCGCAGCCAGCAGAGGGCAATAATTCGCAATAGCACTTACACCTAAATACTGAGAAGAGGATGTGAGGGGATGGGAAATTCTGTATGAATACTGCCTGCCGTTCTGTCCTACCCACTGCCAAACAGTTGTAATGGACTGTATGGTATCAGTCCAGCAGGTTGGGAGTGTCCACGTTAAGCTGTATTACTACGTAAGCAGCCAACAAATCCACCAGAATGAGGCCTTGCGAAGAGAAACTGTCTGCTTCACTACTCTGTCATGGAGCACTACCTACTGCTTTTTTAATTTCCAAGTGCATGGCTAGGTAATGTCTGATAACTGTAAAGTCTAAATTAAACTTTGCAACCGATTAATCCATTAGGTGGATACAAGATGTGCCCTTGGGTCTGCACTCTGAACATCGCCATTTCAATACCCAAAGGAGTAAAATTATTTCCAACTAAATGCGTCTGGCTAGCACCGCAACAGAAGATGTGCCTGTCTTCTAGTCATCTATGTAACATAACGTACATTGGTTTCAAGTGCAGCCTGGGTGCAGCCTGGGTGAATCCATACAACCAAGTTAAAAGGACATGGATTTTTATCTGCTCCCATGAGCGTAAAGATTTAAAGCAATAGTGCCTAAAGGTGACAGCAAAGGACTGTCTCTTAGTCCCCAAATCAATGTGTTGTATCACTGACTCACACTGTTTGACTTTGGAGATCTGACAGACTCCACGTGCCTCCCATTTTCCTCCTGGAGAGGGGACTAATGACACTTACCTACCTCCCAGGGCTCATACGGTGCATGCTGACAACTGCAGCCTTCTCCAAGATGAAAGCTGTCTTACACGCACCAAGAATTCCTGTAGTCCTCCATCATTAGGTCCTGCCTCCTCCTTCATCTGCACATACACATCTCAAAGAAAGGCAAGTTTACAGACAGAACAAAGTGCTTTTTCCTTTGGGAACTCATTACCAGAGCTGCTGAAGCAGTCCTGCCACATAGCTGTTGAGTCATCTTCTGGACTAGGCCCTTGCCTGGAATTGCTATCCCATTGTTGGCATAGCACTAGGGTATCTTTCACTACCGTGCTTGATGCCATGTTGTGATCGAGTATCACACTTGATCTATCATATTTGGGGAATGCTCTTGTTTTCCAGCAGAGAAGTAGGTCAGATCGGTACCATTTCAATACCAAGGTACTGGTACGCAAAGAGTCGGCTTAGCACACGGGTTTTGTGGCATGCTCACTGCTTTGCATCACACTCACCACGCTGCAGAAATTCAGCTTTAAACAAAAGGTGCCATAACATCATGAAACATCTGTTTACGCTTTCATTCTTTACTAGTCCCTTCCACCTTTCATTTAAGTCTCCATCAGAACCTCTCTTGTTTTAACAGTTCAACTGTCTTTGGGGTGACTGAATTGAGAGGATAAAAAGGATTTAAAGAAATCCAGTAAGTCCTCTGATAAGCAATCTATTATTCTACAAGCTACAGAGCACTCAAATAGTTAAGAATCCAGCCATTTAATTGATACTTGTTTCTGCAGCTGTGCAATATCTCCATTTCCCAAGAGGGCTGTTTCCAGTTGCTGCTCAAGGTTTCTAACAATCAAATGGATCAATTCTGCAGATACCTTAAGGCCGTGTGTTAAGTAAGAATGATGTTTGTGGTGTGCATTGGATGGGCAAAGAGGGTGGAAAAAGAGAAATTCTATTCACCAGAACATGTTAGCATATTTTGTTTTAAACACTGGACATTTATTTAGAGACTTGGAGCCCATACATTATTGAATAATTTTAATTTATCACATCCAAATATAATAGGCAAATATATAATACAATAAATTGCATTTGTACACATAAATACAAAATTTGAGGTAGGGCCTCAAGAATAATGACTTCTTAAATGAATAACATACAGCATTATAATATGCACTACGTGAAATATATATGGTGCATCCTTTGTAACATAATGCATCTTCTCCACATATAGGTAATGAAAAAAATAAATGACCTGGTTAGGGTACAAATCTTTATCCATAGGCAGCAGTACCCTATAGAATGCCTGTAAATATATATATATATTTATATATGACATTACGCAAGTAATTAAGATTTAACCCATCAGCGATGGGTCTGTAATAAAGTGCCATAGGACACAGGGAGCAAATTCTCAGCTGGTATAAACTGTCACAGCTCCAAACCAAGCTGTGACAATTTAGACCAGCTAAGCATCCACCTTACAAGGTAATACTATATAATATAAATGACATATAACGTGTTTTAGTCGATCAATAATTTTCTTAACAATGGAAGATAGCTATAAGGCAAATGGTTACCTGATGATGTATTTAAATATTATGGGCAAATAATAATATTGCAAGCTATAAGGTCCAGCCTGGTTCTCGCATTAAGTTAAACCCATCAGGAAAACCTTCTCTCTTTGGTGATAGGCTGCCTGAGGGTGATGAAGGCAGAAACCACAAATACCCCTACCCTCCCCCCTCAAATCAACACCCTGAGTCCCTCTGGAATATCAAGATCTGACCATTTGACAATTATCTTATGTGCACGCCATTTAACTACAAACTAAGAAACAAGTGTCTCGTAATCATGCCAGATAGAATAGCATTACTAGCAAAACAGAGGCACATTCTGGGAGGCCACTTGCCGAAAGATCTGCAGCCTGCAACCCACACTCCATTCACGTCTTTCTTTGCAAGAAAAAGTGGAGCTGCAGAATAAGAAACCAATAGGAAACTGATCTTTGTCACAAATAAGCAATCGCTTTTACCATAGGCAGCAAGAAATCATATTATCCATACAACTGTACATATATTCAAAAAGGCCAGAAGATATCTAAAATAAATCAGTATTTGGAATTTCATGGTACAGGATAGCCACAGTGTATCGGAAGCGATGATCTTCAGTGCTGAGGCACATCTAATGTGGTCAGTGGAGCAGAACCTAATCAAAAGAATACTTTGACCCAATTGAAACATATAAAGACAATCCAAGTCTTTCTCATTTAAAGGTCATTTTGTTAAACCCTTCTTTTGGGAACAAAGTGCTGCCATGTCTAGCTGAAACACAGGTTTTGAACATTGCATATTAAAAACACTAGGAAGACCCCAAAGGATTTGAAGATGGCAAGCATTTGCATTAAGTGTGATCTTTAATGCATACAACAGTGCATCTCAGCTCATCCAGAAGTTCAATTTCATTTCAAAGAAAAAATATGCAACATAAGTAATTCTCACCAAATTTGAACATTTTTACTCACAAGTTAGATAGATCTGCAAGTACGTACATCACATTTTTACTAATATGGCTTTTTCCCCTCCTTTTTATTTGTAAAGATCTTTACTGGTACTTAATTAGTTATTAAATTTATTTTTAGAAAATTATCAAAGCACATGCAAACTTTTCTAGAACATAGTAAATGAAGTGCATTCCCAAACTGCAAGGTTACTTCTCATTTAAAGAGGCCACTGCTGGTTCATTTAATCTCAATGCTCGGATTTGGCCAGTAAAATACTGTTTAAGAAGTCTAGCATGAAAAAACTTCTGTTTTTAACATACTATAAAAACTTCATGTCTTCTCTGACTTTTGAATTCATTTCTCCCCCTTCTCCAAATGCTTTTGCAAGCCCAGCATTGAAAGTCAAAGCTAAAGACAAAAATCAACCAGAAAAAAATCACTCTCTATTATCTGCTTTCAGAGTTTCTAAGTCAGGACTAATCCTGTGCTAATGACTTAACTAACAATCACAGGAACAACACCTAAATTAAAAGCAAGCATGTTAATTACCTAACTCATGGAAAGCAATTCAATTTTTCATATGCATTTCATTTTGGTAATCCAAGCCAAAGGATATGATACCCATCATAACCTAGCAGTACTCCTTCAAAAGATACCGCTTTTACACTTAGCATAGACAGTAACTGACATCCTTATACTGAGGCCATTTTATTGCAAGTAGTTAATTCCAGTTCCAATGCATGTCCTGAGACAAAAAGTTACAAAGTTAAAAGGATTCAGAGCTATTAAGCGATTTGGGTGCTTTCTTTTTTCTTCCCCTTTTGAAGAGGAACAAACCTATACATGCATTACTTTTCATCACAAGAGTGACAAAAGCAAACTAGACTGGACTCCCGATATCAAACCAAGATGCTAGGTAAAATTGGTAAAGAGGCCTGAAGCTATTTATCCTGACAAAAATGTGTAATTGCCACTGCTCACTGACTTAGGCTCCTTCCTTCACCCAGAGAAATGCCCTCAGCCCCAATTAGATGTGGGGGCCAAATTTCCATTGTGTCAGAGTATGGCTTCTCACACCTGCCTCTGCCAGGAAAATAAGAGGCAGAAGAATAGTAACACCCTTATTAAAACAGCTGGCAAAGCCAAAACAAGGGGGCAACAACTTTAAGGCAGAGAAGCTCACAGAAGGGTCCCATCTTGCTGCCCCGCGAGACAAGGAGCGGCAGAGCCCCTGGGGCAGAGATTCAGGGGCCAGCCCAAACTGTGGCAAAATCCATCCTTGTCTCGCTCAGTGACAACCCCTGATGGCATTCCGCCTGTCCTGCATGAGGATTAAAGGTCTCCAGCAGCGCCTATAATTGGCAACACTAATTGCCCCGTGAAAGAGGAAGTTCAGCAAAATGATTAATATATTTAATATACATATATATATACACACACACAGAGAAAGTAAGTTGATTTGTGGAAGTATTACGTTAAGGTTTAGTTTTTGCTTTGTTTTCTTCAACAGGATGAAACAACACAGCTACTGATCTACAGACACACATTAACTGAGGATTTACCTGAGACCCTGTAATATGCAGACAGACAGACAAAAGAACAGGATAGAAACAGTCCCCTGAAAGGAAAGAACATTTATTGGCTACTACAAGTGTGTGTGGGGAGGGAAAACAGGCTAAAACTACTCTAAGCTCACCATCTCTACACTGGTCGATAAGATACTTATAGGGACATAAAACATCACTAATACACACTACGTGAACACTGATCACTGGTAAAAAATATCATATCTGTATGTATAGGATCTAACAAGATCGTAAAGGTTACAGTTGTGCCAATTATTGAAGATATATTTTTCTCCCTCATTCTAGTGCATTTACAATAAAAATGGGCTAATTTTCTATTCAGATAAATAAATGTGCTCCTAAAAAGCTCTATTTTTACTCTGCCCAGTAAGTAACAACTATTTGAGTCTAACATTCATATTGCCACGTATCTGATGTCTAAAATGTAATGATTTAGAATGTCCTATCGCTCTTCAGTGTTACTATGGCCGTATAATATATCGTCCTCTCCCTCCAGCCCTTGCATTTTGTATATCTAATGCTGCATCCATGTTGATAACTGCATTTGTTAATTGTTGTGGGGTTTTTTGTTTTGTTTCTACATGATGAAGGTGTTCTAAACGGAAAAACATAGAAAGGAAACTATGTACATTCCAGAGGATACCAGTTTGAAGAATTTACGTGCTATATATATAATATATAGACAACTGGGGTTCTGCTATTTCCCCGTTGGTTGAAAGAGAAGAATACATCTAAAGGTTGTGTAAAGAGAATGAATGGGGAGTCACAAGGCTGAACAGCACATCTAACTTCTAATAACTGCTGTCAGATGGTAAGCAGACTACACTTACCACTGTAAGAATACAAAGTTAGGCACAAATTATATGATGGCTTCTTGAGGAAATACTGTAAACAAAAGCAGAGAAACGAGGAAAGCTATGTTCAAAAGTATTGGAGTTCAGTGAGTAAAACCGCAGTAGCACTTCAAGTACATACAGTTTGCCAGCGGAGCCAGGTTTCAGACACATGGCATAAATGAGTCATTTCCAATTGAAATGACAGATATCAAATCACAGAAAGAAACGTATGACAGTACTTTCAACTGATGCCCATAATCCTGCCTGGCATGCTTTCTAAACCACTTATAGGTTCAAATACAGTTTAGCCCAATCTCAAATGATTTTTTTCCTAAATTTTGCTTTTTTTTTTTCCTACTCAAAAACACCAAATGGACCATTGTGTTTCTGTTCTGATCCCACATATTGCCTACTGGCACGCTATTTAAAGGGCGTCTGCTAGTCCTCAGCAAGTCCTCAAAGTTAGTATAATTCATACTTACACAAAAAGTGTGTGACAATGAGTCAAGGCCTGCTGTCAGTGTAGACAAAGCGACTCCACTTATCACTCATGCCAGACTCACACGAGGGCTACAGGAGATCTCCTCCTGATCTCACTTCCATCCTGAGAGCTGAACCTCCCGTTGATTACATGGGTAACAAAAACAAAATTGTAGTCCCATCTTTGGCTGTTACAAGGATGCTTGTGTGAAACTGGTCAAATTTTGCACATAATTTCCTTTAAAGTTTTTTGTTGTTTTTTTTGTTTGTTTGTTTATTTACATATAACCTGAAAAATACTGGGACATAACCCACTGTGCAACATGCTTTTGCTATTTCACCCAAAACAGAATGAGCGTCACCTGCACCTGGAAGTGGTCTAGCTAGGTCTCCCTATGGCATGCAATAGTCAGTCCTACTTTCCTAAGCAGCCACTTTCAGGCACTGTGGAAAAAGAAGAAAAATAAACAAGAAAAAATGGCGGGGAAATAAATCGGAAAAAATAGCTGAAAAGGCTGACAATGTTATTGTCACCAATGTAATAATTATTAGCATTGGGTCCCCAATTCTATATCCTTCACTGGCAGTTTAAGTCCCAGGGAAGATGTTCCCAGTGGATCGATCATATTCATGTAACGTTCACCACGGTGCTTGGCCAAAAACGGGCCCCAGTCTGGCTGCGGAGAACACACCAACTTGAGTCGCTGCAACGTTAGAGAGAGAAAGAAGAGTCTCATTTGAAGTTACTGAGCAGAATTACAGTGCGGAAGAAATAAGAGGAGGCTCATTTGAGGTTATTGACAACGACCCTGCAATGCTCCACTGCTCAGTGTTTGTTTTGCACAAAGTTTGCAAGATTAATAGAGGATAAAGTGCCCAGATTTTAATTATACATTCTCCCTCACACCATATGAGGGGAGCTCAGACCTACTGCTGCAGATTGCCAGGCTCACTTGCTGAAGGACATGTGCACAATTACTTAGCCCAATTGCCTAAGCAGTGGGTAACTGCATTAAAATAATTGGTTTTCTGTTTAGCATATTTCCCAGAAGTATACAAATGACCAAAAAGTAGTACAATGCTATGAACGAACAAAAATTTTAATTTTGAGATGACAAACTATTTCACTTCTACTTGCAGCAGAAAGAAAGAGGAGAACGTTGATCTGGCAAACAACCAAAATCTTCTCATCTTTCCGCTGATTTTTTTATTGAATATATAATATGATTGGCTATTTACAGATAAAAAGGAAAGAAAACATATTTCTGATGACTTAAGCGGGAACAATTATAGGTTTATTACCTAATAAAGTGAATCAGGCCTCTCTATCAGTTATTTTAATCTCCGCTTAATTACCAGTTTGCAACCCTTACCTCCCAGATCAACCATAATAATTTTATGCAGCAGACTCCATGTTCAAAAAATACTGGGCTAGGGATGAAATAACTGCAGCAAAAGCCCCTTCAAAACAGATCAGACTTTTTGGTGTTTCTTTGGGTGCACTACTGGAGGGACAGTAAATAAAGCACCCTATTTTTTGAGGCATTACATACTCCCGTCCCACACAGGTAAGTTGGAAGATTTGAAGGAGAGCTATTTATCTCAGTGAGAGAGACTTATGAATAGATGAACAAACAAGTCTAATTTCATATTAGCTCATTTCCAGTAGGAGTAGTTATCTCTCCTGCCCTGTGTGCTCCAACATGCTCTACACAAGGGCTGAAAGGCCCTTTAGACAAGTGGCCTTGTTGCCTAGTGCCAACTGTGTACTTGGATGCTCTCCCCAGGGTGTCCTGCCATTTAATATTAAACTCCTTTGCTCTGTATGAAATGGAAAAACATGATCTTCTCCCTTAGGCATTGTAGCGTGACATATTGAGAGACCAACAGATTAGTCTATTTTAGTACATTTTCGCTCTCCATCTTTTAGGCGTATAACAGCCCCGATGGATTTTGCAGGAGAGCCGAACTGCAAAAACTGCTATGAAAAGAGGAGATGACTGTCTGTTCCTTATCCCAAGGAGGGAACAGCACAAGCAGCATGCAGCGAGGAGAGGACACAACTGAGAAAGCCTCTAAGGCCACAAACAAAAGCACTGAACTTCTTCAGATGACAAGGTGAAGGCAACGAAGGAGTGAAATGCTGACATGGGAAAGACTTCTCTGTGCTGCAGCCCACAAGGAATTGGGGAGCCAGCAGGACAGGAACACTCGTGGAGAGGCAGTGGTGGCAGCAGCTGCAGTGCTGGGCACAGAGAAACAGAGCAGAAGGGGACCGCCGCACTTTCGGAGTGGTGGGGGGAAGCAGCAGGGACCTGCTGCATACCACAGCATAAAAATAAAATGCCACCTGTTTTTTTGTTTTTCAAGCCCAGGTGCCAGAGAGGAACAGTTTATTCAGTCAGCTAAGGTTTATAATAACTCGTTTGAGCTGTAGAGCATGATGTCTTTTCATCTTTCTTATTCTTGGATGTCATGAAGCAGCACAACCTTCTGTAATGCCCGCCCCCCGCATGACTTTGCAAAAAGGCTGGCAAAGCTAGGAAAACAACTTTCTTCCACTGGCACCATTTTCAGGGCTTATGAAATTTGTGACTTCTTCTAGTTCTCATAAAAGCAATCACTTAACAATTTAGGAGCATTTTGTTGAGGAATAGGGAATAGAAGGTCTGCGTTTTAAATCAACCGAGCATCTTTCTGCAACACAATAACTAGCTTACCAGAAAGCAATCTTAGCACCATTAGCCATTCAATATTACAAAAATCAATGTAAAATAAAACAGACAGTCTCCTGTGACCATATTTTTGAGCAGCAAAAAGACACAAGAATTACCTCAATAAATTTGCCTGGGGCTAGATGCATTTTTATCACAAACATAACTGGGATCCAAATAACCGAGCAGGCCAGCATCAGCCATCCAAGCACCATGGACCAACCCGGGTAGTGGTAAGCTCCGTAAGTCATTGGTTCCCATTGGTAAAAACTGAAGCAAAGAATAAACTGGAAACAAGGAAGGAAAATAAATGTTTGAGTAAGGAAAACAAACCTGCTTTGCAGCACTCAGTAAGCATTCACGCACATAGCTGCTCTATGTGGAATATAGATCAAAGTACATGCACCTAGGCAGGGTGCTCTCGCAAACTGTAACAAACAGGTCTGAGACTGAATCTAATGAGCTTTGTGGAAATCCTGCAAAACCCCACAAAAATTACCGCATTCATGGCAGAAGAACTGAAATTAGAATCTTGCCCCTAGAGTAACAGGCTTTATTACATGGTCTATTGGCAGTTTTACCTAATGTGATTATGCTAAGTTAGTCCATTTCATTTACGGTATGAATAGCAATACATCTGCTTACATTTGTGCATAATTCAGTAACTTTCGGGAAACGCCTGTGCTAACAATAATTGCACGCAGAAGATTTATAGCAGTATAGCTAGGTGAAAGCACATATAAAATGATCAGTTTTATTTCCAGATATGTGGAGTAATTGAAAGTCTAATATTAGACTATACAAATGTATCAAATATTAGCTTTACAGAGGCCATAATAGAAAAAAACGTATTGCTCGGGTTTGCTTTGTCCATTTCCATTCCACGAAAATTGAATTATGACTGATCAGTCTCAAATTATTTCTTACCCTAAGTTGACTAAATATTACAGTTGGAGTGAACAGCAACAGAACGTGCAAGCTTGACTGGACCTCGTTTGCTTTCCAAATTTGCTTTCCGTAAGAGACAACATAATTTCCTATTCCCTAGTTGTGATTACTGGCAGTAGCTAAGCGTGCAAGTCTGATCAGTAAAGCAACCAAGTAATTTGCAGAAAAGCCTTATAATTCCCCTCAGAACTCTAACAATGGTTCTAAGACAGGATCTTGAAAACAGCCATTGGAAGAAATCAGAGAAAAAAACGTGCACACATCTTCATTTTAACAAGGCCCTCGAGAAAACATATGTTCCCATTTATGCTGTGCTAATACTATTGATTAAACTGAGCTATGCCTTCAAACTTTTCAAAAATGGATTCACAAACTATACCTAAATGTTGTCAAAATCAAAGAACAGTCACCGACACATAGGTAAGGTTGATCTACCTCTTTTCCACACACACCACCACTGCACTTGAGTGATGACAACGAACTGGTCAAGAAAATCTGCACAGGAAGGGATAATACCTGCATTAGGCCTGCTGGAGAAATTCTTCTCAGCACAGGAAGTTTCTTTCCCTCACAACTCAGGATCTTGTTGAGTTAACCAAAAGAAACCAGTCTCTTCACACAGGTATTCCTTTTTCAGTTTTCAGAAGAAATTACGTCATTCTTAAATTAACGAACACTTGAAAGAAGTAACTACCTACCCAAGCAGCCTTTATTTCAGGACAGATGGCTATCCTGAAACAGAGACTTACCAACAAGATCTGCTCAAGAACCACACACACAGGAGCTTTCCAGCACGTAAGCTGAGGCCCAACCTCTCTGAACAAAGTGACTGCAGATGACTAAACGACAAAATCAGTCACCATTTTGCCTCTCTACCTCACCCAGTTGACATCATACTCATCGTTTCAAAATGTGAGTCCTTTCAGGAGCTCTAGTATTCGTGCTTATCTTGCATATTTCCATCTACGAATACTTGTATGAAGTGTAGCTCCCTGTAAAATAATGAGGTTTCCGAGAGAGCTAAAAGAACTATTTCATTCTAGTGCCACAACATGACACGCAATCAAGGACTGTATCTGCATTTAGAAATGTAAAGGGAACGCTGTGTTAGAGCACCAGACAGGAACCACACAGCTGTTACACTTCGAGGACTACCGGACCTGAAGAAAACGTGCTTGGGTAAAATTGAGAACGTGCCTTCTTTTAGATTCAGCGGAGCTCTAGATCTGAAGTAATGCATTATTCTAGACTGCGATGTGGAAATACCGTATACAACACCACAGTAATACATGTGTTATTGCTGCTTTCCGCCCCGCTGTGCCCCGCGGTGCCGTGCCCGCAGGCCGCAGCCGCTTCCCGCAGTGGCGCAGCGCCACCGCCCGGCCCCGCGGCCCCGCCGAGTGCAGGCCGCCTCGGGCCTGGGCATTGGGAAAGAAAAGCTGCTTTTGAGAAAGGATGGGGGGAAAGAAGAAGAGAGAAACTGCGGGGCTGATTTATAGGCGTTTTTGAGAACATAAATATTTCGACCTCTGCAGGAATAGCTCCATCTTTGCAAGTAAGACCATGTCACTCGCATTGCCACACAAGTCTTTCCAAAGCCTGTCTCTTAGATTAGTTAAATGAGTCTGTAAAATGTTTTTCCCTAACTAGGATTGTATGATTCAACCTGAGAAGAGAAGGGAAGATTATGTCACTTTCTCTCTCCCTCCACGCATATTTAAGTGTGTAAATATACCTATATATAATAAATACACACACAAATGCTACACACAGACATGTACAGAACAATGAAAAACTGCAGGCATGCAATGGCACGCCATCCCAGCACTTTGTACAGACAGGAAAAGACTACAACAGCAGCATTTGGAGACTTACTGTCCCTCTCTACCAAAATACCATAACTTAAGCTCTATTTTATCCACTACAAACATACAAGAACACGTGCAAACGCACGTCTATCCATGTACGTGTACCCAAGAGGTCATTACTACCATTCAGAAACATCACAGACAACCAAGAAACAACAACACCTTAGAAGAAGACATTCACAATGTTTTTGCTTACCGTTAAGATAGTAGGGGTCACGAAAGCCCAACAGACTCGCCAGAATTTACTTGGCTGGAATCCAATCATCATTTCTATATCTTCACAAAATCTTTGCAATCCTGTAAGCAGCGAACGTAAATGCAATTGGGGGGGGTCAAAGCAAACAGCTGCAATTTGCAACACAGCTTTTGTGATTTTCCTTGTGTCTAATTACAATAACAAATCCTGATATGTTTGTTGAAAACTCCAATGAAAGATCTAACCACAAAGTAACAAATGACACCATTATATTGGGAACCATTCCGATAAAATATTTACTTCCTATGGAGTAAAAATAAAAATAAACATGAAGACCTTTTACACAGAGATTAAATGTATTACATACTGAATACATCTCAGACTGAGGTACTGATAGCACGTGCTGGTTAGCTGCAATTCTATGCATCATTGTTCTATTTCACTGTAAAGAAAAACTTTATTAATTTTAAAATAAACTATCTATGACCTACATACACTATATATGGCCATTAAAAACTGCCAGCTGCATACCTGTGTCAGCATAGGCAATATCTGAGCTTCTTTATACCAACTATGTGACTGGAGTATGATTATATCACTTAATGTTGGAAATGATAATGTCCTGTTATTTTTCAACTGATGTTTAAGCAATACTTAGAACTATTAGAGAGCACCAATAAATATTTAAAATTCTATTTAATGTTATTTGATTAAATGGATTGACTGACATGTTAATTCTTCCCATTATTGTATTGATTGCACCTGTGTAGTTACTTGAGTTAATAAAATGCACAGGATTGGAAAATGCTATTTCAGCCATTTCTGCAATTAGCTCCTTGGATATGCCATGCGACTGGAAAAGGCATGCTAGTCCCACTGCTGTCATTGCCCACCTAACAAAAGCCAGCCTACATTTCAGTCTTCCTCTGCATAGCTGTTTAGGTCAGTAGCCCCTACTCGCTAGCACATCCATTAGTGATTTCCCCAAAAGTAATAAAAATGACATTGAAGCCTGCTCCAGCTTTTCTAACAGTGATGAGAAGCGGGAAGTCTGGGGTCCAAGGCTGAGCTCGCCCATCACACAAACATTTCAAACCGGCCCAATTTTATTTAATAAAGCAGGTGATTGTCTCTGCCATTTAGATTTTACTCAGCATTATACTACAGCATTTCATCTAACTTGTGTGATGTGGAGACAGGGATGGAGCTTAAATATTCGAGAGAAGTCATTCAGTAAGGGAGGAAATACTCGGAAGAGAAGTAATAAACCCCTTTATGTTCTTAATGCCCTAATAGTCAGTCACTGCAGCTGCTGAATTTAAGAAGGGATAATCCCCAGGCTTGATCCACCTAATTTTGAAGCCTTTCTGTTGATACGGAAAAGAAATGAAACTATCCACCTGACTGTTCTAAGAATTAAGAATTGATGGACCACCACATAAGAAGTAATGACTCCATGTTCAGTATCTTCTGATGCACCTTTAAGAAAACAACAGGGCTTTGTGGTGCTAGGACAGCCCTAGAACCGAGCTTGGGGGGTGAGCACAGAGTAAGCCAGCCTAGGCAGATATCTTGCAAGAAAAAAGCTAAGAACTGTGTTATTTTAAGAAATAGAGGAGAAAAATCCCAAAATTAAACAATAAGGTGGTATTGCAAGATCTGCATTTGGGGAAAGAAGTACAACCTGCAGTGGATATGAGATCAGAAAATTAATCCAAAGGGACTTCGATACTTCTTCCCTCTCCCGCCCCCCAGTGTCCCTTCTTGCTGCTGCTGCAATGGAGGTATACCTCATTGGATGGTTACCATGGGCTTCTGCCTTCAAAATTTGAGCAAGTTCTGTGCAGATCTGCACGGATTTGTCTGAAACTCCAAAAGAAAAGATAGTTCCTTCTTGGAATTGTTGGCAGATATTGAGCTTCAGGTATTTTTAAATATTAGCAGTTCAGGAGCCAAATGTATGTAAACAGATACAGAGATTACACAGTAGGCATCTATTTCTCAGTGAATGATTGAAAACAGGTTCAAAAGTTCCACAGAAAATTGCAAAGGATGCTTCAGTTAATAAAACACTGATTAAATCTTAGTGCATCTGGTTTCCCTTTCAGATCAGTCAAGCCTGTTGAATGACTTTTGTAAATAAACAATATGATATTCCATATTTCAGTTTCCACTCTCAAAGGCAGGATGATGCATTCAAAGTGCTGCAGATATAAAATCCATTAAAAAGTGGAATGCAAGCTAAGACAGACATCTACTTCAATATTCTGCCACAGGTAAAACATTGAGAATTACTAACATACTCTCCACATATACACTGCAGCCGTTACCACTCACTCTGATGACGAACCTTCCCAACAACAGACTGTCAAAAAACAGGTCTAGAAGGAGCACGAATAAAGTTAAGGTAATGCATTTTCAATTTCAAGCAGTTTCCTACGGTGTTTCACTCAAGCACAAAGATCTCTGTGTTTAGCTTTGCGTTGCAAAATGCAGCAGTGGGAATTATGCTGATGATTAAATTAATACCCAGAGCTGTAAGCTATTCTTTACCAATCATACATCATAATCTAAACAATTGGAGAATAAACATCTATAGCAGCATGTGAAATAAAGAACTGCATTTGACTGGATAATGTAGTATTGACTCTACTGAAAAATAAGTGATTGCAAGAAAATAACCAAGTGTGCCTCTTTTTAATTTAAAAATCTCAACCAGCTCAGCAAGCGGAACATGTAACAAGAGCTAAAGACAGATTTATTTCATCATAAAAGCGCCTGCCACTATTATGCCAACCTGCTTGCTACGAAGAGTACAAGCGTACAGAGAAAGGTGTCAGTGGAGTGTAAAACAAGCAATTGTCTGAGCTTGAAAATATATGGTACCAATTTTAAGCACTGCTTGAAAGAACAGAACAAGAGCAGCAGCTTCATTTATATTT
Organism: Anser brachyrhynchus; assembly: GCF_964034855.1. NCBI lineage: Eukaryota > Metazoa > Chordata > Aves > Anseriformes > Anatidae > Anser > Anser brachyrhynchus. The sequence goes on from NC_137699.1 coordinate 11,189,434, forward strand.
GCAACATGCAAATCACAAATATACAAGCTGTATATAGATTTAATGTGGTAGAAGTAGCTATGATACATTAGTCAAGTGGATAATGACTGTAAAATAAATCCTTCATTTTTCGTGCTAAGAGTGGAAGCTCTTTTGTGTAACAAAAGGTTAATTCCAGGTAATAATCTTGGAAATCATTTAGATCAAAGACTTGACTGGCATCTGTTGATTAACAATCAGCTGGTACACAAAGCACACAGACAATGATTTGCAATTCATCAAATCTTTGCCACATCTGATTATTTTAAAGGAATATGTAACTAAAAAAAAAAAAAAACTCCTCCACTCAAGTCCTTCCTTAGCAGTGCTGTAACCCTTCTGTATTATGTTATGGTTTTCATTCAAATTATAAGCAATATTGAACACGTTGGACAAACCAGGCACTACCCAGAGCAATTTTGTTTGCAGATCTAATAAAAAGTTGTTCCATAAAGGCAGGTTTGTAGCTATTCTGCCACTCAGTGTTCAGAGGAGGAATAGAGCCAATATTTCCTTCCTATTTATCTTCATACTTATTTAAGAACATGCAGAACAAAGAAATTCCACAGATCTAAGTAGCTTTTGAGCTATTTAAAAATATTCTGTGCAAGGCATTTTTACCTTGCACCATGATGGCAATGGCTTAGGAGGAGTGATCATTTTGACACAGACTAAACAATGCTATTGACAACACTGGAAAGAAGAGTGACATCAAGCACTTTTAGCTGTTCAGACATGCTCTCAGCAAATGGATGAGGAGGAAGAAGGAAAAAAACAAACCCCAAAACCTTAACTCTTCTTGAGCATTCCCACTCACCATCTCTTACAGAACAGCATTAATTTTAAGCATGCTGGGAAACTGGCCGGAACAGTAACCAACCTAATCTATCAGGCAACACACACCCCGTGATATTTCCACAGGAACAGGTAAATGCTAAGCCTTGTGGAAAATGGGAGGAAGGAATGTGACAACTGTGCCTATCTTCATGGAAACTGAAGAGCAGAAAAGCAATGCAACTGGCCAGCAGCGATTTCCAGACCAGTCTTTCTGCTCTATAATCCCCAAAAATCTCTCTCTTCACTTCAGGAGATATCTCAAAGCATTACATTCAGGTCCTTTGAGTAGACTGTTTGAATGTAAAGCTGACAGCAGTTAGCAATATCATCTCACTCACAGAGATTACACTTCTAAACCCATCTCTAATTAAAATACTTGCATTTCAGGGACCTAAAAACCAAAAAGCAATTAAATCGACCAAAATGTGAATGGTCTAAACCATATTTTTGCTTTCTGTTTTGATCTTTTTCATTGTTTTGTAACATTCCCTCCCTAGGTCATACCTGAGGTAGCTTTACAACCATTTGAGCCCAGTAACAGGATTGGATATCACTGGAGATAAAATACATTGCTGCATTCCATGAAATTTGAGACAACAGGAAAGGACAGATTGCCTGTCCTTTCCATATATTCATTCCTCAAGCAAGAGCAGATGTTGCATGTTTTGAGTTATGCCTGATTTTTCATACATTTATATTAGAGTAGACTCTACAATATCAGTAGATTTAAGTATCCAGTGCACAGGACTAAGGCCTAAGATCATCCTGATACATGAACGTCTTCAAGAAAAAATCTCAGGATTGTTTAAAACTAGCTGATAGAAAATATAGTGTTCATTCCTGGCCATAGCAACAGCAGAGACAGCTGTATCTTGGTTTTCTCTAACACCAAGGCTCAGAACTTCTTTCACTTTTGAAGGCAAGTCTTCAGTGACACCAACGTACTCCAGACATAAATTAATAACCTGTTATGTAAGGAAATCACCGTATTTCCTACTACAATCATCTGGGATCCCACATTTCCGAGAATCAACTTCCTTAAAGCACTGAGCGTGTTTGGGAACAGTCACCAGCTAATACCAGCTGACACAGCTATAGTGGCTTCGAAGCAATTGCATTGCTTTCCAATATTTGAGTATCCTCCTAAAAATTTCATGGATGTCAACATGGATTGATATAACTACAGTTACCACTGTGCATAATAAAACACTGAGTAGCTGCATAGTCTTAACTTTATGTTGTAGAGATGGGCTAAAGGGAAAACTGGATGTGTACGTGGAAAATAAATCCTTCAAAAGTTGTTAAATGCCAAGATACCACTTCTGGCTCAGGAAGTCTGAGCCCCAAACAGTTCGTGTGTCAAAGAGCTCCTGGCTAAGTGTCACGAAATGCTTGGTCAATGCTTACTATTTGCTAAGAATGTTCATACACTCAAAACATCAGCTTTAAGCTACTGATTGAAAAAGGACATGAGGCTGTATAAAAGGGTCTTTTGAATATACACGTTAAAGGAATCCTATAGCAATGAAGTCCCATTATGCTTCCATTCAAAATCATGTTTCTGGATTCTCAGGTTTTTTAGTAAAAAAGTAAAAAGAAACATTACACCTTTCCAAGATACCATCTACTTGACCACATGCTAAAATGCTACTTTGACATAGGTGGTCCAATAACAGTATCTATTCTTACCATAAATGTAGGAAACTCCAACAAGCTCAAAGATGGCTATGATGACAAGAGAATAAGAAGCTGCATAAGTGTCCACGAGCTGTAACATATACATTCCACCCTAAAGAAAAAAGGAAAAAAGAGCCATTACTTGTGGTAAGTAATCTTGAGCCTCTCTCCACATATGTCCTCATATCCCTATCCTCTAGCTAGCACTAAGGTAGGCAAAATGGACAGGAGCAGGACACAAGACTCCATCCCCAAGTACGCATCAGGCATTGATGGGACAGAGGCTCAAGCCACAGTGTTGTTGCTTCCTTCTGGCTAAATGATCATCAAATCTTCTTCTGCATGACAGTGCACCTCAACAAGAAAAATGCAGAGGGAATGCCTGAGTCTGCTAGCTCAAAGCTCCTGTGAAGAAGGAGACATTGGTTTCAGTCCTTTCAGATCAAGGAATGAACTGCAACTGGATTTTCCACCTGCAGCGTCTAACCACTAAGTATGGCATCCAAGGAAAAATCACCATTGAAACCAGGAACGCTGTAATAGTAGTGAATCCAATTCATTCCTTTAGCAGAAAGGATATTATGCCCTACCTTCAGGATAAAGGTTAAGCAGTTTAAGTCAAGTGAAGGAAGGAGTGAATCCATCCTAGGCTTTGGAACAGCAAAGTTGGGCTGGTAAGTGATGAGGTGAGGCAAAGAAAGACAAAGGCAGAAAAAAATAGATGACGAAAAGAGTAAAAATAGAGTCTGTGCACATCCTCTTGAAACTGCTAAGTGTTTACAATGCTAGAAGAACTAGTGGAAAAAAGACAGCGAAGACTATCTCAATGGTAGATGACAATTTCATTATTAGCTCCACAGTTTGCCAGGACTATCAGTAAATATCCCCTCTGTACATGAGGGAAGGCACCCAAAATTATTGTGCAGGTTTATATGACACATGAACTTTTAAAAAAAATGAATACCTAATTTATATGACTACTTCAGAGATGTTTGACTAAGGATTAATTTTAAGAGACTCAGGTTTTCAGAAAGATTTGAGCAACCAAGTCTATTAAATACATCTCAGCCAGAGTGTCCACACACACACAAAAAAAAAAGCTTTCAAACTCAGTTGATGTCTTCGCTCATTCAGTGCAATTCAGCTTATTATTTTGCAACTGATTCTTGCAAGGGAAGAGAATGGCCACCAGAGGGGGACTGGGGACAGAAAGTGATGCTCAACGACAGTATCATTACCTGAGTGATCATAGGAAATCCCATGATGAAAAAGGAAATGCAGCACCCAAGAGTGAACAGTGCCTTGTGCGTACGTAAGTATTTGGGAAACTCGTCTGAAACAGAGGTCACTATAGTCTCGATAGTAGCAAACTGAAATACAAAATACAAAGATTAATGTCAGCACACAATGTAAATGAAATGGTCCAGCTGGGTATGCTGGAAAGTGAGACAGAGGATTCAGAATCCTGGGTGTTAAAACACTCAGATACTAATGCCAAAGCTTCACCCACATCTTTTTGGTATTGATGGCCTTAATTCAGTCCTCTCTTTGCAAATCAGTTCACTGACCACATGGAAAATTGTGAGCAATCTCTTGGTCCTCAGAACCAATAAATAGGAGAAGCAACAAGAAAAGAATAGGAAATGAAAGCAGCTTTACCATCGTGTCCAATCCAAGTGTCAGAAGCATCAAAAAGAAAATTATAGCCCAGAACGGGGAAAGCGGAAGCCTAGTTAAGGCTTCCGGGTAAACCACGAAAGCAATTCCAGGACCTGGAAACAATAAAAATAAAGGCTGTGATATCTTTTATTGCATTAACATCATTGACTGTATGGAAAAAAAAATATGGGTAAAAAACGGAAATGTGAAAACACTTTTCCAAGTATAATGCTCTATTACTATGCTTGATAAAAGTAAAAATGATCACATTAAGTCTCTGCTATTTACAGAAATATTTATCCATCTTAATATTTGACCTCACACAAATAATTTCTAATTTGGCTATAAGGTTCAAAACACTCCCAGTTTCCATGTTGCAGAATACACATTTAACCATTAGACTAACACACTGACCCAAATAACAAACAAAACCATGCACTGTGGCTGTTCTTTCCTGCTCTGCGATCTAATTCCTACCACTGTCCCTGTCAGCTTGCAACCTGACCTCTGACCAGCATAGCAATCATCCCTACCTCAGTACTGGAAAAGAAAATGCTCTTCTGTAACTCAGCAGCAACACACAGCCAAATGAGCAACAGAGAACATAATACATGCACAGAGCTAATACCTGGCACGTGGTAATAACTACCAAAAAATCTAATAGTATTATACTATAGTAGTAATATAAAAAATATAATAGTATTATAACATAGTAGTAATAACTACTAAAAAAAGAAGCTAAGGTAACACACAGCAGAAAGAATAAGGAGTTGTGGTTTGTGTTTGTTTTTTTAAGATTTAACTGGGAGTTTTCCTTTCTCTGTTAGTTTGATATCTTAGACTACAATTTTTATTGGCTGTCAAGAAAAATTATTTTCACAAGTATGCTTAGATTTGCCTGGGAGAAAACACTGCAGGAATTTGATGGTAGCACTGCAGTACATGACACTTCTCTCTTTATCCCAGCTGAAGGAGTGCCCACTTAAAATGCTCTGAAGGATATTTCCCTTCAGGCGAGATATAAATGAGAGACAAGTTGTGCTGGTTCCACGACCTGTGCCACAAGAAGGGGGGTCCAAGCTCACCCTGTCCTGGCCATTTCTAATCTGGATTATTGGATCTGATTTCCTGCAGCTACCCATGATGTTTCTTTTCAAGGGAGACCTGTTGCTTTCTCACATAATGGAAAAAAAAAAAAATGCAGTTTTAGCAGCATACGAAATAATCTCCACAGGTTAATTTTGAAGGAGTTTCTTCTGAACGAAAGACAAATATTAAATTTAACAGCAGTGTAAAAAAATAACGCTGTGCATGACTCAGTGCTGTTCTGTCTTTAAAACATGCTGCAGAAAAATGGCTTTTCAGAAGAGGATGGTGCAATGAAGAAAAATTTTGTATTCACGAACATGTTCTTTCATCTCTTGATTAAAGATTTCTTCTTGACTATTAGAGATAAAGGCTCTGTTTGCAGTACCTTCCTGCATTTACAAGTTCAAATTAAGCCTTGAAATAATAATCTCCCATTAATCACGCTTTTAGGAAAAGTTTAATTACAGAATATGAAATTGCAATCACTCTATCTTGGCGCCTGATAACTTTCTAAGGTATCACATGCCTGGTAGCATCCAAGCACAGGTAAACAGGCGCAGGGAGGCTGCCTCCCACCCTGGCCATCTTCAGAAACTTCTGCAGGAATTAACTGCTCCCAAAGGTCTATTAAAGCCAGGAAAACTCCCAAGGTTTTGCATGTGCTGAAATAGAAAAGGCAAATGACCTTGAACTTTTTAGTGATTTTCAAATCACTAAAGCCTTTCAATTGTGGCATATTCTTAATCAAACTGTGAGAGTAGAACCAAAACATACTGTCTCTTCGAAACAGCTCTTATTTTTTCATCAGGATTTTTTTCTTCTGAAAGCAAAGTTCTGACTGAAAATAATACACAGTATTTCAGTTTAATATTTTAGGGGGGAAAAAGAAAATAAAATCCCTTCCCTAACCCATTAACCATTTCATTCAAGTTTTTGAACGTCTGAAGGCAGATTACGTATCGTCACACTTTTTGCTGTTTTCTCCCTCTGTGAAAAGAAGTACAACTTTAGAATAAAAAAAAAAAAAGATAGGGAGGGACGAGGCTCTTCTCCCCTCTTGCTGAGTCAGCTTCTTAACTCTGCTAATTCAATATGCTAACTCAGTCTGTATTTTTTCCTCATTTTCACTCTTCCTACCGTGCAATTTTCTATCATGAGACTAAATTTTCTTTCCACCTATCACAGAGTGTGGGGCAACATCACCATCGTGAAACAATTTTCAACAGCCTAAACAGGGTTTTACAGACCATACTGACAGCCCTACAATAAGATTGGCTTGTGACAGCTTTTTCCACATTCCCTCGAACATCTGCTGAAACAGCTGGGAACAGAGAGCTCCAGCCTGAGACTAGTCACTCACTCAAAGACCACCAGCAAGCACTCAACAGAAAAGGGTTGGCAAACTACTGCACTAAATATTATGCCATCCCCAGGGAGATAAACCAACTGAAACAAATGTTTCCTCAACCACCCCTACCAGCTACTTTTCTCCATCCATCCTTTGTAGTTGCTTCAGAGCTCCCAGTGAGGCTTCACCCAAGCACAGCTCTCCTTACAATAATCTGACTGCACTGTAGCTTGGACTTCAGGGTGCTTTGTTTGTTATTTTTTTCATGATGGACATCAAGTCTAAAACAAAAAGTTTAATGGAAACATTACTCCTAAAGCACCTGGCCTTCTAACATGGATTTTTCTAGCAAACTAAAAGGAAAGAATCAAGACTGCATAATCACAAGAGAGTGAAGACAGACATATCTAAATAATTTTGAGAGCTAGACCAGAATAAAAAGGTGTGGAGATAAATACACCAAAAATGAAACTTATTTTCCTCAGAAGTTTTGTACACTACCAGACCACACTGGTAAGCAGTCAGTACTTCAGACAGCTTCTGCTCTTTTTGTGATCCATTTCAGTGCATCCCAAATGCCTTCTGCAAGGCATAAAAGATTCTGAGGATACTTCTGACAATCAGTAGAAAAGCACCTGATAAATAAGGTGTTCAGAAATAGCTGACTTCTGAATTTTGTAGGAAACAATTACTCCCAATGGCTGCCCTTTATTTCTTCTGTCAGTGGACTTCTAGAAGAATAAATAACTCACCAATAAACACAAATGAGAACCACATTCAAGCAACACAGACAAAAATGCAGATGTCTGTTTTTAAAACCAAATTCGTAAGAAATATTTTGAAATACTAACTCTCCCTCTCTTCCTATTCTGCACCCCAAATACTCCTTTAGTTTGTTTTCTTGTTTTTTGTTTGTTTTGCTTTGTTTCTTTCCCATCAATTACATGGAGAAAAAGGATCGCATATTTGCTAGGTAACCCCAGATCTTGCATCTGTGGTTTGCACTTGCTCAGGTCACGTTTCCTTGGTGCTCCTAAAAAAACCCTTGCTCTTTCTATTTAAACGCTCATTAGACAAATTCTGTTGCAGCTCTTCAACAGAGGCTGGCTCAAGTTGCTCTGCAGTCATAATCATTTTGAAAGGCTCACCAAAAATACCAAAACAATTCAAGGTCACTTCCCTATATACTCATTCCACTTCCCCATTTCATTTTTTATGTAGCCCTTATACTGAATCATAGCACAGAACTTGGGTGTCAAGGTGCCTCCTGGCCCTTTTTTCCTTTGGAGCCTTCTAGATTTCAGGAAAGGATTTGTTCCTAACCAACAGCAGTGCATACAGCAGAGATGGATATATTTGCCCTTGTGTCATGCCCCCCTCTCACCTCACCATTGAACTGATGGGATTTGCTCCTGTGAGGTGATTCCTCATCTAGTGTCTGTTTTGAAGCCGCTTAGAGGGAAGAGCAGTCATAAACTGAGAATGCAAGACCAGGGCAAACCCATGCTACCATGCTAAGCCAGAAACACATTATATAGCCTGTTTTTTGACTGTGTGGGACAGAACTGTGTTCCTTTCTGTGTTGCCTAGAGGAAAAGCTGGTCATTTGTAACCTTCAAAGCTCTCAAGTACAAAAAGGGATATCCTGACATGTTCTACTGCCTGGTCAACTGGGAGGTGAGCGCTTTCTCTGGCACATAACAAAGCTCTCAGAACATTATTTGTAAGAACAAAACCGCTGGCAAACTTATTCTGTGTGTCTTTAACAAAAGAGCACTAGCATTATGTGAGGATGTGAAAAGAAGATATGCGTACCAGATAGCTGGTAAGACTGCATACAGTGATAAAACCAGTCTTACGGCCCTGTCGCAAGGCTGGATTCAAATGACATGTAGCCAAGAAAAGCTTAATACAACTGTCAGATGAAGATTGACCCTTAGCTAACTCTCACAGAGTTTTTCAAACACAAGGGTGTACCACTGAATTTAAGTACACAACAAATATGTCAAAAATGTTGTGTCTTCACATTAACGAAGACAGCAAGACACCTCGTGTATGAATGTCACCTCCTGTATGTGACGTTCATTTTTGGAACTCTCCATGCTTCCTCCAGTTCAAAGCCTCCTTTTACTCTGTGCTATTGCAGGGAACCTGGGGACAGCATGGAAAGCCTTCCATCTGTTAATCCCTTTCCTTCAGTGCTTGGAAATGGCTGTGTCTGTGCCAAAGGCTACTACAATACAGTACTTAACACGCTCATGTGTATACAGAAATGACTGTGGTGGGGAAGTGAAAAAACGTATGTTATTCCAAAAGTGTTACAAACTCATCTTTTTAACCGAGTCTGAAATCATCATAAAGATCAGGGTTGGTTTAGAGTCAAAGTACTGTACATTTCCCAGGAAACAGAACTGAACTAGGGTAATATTTACCCCTACATAATTGCACCAGATTTTTACAATCCTTCAAGCTTCTCTCAACAGTTACCCTTCCTATCTCCTGCTGCTTCATAGCACATCATACATGACAGCACCAATTCTTCCATCAGTCACATTCTTCTTGCCCACATTTAGCTGAACCCATTAAGGCGTTACGGATCCCCATTTCTAACCATCTCACTTCATTAAGTCCTTCTCATCTGCTCCAGTACAGTAACAGTTCTGCAGGAATTTTTAATTTCCCTGTAGAGGCATCTCCTTGCTCCCCACAGTGCAGAAGCTCGATCCACATCTCAGGCTCTACTTCTCCTACCCCCACATTGCAAAGCCCAGCACTGTCTCATCCAAGATTTCTCCCATCAGGGACAACTTTTACCTTGAACAGGACCTAACAAGGCAGCAGCAGAGACAAATGAGAAACCCAGTGACTGCTTGCACTATGTGAAAGAGACATCTCACCCCAATCATTTATTTACATAAAGATTTGAAATGAGTCTCATCTTGCTTTTTCTCTTACCAAATGAGTGATAAGGAGGCCTCAAGTAGTATCTTGACTTCCCAGGAACAGAGTACTGTACCTTCTCCTGGATCGAGATGCACACAAGTGGTTTACTAAGCCACTGCACTTTGAAGCCCCTATTCCTACCTCCACTGCCAACATCATTAATAATAGAGCTGGGTGCCACCAGGTGCCTGCACTTCAGAATCGGGTCTAAGAAATGAAATGCCAGTGTATCCTACCTTGGTCTGCAACAGCTTCGATATTCACTTTGAGCTCATTTGCCATGAAGCCAATAACTGAGAAGATGACAAAGCCTGCAAATATACTTGTGGCACTGTTGGTACATGTGACTATCAACGTGTCCCTGCAAAGAAAACACAAAAAGACAATCACCTTGTTTGTAATACACAGGAAGGGATTGGACATGTTTCAAAAGTCTCTCGCGTGCGTGCACACATTCTGTGGGAACACTGACAAAGGCAAATTTTACACTTATCAGGTGAATATGATGCTGCTCGAAGACGGCAGAAGTCTTCACACCACCACCAGAAATCAGATGTTCAAGTTTCCATCACTCACATGCCATAAAGGAAGCCACGGGTTAAAGAGGACACAGTATTTCTGCTCTTGGAATCTCTGAAGACAGCAGCAATGACAACACGGTTTGTAATGGAGTGCTTTACTCTATACCTAAGGTGGCCATCTGCTCACTACATTACATATGGACTAACCTCCATTGCTCAGGTAAAATATTTTTTGTCCTGTATTTTTCTACACACAACATTCAGGGTAAAGCTTTCTGAACCCTGCAGCACCTGCCCGTCTGTAGAGGTACAGCCCTCGATGATTGTTGTTGGGATGGGAATCTCAAGAAATCCATATCTGAATGCCAATGCTATCGTGGTTAAGTCCACGTGACACAACAGGAAACCAGCCATCACTGTCTCTGTCCATAATTATTGCATTCGTTCTAGGATTTTTATTTTTTTTTCCCACAAAACACCCCTTGAACTACTAGGGCTGAGGAACGAAAGTCACTTGCTTTAAATGTTTTTCAAACTTGGCTACAAATGCATATTCCTACTGCTATTTCTTTGTCAGGAACAGAATGAAATACAATCTGAAAAGCTGTTAAGAAGCTCACTGAACTGGCAAGCTTCTGGAAAATAACAGACCATCCCTCAACAGGAATGATTAGGTTAATTCTTCAGGCTTATAGGAAAAAAAAAAAAAAAGAATATTCTGTTTGGAATTATTATGGGTTAATCTTCTTCCAAAACCCAGGTAAGTTTTAAGCAAATATTTTAGGTGCATGTTATGCGATGAATGTATATAAATTCACCGCAGTTACAGATTATCTGATGATGTTTAAATTGGATATGTAACTGAAAAGTAGAATACTATTCGCAATATTAAAATGTAATGGATATAAAAATTGAAATGGGAAAAAATAGTCAAGCTTCATTTCAGTATTCAAGATGTGTTGCAAAATTAACCACACTAGAAGTAATTAAGCTTTTCTAATTATTTCTGCTTCAGTCTCCCCATCCCTCTCTAACATAGTTAAATTACAAATTCAGCATTAGAAGCATAATATTATTTTTCTATTTTGTTACCACATATTTCATTCAAATTTGTCATTAATATTTTCAAACACCACAAAACGTTGCTAAGTTCGTGCACCAAGATAGCATAACACCTGTCCCATTTTTTGCCCTGATATTCTGAATGTATTCATTCATCACCAAAAAAATCAAAGCACAGGACAAGCATTTTCAGAAGTAGGACCCAAAGGACAATTAGGTGGGAGTAACTGAATAAACAATGCTTTTACTTATTCATCCATATTTTAAGGTATATTCAAGTACTTTTGAAAATTAGTTTTGAAAACTAGTAGCAAATATTTTTGGAATTCCTTTTTAGAATCTGAAACCACCTTTTTTTTTTTTTTTTTTTAAAGGTACCTAGGTATATTTTCCGTATACAATACTTAGAACTTACAGGATATTGATAGGATATTGGAGTTCAAAACCCAAGGAGCATGTGCTCTTAAGCCATGATTCAGGAAAGTTTTTAAGCATGCCGTTGGACAGTCCCTTCCTAGCCAGCAGCATATGCTGTTCTGAATCAGCACATGCATCCTTGCACAGGAATCAATGAAGGTTTGCTTCAATAGAAACAAGACCTACTCTAAAGACAGCAAAACATCAGTTAAGCATTCTGCTAATGTCACTTGGTTTTGCTTTTTTCTGTCTTCAGATATTTATCTGGCACACTTCTCATTGAAAAAATGTACTATGCCACTAGTGAAATGACTTTACTTGCAAAAATAAATTTCACTGATTTCAAATAAACCTGATTTTGATTTTTACAACCTGAAATACATTCACATGTATAAAACAATTAAAAACGTGAGAATCACATACAGAAATTGCATGTTGAACTCACGCATGTACAACAACAGCCAGCTTCAGCTTATTCGACACATTGGTTGCTCTTCAGCAGACATTGCCAACTGTTGTGGTTTCATAAAGCTGCTGACAGCTTCCCAGATTGACTTTCAAGCTAAAACTGCCAATTCTGAATATTAAGAGTCAACAGGGACTATAATAAGGCTAAAGCTCATCCTGAGACTAGTAGATTAGGACCAAGAAAAAAAAAAAAATATATAATTAAAAAAGAAGAAAGAGAAAAAGACAGAGAGGTGAGCATTCCAAACCCGATTGCTGCAAGCTGGAAAATGTTGGCATTTTTGGACAAGACTCTTCTAGTAAGACTTGTGGATTTCACTCTTACATACCTGTAGCAATTATTATGGAATTTGTTGTAAGAAGAGAGAGTGATTAGACCTCCCCATGCTGCAGATAAGGAGAAGAAAATCTGAGTGGCAGCATCCTTCCAAACCTAAGTAAGAAAGAGAGGAGAGGAAATAACATTGGCTTCAGGAAGAAGAATTAGAAAGACCGGTAACACTAGTTGTTACTGTTGGGGATTAACATGCAAACAGTTGAAATAACTTTTAGAGAAATGGATGTAAATAAAATAGCATTTACAAGCGAAATCCTGCCCTGAAATACACAGCATCCATTTGATTAGGAGTATTCTTCTTGTTCACCCAAAGTAAAATGATAACATTACCTTTGTCATTCAACACAATACGTTACTTGTTACATATCAGTCTAAAGGAAATACAAATCAAGAGGAAAAACCTGCATTGGGCACTGATGGTTGATCCGACAGTTACATTATCTTCTTGACAAAAGCAAGAACCTCAGCACTGCTGAATGTACTACTTATGAGTGACATTACATTCCAATTAGGGTAAATTTCTGTCGTGAGGTGTACATCACATAGCACAGTATAAGATAGGGCCATTCAAACTGGGCCTTATTTCCTCCCTTCAGAAGATAACACACACTCAGCCAAGTCTCTCTTTAAAAATATATAAAATTTCAAATTAATAAAAAAAGAAAGTACTGCTTGTTCCATACTGCTTGATATTGGTGGTTCTTCAAAGCCTTAAATGCATTTAGATAAAACATTTCTAAACTGAGTAGAGTTTCCAAGGAACTGGTCTTATTTATGAAAAATTTTCAAAATGTTCCAAGCACTGGTAATTCTATTTACAAGCTTTCCTACAAATTCTGATTTTCCACCAAAGTGTATAGTGCAGAAATGGAGCTGGACATGTATGCACAAAATTCAGGTATACCTGTGCACACTAACTAGTTTGAAGGTACTACTTGGACGCTACTTCAAAAGACACCAACTGGTAAGGAGTCAATGCTTCATCTGGCTGTGTGCAATATACAGCTATTAATTCATGTTACACCACAGAGAAATTTAAAAGCAGAAGTTCTCTTGAATATTCTTGAACACTTACCTAGGGTTATACACCTAGTATGTACAGATAGCCCCGTTTTGTAAAAGGCAACAGTTCTCACATCCATTTTTGCACCCCAGGGAATCCAAAAATGCTCGTAATTAATGCATAAAGTCTATATTGTTTGCAAAAGATTTAATACTGTATCACCGAAGGATTAAAATACCTAAATACCTGCTGTTTAAAGAGATAAGGACATTAGGAGTTGCAAAATTCCCCACTGCTATTGACAGAGGAAGGAATTTCTTAGGAGGTGGGGAAACAGATTTCCTGAGATGTTGCTAAAAGTTGCTTTTTCTACAGAACAGAGTCTGAATTCCAAGTTTCAGCTCAGGCTTCAATTCAGTCTCCAGCCTCGGGACAGTTAAGAATAAAATTTAGGAAGCCAAATGCTCCTGCAGCATTTCAGGCAAGTATGTGATCCATGTGTGGATTCATGTCTACACCAATACAAACCATGTGTATTTTTGTAGCATGTTTTACTGGTTTAATTGGCAACAAACAGCCTCTTAGAATTCACTGGAAATCATGAATGAGAAAGCAGAGCTGAAGCACTCATACAAGTCAATCCTTTCTAAAGAGCAAAGCTGGGTACCAAATTCCTTAATTCTGTCCTGTACTACACAGAAAATAATGTTATTTCTTATAATACAGGTAGTACAATGATCACAGCTGTTGAGGGAAGAGGTGTTAGAGTAGGTTGTATAATTTGATTTTGTTTCGTGTCTCACAGTCAGTCTTCAGAACTGCATTATATTCTCAGCATCTCTAAAGAAATTTCCAGACAAATGCAGACAGGCTTATTATGTTACCTATTAAAAACCTCACGCATTTGCTCAAATCAAAGCAGCATCCACTCAGACACCAGCACATGAAAATCTGTACCTTCTTTTTAATTCCCCATTTTCCAAATGCACTTAGTGTGAGAGATTCAGGTGAAATATCAAATGCGAAGTAAATACCATATCTATAACAACATAAATTATAAAAGGTATGTGCACACAAGTGACAAACATCCACTGTAACAGCACTCCATAGAGGTGAAGAACAAGATTGCACAGATGACAATACTGCCTCTGCACATAGAAAATGTTTGCAACAGACACTAAATGAGAAATTTGTATGAGTTATTCATGCCATCAGGAGTTATAATTGCAATAATAAGCCCACCATAGCATCAATTAGCTTCTCCCACTTGGGTGTGATGAAGTACCAGATTCCAGCTCCAGCTCCAGGTAGAGTTACACCTCTTATAAGAAGGATGATGAGAACTACGTAGGGGAACGTAGCTGTAAAGTACACCACCTGCAGAGACCAAAGAGATTATTGAAAGGATTATATGAGAAGAGAGGGGGGGGAAAACGGAAGCATTTCAATTTTGGCCTTAAAAGGGTAATTACTCAGGATCAGAGACAACAGGGGATAAGACCAGCAAGGCAACAAGCTTATTTCCCAGAATATCTAACAGAGTCAACATTTTTTATGGCACTTCTTGCTGCTAGTAACAGGAATAATATCAATAGCAACAGTGGTAATAATACCTGGGATTCTAGATAGAGAGGGAAAAAAAATGAGAATAAAGACTGGAGAGCAGTATTAAGTTAAAGCTGAATGGAAATACTGTGTTTGATCCTTGCCCAGAAAAAACTACCACAGCTCACTGGAAACAAAATGAGCAATGCCAGTCAACGACACCTAAAGCCCTGATCTTTTCCCGATGTATTTCTCTGTATTTAACTCAACCTAAAGATTTTGTATTAGTTTGTGCCTCCTAATAATTACATATTACCATGACAATGTTTATGGGCCCAATGAAAAAAAAGTCAGTGTAACAATCAAGATACACCAAATGATTGTTAAATGCACAACAGAGGTTTTGTGCTTAATGTCTTCATAATTATCTAGTACAGAGCAGAGCTCTCTCTGTAGTCAAATAAAATGGCTAAGTTGCAACGAGCTAGGCTGCACACTCTGTTCAAAAAACATTTAAAAACCTTTTGCACTTCAGCCTCACAGCCTTACAGGGGCCAGAATCCTCTGAGCTGAGGTGACTTTTGAAACTGCTTTCTTAACTTCCTCATTGCTGTTCCAAGAAGCTGCATTTTGTGCAGTGAATGAAATTCCATTCAGTTGTCAGAAGAGATCAATCCATTTCTATCTAAAGAGTATTCCTGGGAAATACCTTCAGAGTTTAAAGCAAAGTGCAAATACATCAATGAAGCAATGTGTCTGTATAGACATAACACATTCTTGTCTTCATTTGTATTTCAGAAGCTACTTCTTTCTTCATAGATAGGATTTTATTATTATTTATTGTACCTAAATGTATCATTTCTGCTATTACTGGTATTTAAACGATGTAATATTCAAACAGCATTACACAGTTAATATGTAATCACTGTTCATTAAGAAAGGAACTAAGTTTAAATCAATAATGCCAAGTGGAAACCAGATGTTAAGGTTCAATAAAATTACTATAATCGCTCAAATCGACATTCGGAAAAAAATGAAGACACTCATTTCAAGAGAAGAGCTTTTCCCCTATTAGCTAATCAAACTTAGTGACATTAGCATGTCTCTCCAACATCAGTAAAAAAACAAATGGCTCAAACAATAGAGAAACTCTTATCTAGAAGGCTTGACTGTATGGAGCATTCACACTACTTCAGCCCCAAGAAAGATTTTACATAGACTTCATCTAGCTAGTCCAGCAGAGCGTCATTTCCACTCTTCATTTTAAATAAAGTTTACTTTAGGATTCTTAAATAAATTGGAACATAATTAAGCTATCCTGATACACATAGCTCAGGGATTTGTGCCTGCTCAACTAGTTTTTATGGTGAACCTAGATGCCATTTTGTCATTTAGATAGGACCTACACAACTTCTGCAGTAGGTTAGTTGTCCCCGCATGGTACTGTAATAACCAGAATATTGAGTCCTCCAAGACCAGTTGACTTTCTTCATCTGATCCCCAGCATATTAAATAGACAGACCCACATGGCTGCAATTGACCACTGTAGGCACCTTCCTGAGAGCTGCCTGAAGAGCCAGAGACAACTGTTTGCAGACTGACAGATCTCCCTTTTGTTAGAGGCAGCAAGAACCACAGGGCCACGTATTGACAGTTACCTGAAGGATTTCCACTTGCCCCCTCACTACAATCATCTGAGCATCAATAGCAGTTTCCTATCCCTGGCACCAAGGAGCCAGTATTTCTTTTGGCCGCTATGGCTGTCTTACCCATCTCCCGCCACATCCAAACCCAAGTTATTCTCCTCTACATCTTCTGTTTCTTGGCTCTGGCCTTTCATGAAACAGTTTTTCCTGTCACACTACATGTAAGAAAAAACAAAAAAGACTCAACTTTCCCCTTGTACTCAAGTCTCTGGATTTTCTGCTCATTTCCAAGCTAGCTCACAACAGATGTTGTCAGCTTCTAGATGCAAAGGGATGGCTTGAAATTAGATGCCCGATGACAAACTGTAGAAAATTGATAGCTGCCTCTGCACATGCATTACCTTTAACACAGAAAATATATAGTTATTCCATTCCAGTCTTGGCATTTTGCTTTGTTTCATCTGTGGGCCCTTTTTTGTTTGTGTGTGTGCTGGTTTTTTTTTTGTTTGATTGGTTTTTTGGGGGGAGGAATTTTTTCAGCCTACAATTATTAAATAAACTGCATTTATGCTATAGCATCATCCAACCTTTTAACCTACAAGCTAATTACAATGGCATTGAAGTAGAAGTCTCAGATATTGCATTGCTGCAAGTGCCATGAAAAACACCCAAAACAGTGCTGCTGCTGAAAAAAAAGGGCTGCATTTCCCTGCGCAGACAGCTGCCGAGACAATTAGGATGCCTACACTTGCATGTCCGTGAGAGCACATGTTCTCTCTTTGTACGGCTGCTGGTTAGGATACAGGGCAGAAAGCTGAACATCAGAGAGGCAGAGGAGAACATGACAGAGGTACGGGAGGGAGATGGAAGATGTCAGAAACAGAAAAAGGGAGCTGGGTTACTGCAAGGAGAAGTTTTAGGAAGAGGCATGAAATAGTTGAGAAAACAGGATACATACTGTCACAGTTCATAATCACCGCAGATTTAAGTTCAGTTCTGATTCTAAAACACGTTGCTTAACATCTTAGTGTACAACATAATTTCACAGATTACAGTGACACCTGAGGTGACTGTGGGATTTCTGATGAACGCCACACACACTAGGGAAGGCACTGCCATCCAACTGCTAAGCACAGCTCAAGGGCTCATTTTCAAGTTTCCGAGTATTAGGGATCAAATGTTAAACCTGATTTCCAAAATTATCTTTTTAATGTTTTAGCTAGATAGGAAAACATGAACAGAAAAAAAGGCATTTCATTAATATGTAGCCATTTGTTGAAACCAAATTTCAGTAGTTCAGTGCCTTAAACGAGAGCATGATTCCCTCAAAGCAGGATACTGCTTTCCTCTAAGTGTATGATTGCAAATATTTTTCTTACTTTTCCTGATGACTTGATTCCTTTAGCAAGGGAGGCATATACAATCACCCAGGCTAGGAAAAGAGACAATGCCAAGGGCCATCTAATCTCACCAGGATATTCTATCCCAGCTGAAATCTTCAATACAAAGTACCTAAAAATTAAAATAAAAATGAAATTGAAATAAAAAAATAAAAAGGAAAAAAATAATGACAGCAACTGCAGGCAGTAATTTAGTGCAAATTCCTACAGTATGTAGTTCTGCTTTAGCGTTCTCAGTGGCTTCTCCAGAAGGTTCGAGTGAATGTCACCATGTATTATTTTATTTATCTGCATTGCAGTAGGAGATAAAAATGCCATGCACGGGCCAAC
The DNA here is from genome assembly GCF_964034855.1 of Anser brachyrhynchus. Taxonomy (NCBI): domain Eukaryota; kingdom Metazoa; phylum Chordata; class Aves; order Anseriformes; family Anatidae; genus Anser; species Anser brachyrhynchus. Next base: position 11,207,734 of record NC_137699.1, read on the forward strand.
ACCCTAGCTGTGCTAAGCACCAGAGGAAAAGAACAAAAATAATGCAGTGTTTAAAATTTAGCTTTCATTGTTAATATGCATAGAAGTGTGTATCATTTATCATTCTTAAATATTTTATTTCTAGTCTTCTAAATAGTTACTTTTATTACTGGTTGATTATCCGTATTACTAGAGATTTTTACTATAGGTTTTAGAGAAAGTAACATAATATTTCAAATGAAAGATCTTACTTAAAATATTCTTCACTTCCGCTCACAAATGTTTTGTTTCCTTCACTGGTGAAGTTAACCATAGTCAAGTTTGGATAGGCACTCATACAAAAAGTAGAGTTCTTGATTTGTATTTTTGGTTGGTCACCAATAATGCATGAATCTGTGAGAGGAAAAAAAAAAAAAGAGGAAGAAAATAACTTGCCTGGGTTTACAGATTGGGTGCAAAACAACAGTAAAAAGCATTCTATCATACACATCACTTGAGTTTCAGTTCTGCATTAGGTTTCTGTAGCACCTCATTTGCCAAAGCTGTAAGGCTCTGAGAGTACTAGGTCTTAAAATGTCTCACAGTTTTTCCCTTTACACCCAAATGCTCAGGGTATTAAAGGGTCTGGACCAAAAGCAGTTACAGGTGAGGGCTTGCAAAAGGGGTCACTATCTAGTCCTCCTTTCTACACCGATGTCGACACAGCTACAGGGATGCGCATAAGCTCAGGTCCAAAACAGTGTCACTGGAAACAGGAGATGAGACTGGACAGGATTTTACCCCACACCAAATACCTGCGGAGCACTGGCACAGGCACCTTTCAGCTGTAAAGATTTCTTTGTTTGTTTTTTGACATTACAGTTCAAAACTTACATCTACCCTTGATGGTGAAAAAGTTTAAAAAAAAAAAAGGTAACAAACGGATTGCTCCAAGCCACCTGGGCAGCACTCCCTGCCCTGGGCTGGGCACCGCAGCCCCCACCGGCAGCAGGGAAAGAGGTGGGAAGACCCAAAAGCACATCCCAACTCACCTAATAAAAGTTTGTTCTTATCTTTACAATCTGGTGTGTTCCAGGGATTGTTACAGGAAGCCCAAGGCAGCACGGGCACGAAGGAGGCGAACAGGTAGAAGAGCGTGTAGCACAGGATGATGTTGTAGTAGATGGCTATCAGGACGGAGATGATGAGCATCGCGATGCCGCAGCCTAGGAAAGAGCAGGGGGAGCCCAGAGGGGGGCCACCGTCACCACCGCCCACACAGGGAGCCGCAGGGGGTGCGGGTGGCAGGGGGGTCTCACCTTGCAAGGCAGGGATGGCTTTCCACACCGACACAGGGCCCTGGCTGGCAAACTGCCCCAGGGAGACCTCCAGGAAGAAAATGGGGATCCCAGCGAGCGCCAGCATCATCAAATAGGGGATGAGGAACGCACCTTTTGGGGGGAGAAATAACAGCCCGCTCAGCCCCAGCCTGGGTAGCCATCCCTGCCACCCCCAGCCCCGGCAGGAACGGGGGAGCAGGATTTTGCATTTCCAGCATCTGCTCGAGGCAGTAGTGTTGTATTAGAACAGCCCCCACACATGCTTTTATTTCGTATGTTTACAGACAAGCTTACCTTTTATTTATTTATTCAATATTGAGGTGTTCCAAATGGCGAGTTCTCGCCTCCAGCAGCTCAGAAGAGCCTGCATGACCTCTCTAAGGTCCAGAGCCCCCCGCGGCGGCCTCCCCAGCTGCTCATTCCCTGGCCAGCACTCATTGCAGACGTTTTTTTGGTGCAAGCGCCACCTTATAATGAAATCTTGTTGGAACTCGCCTACTTTGACTGCTGAACACCAGCTTTCCCCCAGACCAAAGCCAAGCAAAGCAACAAAAAGCCCCCAGCGAGGATTTTCGCCAGGTGTGACGGCGCACCGCGGGTCCCGGGGGTGCCCGGCTCAGCGTCCCCGACCTCCGCTCCCCTCGTGCTTGTCCCCACCGCAAAGGGGGGGGCGACTCAGCCACGTACGGAACTGCAGGTAGAGAGACAGGAAAAAGCCATCATACCTCCCCCATTCTTAAAGGCCAGGTACGGGAACCTCCAGACATTGCCCAGCCCCACTGCATAACCCACCATGGAGAGGATGAAATCCAGCTTGCTAGACCAGTTCCCTCGGGCTTTATTTTCATCCCCTACATCGTCTTCCTAAAGGGGGGGAAAGGGAAGAAAAAAAAAAAAAAGGAAAAGAGATCGGACAAGAGCCACGTTTGCAAACGAGCATCGCGGAGCCGCACCGGGGGCACCCTCCCCTGCGGCCGCTTCTGCCCGAGAAATTAGGAGAAATTAGGCTTTTCCGTCGTGGACCCCCCTCCGGCTGCTCCCGAGGGAGGGGAAGCGACTGCTGCAGCCCTGGGACGGGGGGGGCCGTGACAGTCCCCGCTGCCCGCCCCCCCGGCCCCCAGCTGGCTCCTCCGGGGGCCAAACGCGCAGGGCTCGGCTCGCCGCCGCCTTCCCGGGGGGCAGCCCCTGCAATGCGCCGCGCCCGGCCGGGGGCGATGCCCTGGGGACAGGCTCTGCTCCTGCAGCGGAGGGCTTTCTGCCCCCGATTTCTCTCGGGACAGACCCAGCCGGCACCGTACGCCCCCTCCTCTCCGCAGGACCGGAGCCTCGGCTGGCTCTCGGCGCGGTAACTCAGCACCGGGGGGTTTCCCTCTCTTCCCGGCTCCTGCCCCACGGCTCAGCCCCATCCCCTACCTGCTCCCGCACCTCTCCCACTGGAGCCTCGGCCCCCAGCGGGCGCTGAGGGCCGAGCATCCCTTAATCCCTTACTCCCGGGGGCCGAGAACCCCGGGGAGGAGGCTCTTACCCCCTCCACTCTGCCGGGAAGGACAGAAGTGTTGCCATCCGTGCCCAGTACCACGGTGCTCTGGCTCAAGGTCACCCAGGCGCCTTTGGCGTTGTTTCGCTCCAGCGTGCCCTTCCCAAGGTTCAGGGTAGCGTCCCCGTCCGTGCTTTGCAATGCGGGAATTTTGCAGGGGGGGATCGCAGCCTGCCCGGCGGCCCCGACCCCAGCGGCGTGCTTGTAAGGGAAGGTCTCCCCGGATTCCCTCCGCACCGTGGAGTTGGCTTGCACCGGGGTGCTGCTGAGCTTGCAGATGCCGACCTTGGTCCTCTCGAAATCGTTTGGGTTGGCTTCTTCGGAGCGAAGCGTTTTGGGGTCGTTGGAGAGCGAGCGGGGCAGCCTGGCCATCGCGGCGGGGGCTTGCGGCGGGGCATTCTGCGGCTCCTCCTCGGGGCTGCCTCTTCCAGCTCCCGCACCTTCGTTTGGTCCAGGAGCAACCGCGTCGGGGCTGTTCGCGGGCTGCTTGTTCATCTCCCTTTGACTGGCGTAATCCTAAAACAATATCACATATTTTACCGAAAGGGTAAGAAAACGTTTGGACCCCAGGGATTTATTTTTTTTTTACCGATTGCTTCTCTCGTGCGCAAAACGCGTCTGCTAGAAAATCTGGATTAAAACGCGGGCGAATTTCGAGGGGCCCGGTTCCCCTGCTTGCCCTCTCGTTCAGCGTTAATATTCTGGCAGAGCAATCGGCGAGGAACGAAAAACCAAGCAAACAAACAAACAGCGGCTGCAAACCCGCAATTGGAGTTTTAGATAAATGTTCTTACAGCACTGCGCAGCCAGACCTCGTTAGATTGCACATCACGAGCGTAGGATGCTCCCTTCCCTATCACCAGTGTAGAAAGATTCTTTAATTTTACGCCCCATTTCCTTTCTGTCATTCAACAATGCACATCGGCTTTTCTTCCCCCCAACCTTTTTTTTTTTTCTTTTCCATACAGGCAATAGACAAGCTGCCCTGTAGGCAGCCAGGGATGTTAAAAAACCCAGCGAAATAGTGCTGGGGAGCGTTTCCGAGCTGGCTGCCACCTCTTACAACCCGACAGCAAGTCGGGGAAACGGGGAAACAACCGCACCACCGCCGCGGAACCACGGCCGTCAGCAGCTGGCTTTCCTTCTCGTTTTTCTTACGTTTTCGACTCACACTCCTCTAAAAATTGCTTTGAAACGTTCTCCTGTATGCTAAATAGATTACTGACGGCACCCCTGTTTCCCACCAGTTTGAAATTATATTTCACAACGTATCGTTTTTTTTTGTTGTTGTTTTTTTTTTTTTTTTTTTTTTTTTAACCTTAAGGACCCCGCGGGCAATGCCTCCCTTTCCCGTCCCTTAAAAATTCTCTTTCCCAACGCGCCCTCTCTCCGGACCCCCACTCCGCAAGGCTTCCCAGCACTGCCTCCGCCGTGTCTGCCGCAAGTCCTGGCCGCACCTGCAGCACCTCCGGCTCCTCTCCCAGCCCGCGGGGGCACGGAGCAGTGCCCCTGTCCCCGACTGCAGCCCTACGCCGGCTGCGGGGACAGCCCCGGGGACAGCCGCCCCTCTGCCTTGCGGGATAAGGAGGACAGCGGCAGGGAAGCGAGGCGGGCACAGGGCAGCCTGCACAGAACTCACCGGCGAAGCCTCCCCTCGAGCCTTTCTAAGTGTCGAAGGAAAGAAATGAAGCGCTTACCATGTCTTAAATCGAGTCGGTCGAGGTAAAAACAGCAGTAGAGGCAAATGACAGACTGGATTTTGCTCAGTCCAGAGCAAAGCTTCTATACTTCCTTGGGAAAGCCTGGGTTTGCGTCAGTGCATAGCAAGGTGCCCTTCGTTTGACATTTTCGTGATAATAAGAGTTTGATAAATCATTACCCATGGATTCAGATTTTAAAGGGACAACCAGAAGCCTGAGCGCCGGCTAGCTGTCACTCATGCGGCAGTGGGATTGCGTGTCCCGTGTGACTCATGGGGGGCTGATTACTAAACCAGATCCTGCAGGAGCACACAACTTTCTTGCCGGTTATTAGGGGCAGCACGAGAAACACGTACTACTGCGCCCAAAAGATGAGCGAAAGGGGGAGAAACCGGCCAGTTCTGCCCCTCTCCCCCCTCCCGTGTGGTTCATCCCATTATCTGTCTTCTGCATTCCTACAGTTCACACGGGATCGAAAGTTAAAATAGCTTATATATATGAAAAAAATATATATATAATGTGTATAAATATATATCTCTCCGTATAGCTATTTCCAGAGAGAGAAGTTCACTGCGTATATAGTGCACAAACACATTTTAATTGTGTGTTCCCTGGTCTCCCTACACCATCGTACAACACCATACTCTTTTCACCATGCCTCATGGGGGAAGTCCTCAGCCCCAACTCAATCAAGGCGACACCCGCCATAAAAAGCCATCTCCTCTTTCACCAAAGCTATCTGAAGAGTTAAGAGGGAGCAAAGATGACGGCAACTGCAGTAAGGTCGTCGGTGTTCTGCCCTCACCCATCAGAGCATTTTTTGTTTGAGAACTGGGGGGAGATTCTCAGCACTACAAGCCAGAAGTTGCGCTGGAATCGTTTTTCCAACGAAGTCATCCACCCATCACCACCTCCCGCGCTATTTGCTACCTGAGGGGCTTTCTCGGTGATTTGTTGCTCACGAGTCAGGTTTTTTTCACCCTGAAAAAAAAAAAAAAGTGCGTTGGCAAATCGGGATGCTCCTTAAGCAACCTTCCCAGTTGTTTTAGCGTCAGAGGAAAAGCTGCTGTTCCCCCGCACACACTCTGCTAGCGTCAGCTTCTCCCGGGGCTATTTTACATCTTAGCGTAAGCAGTGTGCACCTACTAGGGGGAGGAAGGAGGGGGCTAAGCTCCCCGGCACCCAATGCATCTTTGTACGTCCTTGCCTACTGCGGGGGCTCGGCGCGCCCCCGGGGACACCATTTCCCCCCCCGGCAGTGCCACCCAGAGCACCGCGACAGCAGAGGGGAGGGGGACTAGCAAAGCCGAACATTTTAAAAAATCGTTTAGTTTCTTTTTGTTGTTGTTGTTTTTGTTTTTTCCCCTGCAGTAAAGATCAGCGCGTTTCCCAGGTGGGAAAAATAAATGCTTTCACCTGGCAGCAGAGCTCCTGAGCGTTTTTACGCCGCAGCTAGCCTTAACCTCTGCTGCTGCAGCTGCTGAAAATATACTTAAGCATCAGCATCTGTTATTCCACGCACATAATTGTACCGAAATACAGGTGTTTTGTGCATAGACCCTTTCATACAGACTGCGCTCTGTTCCTCTCTCCAGCAGACTTCTCCCCCGTTTCTTCCCCTCCCTGCATGCAGCACAGAGCCCCCCAGGAGCAGGGCTCGGGGGGGAGGCGAGCGGCGCTTGGCAGCGGTTCTGCGCTGTTGCAGAGAGCCGCAGAGCCGGCTGCCCACAGCCCGGGCAAGGCGGGAGCCCCGTTATGCTGCCCTTCAGGTTGCATTAACGCCTCTGAAGAAGGCACGGGGCGAATGAAAGCGCCACGGCAGCGCCCCAAGAAGCAGGCGGGTCGGGAAGCCCCCGCAGCTCCTCCAGGAGCGCGGGGCTCTCTTGGTGCTGCATCGAGCCGACCCCGCGGTCGATCCCAAGCCACATCCTACCCCAAGCCCTGCTCCTGCCTCCCCAGCAGCACCCAACTGCTGCAACCAACCAACCCAGACTCCGTTTTGTCCCCCCCAGGAGGGGACGCCGTCTCCATCACCAAGTCCTCAGCCACGGCTGGGAGGGGGGGGTCCATCGCCAAGTCCCAGAAGTGGGGGTCTGACCCCCCACCCCTTGCCTGCCAGAAAGTTCATTAAAGCGGCTTTTCCGAGCTCCGCCTGGGTTTCCCGAGGCCCCTCTCAGCCCCGAGCCCACAGGGACTAAGGGCACCCCCCCCAAGCCTGTCCAAAAAGGGGGACTCCCCCCCCCTTCCCCACCGCGGCCTGCGGAGCGGAAGAACGAGTGCCTCCGTTTTAATTACTTTGTCAAAGATGAAAAATAGCAATTGATTTTTTTTTTTCATGCCCGCCACCCTTCCTCCTTTCCCCCTGTTACAGATAAGCAAACGAAGGGGAGGGGGGAGGCGGGACCCCCTTCGGCAACCCCGCGGTGCACCCCCCCCCCCCAACTCTCCCCTCTGCAACGAAAAGAGGAGGCCAGGGGAGGAAAGGGTGCCAGAATTTAAGCCGAATTTCAGCCTCCCAACGAGGATGGGAACCGCCCGGCCCTGTTATTCAAGGTGACTGGGGTGGAAGGATGCGCACAAACGGCGGCTGCCAAAAGGGGCCGCCCCCGGCCGCCCCCCGCATTTTGGGGAGCGACCCGCAGCCCCCCGCGGGTTTTTCCTTGCCCCTCAGCACGGACCCCGGCCCCATCCCGCTGCCCGCCGTGCACAGAGGTACTGCCCCCACGGCAGTGCTGTGCCTTGAGAAGATTTAGGGTTTGGTTTTTTTTTTTTTGTTTGTTTGTTGGCGCATAGCTGTGGCTGTACCCGCTGTCACCATTTAACTCCAGCAGCGCGCAAGGCGCAGCCCCGCACAGCATCGCAGTCACCCTGCTCAACGAGGAGGCAAACCCGGAGAGAAACGCGTCTCCAGAAGCCAGCTCCTGCACAGCGATATTCACCTTCACCTGCTTCTCTTTCCCTTCTCATTCTAAGCGCACATGCATGATTTTATAGCCTTAATTCAGCTGGACACCGTTTTTCCACGGACCCTTTCTTAAGCCAACTATTCCCCATACCAGGCTGCAGTATTTTGCCTCTCTCAGTTCGTTACGTCCAAATAATGAAGAGACGGTCAAAATCTATAAAGTGATAATTACCTGTTATTTTTCTCCCGTGAACGCCTCGGGCCCATCTTGATGTTTATTAGCTATACTGTACAATTTCTGATGTGCTCGTCTCCATCTGCTCCAACCTGGATAACTCGCTGGATGGCCCGTGGATTTTCAATAAATTGTCAAAGTCGGGCATCCTCACCAAAAAGGAGTCCGTAAATTGCCAGATTTAACTCTTTCAGTGGAGACCACTGTAAATAATGGAAATGAGAAGAAAGGGGGATCAGGTGGGGGGGGAACAGAAGCATCTGGAGGAAATTTCTGCACTACTGGCCAAGCATTTATGCTCCTAACAGCTATTTAACCCATACATACATGTTTCTTCATTTGTCCATTTTCCGTAACTGTGGAGCATAATCTCAGTCTGGGGCATAACATACACAGGTTTGAACCTCCACTTGCCAATAGGAAAGGGCTAAAAGTAATAAAATTAAGAAAAATATTTTAAAAGCCAACAGCATATATATTTAGTGAACAAAATGAAAAGCAGAAACTATGTAGAGCTCTAAATATATTCCCAGGATGTACCCCAGTGCAATCAGGACAAGGACACAGCTTTTCTAGTGCCACAGTGAGCTGCAGGCTTTGTCTCAGCCGGTCCCTGCCCTCAGCACTCCCCTGACTCAGGTGAGGATGACCTGTCCTTGCACTGCAAACGATGGAAATACATCTGTTGGAACTCATGGTGCTGAAAACTGGATTAAGAGCAGTAGCTTCTTTTAAACTGTAGAAATACCTAAGTACGGTTACCACAGAGAACAGACAAAAAAAAGCTTCCTTAAGCCAGCTCTTCCTTAAGCCATAGCTCTGTGCAGGGACAGCTGCAGAAACACCACATGCTTTGTTGTTACCATGTGAAGACACCATATGCGGGGCTGAATTCCTGATCAGAAGTTTGCAAAAAATATCATAAGGGTTTTTCCCTAAAAATGAGAAAATGTTGATTTTCTAGTCAGATGCCTCTGGAAGGGCACCATAACCACCACAGGGAAAATAAACCAGATTCTAGCAGATAGCATCCATTTTAGCACTTTTCACTCAGCATCTTAATCACTTTTGACTGTTGAGTCAAACACAATAGGAATGAAAAATAGTAGCATGCACCTCCATGAGGCTATCTCACAACACTATGCAGTCCCATTTTAAGAAAAAGACATCAAATATACTAATAAAACTGCTTCAGTATTCCACATGGCACATCATGATCATCATTTGGATCATCTGAATTTCTGACTGGGAAAAAAAAAATCCTTAAACTTTTTCTGTGCTCTCTCATAGGAGCTGCTTGGTTGAGTGCTTCTCACTGACTTTTCCCCCATTTCATTGTGAAAGGGGAAATCCCCCAATTCACAGCAAATTGGATCATGGTGATTGTTATACAGAGATAATGACTGAACTGCGATCCCTCTGTCAGCATGAAATACAAAATCCTACACTTCCTCCTATAGTGTGCCAAATGAAGAAACCCATCTGTTCGCAGCGTTGATCAGTCAACACAACGTTGGGATGTAAATCTCAGTCAGTGAGTAGTTTGGAGGAGCAGTTCACAGGAGCAGTAAACTGTCAGGGTCATAGGTTGAATGTAGTTTTCCTTCATTTTGAAGAGTACATGTTAGGGACAGGTTTTCAGCTAGTTACCGTCACCAGGACACATCCATTAGGCAGTCCTGAAACCAACCAGTCCCACCACTGTACTCAGAGCAGCTCTGCGGGAATGTATTGGTGGAAACGCTTCACCTAATCACATCCTGCTTAGTAGGCTCTCAGTCTAAGTCCAGACAGAGCCCCTTTAGTAGAGTCTAAGCCTTGGGTGAGAAAGAGTAGGGTATGCCAACACTGTGGCAGCTGGGAACTACCCCGTGGTTGAGGAATGGAAGATAGGGATATATTACATAGCCACTTTTCAGCTTCATTACACTGTCAGATGGCTCAAAGGGGCTGGCATCACAGCAGAGGATCTGGCTTACAGCTTGTACACACGCGGCTGTTTTTCAACGGCTTCTCAGCTGTTAGTCAAAGCTACGTAATCCCATCATGCCTGCACTTCACTAAAAGCAGACCTATGTTCTATAACCACGCTGTTTTTCTGGTCATGCTGAACCAGCCTCGAGTTGCAGCATACTTTCAATTTTAATTCTTAACAGACAACAACAACATTGGCAACAAAAGTTAAGTTTCAATTTACTCCCTAAGACAACCTGTGCATTCAATGTAGACTATTGAATTTAAAACAAAGACATTTAATTGCTTTAAAATAGCTAGAAAAAAACAAGTAAGCTTCTACCAGTCTACATGTAGACAACAGGTTTAAGTATTCTCTTGGGCATGCATCTCAGAGTAATTAGGATGACAGTACTTTCCTAAGGTGTGAGATTCGTTGTTTAAATGATCACTTTGCTAATTCCTATGGTTATCTTCTGGAATTGTGGACAGCTTCAACACTGAGCTCCAAGTATACCTAATGCCTCAGTCATATCAAAATTTCAAGGTGATCCACTATCTAGAAGGATGGAAATTGAAGTCAGACTTCAGTGTCAAGACTATTTTCTTATTATGCTTCCAAGCTCACTCCTACATTTGTCAGTAAGACGTGAAAAAAGATCACCAGAGGTATTTCAGTAGCCAGTTTCTCTCACATACCCTTTTCATTTACTTTCACTTTACCCTCTCCAAATAAAGGCACATATATCTAGGACACTCAGAGCATGTTTTTACATCGTATCACAAAGAACTTAACAAAATATAGCTAAATACCACAATTTCTCTTCTTCACCTCAAGAAGCAGATAAAACAGGCCTAGTACAGGCAGCCCATGGATGAGACTGGAGAAGGGAAGAACCTACTAAGGGCAATGTGAATCTGAAGTTCAGCTCTGCCAGAAGCCTCTAACTGACTGAATGTGGTATCACTTGGGTACCAAGTAAGTTTCAAATGCCCTCTTGTGTGAATTCTCAGTACAGAGGCAAACAGTCTTGGGGGTGGGGGGGGGTGGGGGGAAGAGAGAAAGAAAAAAAGAAAAAAGAAACAAATATTTATGTAAATGATATTTAAAGGTATTACTCTTCTTACAGTTTGTAGGCAAATGCAGGAGTACAAAGTATTGTTATGCTGGCAGCCCAGATAATGTTTCACACGTTTAACAAATTAAGTTTACTCCTTCCCATACATTCCCCAAACCCCCTTCTGTCCATCCCTAACTGAAAGAAAAATTGGTATAAAAACTGTTTATTAATCAGTCTTTATTACATAACCTTAACATCTCCAGATACATAACACTGCGACACAACTATGTCTCAAGGCCACTGTGCAATGGTTAACCCACACTGTGCTTTCTGAACTGTATTGCACTGCAAGAAAACCTTCCTCAAAACTTCAGCGTTTTTGTCACGTTGGCATTAAATGTTTCCCTTCCAATCTGTCCCTTCATTTATTTCTTGTCCTTTGCACAGAACATCAGCTGACGTGGCTTTATTGGCACTCTCCCTTCACTGTAGCATTTTACACTGACATCGGAGATTAACACCAGGTCCAAAAATAACTGGACATTATTAGAAAACAATCAGAATCAACACAATCTGATTACTCAGAGTTGCAGGAAAAAAAAAAAAAGGTATTCCACCAGCCAATTCTGTACAGATCCCAAGATCAGGCTATAAGTCATCTTGAGTGCAAAATGCAAGACAAAAAAACTTCAAGTTCGTCCCAAGTAACAGTAGCCCAGATCAACCTGTTTCATGCAGTTTCCATCAAGTCAGCAATATTCTAGAGCTTTAAGGCAGAGTTAAACATAGAAATGTACTAGAAATTAATGGAGAAATTGTCATATTGGAAGTTAGACCTTAGCAGTCAAAGAGTAGCTTTCTGTCTGCCCCTGCTTGCGGTCCTTAATTGCCAAGCTTGTCAAGTGGCATTAGGGCAAAAGAAACAGATTCAAACAAGAACTAGCACCACAACAACCAGTGCTTCCATATGCTGAGGTCTCAGATTTTTGTCTGGCTGAAACTGGAAGCTTGGTCCTAGATAGAAAGGGTCAGAGAGATCCTGACAAGCCCAACTCCACCAGCTTTGGCAAAGCTACTTTTTTGTATGTTATTTTTTGTAGTTTGCAGTCCTTTTCTGCAATGCCTGGCTTACCAGCTCAGGCATAGCTGGTGGAACATGGTCACGGACTTTTGACCACTGTGAAAGAGGCACTCTTATGTACTTGATATTTTCCACGTTAGAACACGGATAGCATTGTGTACTGGGCCTATGGCATCCGCAGTAAGGTTGCCAACACGAATCTGTATGAGATACAGGAGTTCACTTTTGCTTCTTCTTGCCTTGTAAGGACATTTGCTAAATCTTAGCAACTCCAGATATCCTTACTGCAGAATTGTATTTTTTTTGGTTGACAAGTTTCAATTATAGTGGTTCATTGAGCGATACTATGAATAATTTTCTTTTTTTCCTCCTCTCCTGGCTATCCATTTTTTGCTTAAGATCATTTGCTCTGCTGCTTTTATTCTAACCTCTCTATCCTCTTCAAGTTGATCAAAAAATCAGAGAATAACCTACAATTCACATACCTGCATCTCCTGCACTGTGGCAATAATCTCTCTTACACTCACAAACACATTCCACCCCCCACTCCCCTTAATTGCAACAGGGCAAACTGATAGAAACTATGCATTTAGTCATACCATATATATGGAAGAGACTTGCTGACAGTGGAGATATTTGCTTTTTCTGTCAGGGAGTGCTGGTTCTGGCACCTCAGCCTAGGTGGGGGATTTGGCCAGGTGAGGAGATAGAAGTGGGCTGAGTCTTCTGTGCTGTTACCATTCCCATCACTGAATAGGAAATGGCTACAGGGACGCCCAAACTAGGGTATGGCGAGCTGTTTGGTCAACGACCAGAGATGGTTTATGCCTGCACAAATGTATGCAATATATCCACCTAGACAAACCAATTACTTCACTGTCAGTATTCTCATCTCTCCTATGTCAGAGGAAATTTTTCAGGACAGTAGTCGTTACTTTATAGGAGTTGTAACAAAACAGACCTCTGATCTAGAGGAAGGCTCCTGCCTCTTTCTACCCAATTTGCTCATCCCCAAGTAACACATCATTACTCAGTTTCAAGCAGTAACATTTAGATAGACAAATGAAATTGATTTTGATGTCTGGAGACTAACCTGGAGAATTTCACAGAACTTGACCAGACGTTCCCTCCTCCAGCTTCCCACTGGGATTGACAATTATTAGTGGACTCATTTCAGACAAAGAAAACAAGTTTGCTTGGTCTGTAGCAGACGGAGGCAAATTACAGATATCACACAGCCCTGATGCTGAGGAAAAACAAAGAACCTGAGAGCAAGTGAAGGAGCATAGAAGCACACACTTGAATGCAATTTTGACTGAGACAGAAACATAGCTTGGGAGCATGTATCAGACACAGAGAAAACAAACAAAAAACACAAAGCAGCCTACAGGCTAGAAATGAATGTGCAATCCAAGAAGTAGAAAAAGATGTGTGAGACGGCACTGTGTTTTCTTCAGAGATGTTCTGCAAACTACCAACAGCTCAAATCAGCTAACGGAGTCATCAGTGTTCAAACAGGGCACCCTGAACCTCCTCATCTCATTTTTAACCTAGCAAGGTCATCGAGAACTGCTGCAAACCCCAGACCTTGCACGAGAGGCAAGCAGACCTGACATATGGCAACAAAGAGATATATGCACAATCTGTGTTTACTTTTGTTGTGATTACCACCAAACCTTGAGCTTAGAGAGCTTGCATGTGAAGCCAATACTATTAACACCTATGGCAAGTTTTTACACCCCTTTTAAATCTCACACAACTAGAGGAAAGCAAGCAAGTGCAAACTCCCGTCCAGACAGTGCACTACAACGATTATGTGTCATCTGTACAATCTACAGCTGGCCTTTCATCATATTCAACCTTAACTCCCTGTAGAAATCCTCCAGCTGATGGCTCATACTTACTCTTCTGTTTCCATGCTACTGATCATGAAAAATAGCTTCTCCCTGTACACCGCAAGAGGTTGGTAGGGAGTGAAAAGAAAAAAAAATCTACTTGTATAGGCATCTGTGAAGTACAGGAAAATGTAATAGGATCTGGTGACATTTTGTTAAACCACATTGAGTTCTAAGTTGAGATAATTGCTGTATCAAGTTCCAGGAAGATGTTTTATTGCCTCCTACCATCTATGCTCTTGTTACGAGCTAGGCTTATGCATCCCTTTCCTTAATGCGTCTTCAGTTCTACAGAGAATGTAAATTGCATTTGACTAACGCCATCTGGATTTTCATCCAGGGAAAGGAGGAAAAAGCAGGTAGAGGTGAGACACTCTGGAAGGAGACTGTCTGTCGAAGATATTTTATGCGCAAATGCACACAATATATCTACATAATCCCCCACCCTCACTCCTCCTCCACGCCCAGCCATCTTTTCATCACCCTGCACAACTCCAACACTCAAGAACTGGCTTTACTTATCACTTCCTGTTGGCCGATTAATATGTTTTTGTGGCCTTTTCCATTTCCCATTTCATGATATTCTTATGACCAAATATCTTTTTACCATCTTAGAGTTCAAATATATGGATGAGGAGCAATGTGCAAACATAGGAATAAATTCTGACCATTGCTTTATTACATAACTGTCCATCAGCAATCCTGATTTTATACCTCTGGACTAAGCTTTTGCACAAGCCACATACGACAGCTTGCCCCCATCTCACACAGAAACCCAAGTGCTAGACTGTGCAATTGCCTGTTCCAGTCAATCTTGCCATACTTCCACTCTACAGATGTTTTCAAGTATTTCTGCAGTGCACTAGACACTTAAAATTCACATCAGGTACTGTCTCTTGGTCTGAGCTCAATGCTCAAATCACAACTAAAGTTCAAGCACTGAAATTGATATGTCCCTAAAAATTCAGCTGAATTATTATAACATTCTCACACATTTCTTCATCATAGTCACAGAGCAGAGGGATCTAACACAGAACATTTCCAAAGTGAATTTTATGTGCTGAGAAGCTCCTGAAGAGCTTGAAATTCTGCTGTAATATTATGTATTTAATCCTAAAAGGGAAGATGCTTAGATCTAGAGGTAGGATTTGAATCAGCTCCCCCTTTTTCTTTTAAGGGAACAATTACCCTAAAGTCCAATCTCAATTCCTTCATTTTCTTAGAACAAAGCATTTATTTGAAGACTAGCCTTGGCAGTAACAAATTAAACAGCACCCTGTATGGACTGGAAGGTTCTTTGCTTCCCACCATCGCTGAGGCTTAGTTTCAGATCCCAGCCGCATTGCAGCAGCAGGGTCCCTGCCTGCCACCTCATCATTCTGCCCTGCCGTCCTGAAAATCCAGTAAACTGAGTTGGATTCCTAATTCAAAATTCAGCAGCCAAGAAAGGGGAACAAGATAACATTCGTTCCAGCATGTTTCCCAACAGATTGGTTAAGTATTGTCTAATGCAGAATAAATGCCCAACCAACGAATCCATGTGATTACAGACCACCCCTTCTTATCCTCCAGATAATGAAAGCTACACACACCAAATAGAGAGAATACAGATGGAGAAGATAATTTGAAAATACATAGCTGTCCTCTTCCAAAAGATCCATAAACTCCAATGCTCTCAAAATACATCTGGCAATAACTGAATCTGCTGAAAAACAGATGAAATCTTGTTTTTAGTAAGCCATTGCTGGTCACAATACGGTAATACATTAGTTGGGCATATTGACTAATGAGTATGACTTCCACCTTGTTTGCAGTGCTATATAAGCAGATGTACAAACACGACAAGCTATTCAAAACATTCAAGCACAGAGAGGTCCCAGAGGAGCCATGGTAAAACTCAGAAAAAAACAGCTATGTTCTGGCAGGCATATGAACGAGTAATATTTCACCAAAACCCCTTTGAACTCCCCCATAAGTTTATTGCCTTAACCTATCACCTTTAAGCAGCCTTTTCCCAACTCTGTAGACTATCAAGACAATTTCTTGCTAGGAATAAATTTAGGTTCTCAGAGAAACACTAAGACGGTCATAACAGCTCAGCCATTTCTTGCTTATTCCACTGACTGAAGTAAGGGTTTCAAACAGCACATACAAAAGCTGACTGCAAGATGGTCTTAGTGTTGATTTTACTAAGGCTTTTCTGTTGACAGCTCTCTCTCTTCAGCAATGTCTCAATTGCTTCAGGTGTAATTAACTGTCATATGGCTGACTAAATCAGGCACGAAACATCTGATTTAAAAAATACTTGTGTATGAAAAACAAAATACCATCAAGGAATGGCCTGAACCACCTTAACTTCATAATATATTCCTGAGCCAGGCATTGCATGCAGTTTTTAACTTAAGGAGTTGACTGAAATCATGGAGTAAAATGCACTCTAAAACCCATGAAAAATTCAGACTTCAATACAGCCACTAAATCACCTGTCGTCCTGCCTGTTTTTTTTTTTGTTGTTTGTTTTTTAAATATAGGAAGATAAGAAAAAGTATGACATCTTTTAAGTAGTAAAACACAGACCAGGTTGCTATGAAGAAATATTCAGGAAGTCTCTTTTAGTGAAAATAATCTTAAACTATTGGTCTATTAAAAAAAAAAAAAAGGCTTCCCTTGCTAACATACGTACAGGAATTAAAATCTCTATTTTACCCCAGAAATTTCATTTGATGTCTCACCATATTCTCTCTTCCTCTCTCAAGATGTTGGCAGCTTCCTAACAACAGCAACCTATTGTCACCCCTGCAGGAATATCAGAGAAGTGTCCAAAAATGCTGAAAATTCATGACCTTGATTCTCAAAAAAGACTAATGGTTGTCTTTCACTTAAGACACTACCAAGGAGCTCTCATTTAGGATTTTCATCAGAAAGACAAACTCTTGGGGGGAGAAAAAAGTTTCACCAGAGCAATAAGAAAAGAAAATCACTAGGCATTTCAGAAATTTTAGATCACAGTTGAAGGGTTTGCTAGTTAAAGAGCTTGACATTTTTTCCTCAACATTCTTTCCCTTTGACAGCATTAACCTTCCCTGGCACATGCATATTTACATGAAACCATTCACCTTCCATTTTCTTCAGATGGTAGCGTTCCCTGCTGCTCTTTGCTGCCACTCCCAAGAGATGTTGGTCTGTTCTAGGTGGCAGAAGAAAAAAAAGAGGGAGGCAACTTATCCCCAACTAGGTTGCACAGCCTAATGCCATTGTCATCTGGTGCCACGAAGATGGTCAAAATTGCATTCAAATCAATTACCAGAGCACTCTCTCTCTCTCTGGGGACACTGCATGGTATCTATTGTTGTTTAAGTTACAAATATGTTAGAATGATAGTAGATAAAATAGCTGTGAATGCTATAAACACACAGAGCTTCCAAAATTAACAGCAATGCACACATTAACATGAGTGTTTCCTACTGCCTTCTGTTCTCAATGTAAGACTTCATATTAATTTACAACCAGACAAGCGTAGTGCCACTGTAACATGTGAGTTACAGAGAAGTCCTCCTCCTCTCATCCAATTTTCCAGCTGAGTAGACTTGGTTTCACCAATGTCCAGTGCTGTGACAGAAGTCAATATTATTAGGAAATTCCTTCTCTGCAGTGCTCTTCTCTTTGCATAACCCATCAGAAGGTTTAATCAAAGTTCAATTCTACTTACTGAATCCTACTTGTATTGCAGGCTTAATTACCTGAGCCATCATTATCCAAATGGGAGCAACACTGCTTCAAGGGAGCTCTTTATGGTACGTGACACCCAGGGCCTGTAGTTTCAGCGTGCCCTCCTACCAGCTGACCTTTCTTTCTCTCCTGCCAACCTATAACTCCTCCTTTCATCCAGACAGGCCGCAACACTCAGGAAAATACAAGGCAATAGAAGTTAGTTCACAGTAAAACTGACTTTGTAATGAAAACTACCGCAAACAGCAGTAGTGAAGAGTGATAGTACTAAAGAGAGGGAGCAGATTTGTATTAATTCATTTAATTTTTAATTTAAATTTAAATTTTTTAATTTTTAATTAATTCATTTGGACAGTATTAAATGAAGTTTCCCTATTTTAGGGATTCATTTATTTTGTTGGTTTCACATATTAGTAGGTCATGGAATATTTTATATGGTGTGAAAACCACCTGCTAAAGTGCATACAGTTTTAAGCCCAGAGTGATGATACAAAGAGGAGCCTACATAGCACAAACTGCATTCTCCTAACGGTGCGTTATACCTGAAGTGTGTTTTCACCACTGGAAATTTCCCAACCGCAGACGACCTTCAGAGTATTTTAATGGCCCATTTCACTGTTCCTTTTTATTCGTTGTGTGTTACTATAGTGTAAAGGTGTGATCTCTCCCATATAATGTGAGCCCCTTTGGAGAAATCTGTCCCTCATTTCCTGCATGTTGTAACCCATATCAAGATGCAAGAACAGTAAGAAAAATGAAAACAGGCATCCCCAGTTCTGCCTAGCTTCCTTTCGAAAAGAAAAAAAAAAAAAGAAAATCACAAATGAGAAAAGCCTCTCAACCACCATGTAAAACAGGATTTTTTAGCATCTGCCAATTGAATCCAAGGAGAATTATTTTGTTTGGGTTGTTGCTATTGCTTGTGAAAAGATAACTTTAGTTTGTTTGTTTTCCATGGGACATATTTTTTATCACTTTTTCCACTGCTGTTTTGAGTAGTACCCAAGTGGAAAATAGAATTAACATGTTGAGTAAGCTTTATTCCTCTTTAATTTGTTATTGCTGTCATTAAGAGTCTTTTATTTTTGTTTGGCTAATTGTTACATAAACAGTGATAGAAACGTTATAAAACTCTAAGTTGATTGTTACGTGGGACAATTTTTTCATTGGGTGAGTCGTCTTCATTTATTGTGGTGGAGTCCAGAGAGTACTAGAAGCTAGAGGCGTTAGTAAGTCAAGGAAACAGAGTAACGCTTGCCATTCAGAAAGGGATATAAGCCAAGTTTGTTTCTGTCTCAATATATGAGCGGTAGCAAAGCAAATAAAAATTCTGAACCAGTTGGTACACATCAAGGAACAGACTACTACTTACTGGTTTGCATATGGAGAAAGCACAGTCTTCTGAAATATTCCATTAACGAAACGTAATCTCCATACAAACAGTACGTGCATGCTCCTCACCTCTTCTGTCTTCACTGGTAAACAATGCCATTAAAAAGCACTGCTTTTAACAGTCAAGTTAATAACCTTCCTATGAATTTTACACAATGTCAAATAATACATCAAATAGTAAATATTTGGATTCCTATTGAACCTGGAAGCTGAACCACATTCAGATTGCTTTCCAGTCCAACTACATAAACCTAACTCAAACTGACTGCTTTTTAAACCTTTTAAACCACATAAGCTCTTTTGCAAATTTTTCTGCCATGGTCATAACATTAAGTGTTAGCTATTCCCTACATTTTCCCTTGTCTTCTCATATAACACAATATTTGTCTTAGAACCAAATGTCAGGTTTTCACTACTGTTAGCACCTGTTAATGCCTGTATAAACAGGGTAGAACAAAATCATTTTGACATCTCTTTCAAAGTGGGTATATCAGATGTGCACAGGATTTCAATGTACTTTTGGTTGCTTTTGAAAACCCTTAAGTCCCACTCTCACGCAATCAATCAACCTTGCAGAAGCAGGAACAAATTTCATACAGAATCTGGTATCTAAAAATCAAATTGTCACCACTTTAGTCTTCAAACAAGCCTTTAATTTCAACTCTTCGTCTTCTACTTCCCTTCCAGTATAGCTGTGGGCTCTTTCTATTTTTTTTAGAAAGTAAGTCATAGCTAGGTTGTGACATCCCACTACACTTGAAAGATACGCCATTCCGGATTTTTTTCTTTATATAATTTCAACCAGGGAGAGAAAACGTTCAGTCATTACTAAAGGGAACTTCGGGCACTACTAAATAGATGGCAGAGAAAATTCCTTGGAAGAAAAGTTAAAAACTAGCAGCCTAACTTCTTTAGTTAGCAGATATCTCCCTAATCAGCTTTCTGAGTCCTCTGTAGAGCTTTATCTATTTGAAGTTGAGGGTTTGCTTTTATCTGGATCACAGAAGCTGGATCTATCTCATTACGGCACATCCCATAGAACACAATTTAGAAGATCAAACTAAGGTGCACATGGAAAAATCCTATTAGCAACCCCAGCATGACGTGCACACAAGAGACGTTCAGTAATGAAAGACCAGGAGCTTCCAAGTTTGTCTTTCTTGCTCACCTGCTCTCTGATGGGTAGAAACATGAAGGGAGTTTTATAGCTTAGCTAAATAAACATTTAAAAGCACTGCAGAAAGCAGGAAAGATTAAATCAACATCGGATCACAAAAAGGGGGAAAAATGTAGCTTGATATCTACATAAGAAACGAAATCGCGAGCATCTATACTCTTTTCAGATGGAGTTATTTATATGCAAGTAAATAAACAAAGACTTCAGGACAGAAATGTGCAAGCAGGACAATGGAACCCAACCTTCATTTTTATCTGAATATTAGAAGAACTTTGAAGATTCACCAGGCAATTTAACACCTGTGACCTTGGGCTAAGCATAATGTAAACTACATAAGCATGAAAAAAGATTGATACTTGAGTCTTTTTATTGGGAAAAAGGTTAGCTGTTGGATTAGTTTTTTTTTAAAAAACTTATGCACTTTCAAGGTTCTTCAGGACTCCTGGACTTCAATACACAAGCATGACAAAACCATACTTTCCTAACAAAATAAAAATTAAATCTGTTATTTATAGCCAAACAAGCATTTTTTCCAAATGATTTCCCATTCATTAGAGCAAGCATAGAAATAATTATGGGTTAAAGACATTTCAATAGGGTAACTTTTTCTTCAATGTCTGTGTCTATCAATTTGCTAGCTGAAACAGCCTACAGCATTTTTTGAGTTATTAACTTGCAAACTAATCATTAAATATCAGTAATGATTAATTTTTCAGGCATCTTGCTTAAAATACCAAGCTACTCTCCTGGGATGTTAAAACTCATCTGTTACTTATAACAACGGACAAAAACGCTCACCAGTTGCAGACATTGCATGTTGAGCAGCTAAGGATTTTGTCTGGGAAATTACCCTGACCTTCTTTACTACTGACAATGTTTTGCCCTTTTTTTTTTTTTTTTTTAAACACAAGTACATGAAGAAAACCTACAGCCAAATCAGAATATCTTTTTAACTTTGAGAAAAAAAATCATATATAAACTACATGGTTTAGTTTGAAATATAAAATATGTACTACTTCACATATTCTTAATATCTCTAAAAAGAGCAGATGGATAAACGTACAAGAGCTTTCCACCTCTTCTAAGAGCATTCGAGATATATTTTAAAACGTGTTTAAAATGCCCAGCCTGCCAGGCCTGCCTTTTCATTTACAACAAAGAAGTTGTCATTCACTTTTTGATTCTGTAGAGAAATATCAAGTTCGGACCGAAGTTAGAAATGCTTATCAACATCTCTTTATTTATTTTTTATTTTTTACCAAATGTTGCCAAGATTTTTATTTAAAGAAAATACTTGAACACTAAAGCACTACTATAACTATTCAAGTTCAATAGTAACTGCAGGAAAACATGAAGTGACTAAGATTGACCCGTATTAATCAGAAAATACTTATTTGTTGACCCAATAAAAAGATCTACAGCAATCACATAGCTGATGGGTTATGACCTGAAACACCTAGATTTATATCCTACTTGTTTACAACAGCAACAGAATTCCACTGCAGTTCTCCAGATTTATACGTTTTTTCCTCATCTTCTGTCTCTTCTCAGTGTTAGGGGATCTAAAGATAAACGCACATTGTCATCTAGTCAACGTGTACCAAGCATTCATAACACACAAATGCTGCTCTCCTGATTTGAGCTCCACATTTGACATTATGCTGCACACAGCTTAAGCAAGTACGATAATACTGTTTCATATTACTTCATGCATCTGACCACTGACCTGGAATTGTGGATATCTGTATTATTTTCTTGATATCACCCTACAGGTGCATCACAAGCTGAATCAGTTGTGTGTTTTAGCATGCTTTAACAGTTCTCCATTAGCAACCAGAACTAATTCATAAGTTCTAAAGGCCCCACCGACCCTATGTCCACACCTGACTTGCATTTGCATCTTGTTCCTGCTAGGCATGCAAATCAAGCAGTCTGCGTAGTGCCAGTTGCTGAATCAAAGCATACATTTGTATGCATTTTTTTTTTTTTTTTTTGCATCTCTTAGGAATAAACTGCATGTTCAACCATTCAGAACGAAAGAAGGAGAAGGGAAGCCGTCCAGCAACAGCCTTATGCCAGAGCCTTC
Source organism: Anser brachyrhynchus (assembly GCF_964034855.1). Taxonomy (NCBI): domain Eukaryota; kingdom Metazoa; phylum Chordata; class Aves; order Anseriformes; family Anatidae; genus Anser; species Anser brachyrhynchus. Next base: position 11,229,783 of record NC_137699.1, read on the forward strand.
AGCCATGAGGAAGCTTGTCAGAATAAGTACACAGTAGAAGAAAAATTCAAACACTACCACCCCTAACCCCACCCCCCCCCCCCCCCCCCCCCCAAAAAAAAATCCAGAATCAGAAAAGGAAAAAAAAAATCAAGAGGCCACGGACAGAACAGACTTGCTCTGAAATGAAGCTAACAGCAAAAATCTCTACTTAACACATCAGACAACAAACACAAGAGAAAGAATGAATGGTGTAAACAGGACAACAGTCAACCACCGGTGGGGCTTGTTACGTGCATGAAAAATTTCATCTGTACTTATCAGTACACCAAAAGGAAGGGGAGGAGAAGTTGCCACAGTGTTTTTTTCCTGTTCAGTTACAAATTGTTTGCACCTTTGACCACATGCCTTGGGATAAAGGATCACATTTTGCATGAAGTGTTACTATCTCTGAGCAGACACATTCAGGGGTGTTTTACTCCAAACAGTTACTTTCCAGTTTTCTGCCTCTGAATCATTCATTGAAGTCCCTTTAAAAGAGTGTTTACCGATCGTATTTCTTAAAATATTTTCTTCTCAGTATTACAATTAGGAAAGTTAAGTAACAGATTGTGCTGTCAGATGAATCTTGTATTATTTGATTTCTACGTTGAGAAAAGCCTTCCATAATAGATGGGCTATTCCCACAGGTTGCTGCGTGACACTACCTATTGGATCAATTTCCACTCATGTATTTGAAGTTCTTTGAAACAGCAATGCATTTTTCCTAGTAGCATCAATCCATCTTTGAGTTGTGTTACTTAAATGTTACCTTCATTAGCACCTTTGACCTCTCCCTCACACCTTGTCCCAGCTTTGACAAGAAACAAGGTACATGACATGTATCTTTCAGATCTGGATTTATCAAATGTAAATACCCAACAGCACCAAAATTTCTTAACTAATATTACCACTCATCAGTCTTCCATCTCTGCATTCCAAGTGATTCTCAGCCAGCCTTATTTGCTTGTTTGCTATCTGCTACATGCATTGATCGTGCTGGTCCATCAGTCTAACTTCTCTTTGGTGCATCTCCTACTCTCCTTGTTCCTGCAGACATAAGGATGTACCAAATTACCTCATCTTAACTACCTAACATTTTCTCTTCTTTTAAACATTCTTCAACCATTTTTTCATTTTTGCTTACCTGTTAACAAATGCTACGCAAGCTCTGTGTAGGTCTTCTATCTCAACACTTACACAAACACAATATACACGTTTCTACAAAATCTGCAGAATTATTGAAAAGTTAATGTTGGAAGGAACCTCACAACATCGTGTAGCTCAATGCCAGCATCTCAAAATAATCAGTCACAGTCAAAGCACCCGAAACTCCCACAGTAAACTACATACCAGACAAGCAAATTCAGATGCAGATACTTTCAACTTCTGGTTGGCATAGTGCTGAGAACACCGTTTGAGCATTTTGCTTAGTCTGTCAATATCCTGCATTTCTACAGTGCCTCTCAGAAAAGGACAAAAGTAGCAGACCATCCCCAGCCTGCATATTTATTGTCTAATATTGACAACTACGTCACAAATTACATTAATCAGTCCAATGCTAACTGCTGGCATTTCATCTGTACAGTAAAGTTTTATGCACAGCTGAACAGTGTGAGTTTCAGTTAACCAGGCTCAAGCATTTTAACGAAGATAAACAATGAGTTTTTGAAAGGCATATACATCATTGAGCTAGAAAAATGCTGGCAGGTCACACAGATTTATACATCAGCTATATCACTGTATTCATATTTGTCAGATACTCCTGTGAAATAAATCATGTATCTTGGATTTACTTTTATTCAATTTTCTCATTTAATTTTTTACAGTTAAGCCTATCTTGAAAACAAACTTCTGAAAATATCTAGTTTGTCACCTGCGTGCAGTTGCACTTCATAAAATGGAAGGATCTAAAAATCAGTGCAAATGATGCACTCATTACCAGGCGAACACAACAGCCCAGCTGTCAATATGGCTCTAAATCCTTTTGGTGGTCAAGCTCTCATTTACAGCATTCGAATGAGTTAACCAGCGTAAGCGTTCAGCTCCTGAACATCCCTCTTAAGCTGCATGTGTGTGCTGAGCTTTCCAACATCTAGATGTTAATCGGGACATTTATAGGTTTAATGGTAATTCAATACTTTTCACACAGGAGAGAATCCCCACCCTCCCAAGCCTAGAAAATTATTTGGATGTCAATTAGTAAGCTATGTGTTTCCACAGAAAAGGATAAAACAGTGTAAGATGAAATTAAATCCACAAGTCTGTTTTCAATTGAAAATGTTGAAGCTCTGTAGCGATTGTGACTTCCTATTCAAAGACAATTTAACTGTGGGGAAAAAAAAAGAGTGCTGCGCTGCAGGAGAATTTCAGAATTTTGGAATACAAGTTTCCACTTTCCTGCCAAATTGGCATAATCGCTGATGACATTCTACTTATCTTTAGTTACAGGCACAAGAGTTACACAATATAGAATTACCCAAACTTTATAGAGCAGACTCCAAGCGGAAAAAAATGAATTGTTCTCTTCTTGGTCCTTTAAAAAAATCTATTTTTTTAAACAGATGTTTGGAGATCAATAGCAAAACTGTCATTTGTGCTTCTTGAAATGACTTTTGAAGCAACAATTTCAAAATTCCATGAAAATGCATTTGTATTCAATACAAATACGTGTACAATACAAGCACATTAACTGCTTACGGTTACACTTGGTACAAACTCTATTGCAGTTTGGTGTTTAAACATTGTGACACACACATCAGTCCTTGACTGTTCACAGCCACTTTCTGTAACCTGCCAAACAAAATCCACTGTTGCAGCACCTGCCGCTATCTGTTCATAGTATTTTCCGTAACGCTGATAAAATACACGCTTCCATCCACCTGTGCTCCAATAGGCTACTATGGAAAAAAAAAAAACAGCCACAAATAAATGAGCCATCACTGGAGAGATGAAAGAATTTCCAATTAAGTGGAAAAAAAAAGGAAACAGGCAACTGCATTATACAACATACTCGGATCATTTATTTAGATAAATGTAACTGAAACGTGATACAACTTTTTAATTATAGAAGTGTAATAAAAATAAAGTCTTTGTTGATGCAATCCTGCAATTGGAATCCAAATTTATTCCCATCGGGATTTTCCAGCTACTGCTGAGCTGCTCTGGCACATCATTTAGCTTTTTTCCTAAAACAAATTGCACAAGGATTTTGCTTACTCGTTAATGGTAAAATTTGCCAGCTGGAGAATAAAACAATATTCAGAGATAATACTCACTGTTCCTCACAGCAAGACTTTAAAGGCATTTTTCTCACCCAGCAGTCTCATCTAACTCAAATCCAGCTTTTCCTTCCTTTCCCCACATCCCGTGAGACACAGCAGAATCTCACTGTGTCACCAGCTGCCATATGCCACTGCAAGAGCATCCAAACAGTACTCTCTCAGTTCCAGGTACGCTTTTCATATTCTCATGCACATACAGAAATCCAAGAGTTTACCATTTTTGGATATTTAGAAACAGTTATCAACTGTTCAATCTAACAGTTATATCTGACATTTCTCAAAGCTATACGTAGAACTTTCACTGAAGGCTGTAGGTCTGCTTTGTGTCCTTCACCGAAAGGGTTATAAAGAGGGATCGCGGATCTTTTCTGTTTTTGCGAACTGTTATCTTTCCTCTCAGGGCCTCCCCTGCAAGAAAAAAAGAAAGAAATTACTATGCATAATTACTGTGTATTACGTGTATCCTGCGTAACCAGACAGATGCATTACATATGCTTATGTTGTACAAGAAGCTGCTCCCAATTAGAATTAAACAGGTCTACGAAGTTTTCTTGTACATTTTCAAGGCTCTAACCAATGGTCTTGAAAATGAACGTACGTCTAAGTGACTGCAGTTAGACCTGGTGAGTTGCTGAGTTATGTAGATGCTTTCTCAGTTGACCCACCCAAAGAACCAATATGACAATTTTACCTGTGAACGGGGGAAAAAAACTTTGTTTCACTTGTTTGCTTATGAACAAGTGAAATTCAAAGGCTTGGACTGCAGAGAGGCAGAACGGATCTTAAATTTTTATATCTGACAGTGTGTCAGGTTTTTAAGTAACGTCATGTTTATGTCAGAAAGAAATGCACCATTAAGCCAACAGCATTAACATTTTCAAGGAAGGTATCTGCAATGAAACGCTCAAGCAAGAGACTAATTTTGAGGTCAGAGGACTTTGACCTTGTTAGGGTACTCCCAGAATCAAGCTATCTTACTCTGTTTGGTGGCTTTCAATCAGATACTCTAAGGTTTTGTTAAGACTCGAACTTATCTACAAGTTCCATGTCACTGTGAAAGCTCTGGAATTACAAATTCTGTTCTGGCAGTCTAGCTCTGGCCTTACGAGCATTGTACAAGTTGCATTTTTTTTTTTTTTTGGTTTTGAGCAAACTATACATTAGCGAATATTCTAACATGTCAAGAAAGAAAACCACTAATATAGATATTGCCTCACACTGTAAGGAAATAGGACCTATATGGGCTTTTTAGTTCTTCTTCAAGTGAGCTTAACAAGCAGCTCTCTTTATTTCACAATGCTTTTGCAAAGATTGTTGCTTGCAGATATTTAAAAAAATAATTAATAAAATCCCAATGTATTTTCAGTCCTTAACAAGACCTGTAATTTCAATTATATTTGTAAATATGTAGAAAACCCACCGCTGAGCCATCTTATACCATGACTTGAGAAATACAACAGCTGCATTTAAGCAGACGATTCTACAGAACACCCTACAGCAGGGATGACCCAGGCCTACAGCATCAAGTTCTCTGCTACTCTTCTATTACGCTCCACTCCATCCATCTCCAACCCTCACACCAGCCACAGCCACTGTTACTGCTTTTCTATCCCACTGGATACCAAGTACTTCCCAGCTGTTTCTTAATGTGATTTTAAAACCAACTATTCATGCCCTGTTAAGAGGCTATTTTCAATATTCTTATTGGAAAAAAAAAAAAGCAATTCCAAAAATGGGCCAGTTTTCAATGTGTGAGATTTTTAGCTGTCTCCATTTGACGTGTTACTCAGTTGCATACAAACAAAGAATTGACACAAGATCCACTGTATTAAGCATCGCAACAGAAAAACCTTTTCAGCAAGATTAACTGTGGTAGCAATACTGTATGGGAGATCCAAAAGCTCTTCTGTTTGATAATTTAACAGTTGCAGATTTAGCTTCATTCCTGTGCAGCTTTATTGTTAGGACATAAGTGACTGATACAGCATAATGTGTTTTGCAAAGAATTGAAAGAATGTTTTCATAGTTTACTTAGACAGATCTGACCAGTACATGAATAAATTAAAGGGAAAAAAACATTATAGCCCCTCTCCAGCTGGGAATCTTAGGGTAGTTCCAACACAAAGACTTTCCGAACTGCATTGCAAAATGAATTACTTGGATTATGTTAACATTCTGTAATACAGAATCTGTTTGAAATTGTAAGAAGACTAAAAAACGTCTAGGAACAGAATTAAAATCATCTTCAATCAGCCTGTAACAGTCTTATAATTTAAAGCGTTTTAATACAAAACAATACAATAAACAAGGTAAAAACATAAATATAATTTCAAAAATTACATTTGACTTTACAGAACAGAACCCTCGGATTCTGTTTCTAAATGCAGTTAGTGAAATGAAGCGGTCCCTTTTTCTCAGCTATTTCTTATGCAGTAACCACATTAAATCTGCCTTTCTAAACAGTCTTTTCTGAGGGCTGAACCAAGCAACAGCAGTGCAACCAAGTAACAGAAAGGCAATTCTGAACAATTAATCAATGTCACATAGATATAAAATGACTGATGTTTTTTCACCGTTCTGCTGTCCTATGAACTGCCTGGAGGAAGCTGTCTGGGGGACTCAGCTGTATCACCTTGCTCTTATCACGCTCAGCTGAATGCAAGTAAACTACACAGTGCCATTGCAGTTTGATTAGGACAAAACTGAATTCATTACGACCCCCTTCCAGCATTTTTATTAGCCTTTAGGGAGTCCTAAAATTCGTCCCACAAAGAAACTGAATTCAGCAGAACCGCCACAAAAGCTTGCTAGTGCAGGGTAAAAAACGCATCCCTACTTCCATACTGATCCACTGCCAAGTACCACACATCCTATTACGTGCTCTACAGTACACCCTGTATACATTAACTCTGAACACCCAAAATAGTTGATTTTGGTTTTGACTTTTATCATCGGTGTAACTGTAACTAACACTGTTTAGTTCTGTGCAACACCATCATCCGTACGTAGGGCAAGTTCTTCAGATCAGATACCTCTCAATGCAAGAGCCTCTGTCACTTAAGTTATTTCCAGTATTTTTCAGTCTGTAACCTGACTCACCTGAAATGACTTGACTGAACCCAAAGATTGTGTGCAGTCTCCTGCACACATACCCTTAGCATCTATGCAAAGCATGACATGATCCATGGCAATGAACCTGTAATGCTTCCTGCCCTTTAATACAGCTTGGTGCCCTCTCACTTTTTGATTATGGAAAAGATTGAATGAGTTAACGAAAGCAGCTAGCAATCAAGATCTCTCAAAGTTTGTTTCTTTTCTTCTTGTGGAAGACCTTTATGAAACTAACAGCAAGCCAAGTATGAACGTACTCAAATCATTCTTTTTTTCTGACCCCCCCCCTTAAAGCTTAACATCTTTGACTTCAAAAATCTTAAGATCTTTGAAAGAAAGATCTCACTGAAATTGTTTCAGAGAGAGCTCCTATAAGACTGCAGTAGACTTGGGCTAAAGACAACTTCCAAACTGCCGTTGAGAAATACCTTTTGCAAATTCCTGCTCTGAGGTTGTGACAATCCCCCACGTTTTAACAACCACAGGCTTTACAGGGTAGTCAGATTTGCCTTAACAGTTATATACCGGTGCATTTTGACACCTCTCTTCAAGATAAGGCTGCGCTCACTCGAGACTGACAATTTAAACTTTATCTCGTTTTCCACCCCAGTTTAGACAAACTGGAGTCACCATCTTAAATAACACTGAGGGCTAGCAAGCAACTGTTAAAAACAAGTCTTGAAAGCATTACTTTGGAATAGTTGGCTAGGAAGCAGTTTCTACATACCATCTATCTTTAGAAAACAAAAAAGAAGAATGAAAGACAACTGATTTGTTGCAGAACCAATAGCATTTTCCTTAAACTCAGTAACTTATCCTTAATCCCCCCATCTAATTAAACTGCAAGCACCTGCAGATGTACACAAACCCTCACCTTCCCATTTGACCATGTCTCTTTTTACTGCATCACCAACCCAGTAATTTCCAATGAGCACTTTCTGTACTGAGCAGAGCAATACCCAAGTCAGTGATGATGTCTGATCTGTGACACCCTTCTTACACTGGCCAGTTAGTTTGATCAATTAAGCAGTTGTTTACTGATTCCTTTCTGTTATAGCCCTGCTCTGAAACTATACTGAGGTTCTGTCTGTACCCATCATATACCCTAGGCATTTTCCTTGGCAAGTTTTCCCATCACTTGTTCTTTCAACTCTGCAAGTCAAACCACAAACTAGGCACCTCTGAGGAAGGCTATACAGCCTGCTGAGTAAGTCAGGACAACCTTGTATGGCTGCCTAAGATAACATGTACACCCCACACCTGGCTGAGCAGCGAGATTCCCAAGACAGATCAGGTACCAGAAATACTCGCCAAATGAAACACCGAGGGCCCCCTCCATGGCCCTCCAACACGTAGAGTTGTAAGAGCCAAAACTAACTCACCTAGAAGTAGTCTCAATTCACTACATTTTGAAATAGAGATCCTGTGTTGTGTATCCTGTCTCAATTTTCCTCTCAGCAGTTGCAACAAAATTCTGAGAAAACTAGGTTCTTCCTGCCATACTCATCACATCCCTTTGCTGTCTCAAGAGCATGCAAAGGGGACCACACAGAATAGCACAAGAAGCCCCTGTAACTTTTCCTATATAAATACCGAACTCTTACTAACTTACAGTGAGATAAATAGGCCATGAGAAGAGACTCTCTCCAATTAGTGCCTGATGTACACACAGATGTTTCTGCAAAGTAAGCAGGATGATTTTAAGCAGATTTTAGAAGCTACATCATAAGACATGCAAGATCTAGTCAGACCTCAAAAAAGTTTTAACAGTTACTAGTTTTTAAAAGCAAGCAACATCATTGCAACTGTAGACAGGCAAAACAAACAGTAAAATCTTAATTTTGAACCAAATGATCCAACTGGGATACATAATATTGAAGTATTCCAGTAAAAAAATCAAAACAGATTATTTGTGCCAGTGGTTTTTTGTTGTTTGTTTGTTTTTGATAAAAAAACTCTCCAGGTAGCCAAATCAATGTTTTCAAGTTTGTAGATTTACAAACAGCTACCCAATCGTGGAGACTGGGGAGTTCAAGATAATCATGGATTTTACAGGGGCTTAGTCAAGTGCATTCTTCAGTTTCGCTATGCAAGCCCCTTTTAACTCCACAGACAAACAAATCAAGGTTTTATTTCCACTGCAAGGCACTATCAAGAACACAGAACGTTGACAATATGCTATTTTACTGCTAATAGAATTTGTTCGCATACAGATCTGGGCTTTAACTTAATGCACTGTTACCAAACAGATTCTGTCACCCCCTTGAAATCATTCTTGTATGTGTTTTTATCTGTTCAGTAAACCCTTCGGTCAACCACAAGAGAATGACATTCCATATGCAATTTTCTGTTTATGAAACTTAGCAGCAATATCACAACATACAATGGAAGAACAAGATCCATGTTTGGACCATTAATAAGAGAAAGACACAGCTTTGGCATCTGAATTTCAATTTTTAAAATAAAGACTTTTTCAAGCTATTCAAAGGGCTGCTAAGTGAAGCCTTGTACTCCATAGGGAGCCTGCAATACAATACTCGTCTGAGAAAAAACATTTTTCTGGCAATAAAATATCACCTGGCTTCTTTTTCTAGCTTCTTTATTTTTACTGCATGTTAAGCAGTTAAAGCCTATCCAACGTGCTGACGCTCTTTTTACTTCATGGCACATGAGCTTTAAGTCTCTCGTCACAGTCCATGAGGACGAAAACTAGCTTTTCAGAATATGTTAGCAGCAAAAGATTGCCCTCGTCCCCTAACTAAACCAAAATAAGCAAAAATTATCTATTAAAGCTATACACAAACCTATCTATCATAGTTATGTATGAAACTGAAATTCAGTAGCAAATCCTATGTATTAATCAAGTGTAATTCTTACTGCTCCAGTCTCTATTAATTAGGTGCAATTCTTATTGCTCCACTCTCCAGATCTTTGGAACTAGGTTAATTTTCTCCCATTTCCTCTCAGAGGATCTGCAAATCCTGCACACCTAGCACAGGCTGCAGCAGGAACGGCAACGCAGGGAGGATTAGTTCCACGCTGCATCCTTTGGCGTGTAATGGCTTCATTCTGTTTTTAGTAGAAACAAGATCAAAATCACTCCCCCCCCCCACGGATGAGCAAATAGAGCTACTTTTACAACAAATAACCTGGAGTCAAACAGCTGAAAAAAAATACATAGTTACCACAGTAGAACAAAGGAATTTTACCATGGCACAAAGTAGCATTTTTCTGTTAAATACCCAACAGGTTCAGATACCTCTAAGCTCAACCTCTTTTGCAGAGCAAATCCAAATACCATCATTCCTTTATGACCAGATCAGGCATATCCCCAAAAGCTATAAAGCATCTCTGAAACTTGAAATCAGCTTTATTAGTCAGACTTAAAAACTTGAGGGAACCATTTTTCTTCACTGGGAAAGAAAAAAAAATAAAAAATAACCTGCCTAAAAGACATGTTTTCAAAACAGGAAAATGTTTTCAAAGTATTTTATACCAACAAATCCCTCTTTCACAGCTTATTAAAACACTGGAAGCAAATGCCACCACAGTAAGCTGGCCAAATATTGAAATAAGCAGCTGTCTCAATATTAGCTTTAAAAATGGAACAAAGCTTGTGGTTAGACCATGTAGCATATTCCATGTGTCTGTTTACCTCCTCGGCTTTCTTTAACTGCATTATGACTGCACTTCACTGTTTTTTAATCAGATTATTAAAAGATTCAAATGATATTAGTTCTATTTATTTTGCATTATGCACTAGGAGAAGAGATTGTCCTGGCTCGAACAATTTATTTGGTCTCAATTGGGTCTTTTTCATTGTGTCCCAGCGCCATATAGACATTCCTTATTCTAAGATTTTATACATAAGACAGTTGAATATTGGTAAGTACAGGGAAAGGCAAGAAAGCCAAGTCTTTCAATGATTCAAATGTGTCAAAATCTAATATATTTACCGTTTTCTTCAGCTAACTCACATGGAGAAAAGTCAATTTGAAGACAAAAAATCTCCCCAAAAAGCTAAGTACTTGGAGTAGAGTTCAGTTCACCATGCAAGACAGAAACAATACATGGCCACATGGTGACAAGTTGTGCTACTTTATCAATTAACTTAAGTGACAGACAAGAAACAGCTGGAAGTACAACTTTAGACATACTACAAGACAGACTTGAGCAGTTAGTTTGGCTGGTAAAACAGAAAGGGAAAGACTGAAGAAATCAAGGAATATGGTTAACCAAGAATTACCAGAGATTAATAGTAAAAAGTCGCTATTTTGAAAAGAATAAAAAACAATAAGAAAAGTTGAAAGATATGGAAATCTTTTTCTTCAAGTCATGTTACTGTAAGAGATTTTTGGAATGATAACAAACCCAAGTCAGAAACAAGATGTTTTCAGAAGTCGCCCAAATCAAGGAACATTCTTATATAATTATCAGGAAATACTTTCTGCCCTGATGCAGTTACATCCTTCATGAAAAACCAAAATTCCGCAGAAATTAACACTGAATTTACAAAGGAAAAGGAGATTATGTCGGTGTTTCTCTCAGAACCTTCTCTTACGCTTAAAATCAGAGAAAATTAGACTTCTATCTTCTATAGAAGATAAAGAGCACAGAAAAAGATGGGAAACGGGAACTTAAATAACTACTAAGAGAAGGAAGCAAGCAGAAAGAAAAGAAAAGCACAGCAGCAACAGGATTCAGTACAGGAATAATTTTTTAAAATGTGAGCTAATAAAGAGGAAGAAAGAAGTTATGGCAAAAGTGATCTTGAAGGTCAACTGGGTTGTGTTCACTGCTTCAAAGCACACTGTTTCTGCAGTTATCTTCAGAAAGTCACAGCACCTAGACTAGAACTCTAGATCCAGACACACCTCCCAGTAATTTCGGGCATTCTGTAAATGTCAAATGATCTATGTAATATTAAATAACGAGCATATTCTAACAAATGTCATTGCACTTTAAAAAAATAAATCATTTCACACTCTATGACATTGAAATATAATGAATTTCAGCAAGGAGACCTTAGCTAGCCTCATCTAAAAGAAGAGAAAACATCAGAAAGAGAAACTGAACAGAACACAAGCCAAGCACTAATGTACCAAAGCACATGTGCATACCAAGGATCTAAAAATATGCAAAGTAAAAATCATTTAAGAACTTAAACTCCAAGGATGAAAAAAAAAGATTAGTCACATAACATAGTCCTTAATGCCTTCAGGAAAGACACTCCTGCTAAAAAGCTGTGACGGCTAATAGATGGATGAAGCAATCACAAAAGCTGTTTTAATTGAGGCTTGGTGCTGCTATCACCACTGTACATTCATAATTATCATCTATCAAGAGCAGACAATATCCCCTTCTACCTCAATACTCCTCCATATCATCTCTAAACCTCTTGACCTCAATTTCTTTTGCAAGATCCACATATGTTTCTGTGCCCTTTCTCCCCTGTATGTCTGGCCTATTTGTAAACTTTTCAGTTCAAGGCCATGGAATACCATGAGTTGCTTAACTGACCAGCAGAACTGAGCCACATTGCCAGATCCTCTCTAGGTCCTTCCTGATAGTCTGTAAAGAAAAACAGCCCTCAATATGAGCTGAGAAGGAGTTCAACAGTGGTAAGCACATATTTAGTGGATAAGTAGACAAATAATGTGCCCTTTTTCAAGCATATAAATATAGCTATTTGATTTCCTTTGATTATAAACGATGACCCATGATGGTCATTGGACACACTTCTATGTTTATCAAGCAGGGAACGCTTTACTACTTGCATGGAAAAGTACTTTCAAAACTTACCAAATACAGGTAATTAAAACCACTAACATATCATTTTAATCTTCAAAACTTTACTCCAACAATTTATCATCTGAATTTTGGGTTATCCTGACGACAACAAAAGCTTTGTTTACTTGTGTCAGACTCAAGATGGAACACATTACAGTAGTTATTCACTTCATAAAAGCGTTCAGCGTATCAAAATCACATCTCCCATACTTCAGTGGATCCTGTTCACGGCTGTGAGCTCTTTAAAACCCTTTTCTATTTACAGGGTAATCCCACAAGTGCCATGTACAACACCCATGCATGTACCTATACAAGAAATAGAGCATAGCTTATGAGTGGTACAAAAAATCCTATGCAATCATTTGATCGATATGATGCTTAAGAACGCAACTAACGTTAAAATTAAGAGAACCTTATTAACAGTGGTGCAGTCTTTAATCTCCCCTGTGCCAGACAGAAATCCTTTGAGACGCTAATTCCATATAAAAAACCAGTATGGAGCTACATATTAGACATATGCCCACTTAAATACACATGTGCAAGCACATATTTATACTTTTTATGTTGATTTTATAGAATACACATACATATTTCCTACTGCTTTGCTTAAGCAAAGAAAGTTTTTAAACAGCAGCTGAAAGATGTATTTACTATTTTTTAACACACAATTCTTGAACTGTTTTACATTTAAATGATAATAGCAGTTTAACACTTAAATGATAATAGCAGTTTAACACAACCATTGTTGCACCACAACTGAATTTAAACATACCTGCTTCTACAGGAATTGGTTTCTCCAGCAGAAAAACTGTTTGTTTCCAGTGTGTTTTGGTACACCAGGGACCAGTTGAAAACAAGACCTGCATTGGAAGAGTTCAAGAGTTTCATTAAAGAACACCATTTTTAATACCACAATACATCAATCAATTACCAAGCGCACATGCATGTTTTCTACAACAAAACTCGCTGCCAAACACCTCGAGGTATTAAAACCATACAAAAAATCCTCATCTTTCAAGGCTGTTTTTAAAATTCATAACCCCACATACCTTGTTGTGACAATCCTTCTCAAAAAATATATCAAAATAACCAGCAACCGCCTGTAAAAAATAGGAAAAGGCAAATATGATAAAGGAGCAATAGTGACGTTTGAAAGAAAGACTATCATGAATATATATGTATTTATTTATTGTGATTTCTGCTCAAGAATATTCAGCCTGCAACTGAATTTTATTACAAATCTAATCTTATGCTAAGTTTCCAAAATAACCTCCACACCCTAACTACAACTGAAATTACATATGAAAAAGTACTTTTTATATGTGCAAGCCCACAAGCACATAAACTTCAGTCCTTCAGTCCTTGTCATCTATAGCTTCCATGACCCTCACACTAAATACACATACAAAATGAGGGACGTATTCACTCTTCACATAGCTTAACACCATCGTCCATAAAAACTCGCTGAGAACAGAAGCACAGCATAACCAGACAATGGATATTTTTCTTTCACTAATTACATACACAGATGAGGAAAAAGAATCACAAACGCCTCAAGCTGGCCCTTTCAGAAGTTTTTAATAGTAACTCTCCATAGGATTCCTTGGAACATTTGCTCTGTCCCTCCTGTCATCCCACTCCTAGCCTCAAAGAGCTTCTCTCTTCAGTGCATAACTCAGTAGTGGGACTTGTCTTCCAGCTTCAGTAGGAAAAGAAATAGAAAATATCTGCACACAAAAAATACACCCACACTATTAGTTACGCAGCCTTTTAATGATGGCCTGCTTTTTTGATGAAAAAAGCCTTAGACTCCCAGAAGTTCAAAGAATTCAAATAAATTCCAAGAAAGAACTGGAAGATGTTAATAAAAGACAATCAGCTACACCATTTCAACTCTGAAATGCTATCCACACTCACCTTTGCTTCCTACTGTCTCCTACAAAAAGGCTAAAGCAAATCTGAAAATGGACCCAAGGCAGTTAAGCTTTTCTACTCTGTCAGTCTGAAAAAATGACTCAGAACAGATACTTTGAAAAACTGCTACTATAGATGCTAGGGGACTTCAATCCCTCTGATAGCAGGATGACCTGCTCCTCCTGATAACTACGGTATATCCAAACGAGCTATCCGTCCATTTCAGTGATGGAAAGCCTGCTGCATGAACACTTACTGCAAATGGTTGTATCCTTCCCACGGCAATAGTGTTTTTCTCTTAAGTCTATTAAAGTGGTTATTTTGAATAGTTACAAAGGCCAAGTTCTGCAGCATGCTCTTTATATTGATTCAGAGAGATTGCGAAGAAAAACATAAAGACATCAAACGCACTTACAAAATCAAGGTAACAAAACAACTGAATGGCATATGGCTTTATCATCATGTACTAGGTAATCTGAATGACAGCTAAACCATTCTGGTATTTTCCCTTTCCAGTCTAAATCCAGAACAGACAACACGGATGTGAGTACAACTTAAAGCAAAAAAAAAAAAGTGTTAAATTACTTGTGTTAGCTTTTCAACTAATGGCGCTCTAGAGAAGCTTGGAAAGCTCCAAAACGAACGATGCAGATACTATGGGACCTTCGTGACAAATGAGCACCAGATGTTGGAAATGGTGATTCTTCCATCCCTTACATAAGGCCCTATCAGTCAATGTTGAGAAATTCGTTCCCAATTGAATCACAGCCCTGTCTCTAATATTCCTTTTTCAGTGAAGATTGAGGTTTTGACAAAGTTTTTTTTATTGACCCATCAGACTACTTTTACTGAGGCACCATCTTTTTGGACGCTAGTCAGACATCTCCGAAGCCGCAAAAACACCTCTTAATCATCAGGTCAATACTGTTGATACACTTGCAGATAAAATTTAGGATAAGATTACTGGGAAGGAAAGATAAAGGTAGAGACAACAAAAATACATTAAGAATTGCGAGGGGGGTAAAAATGGCTTCCAGAGAAAATGAGACTATCAAGATACGCTTCCGAGCAGAAAGCAAAGACAGTGCCCAAAACTCCAAGGAGACATACCACAGTTAGGGGGAATACAAATAGCCATACACTTGGCAGCAAGAAGTAACAGAAACATCCAACATGCCACCCTGAGAAAATGTCCCCACCAGATGAATATTTTGGGGGGATCAAGTTCAGGCTGAAAGGAGACTGCAGCTATAAGCAAAGAAACCATCCCCTTACTACCTGTTTCTTTCCTGTGCTCAGGGAAATAGGATTTTGTACACTTTCTGTAAATGACCAGTATAAATAATTACTTTATTCCTTACACTGCCAATGTAAAGAAAACATTGCAACTGCAAAACCTGAAACCTTGACGTGGACCATTTAAATCAAGAGGTAGTAACAGTATTACACATCACAAAGACTATCTTCTGCAGAGTTCCAGGAATTAGTCTTTTCTACATTGATCCATTCAATTCTTTTTGTTAAGTTCTAAAATAGATCAACTCCCTTCACTGAAGCAATTGTTGAGCCAGAAATTAAAAAAAAAACAGAACAATATTCTAACAAAAATAATTCCCCAAGATCCTAAGGGTAAGTTCTAGCGAACAGCTTCAGACATTCCTCAAAACTCCTCAGTTTTAAGATCTGACATCTCTTGACTGAAAGCATGGATCCCTTTCCCAATACACTGCCTCCAGAACATTAAAACATGACAGAAAACAAACAAAAACGAGCCAACAAAAAACAAAGTCCTACCTTTTTGGTGAGCTACGAAAACCAGCAAAGATTAAGACCCTAGTCATGTATAGCTAAATAGTAATTCTATGCTTTAAGTTAAAAACATAGAGGAGAAGAGTCTATACAGTACTTAAAAACTAACTTTAAGACCAGATATTGCAATTCAGAAATCTAAGGAGTTGAGTTTGTTGGTGTTTTTTTCCAACTGTTTTCACAACTCTTTGGATGCCAACAAGAAGCATATCTCGGGGTTTCAAACTGCAGATAAGATTAAGAAAGTTAAACAAAATGCTGTTCACACAAACCTTAAGTGTCTGAATATCTTAAGTTAAACAGATTTTCTTGAGTTTATGTAATCAAAGCTTCAGTACATTTTTCATATATTAAAACCTAGCTAACAAGTGCTGTAAATTGTTTAGGTTTTTACTAAGATTTTTGTTGAGACTACGAAGCCATTGATCTAGGAAGCACATTATTTACCACTACAAAACAAGGCTTAGCATAAACCAAAACACAAGTTAAGGGGTCAAGTCTACCCCAAAGCCTCCCAGTATCTCCAGCCTACATTTTCTACCTTCCTCCTTTAGTCCTCTTGATTTCACATGGAAGATTTCATGTGCTAGGTTGCATGAGTTCCCCTGCCAGTAACACAGCACTTTAAGAAGAGCTATGAAAACCTAAAATCTCTGACGGTATTACAGAAGCCCATTTTAATACTCCCAAATGCTTTAAAAAACCCAAACACAACAAAAACAACAAAAAAATCCACCATCCAAACAAAACCACCACCACTACATCCTCAAGTTATATTTAAGCTTTGCCCCACTACAGCGATGTTCTTGTATTCCACACTAACATCTTGTAAAAAAGTGAAGTAGATGTAGTTAATGCTTTCTGTGATTTGGTCTACAATCCTGTATATTTGAAAACAGAATCTCAAAAATTTAAAGACCTCCACAAATCAACAAGTTGAAATAACTGATGATGCAAAGCTAGGTATTGATTACTATCTTTTTAGAAGTAGGTATCTTCTCTTACGTCTCAACTTTTTTTTCATTAAAATCTTATGCTGAGATACACAATGTGTATTCCACCTCTAAGTATGTTTCACTGAAATAATTCTGTAAAATTGAAGTTAGAAGCATTTTCCATTCATTTTACTTTAGAGCACAACAAACGAGTGTGCAGTAGCTACAACAGTGAATCACAAGCTTCTATTAAATATGCAGTATTACAAATTAAGACAATGCCAGCCAGTGCTTACAGACTGAAGGAAGAATAAGTCCTCCCGTTTTGTTGTAAACCGTAACACTTGCATCTACGCAGCAAAATGTAAGGGGAAAAAAGTCATTTACAAGTGACAGACACACAACCATCTCACAGACACAAGCATATTACAATGGAATAAAGAGCTGGCCAGATTTTTATTTAGGGTGTCATCTTGGTAGGTTGGTTTGTTTGTTTGTTTTTGTTACAGGAAGTCAACCTAAGGAAAAGCAAAGCAGCTACTAGTGTCTCCGTAAGTTCTAGGTGATGTTTTCTAACTACTGCCTTGGTTTCCTTTGTTTTAAGCATAACAATAAACAGTTATTTCTTACATGGCAGATGGAAGATTTTCTTCATCTTTTCACTCTACCTTTGACAACTTATTTACAACTTCACCAATGATCAATCATCAGTAACTTATGCCTTCTCTGGAAGAACCTCTCAAGTACCAGTCTCTTAAATACCATGAAAGAGGAAAACAAAAATAATGACTTATAAACTGGTAATTAATACCGGAAACTCCAGCCTAGTGTCTAGCCCCGGTCTAGGCTCAAATGATATTAATTATTGGGAAACATTGCAGAAATGTTATTTTTCCTGTTCTCAAATCAATTGCCAGGAGGAAAGCAGAGCTGTGACGACAAAAACCCTAACCCCAGAACTAACTGCCTACACTTACTTCGCAGGGAACTAAGAAGAGTAAATAAAGAGCTAAAGAAATAATTAAGAATCTATCTGCATTACTGAGACTGCCAAGCAGCATCCTACCAAGGTGAGCCAGAGTTCACTCAGCAACTTACAATCAAGTATGCCTGAAATCATCACAGCAGCCACTAACATCTACCCAATTTTGACAAAGAGTTCACATAAAATAGCTTAATGTATTCACCCATCATAGAGGTTTTCTAAGGTGTTCACGCAAGCATACAAAGAACTGTAAATGAAGCACTTCCGCCCAATGTGACTCATTTTTTCCACAAATTCTCCTTCCCTTCAAGGTAATTTCATCTTGAACCTATTTTCATTTATTCACGTAACACGTACAAAGTATTTGAATCATAAAAAGCTTTAACAGCTGTAAAAGATGAATATTAGTACATATTCTTTATTTATACTCTTCAACTTATAGCCTTAGCTGGAATGGGAAGAAGAGACTAAATTTATCAAATTAATTCAAATATATCTGAATACTAAGGCTTTTTCTGCAGAAAATGGCTGTCTGTTCTATACGGCTTTTTAACAGGATAAAACAAATGACAGTGCTCGACTCCTTATTAGAGCTCATAAAGGCAACCTTACCAATTCACTTAGGAACAAGGAAATTAAAAATTATCATCATCACTATCACCTACAGTGAGTAATTTATCATTCTTGCTCTTCACTAGTATCATGTTCCAACAGTGAGTGGCTACAACAAATACAATTAGACAGCTGGCCACAGAAGTGGGAGATAATGTGCTTTTGATAGAGTTTATCCAAGCATGGAGATGGAATGTTTGTAACCCATGCGGCAGAGTTGGTGCGTTTTTATCACGGGGGAAAAAATGAAAAACCCTTGCTACTAAAACATTAACAATTTGGGGTTTTAGAAAGAATTAAGAATCCGGACACAACTGTAGAGGCGGCTACAAGATAACTGAACAGCTCCAAAGGCCAAATCTTGCTTCATAACATGATATGGTAGTCTTTCC
The DNA here is from genome assembly GCF_964034855.1 of Anser brachyrhynchus. Taxonomy (NCBI): domain Eukaryota; kingdom Metazoa; phylum Chordata; class Aves; order Anseriformes; family Anatidae; genus Anser; species Anser brachyrhynchus. The sequence continues at coordinate 11,248,633 of NC_137699.1, forward strand.
TTTAAAGAGAAATCATGCATTAAAGGTGTGTTTTGCGGCAGTACCCTAAGCCAGATTTCCAACTGTTATCTAAAAAATTTTCTTTGTCACCTAAGACTGATATCCTAGTAGTTAGTTTTGGCTCCCAAGTGCAAGACTGGACATTAAAGGATGAAACTGTCTAAAATATAAGACAACCTTAGCATAGATTTTCCGTTGTCAAAATAATTTTCTCCAGAGTCAACCTAATTCCCTTTCTCTTCCTGAAGGTTTTAATATATCAGTCACGTCCTCTGGTTCATTATCCTTCTTTCATCCCCTTCCTCCCTCCCACTTTTTATACGCATCCTCTGCTCTTTGACAAGATCTCCCGGGAGCAATGAAGAGATACTGCCATTTTCCTCCCAAGGGATATTGTCATTCAGCTAGGAAAGATCAACCTTGATGGACTCACAGGGGAAACACTTGCAAACAAAAGAGAAAGTTTGTCAATTGATTTCTGCACTGAGGGTAATCACCATTATATTTTATCTCAAAAGCTCACACAGTGATCAACTTAGAATACAATTAATGGAATATTTTCCTAGCAGCATCTACTAACTGATATTAGCCAGATGTCTCATTAAAATCAGCAGTGACAAACCCTAGTTCTTTACTAGGAAAATGCACTTCTGCTAGCTAATTTAATTTATTTTTGGCCATTATCTTCGTAAGACTGAAATCAAGTCAACCTGCACTAAAAGTATCTTGAATCAATTTAATATAATGATTCTAAGCAGTCGCTTCATGCTTCGAAGATCTTCCGTCTTTGAAAACTAAAATAACGATAAAGCAGCTTAATACATTTAAGATACTACTGAGATAGTACTAATACCTCTAAGATACTACTAAGAAGGTACTATTAAGTATTAAACCGTAGAAAGGGAAAGAAAAATTAACAGGAAAAATACTTGCTCCAAGAAAAACCTTGACTTCTCCCCACCCCAGAGTAACTTCTGAAATCCTCAAGATCACACACAAGGTCACTGTCAGATTTAAATAATTTTTTTCACTCAATCTTTCCATATTTCTCAGGACAATACGGACTTCTTTCCTTGAAGACTCATCAAATTGCTTGAACACCTAGAAGAAAAGCTATTTAGAACATTAAGCATTTTTAGAGGGTATGGCTTGAACAAATACATCTCAGGATCACTTGTGATACATTTAGGATGCACATATAGAGATGTTAGGCTGATCTGTTTTAAGTGTGATTTAATACTCTACTAGATATTTATGTTCTCTCATATGTACGGCAACTCTGACAGTAATTCAAAATCCTTTACAGATGGAAGGACAGACAACTCAGATATGTTTCTATTAGTAAGTAATACTAAGCAGTAAACCGCAGGAAGAAAAAAAAAATTAGCATATTTTTTTCCTCTCTGAAAAGAACCTTGACTGTGGTCCTTCCAGCCAAAGAACAGAAAAAAACTCTGTTCCTAACTGTCCCCAAAGCAACATGGAACAGCTTTCCCACAGCCTTTACAAAACCCATCCAGATGCTATAACTGGAACAGTTCACAACAATAGGAATTAAATATGGCGGAAATAAAGAGGTCAATTTCTCTGTCAAGACTGAAAATAAACAAGCACAATTTCAAATAGTATCTGCTAAAGGGGATAAAAAACAAGACCAAGGAGAAACTAAGGTCAGACTTTGGAGGTATTGAGCATCTTACCACTGAAGTTAGGGCAGCCTCTTCTCCTTGAGGGGTCCTGCTGTTGTTCCAAGACATAATCAAAGCTAACGTGCTAATTAGTTGCTAAAAAGACTGCTTTGTTGCTTTGATTCCTGTCAGCTTTTACTACTTAATGTCTTGTTACCACAGAAATGAAAACAGGTTGATGGGAGGAAGCAACAGATTGCCAGCCAAAAGTTCAACTTTTCAGTGATTAACTTTGTATCGCATAGTGCAACTGGCTGAGGCCTCAAGTCCTTGTTCCGAGTACTTGCTAAATTAATTATCATCAGTGCTATGCTTCTGCTAAAACCAGTTCAACAGTAGCAACAATGCCTTCCAAGCTGTCAATACATCTCCATGGAAGAACATCTATTGTATACTCCTCTGCACCCACGTAGTACCTTGGAAGGAAGCAGCGCACAAACCCACTCCCCAAAACTCAAATAACAGTGTGAACTAGTAGCTGATCTGCAACTGGATCCACCAAATTGCTAATATATCACAGATCACAGTGTAACTAAGTCTTCCGTTTGATTTTCATTTGTTTTTTTGTTCGTTTCTTAAACAGACCGGTTTAAGAGCAGTCCAAGTTTTGACAATAATAGCGGTATGAATTTAGCTTTCCTGTTGATTGCAGCACTTGGAAAAAGGACAATTAAATCTGTTTTCACACCTACGTGACAGAAAAAGGGCCAAGAAAAAGCTCCTTTGAAATCAATTTTAGGTTGTGAACTAAAATAAAATAAAAACACACAAGCATACAAGGATTTGTTTTCCAACTGCTATTTTGGGTGAAATATTTTCTTTGTAACTAAAACTATTTTCAAATGTTAATACTTAAACATGCAAACAAAAATTCACAAAACAGAGCAGTCAAGTACAAAAAGCTAAAATTGTGGGAAATATGTTTGTTTTCTTGTGTAGAAAAACAAAAGCAAAACAAAACACCAGTAGAACAAAAAACAGATGCAAACAAGAAAAGCATCAAATGTTATTTTCAAAGGACAAATTGCAATCCTAAAACATCTCCTCAAAATTCTCAATATAAATAATGGACTTTCATTGTTCATTTGCTGCAAGGTTAGGCAGCCTGATAAGATGGATGAACTGTCAACTCACAACTAAACTTGTACAATCCATCAGAGAGAGAAGAAATTTCACTCAAAGTGTCAATAAACCTAAATGATGAAGTGCAAAATACTTCACAGAGTTCTGATCATTTTTTAGAACCTGCATTCACTGCAACATTTCAGAAACATTGTTCTCTCCCTACTCCCCACACCTTCATCCTTCAAGTTGTAAAATGCAGGTGTGCGTTTTGATTTATGTCAGTGATACCACAATCAGGAGAATAGAATTGAAATTATATTTTTGTAAAGGTCTAGTGCTAGGGTAAATGATTTTTACTAAATAAGCTATTTTACTCTATGCAAACATCAAATATAACCAAGATTTTGTAATGATTTTCATTTACTAATCACTTATTCAAAAGTGGCCAAATTAAGATAACTAGTCCAGAGCTCCAGTAGACTTTGGTCTGAAATCAAAGCTGACCATGCCGAGGCAACTAGACTTATTTTATAAATATATGACTAACTAAAAAACAGTTAAACTCTGTGTAATCCTCTAAATTTTTCACCGTAATTCGAAAAGGGAAACATATTATACATACATAATTGATTATGAAGCTCCAAGATGTTTCCAGGAGCTATTTTTTTCGGTCTGCCTTCCACTAGTCTATTTGTATGTCTTGCCAATTCAATCATATGGTTTGTACTAAAAGTAAACAAGTCTGTATGTTTGTGTGTGTGTATATATATATATATAAAATCTATCAGTCTATCTTGCTTCTTAATTGACCAAGACTTGAATGGATTTAAAAAGAAGGGTTTCTCTCAATATTTTAGAACTGAAAAACGCATACCAACAAAGTAATTGCCAATCCTCCACTATACCTGAGACTCCAACTTCTCCTAGTATTCCTAGTTAACAGGACAACAAGGTCATTGGTATAAGCTGAGTTTCCAGACACGTTAGATTTTACCTTCGTTAACCTCAAACATTTGTTTTTTCCTCCTCTTTTCACTTTTTTATACCTCTTTCAAACCTTCTCTTCATTCTCAACCCCTCTGATATCACAGAAAGTTGATGCAAGCTGCTTAATAATCTCTTGAATTTGAGAGCTATCAATAAAAACAGAACTCAATTTTTTGGGATAAATCATTTCTTAACCAAGTTGTAGATACCAAGTGGTAGATGAGCTTGACTGTCTTTGAACTGCAAAATTTTATTTGCACTGCCACATATGGATTCTCCAATGTTTCTTTACACATCACGCAAAGTAACATGTTTTGACCCTATTCCTTTGTTTTCTCAAGTAACCAGTGAACTGAAATTTTTTATCCTAGGTGAAGCTGTTTCCTTGGATCACAGAAACAAAAGTAGTATAGATATAATGTACATATATAAAAAGTTGGAGACTTTCATAGGGTGGACTGAGAAACATGGCAGTTCCTGCTGCGATATTTATATAAATTTAGGCATGTAACCAATCTTTCAAAATGTGATGGAAAATTCCAGTTCTCATCTTTTCTCTTATTCATAAAAATTCATTGTCTTTGTGATACCTAAATGTTTGGTTTCATGAATTAGTTCAGAACTGTTCTTCCTCTAATAATCCAGCAATTGGGAAAGCAGATACTTCCAAAGTCTCGCAAGCTTCACATTTAGAGAATTCACTGGAATGTTCACCCTTTTCTATGCTTATATTCTTTTCATTAAAACTTCTTTAGAGGAAAAAAAAAACAAAAACATACTAACCCTTCTATGCGATTCTTTTCTTCGCAACTCCAGTAAACAAAGCAATCTGCGCTTCAAAACTAAATAAAATTCCTAAAGTATCCCCGCATAGGTACCTAACTACACATTTCTAACTATTTTAACTATAATTATTATAGTTGGAATATGTAAACACATTCAAAATATCTTTACTTCAGAAGTCACTCACACTCAAATATATTTATTTTACGAGCTTTGCATTTGAATATCTTCCTTGACTTCAAAACCAGAACAATATACACAATAAAAATTACATGGGCACTTGTGGAAAGAAAGACAGAACACTTTCAACTAATCCAAAAATGAGTATGTCTCTGTTCTCTCATTAGTAACTGATACTCAATGACCAAGAAAAAAGCAGCAAAATGAACACGTTTATGTAAATTCATAATGAACAATGTAGGTACAACTTGAGAGTATTTCGAACATGCCCTGGTACCGTGATTTTACTTCATTCTAAAGCTCAGACTGAAAACATTTTTCCCCCTTTCTTTTCATACTGACTAGTGTTTCATAGACAAATAATATTCAATTCGGTAAGATCAGTCTCCTATTTGTTGGAGAGTCTTCACTCAATTTAACGCAGCATAGCTTGTAATATCAAGATGAATAAGCTTGTATCTCCTGTTATTAGAATAAGCCCTTCAATGAAATTCCACAGCCTTTCTAGAACTAGTGTTCTTTTGAATATGTCATTAATTTACATACAGCAAATAAATATATTAACTTAAATACAAAACATATGACAGACGCAATAAAAACTATCACCCAGATGTTTGTTCCCCTTCAGTCTTTGCACGTGAAGATTAGGAACTTCCCTGTGCGAGAAACTGTGTTTGTCATATGAGCTGCTATGTGTTTACTGCAAGAACTGTAGTTTATCTGTCTCCCATCTATTTTTTCACTATTTTTATTCAACTCAGAAAAGCTCTTCGGAGAACACTGACTGTAACATTCTTCAGCACAATGGTAACAACCTGTCTGAACAGAAATCTTGTGTTTCCAAAAATGGGCTAGAGAACAACAACAACAACAAAAACAATGCTAAGACCCATTATCCTTCCCTTCTTCATCTTACCTGTACCTGTATATCATAATACTACTATAGGAGTTTAACATTCACCTCTCGTTAGAGAGAGGGCTCATTTCACACCTCTGTAAAGTTGAAGTGAAAGTTTCAAGCCAAGGACTGATGATAAATACACTGTCTGTTAGTTCAATGTGATACTGACCATGCATAAAGAAATAAAATTTGTCTTACTGTGCACTTCGTGCTCATTGTAATCGTTAGGGTGAATTCCGAAGAGAATTCTAAATCTGACGCGGATGCAGTATTACAGTTGATACGCTGTTGAAAGGAAAACAACAATACATCAGTAACAGTGCTTATAAGAAATTAAGACGTCTCTTTGGATGACCTTTATGTGTTTTTCAGTTGCTCCATAAAAAGACAACTTTTACAGACCAATACTAATACAGCTCTTTAAAATGCCAAGAGGAGACTTAAAAACAGCCTAATCATATAGGCACACTGACCAAATACATAAAGTCCCTCTTCCTCGATGTCAACATAAACAGATACTGACTAGCAGCTGTTTGGAACTAGGCATGGTAACTCACTCTGTTCAAGGGAGTTGCTCTTAGGTAACTTTCTTGATGACAGCTCCCTGTAGTTGACATTCACAAGCATTCACAGGCATACATACACGTATCCTCAACAGCAATTAGTTTATATGGCCACAATTTCTCAAGTCACTTCTGTTGAGGAAGCACTCTTAGCGTTGAGACCTCTTCCCACCCTTTACCTTCACCAGTTCTACTCCTTGTTCCTGTAGCCACACGGCAGACTACAGTATGAAACTGATCTGGGTTAGAAGACAACTTTTTTATTATTATTTTATTTGTGAGATTAGTTTTGTATTGATCACCAAATAATTGAGGTCAAAAAGAATCTCTGGAAATCTCTTCATCCAAGCACTTAATCAAAGCCACATCCACTACACCAGCTCACATTCAGATGGCTTCTGAGCATCTCCAAGGATGAACATCCACAACCTATCTGGGCAACCTGTGCCAGTGTTCCATTGTCCTCACAGTAAGATAAGTTTCCTTATGTTTAAGTGGAACCGCATCCCTGCATGACAGACACAGCTCCAGTCATTTCACTAGCTTTGCGGTCCTTCATCGGACTCCCTCCAGTACATCCAGCTCGCTCAGGTGCCAGGAAGCCCAGCACTGGGCACAGCACTCCACCAGTGAACTCCCTGGAACTGACGAGAAAACAAAGCTCATCCCCCTTGACCTGCTGGCAGCAGTTCTCCTAGTGCAGCCCACGGGGCTGTCTGGCTGCCTTTACTGCGAGGGCGCGTTGCTGGCTCATGGTCAGCTTGGTCTTAACCAGGGCCCACAGCCGCCTTTCTGCAAAGCTGCTTTCCAGCCAGTAGGTCTCCAGCCTGTACTGGTGTGGAGGGGTTATTCCTCTCCAGGTGTGGAGTTTTCACAGCCCTTGGATGAACTGCAGAGGACTCTCTTTGGCCCATTTCTCCAGCCTACGGGGGTCCCACCAAACAGCAGCACAAGCACTGGGGGGGTATCAGCATATGAACTGTGAGTGTGACACAACAGATGAGAAAGTGCACAGAGGGCAGAAAACTGCTTCTGTTTTCACATTATCACAAAAACAATGGCATCGTATACATAAATACCGACAGGTCAAACTGCAACCTCCATTTCAACGTTTTTTTTTTTTAAAGACATATGTATCAATTTCTGAAAGTTAAAATCCTCAGTCTTCAGTTCATGAAAATTCTATCACACTAGCCCTGTATGAAATACTTTAGTTTGCCTACTTACCTACAATGCTTTATCCAAGAATGTCATGTTTTGTTGACATTAAATCTTACATACAGTATTAGTCAGTATTTCTTGATGCTGCCTCAGCTTTCTTCAGGGACTATCTTTCTTCCTGAAAACTTACATTATTAACTATTCAAAACAAGCAGCAGCTAGTATGAACAAGTACACTAAAATATCTTTGGTAATCATCATATGATAAATTGGAACATTTTAAAACTTTCCCTCAAAAATACAATCTATTTGTTATGTGGAATGGCTATTGACTAAAACAATTTACCTGTAATGCCGCTGTTGCTCAACTCATTAATTTTACTACTTTCCACTGTAATTCCAGCCAATGAACTCATACATAGCCTTTAGTTTACTTTAAAAACCATGATTGTTACTGAGAACAAATGAGTATAAAACCATTAGGTACAGAAGTTATTAGAAATGCTATACAATGACAAATTTCGCTGAGCCCATACTGTGCTGGTCAGTGACTGCTCGTAATTATACAGACTTAAGAAGGGACATTTTTAAAATGACAGCAGCTTATAGGCTGCACTAGGCAAATTTAACTATAGTTATTATCAACTTTCTGGGCTAGGATGTGTTGTTTGTTTTCTTGTCTCATAAACTGATGTAGCTCAACTTTTCCACCCAGTTGTTCATTTAGAGTACATTGTATGTTCTTCATTTAGTATGCCAAGCTTGACCCATTTGCAAGAGGTTTTCAAACTTCATTTCCACTTGAGTCGTAACAAAGTGCTATAAATACAGGTGTATGCAGGTGATTAGTACCTCTGTCTCACCTATAGCACAAACCTCTCAGCTAACTACAGCTTCACTTTCTCTATCTCAACACTACTGTTTCACGTGCATAAATTCACTAACATTCCCTATAATTACAGGTCTACAAAGTATATTTCAACAGCTGTGTTGATCATTCTATCCTCTCCTTGCATACAAAGAGAGCAGATATGTGTAAACCTGAAGTCACACAAGTTGTTAGAGGTGTCCTCAAGACAAAAACGTGTCAAGCCCCTTAACGTGTATTTTATTACACTGACTAAAGAGGGAGTCTAGCGAACAAGCCGAGACAGTAAAACGTAAGGCATCCATAATGACTATCATCTATGAATAAGGAATACTTAGAGGAAAAAAAAAAGATGCACACAAGAACAAATAATAGAAGCAAACTTCTGACATGACTACTGAACTATTAAGAAGGATCTGGTATGGTACCTTAATAACAGTGGCTGTAGATATAAGCGTATATGGATCCAGCACCTCCACAACAGCTTCTGGAATTACAGCCTTCTTCATGCAGGACATGTCGAAGCCATATACATCTTCCCAGAAGAGCAGCTTGTCTGCATGTTTATTCATATCCCCCACAGCTACTAGACTAATAGTGCAAATGTCGGGATAAACTGTAGCAACAAAACACAGATTAGAGAAAATTGATTTTTAGACATGCAAAAAAAATTTACATTTTTTCTTTTTAAACGATTAACATCTTAAAAACACATAAAAGAACTTTTTCAGTTCCTAGATAAGACACTTTTCCTGCTGCTTTCTTCTCTGGCATTGCCTTTTCCACAGAAGAGACTAGACACTAAAATTCAATTTTGCCACGCTACTCTGCTAACAGTATTAACCGTTCATGAGAACATTTCCTTTTAGTTGAATCCCACTGCCAGGACATGACTGGAAATTTCATGTTTGATGAAAGTTTTTTGGAACATCCTATTCTGGTTTCTATACAGAGACTGCCCTGAAACGTATTTAATAACTACTAGGCAGACAGATACCCAGAGGAAAGTTCAGGTCAGGGCTCTGAAGTAACAAGTAATCTCTGCCAAAAGACCTTATTTCCAGAACAGAGCAAATATTTTCACCTAGGTATTTTATTTCTGTTTCCTGTCATTATTGGGCTGTTACATGCCTTAGAACCTAAACATGACTTCTGGGTACTGAGAAAGAATAAACGCTCTTCTTCGATTTGCACCCGAACAACATGGAAGCAATCTAACAGGCAGAAGACAACTTCCTCTTCAATTCTTCCCCACAGTTTTAGGATGACAGCTCTCCTTCTTACATTGTCTTCACATTTGTGCTCTCTCCTTGCAAGGATATTTTCAGACCACGTATTCGAAATAGTAGCACAAGGCTGATGTTTTCCTTCTCAACATCTTCCTACAGGAAAGCTAGCCAATCTCTTTCCACTACTGATTGGAGAAGACACACAGAACAGCTGCCTTGAATATGGCTGTCTACAGCACTATCAAATATTAAGAGAAGCTCAACTTAAAGCTTATATTTAACTACGCTTCTTTCCAAAAAGAAATTTCCACTTTCTATTAGAGCTTTAACGCCTTCCAAGTCACACAAGTTGAATTCTTGATCTGGCTTCAGAGCAGAATGCTTACTATTAAGCACCTTATTTTACTTTATTTTTCTTACTGATACATCAATGTGGCAGTGTTAGCGAAACTGAAGCTAAGTTTCTCTTTTCTTCCAAAAAATCTGGTGAAGTGTAAAATTAATTTTGTCTTCAGCTCTGTTTGAAATTGTAGCTTATCAAAACTAATGTGGATAAAGCGTTGGTATAGCGTTGGTCAGAAAGGTACTATTTTTTGCCTTGTAAAATAGCAAAGTAGAAAACTGGTGTTAGACCTGTTATATAGTGAGACTATGTCTATCCTAAAGGAAATTATCTTATACACATTATAAAGGCAAGTCTTCTCTAAAGAAGCTATTCTTTTCCATGTGAAGAGATTAAAGCAAGCAACCACCTCTACAGCTGGAACGACCAGATCATGCAAAATATGAGCGCACACTGCCATTTTTCTCACATTCTGACTGTTTAAGCCAGAATACTAAATAAATACCAGCTAGCTTAAACCGGAATGCCATTGGTAAACTACCATCTCCACTTTGCAGATGAGAACTGAAAGCAGAAGGTTTTTCCAGGAACAGCCTACAATTAACTCAGCAGTGAAGAAGTAATTTGATGAGAATCAAAACAGGGAGGCATTCAACTATCTTGTTTGAAACAGATCAGTTGATTCCAGCACACCTGACAGCTGTCACATGCACAGAAATCTGGCAGTAGGAGTATTTGCAAGTAGTTTCTGGAGCTAGTGATAAAGGTCTTGCATTTCTCAAAGCCCTCATTTACTGTTTACTGATATGAGAACTGTGTTATATTAGGCGTTACCTCAGTGTTGCAAACCTCCAAGAGCCATCACTAACATTGTCCCAAAGACAGCACGGGACAGACAACAACAGCAAGTGACTACAGGATGCAAGGGCTGTAGCAACAGGATACAAAAGGGGTGAAAAAAGACCTGATGTCGCTAGTTACAGAACATTATTACAGAAATGAGATAGCAAGCTACAGGTAGCAAAACTGCAAACAAAGACAACAGCAAAAAATATTTGTTTTATAACATTCCTTTCTTTGACTAGCTCAACTGTCTGGCACATCGTGTTAACAGGAAAAAGTTTACTACATCTATCGAGCACGAAATATTTGAGTGGGACCGTAATCACTTCACCCACACAGCCAATCCTTCAATTACGAGCGTAACTTCTGTTTGATTATACTGTTTAAAAACAAGCAAAATGGCAAAAGCTAATGCCCAAATTTTATCTTCATTTTTATTCTATCAATAGCAATAAAAAAGCAAACTAAGCCTGTTTAGACTTCAGAAAAATAAATCTGAGTTCCACAAACAAGGCACAAGCACAAGATTACAGTCATGTATCCACTTCAAACCCAACCATTGTTCAGAAGCTTACACTACATTGAAGTTTGACTGGAAATCTAAACAGGTTATTTAAGTATCAGACTAAATCTTCTAAAAGCAGCAGAGTTTTGTCAATGTTTAAAATCACCTGCTTAAAAACTGCATTTTCCATTTCAACCAAAAATCCTTGTTTCTCCAAAAAAACTCTGCTTTTCCTGCAACCTTATAACATTTGCCTGTGCAATCCTGACAGATTTGTCTTTTTTTTTTTTTCTGATTAAGGCTATAATCTAATAATTATTCTTTCTCACAGGTGAAACGACCAAAATGCTGACTGGACAAAAGCACATGCTCCCCAATGCTCTCTCAGATTCATTGTTTTGACATCTGTGTCCTTCTCGACTGAGTGCCCTCAAGTCATCTGTCACTAGTAGCAGCTCACGTGGTAGACAGAATACGAGGGGAAATCCTTTAGCCCTTAGCAATGCCTCACAAACTTCACGACACTGAAGGGTAAGGCAGTAGTCCTCTGGATATGCAGAAGGAATTCCAAGTGAACACCACGTTTTTGACTCAAACAAGCTAACAGTATTACATTTTGAATGACGACTTCTTTACGTATGTCACCCCCTCACCAATGTGTGCTGCGCTCAAGTATATGGAAAAATATACACCCAAGCAAGTAACAGCTGTAAAGAATGAGCAGATGGGTCCTGGGCAGCAAGAATTTTGTGTTCCCAAACAATGCTATTATATACTGTACACATTACCCTAGACAGTTTGACATAATCCACTTCAGTATGCCAATAGGCTTAACTGAAGTAACCACGACATGACTGACTGCACACAAATCTGGAAATTTGGATTCTATTCCCGCTTCAGTCACTGGAAGATCTGGCCAAATCACAGCTGCTCCTATCGCTGTTCTCAGCTTTCAAACAGCCCCAATAAATAATGATCTTGGGCTCAATAGTATTACGTGGCTTGAGACAGAATTAAGCTTTACGGCAGATTCAGGAGTTTCTCTCTTACGACTCCACCTCAGAACGAGCTCTTCATTTCAGCTCATCCCAGTTTGGATGTGCCCACAGTTCTGCTATTCATCCACACTGCATAGTGGCAGTCTTGCTGATTGCTGAGCAATTTTGGCACAAAGCTCAGGCACAGCCATTTACCTGCTATGCAAACTGGCAGAGAAGAGTAACGGGAAGCATCTGAAGGAAAAAGCGTCCTATTTAAAACCTAGCTGCACCAATCAGTGACTCTGTAATACAGTATGCCTTGGGAAGAGTGAGCTAAGAACCTGAGATCCTTCTCAGACCACAAAGGTTAAGAGCACTGCAGAGCCAGCACACCTTCTCTCTCAAAGAAAACTTGCAGATGCTCGAGCTGCTAGTAAACACACCACCAATACAGAAAGATGCTAGACAACAAGATGCTGTCACAGTTTCTGCAGAGGTCAGAAACATCTGGCCCTTTTCAGAAAGCTTTGGAAGCCTTTGGAAGCACTAGCTAAACAGGAAATGATTCCTTAAAATTTTAGAGAATGTCCTCAAATTTAGTAATTACATTGTGATGTAAAATGACTAGCATATATTTATACAGAGCACACCCAACTGCGTTCCAGATACGGCTGCAGTGTTCTACAATACTGAAAAAAAGCTCCTCTTCTGCTATGCTGTTCAAGAGGCTTCTAAATATTTTAATACATGAACAGTAATCTCTTCCTTGTATATTCAGGTTTGCGATCAGATGTTGAACAATTGCATAAAAAAGCCTTTTTTCTGCTGCACTCTAGCATACAAAAGCTCAGTGCAATCAAAGTGAAGCACTGCAGCGAGCACTGTTACATAGTCATTAATTCAATCATTAAGTCAGTGTAGTGAAACTAACTATGTGCATGGTTAGCACAAAAGGGGGGAAAAAACAGACCGATGACTACGATTGAAAAGGTCAATATGAAATACAATACTGACAAAGGAATTAACTGAAAGGAATAATGCATATGCAGAGCTTGTGCAGAAAGCTGCATCACATGAGTAATAAATACAGGCATTTAAACCCTGCTTAAGATGATTCTAGCTAATTACTTAAAAAGGACAAAAGAACTCTACTTCAAAATAAATTTTTTCTTCTGTCCCTTCCCCACCCTCCAACCACAAAGAAAAAGATACATTCCTAATGGGAATGAATATCCTAAACTGAAACAAAGCAATTCCATTAGTTATTTCACGTGGCTTCTTATGCTTGAAACTGTATGTCCTCCTCACACATCATCTGCCATCCTGGAATGCACCCTATTCCCTTTCCCTCTAATTCATATGGAAACAGATTAAAATTATGAACTTTTCATCTTACATGTAAGTTGTAGCTTACTCAAACAGTACTATATCTTACCCAATAAAATTGTTTCTAGTTTTGCAGAAACTGGTATTTATAGGAGAGAAAATGAATGCAGGCTTTCCTGATAGCTGCTATTCAGCCTCATAGATTTTTGAAAGTCCAACACCGTAATTTGATTAAGACATTTTTTCTAAATCTTTATTTGTCCAGATAGGCTACATTGATTATTTTTCAACTCAAAGGATCTGGGAAAAATACAGACAGCATTCCAGTCTTATCTTTAAGTACTACAGCTTGAGATTACTATCCAACTCCTGTGATTAACAAAATAATATTTTTCAACACAGAAGTTAACTCTTGAAATGAAGTTTATTAACTTGCTACTGTCCCCTATCTCCCTCCCTCCTGTGTAGAGGTGTGGGAAGAAGTAGGGAGGAAAAATTTAGACTGTGCTTCAGAATAAATAACCCCCTTCTATTCTTAAAAACACCATTAACTTGAGACCTTGATACCCCAGCTAATATTCTTCTACTACCCATACAGTAAATTAATGCCTCGAAGCTCGTACTAATGGTAACATTTTTCATTTAGACTGGCAACTTTCTCATCCATGCATAGCTTATTCCAAGTCTCTGAGTTCATTTAGCTTTCCCCCAGAGCTAAATTTATTAAAAGAATTACGCGCACCAACCTGAGCCTCCCTCTGCCAGGTACTTGTCCTTTGCATAGATGACAGAATCCAGCATAGACTCAAAGAGAAGGAAATAACCCTGTTCACAGAAGAGGGAAAGAATTTAGAAGTCATTACACTTCTTACATAGCATATTTAATCAATATACAGACTGACTTTATCAATACAGTTTAAGAGCTTTACATGCCCATACCCCTTAGTAAGAGTCAGCACCTGATGGGTTTCTCAACACCAGCATGGTCACTTCAGAGTTTAATTATATAAATATCACCTTTAATTCCAACGCTACCAAAATCTTAACATCTACTAAATTCATAAACTGTAGGCAATAAATATCCAACAATTACCTGACTCCCGTAACATCCAAAGAAATCAAATTTACCTTAAACCCCGAGAGAAAAGCTCTATGCATCGATTTTGTAGTCACAACTCTAAAGTGCCATATAAAAAAATTAAAAAAAAAAATCCCTTTCCCCTTGGCATTACATACAACAGCATTACATAAAATTAGCCTTTTAAATTAAACCTTCAGTTTCAACTCTTCAAAGTAAAGTCCAAATTTCTAAGAGATATATGGCCATTTGTTTATCAATGGATTTACTATTTTACGTTCTTCCTATCTTGCAAGTTTGAGTATGATCCTTACTCCTGCTGAATACTCTCAACACCTTTCATCCACATTCTTAGGACGTCAAATCTCTTAATGATAAATCATACCAGCATACACTTCATTTTTTCACTTTATGTCCAAATTCTCATTTGGCTTAAAACACTGCTTCACCGTGGGGTTTGATTTATGCACCGATAGCCAGTAAGAAAGAACAAAAAAGATGACTGCAAGTCCAGACTCTGGACTTGCAGCCCTACAAGCCCAGTTAGCTGTAATCAAACAAAGCAAAGCTACAAAGACTTCTTTCATCATTTTTCCTACAATTCTGTATTTGGAATTGTGATTTGTTTAGTTGCTGCTGTTCTTCATTTCATCAAGCTACCCTACTGAAGGTAAGACAGCACTGCACGTGAACTGCATTGTTAAGATACCAAGTTTGCTTCGAGTTTATGTCATCTTCTATCTTAATTGTCTAATGTTCCTAAATTTAAAAAATGCAGCAATTCATAATTGCTCTCATAAACGTCCCCATCCACATTGCAGCCTTCAGAACTAAAAAATAAACAAAATACAAAAATGAGGAACCTGAAGCAGAATGCATTTGTGTTGATTACGACAACACAAACGTCCTCTTCCTATCCTATTTCTTCTGGTAAGAGGACAGTGCCCTACTGCATACTTTTCTTCCAAATGCTGCCTGTTCTGCCACTATCCTGATTAACTTTTATAAAACTCTTAGAAGAAGTTCCAGAATGAACACTACTGCTTTGTGAGCAATACGATTTTTATAAGCTTAACAAAATGGCTGAAAAGGCCAGGAGCTCCTACGGCATCAGACAGACAGTATTTTATGCCTCCAGCAAGCCAAAAGCACAGGCTGCAAACAGTTTTCTTTTTCAATTCTTATTCTTGCAGTTTTACAATAGGATATGTTTGATTCATATAAATTCTTTTAAGGTACTTTTAACTGAAAATGTGACCTCCAGGATACATCCTAAGATTAGTTAGCAGCAACAGTCAGTGAGTTAGAAAGCAACATCTTTACGGATCAATTCCTTGCTTATTTCTTCCTGACTAAAATTACTGTTATCTAAAATGCCTGCCAACCAAGCCTAAGGAATGCAGCTGAAGACACACCTTTTAACAAGAAATCCAGTGAAATTCTCACCGTCCTTTCCCTGACCCTTCCATTTTAGCAGTGCTGTTGCCCCCCCCATCCCCAATTCAACTTCGCATTCCTGCAAGTTACGTAAACCATCACTGGTACTGAAGTCATTTATTACTTATACCAAAGCATTTTGCTCTGTGTGCCGTGCTCATCTGCAGTGTAATTTAGAATGCAATTTCACAGGCTGCTGCCTCACCTGTAGGGGTGCCATCTGGAAAGAGAATTATACCTGACGTTTTGTCCCTGTGATGCTGTGGGGCAGCACTCTTGCTTCCACCCCAAAAAACGTTCAGGGGTTTTGTTTTCTTCTTCAATGTGTATTAGCATCCTCAAAATTAATGACTGCAAAGAGATCTCTAGAATAAAAATCTGTGAGCTAAATATAAATAATTTCATCCTGCTAGTAGCTAAATACACCTGAAACGTCTCATGTCCCTATTATCCATATTTTGTTTTGCAACAGGATTATAAAAACGCTCACAGAACTTGGACAGTTTAATGCCCTGTACCATTAAATTTTCTTAATTATTCAAACAAACTACACCACTCTGAAGTTCTCTTTCATTTTAATTCAAAACTAGGTAACATATTTTGCAAATAGATCAAAATATAAGTATGGGAAGTTTTTTTTAACAAGACCGCTTCAGTATTCGTTATATTCTTCATGGAGAAAAATGAGATTAAACTATTTAAAAGCATTAAGACACGAGAACAATATATAATTTCAAATAAGTATACCTGGTTGTGTGGAAAGCGCCCAAAGAAAAATACTATGCCTAAGAAAATATACTTCAGTTTAGGACCATCTCCTCCTGTACATTTCCCTTATCCATTCCTATCAAATACATTATTTCAACTCGTTTTTGCTGTTCATATTTTCTGCTTGTTGGTGAAATCGATATAAATGAAGGATTCTTTTCAAGAAGTGGTATTAGCATACTTACAATTGCAAAAATCATTACAATTTTTAGTACAGCAGAAAAAAACATGCAATGAAAAAACTGAGAAGCGATGTTTACGTACTTGAAGAAGTGGTGCTTTTTCTCCTCTTATCAAAGAGATTTTCTTATTTTTTGTAACACAACTGAACCTGGTCTGGTAGTCAGATTCATTAAGGCCCAAAACTGAATGTTTAATGAGATAAAAGGCATCTATCAAACCACTGCATCATCAAGTTGATTATTTTTCTTTTAAAGCCTGTCAGTATAAAATGCGCATTATTTTCTTAAATCAAATTTTTACCTACAAGGTTTCCATTGGACTGCAAAGTAAAACAAGTTACAAAATACCTAAAACAGTAGTTGACAGATTCTACTTTCTAACATAAAGTGCTGTCTCACATCAATATATAAACAAAACCCATGGGGCCTGCTTGATTTTGTGAAAAATCACTTTTTACTTAACACAACCCCACAAGATAAATAAATAAATAAATAAATAAATAAAAACATGGCATGTTTAAATGAGAAGCAGCAGCTACATGTGAGCTCTTCTGCATGGTCTGCTGCAGCACCATTTCCCTCACACTAAGTGAGCCTTCATGCTGATCTCTAATGTATGCTCTAACTCAAAACAACAACAACAAAACAAAACAAAACACATTGCTGTCAGAGCAAGCCCACACATTGCAAAACCACAGCTTGACTCTTATTATGTACACCCCATTTTGCCCTTAACCAAAAGCAAGATGAGCGAGAACACCAAAAGGGAAGATGTCAAGAGTGGACAAATGACACCCATTATTAAGAGGGCAGACAAAAAGGAAATACAATTAATAAAAAATTTCACTGTAGAGAAATGAAAGCACTGTGCTACTTAGTATGCTCCTTTGCATAAAAAAGAGTTTTTACAAGGAATTTTAAATTATATTTTTACTGTGATATGGTAACTGGATGCTTTTACTAAATGATCCCTCAAATATTAACAGAAACAATACAGAATATCAAGACAACAGAAATACTACTAAGTGTTAGAAAAGCACCACCACTGTATATTCATCATCAAAATGGAAGAAAGCAGAGAACAGATTACTTCCAGTACTTCAGAAACACTTACTTCCTAGTACTTCTCCCAAGATTTGGAATACCTCGCATTCAAGACCCATCATGATATCATTCCAAAATTACCAAAATTAAGCAAGCAACGAAGTAAATAAATGTGTGATATCGGCTACCTGAACAACACAAGCATCAGATTCTATTCGTGGCTTCTATTAAGAATCCATCTCTTTCCCAGTTGTTCCTTCAGTAAGGCTATATTACATATTCAGTATCATAAAGCATTGCATAAGGCAGCCATTTATGAGAATGCAATATGTTCTAACACTGTATTTGAGACAACCAGCTCGGACAATTGTCCCTCACAGTTGAAAAAAAAAAGTCAAGAAACGCAGTTATTTTTCAAGCGAACAAAACTCTCAACCTCTAGCTTCGTACTCTTAGCTACAGAAACAGAACTCAAAGCATAAAGACAGAAAAAAAAAGTACATGGATGCAGCTCAAGAACACCGCAGAGAAACATTATATTTTCTGGTTTTCTGCACCTTTCCTTTTAATAACCAGCCTACAAAGTTATCACATGTGGAGTAACACAGCTACATTTGTATGGTTAGCAGATCTCATTCTATCAAACATTCAATTTAAGCAAAAACTAACTTCAGCACTTTTCCACAGCAACTCCCATTTCAAACTTATATGCTGTATGTAAAATTAATTCCAGTAAAACTTCATTGCTTGCTAAAAATCCGGACCTCTTGAGAGCAGGCATATACGGGATCCTGACTGAGAGCAACGGCATGCACAGTTCTTGCTAACCTAAATGCTTTCCCTCTACTTGCATACAAATGACACTGCATTCAAGTCAAAATTCTAAATTTCCAGTGAAATTCAGGCATTTGCCAAACATTTTCAGATCGAGTTACTAACTGACCATGTTTTTGTATACCTCTGAGCTCCAAGCAGGATGACGCATCAGAAGCTTGCAGCCTGGTACAGATTATCAGACCATCCTGTACAGGGAAACTTCTACAAGCAAGGCCAGTGGTCAGCTCGGGTATAAAATTCACCCATTCTTACATTCTAACAACCCATCTTCAACAACCAGAAAACCTTTATCTTACAGAATCAGCGTGGTTAGCAGAACAGGCTATTACTTGTCCGTTTGTGTCTTCCTCAAGACCGTGTGGTTCATTAGGAGAGATGGCTCTTTGGTCCACCTGCTCTCTCCTGTGCTCCAGGCCTGCAGCCCTTTAAGTGCTCGCATCAGGCTGCATACTTAGCCAATGTGCTGCTAAAAGGCATTCACAGCAGTCCTCAGAGTGAAAGCATCTAAACAGATGGATTTATCTGGGTATCCAGTAATCCAAGAGGTCCTCAATCTCCACCAATCTGCCTTTCAGAAACCAACAGAACAGCTCTGAGCTCATCACACTGCCTTTCCAAATTGTTTCCATGCTGGTTTTAGTAGAATGCAATTACACAGACGCCCTGCTTATGGTCTGATTTTAAAGATGTCTAACACATACTTCAGATGTCACAAACAATTAATTTACTCTTCACATCAGAAGCAAGATCGCTGTTCCCTGTCTGCTAATTTCTTTCCTAGACCTAAAAAAAAAAAAGAAAATAAAAGCCACTGAAGAGACAGTTGCTCATAATTCAGCCTCTAAACCCAGAACATGACCAAAATGTATCCATATAAATTTTACAACTGAAACACATTATTTTTTGAAGACAAGTATAGATGTGAAATATAGTTTGGCTTCATATACATCTGATATACACACCTATACACCCACACAACTATCCACAGTGTAATACACTTAAGGTGTTTGTCCCATTTTGGCATATTTTAAGGCAAAAAATTGAAAGATTAACCAAGTAGGAATATCAGTCTGCAGAATCCACAGATCACTTACACAAGCAGGAGAATGATCATCAGCCACTACAATGGAAATGTTCATAAAGCAACCCCGCACCTTTTACAATACACTCTTTGCTGTGCCATCTTTCTCAGAAAGCCTGTTCTAGAAACATGCCAGGGTGATGTAGCATCTTTTCCTCTCTCCAGCCTCCATTCTAATGCTTCATGCTTGTTCATAATTTTCTTATGCTCCACGCATGACTTTAAAATGCCTACAGGGTACTCATCTTTAACGCTGGTCTGTACCCAAGCAAAACATAGCGATGGCTACACAAGAGAATTTGGTACTTTCTAGCATATGAGCAGTTTGCTTTCTAAGCAGAACAGCAGCTTTCCATATTGTAGTTACCAAGAAAAAATGTTGTTCCCATTGGAGGTTTCCTGCTAGTCTATACAAGTGCTCCAAATAAAGAATTGAGAGCTGACATATATTGAGCTCCTTTTTGTTCCACACTGCGCATTTACAACATTTTCAAGCTAGCAGTCTGTTTCTAAGCACTTATATTCTTACTTTAACAAAAAAGATTTCACACTGGTCGCTACCACGTAGAGAAGGAAAACAAAAAAGCAAATTCACACACTTGTGAAAATGCACAACATGAGGAAGATAGACAAAGAGGAATCTTCATTTGCATCTGGGAAACCTAGCGCTCCTTTCCGGACAGTGTTGGAACAGTCTGCATGCTGTCCAGTTATCAATCTTACTTTCACAGCATTGTCCTCTTTATCTCTGTATTGCAGCAACCTATAAAAATGCTAACATCCCTAAACATTTAGAATACCTCATTAAATGAAATGCACGTGTCTATATAATTATAACATTAAAAGGTAAATTAGCACCGAAATGGGAAAAACAGAACATTCAGTACGTCATTTCTTACATGAGGTGCTTTTCTAAGTCCTCTATTTCACCTTAGAGATACTAGTTTACAACAGGACTTAGGTTCTTAAGTGGCCAAGTGACTTTGAGAATACAAATCCTGCGCTCTGGAACAAGCGGTCTGATTTTGGGAGGATTATTCTCGGTGCACATATTAGGCAAGTGATCAGAAGTTTCCCTGAAAAAGGAATTACATTTCAAGTGAAGTCATATACTGTCACAGATCACCAATGATAACATACCAGCTTTAATCCACTAGTACCAAATGCTTAAGTCTCCCTTGAAACTAGTGACCTCAACACTAGATGAAGCTCATGCTTCTGGTAACTTTCTTTACAAGGCTGTAGAAAAATCTGTTGAGTGCCAGCACACTGAAATATTTAATATTTTAAAAAGATAATTACTTTCACCTTTACCTGGAAATTAATTAGAAGTAAAAAGAAGTAACTTCACATACAAGCTTTCACTACTGATCTTAAAAGCAAACTTTTCTGTCCTTTAATTTCAAGTCCAAACAATGGGGATTAGTATGAAAAAACACCATTTTGAAGTGCTTTTTGAACATCTGTGGCACAGGAGACTGAATAGGAGAAGTCCACAACAGAGGTCAAATGATGTTTCCTACCACACTTCTGACAGGTAACAAACTTAGCAGCTATGGAATTCAGCCTGGCACTGGGTCTTGTCACACAGATTTCTTTCTCAGTGGCAGGCAGTAAGCACAACTGTGCTTGAAAGCACACACATGAAAGCATGTCAACAGTCCAAAAGCTGAAATCCAACAGATTCCAGGAAATGGTTCATTTATGCACTGCATAGAGCATTTTCTATTGGCCATCATCATCGTTATGCACCTTTATTTCATTCTTACACTAAAAAGCCTGCAATCAGAAGAAACACTGTTTCAAGCTCCCTCCATGTATTCACAGATTTCCCAGTGTATATGCTCCTTCCTATCACCTTTCCTGCATGGTCAGGATGGTCTTCAGTTGTCCTCATGGACTTAATGGTATTTTACATATCAGAATGATCTACCTACATGACAAAACACCAA
Source organism: Anser brachyrhynchus (assembly GCF_964034855.1). Taxonomy (NCBI): domain Eukaryota; kingdom Metazoa; phylum Chordata; class Aves; order Anseriformes; family Anatidae; genus Anser; species Anser brachyrhynchus. Next base: position 11,270,434 of record NC_137699.1, read on the forward strand.
ATTTCTCCATTACTTTCACATGAGCAGCTGCAATACTATTATTCAGAAGCCCAGAATACTTCTATACATTTGCACACTAACTACATAACACAAACTTACTTCTGTACCCAAACTACCTTAACTATACTTATAGAACCTTGACTTGAAATAGCAGGTGCAAGAGAGAGGAGGAATTGTATTCAAATACCATGTAATGAAGACTGCCATCCCATCAACCAGGTTGACAAAACCACTGCTGCAACAAAAAAATTTTGGCTAAAAAATAGCAACACTTAAAGATCATTTCTGAAATTGAATCAATCAATGCAATTTTTTTTGTCCCCAAAACTGCGTCTTGAAAAGAATATTCATACACCTTACCATCCATTCAGATATAATTACATCCACTTTTTCCAAGGGCAGATCTACTTCTTCAATTCTTCCTTTGACTAGTGTAATAATATTTTCAAGTTTATTTAATCTGCAAGAAATAATATAAAACAATTAGTTTATATTTCCATTTTATGCTGTCAAGAGATGTATTCGTGTCTGTATTTTGCATTTCTTCTTTCCCCCTCAAACAACAACTTTTAGCTTTTATTATTTTTAAAATAATCAGGAAAGTACTACAATGTAACATTACTTTTCAGTTTTATGTCAGATGGTACTGTTATAAGTTTCCAAAAATTTCAGGAGATTAAGAGCCAAGCAAAGGTGGCAGCCAGTAGATCTGTATGCCTCCCGTGTGCTGTGAATGCAAGTGTGTAGACTTCAGAACCCAGGAAAATACAGAAGAGGCCAACTTAAAATGATGCTCCTCTTCATTTAGAGTTGCTTGCTTCCAGTTCTTTGACCTTTGTAGTGTAAGCCTAGAGTGATTAGAGCCTACTCATCACACTAGGTAGGATACAAATCGAAATTAACTTCATACAAAGCTATTTTGCATGACTTTTTTTTTTTAAAACAAAACCAGCTGCAAAGGCACAGAGAACAAATGTTCCCTGTAAGTCAATATTATAGTTATTCCACAGAAAAAGGCATCATCCCTACTGTGATTTTGCCACTCATCTGCACTGTTCAGTAACTGCAGCCATCAGTACCACCTCATATGCAAGTAAACGGACAAACTGTATACGGAGGAAGTTTCTATGACATGACCACAGCTTTCAGGAAAAAAACAAAACCAACCAAACAAAAAAAAACAAAAAACAAAAAACAAAAAACTGCACAACAGTTGAATTGCTAGATACTTGAATACTTGAAATTTAGTACTTTCTCCTTGGCAAACCACGTTAGCCTTTCTTGCATATACCATTATTACGATAGCTGCTGTTACAGAGAGTACAAAAGTATTCCCACCAAAAAAATCCATCTATCCACAGCAGTTCTCATCTCTCTGCCCCTACCCTCCCCCCCCCCAGCCTGATATCTTACTCTTGCATGCTGTCTGCCTTTCAATGCAGACCACTAATCACATTAAAAATTCAATCTAGAAGACAATAGGAGAAAGATCAGAAAAAAAGGGAGGGAAAGGAAAGGGTCATAGGGCTACTTGAACACATGGGCTGTTGGAAACATCAATTAAACTCTACGTGTGACAGTCATCCCTCAGAAGGGTAACAGTTCACCGTTAATATCACATTTAGTTTTGTAAGCAGAAGTTAAAACAGAAGTTTCAAGGGAGAAATAAAACATTGAAGAGCAATCAACCGTATCAATATTTTAAGAACAAAAAAGCACAAACAGGTAACTTCCTAAATGACCATGTACAAGGACATAATTAAAACCAAAGAGAGTAAAAACACTAATATATTACATACTTGTTTTCAATTTTAATGTATAAAGGAAAAAAGTCATCAATATAGACGACAAACTGTAGGAAAGACTGCTTGAATGCTATTAAGAAGTATACTTTCACTTTTTATTCTAGCCTACCTGGGCAAATGACAAAAATCAAGCCTTCACTGAACTTGAAATTTTTGCTTTTTCTTGTTCCCATTAAGAAAAGATAGGGCAAATAGTTAATAAATTTACTATGAAACCTTGGGAAAGAAGGGAATGCCCTGTGGGAATGCCACAGTGGCCACTTATTCCCATTTACTTATGCACATTGGTTGCACCGTTTCTAGCATTTATTAAAGCGTGTTAGAAATGAACCTGAATTCTGTACGGGACTCAAGCTTTTGATCACGTACTTTAATCATAGGTGGAGGCACACTGCAGTAATTACTTTTAAGCAACACTGAGTTGTTTAGTATTCCCATAAATATTTGTTATTTCATTTTAAGTTTGTCAGTTCTATTCCTTTAGGCAAAGAGGGTTTAACAAGGCAAATACAAACTGTTTTGATATGAACCTAAGACTTGAATGTGAATTGAACCTTTTACAGCCAGTTACCTACAAATGCGTAGCTTTAGTGGTGGTTCACCGCTTAATTCAAATGGTCATTTACCACTTTTAAGAGTTAAACATTTTTGATTTGTTGTTTTTCTTAAAGGCTCACCCTTCTCCTCATTGAGGGTAACACATGTTGGCTGATACTTCTACCATACTCTGAGTATAAAGCATATAGAACTTTTTGTACACTTACGTAAGAGATGAACAATCCAGAGTTTGTCACATAGTACATTAGAAATAAGACACTAATTCACATCCGTAACCATTTTGAACATGTCAAGACCTCTGCCTAGTGTGAGGGAGAAGAGAAGACCAAGCAAAGCTCTTGACTGATATTACAGGGACTGGATGAGAGGCAATGGACATAAGCTGCACCCCCTGGAAATTTCTATTTGATATTTGAAAAACAGAAGCGAGGATAATCGAACAAGCTATTTGCCAGAGAAGTTCAGACAAAAGTGGCAGTGTTCAGAACTTGACCAGACAATGCTTTAGCCACCTACTGTACCTGAGCCTGTTCTCAAAGTGAGCTGAACCAGATTCCCTCCAGAGGTCCCTTCCATTCTGTACAGTTCTGTGACGGTTTACACAGCACTCACCTTATTTGTGATTTTCCTGAAAACATCTTTTCTCAGTGACCCCACAGATTGTGTGCTGATGTGTCTGTGTACATGCTGTTAAATTGATTTTTTATTCATACTATAGAAAATATTACAGTGCAATGGTAATCACTTTCCAGCTAACACGAAAAACAGAGCAAAGGAGGTTTCCAAGGAAACAAAATATGGGGTGATAGACATTTATTACTCTCCGCAAACATAGTGTCCCTTAAATATACTAGTGTATAGAACCTTACTAAGGACAGGTTAATACCATATAACTACAAAATTTGCCAACAAAGAAAGCTACATTTCACACCTCCATTGCAGGTGTTAAAATTGGTAAAAAAAAATAAAAGCTTGTCATGTATTAGTTGAAAACTTCACAGTTCTAACCAACACAACAATCTAAAAAAATATACATTTAGATGGACCCAGTAAAGCATTTTAATTTTCTGTAATCTAGAAGATAAACTTATAGACATTATATAACTATTGAAATTTTCTATATATATAAAATTAAACAGCAGTGTGTGTGCGTACATCTAGATAAAAAACTAAACTTCTACTGTGTTCACCTACAGCAGTTCGGTTTACTTAACTTAAAATTTTGCAGCCAGAAAAGTTCCTCATATCATCTAGGTAGCTGTCACAACTCTAACGTTTGTTGTTTAAAAAAATAACGATTTTACCAGTAGCGACATTTCAAGCGAACAAAGTGAAAACAGGAAATGCATTGGCAGCAGCCAGTTAAAGCCTCCACAGCATGACAGTGCTGGTCCCAATGCCAATACCAAGAAGCATCTGGGAAATATTTTTCCTCAACTAGTGCTCTATTTTTACTACCTTTATCGGAACAGCAAACATGATTGCGCATCAAAACCTGTGTTAATCCTTAGAACAAAGAAGGACTTCAGTAGAAGACCTACCAAGTGATATGTGATCATTAACTCAGACTGGTATTTTAGTAACTTTTTACAGTGGTATTTCCATACTTTTTCCAGAACTTCTCCTACCTTATGATGTCCATGGCCTGATAAATGATTTCAGATTGGTCGACTCCGATCACCTTCTTCGCACCTGCTTTGGCAGCAAACATAGAAAGTATTCCAGTTCCACAGCCAACATCCAAAACCACCTGAAATGAGTAAGCAACTTAGTTTTGCTTCCATTTATTTCTCTTGCTATGATTTTTCCCACGTCCTTCTACATCAGTGAGATACCATACTTCAAAGGAAGGAAGAAAAGGTAGCACCATCAAATCTTACTGTTATATTCAGAGATATGCAAGCCAAACCACATTTATAACTCCGCACCCTCTACTACCTTTTACAGACAGGCTATGAGGCAGACTAGCTCCAGCTGCAGATGAACTTATCCACATGAGCAAAATAATTGCAAGCAGTTATTTAAGCAACAACGAAGAAGTTACACAAACAGGAGAAACAGAACATTAGAGCCTGAAGAATTTTAATATCAGTGAAACATTCTAACAATTGAATTTAGCATTGACTCTGAAAAAATATACTGTAACTCTGCAGTTTCTCATTAAAACTATTCAAAAAATTTAATTCTTTCCAGTAGTTTCATTCCAACTACAGCACACAGAGGAGGATTATGTATATGCATGTATCTGATATCACTGATTACCTTTATCTACTTGCCAAAGAGAAATGTCACAGCCACTCTGACTGCTCAACATTCAGAATGCACGTTCACAACATTCTTACGGTATCAATATATTTATCTTCTTCACTGGCTAAATCCTTCTTGGTCCAAAGTAATTTTACACGAATGGTTCCTGCCTTGCCTGTTAAAATCTGTGACTAAGTCATACTTCCATGCTTTTATTTCTCCCCTTCAACAATAAGAATTGGATATGATTCTTCAGATGCATATAGTCCTGTATTCTTCTTTAGAATCATATAAAAGAAAGTAAATCCCTAGTCATTCATAACACCAAGGAACAAAGCGGTGTCCTATCCTTTTGCCTCTAGAACAGAACGTGCCAAATTCATTATATGGAAAGAACTGTAAGGAGACGAGATTGACAAATCTTTCTTCGTATTTACTGTCCATAAAAACTTCTACAGATCATTTTATGCTCCTTGTAAAGAGTTCATAAATCCCCTGCTAGAAATGGCCACAGTGCCACAAAACAGCTATGGCTTTGATGACTAAATTTCAAAATGCTGAATGGCACAGTTTTAAACCCACGAATTATTTTCTAACAGGTTTAATAAAAAAGACAAAAAAATCCAGGAAGATGAGATCCCTAAGTTTTCCTCAAAGACAAACTTCATCACCACACTTAAAACAAAAAAGTGTATTCAATTTAACATGACTACTGCAAACACTTGGTTTTGACATCTCAAATATTAACTACTATAGCAAGATTAGAACATTTAAAGAAGCAAAAGCAAAGCAACTGAGATTTTATTTTTTTACACCAAATATTAAATACTAGAGTTGCCAGCAATATTAAGCATTGGAAAGCAGAGATTTTGTCCTGTAGCACTATTCATGGTTACTGCGAGGGCGCACTGCTGGCTCACGGTCAGCTTGGTCTTAACCAGGGCCTCCAGCCGCCCTTCTGCAAAGCTGATTTCCAACCAGTAGGTCCCCAGCCTGTACTTGGGGGGGGGGTTATTCCTCCCCATGTGTGGAGTTTGCACAGCACTTGGATGAACTGCAGAGGACTCCCGTTGGCCCACTTCTCCAGCCTGTGGGGGTCCCTCTGAGCAGCAGCACAACCAAGGGGGTTACAAAGCATCTCTCAGTTTAGCGTTATCTGCAGATTGGCTGAGGGTGCATTCTGTCAATTGGCCAGTTCACTAATGGTCATATTATCAGACTTCTTAATATAGTTAAGCTTTACTAATGGTGTTTAAAAAATTCTAATCACTAGATCCAAAAACGTTCTCAAAACTGAAAACAGTAGTACAGTCCTAAAGAGTACGCAGTCACTCGGATTGTGCACAGCAGTTAAGCATTAACAGACTCCAAGCTGTAAAGACAGACTTCCTTTGCCACACAGTAGAGCACAAATAAGTTACTAAAATAACTCTAGGATAAGAGGAATATCAAGTCAGAGTTACTAGTCATGAAGATCATCTATTAGAAAGGAGTACTAATTTATTTCAGTAGCTTTCCTTAGCACAGCTTCTAGTGTTGTGAAACGGTCCTCACAGCTTTCGTGACATTCTTTTTCCAAAGGAGGCATCGAATCACTCAGTAATCAATCCTGCACTTGAGAATTATAACCCCATTTTCGAAAATATTTCAATGCAATAATGCACTCTTACTCAAGAGCTATTGAGAACTCTTGTTTTGGCACAACAGGAGCTTGCATCTACACTTGTAAATTTCATTTTACAAATGCTACCCATTTAAGCACATGAATGCTCTGTCCATCAGGTGTGTTTGCCTAGCATTGCATACAACTTATATGCTTTGAGGATGGATACAAAGCAATGAAACTGAAGTCAGCATGAATAAAAATAGCCGTTTATCCTTCGCAGAACAATCTAAGTTAGCCTCTGCTGTGGTGTACTGGGAAGCATGACTGAGATTTGAATGCCACCTGTCTTCACAGGCCAACTTACAATCTGGAAGCAGACAAGAGAACATTAGCATAATGGGGTTTTATCAGCATCTTGCATGGAGGCTGGCAACAGAAGTTGCAGATAGAGTTGCTTGTTCCATTTGAATTCTTTGCAGCTTTGTTCTAATGGGAGTCAATCCCATGACCCATTCGCAAGTTACACGTGAGTAGTAGTGGCTACAGAAGTGCCTGGGCTCAAGTCTTCTGGAGACAGGAAAAGGAAGTAAAAACCAGCGTTCCTGCAGCTGTTGATATCTCGTGCTCCATAACACCATCTCTTCTATCGCTCTACACATGGTAGTTAACAGAACTGCTGAGCCATGAAAGCTGAAGTCAGAGCCAAAAACAAACCTCTGTGAAAGAATGCTCTTGATGTGCAGTTGCATGAAAGAGAGCAATCACCACAAATAGGAAAAAAATCAAAACAGACAACACTTTGGACAGCTGCCCTGGTCACTTAAAAACCCAGATGGAACTCATCTAGCCTCAGGCAGGGGACGGGGATGGAGAAAAAGGCAGAGGAGAGAATATGTACAAGCTGGAACACATCTGAGGAACTGAAAGACAAGCAAAATGATCACCAATTAGCCTAAGGACAAGGGTCTACAGCTAACACATTCTTGCAGTGATCACATATGGCCTCTCACCAGAAATCTGGAACAGCTGGACTGGTGATTTGACTACACCATTACAGACTGCAGCATCACATCCTTCTCTGCCATCTAATCAAAACTGATAGGCTAGCTTTCATAACAGAAAATATTACTTCACATTCAGAAAGACAGAAGGTCAAGTAATTTGGTCAATTTAATTCATTCCATCAATGAACTTTTAGTAGCAATAATGTTTAAAAACACACTTTTCTCCTCAATATCCCAATGATACCTGCGTTGAACTTATATTCTACAACAGAAACTTAAGCATGAAAATACCATTTGTTTTTAACCGAAAATATTTTTTCTGTAAAATGGATCACATTTCCTTTTACCAAGACAGATCACTTGAACTATTTGTTAGGAATTGTCCTAGCAGGAATTTGTCCTATTTTCACCTCAAGTACATTTGACAGGTTTATAGCAAAGACAACAAGAACAGGATTCATTCAAGTTTTAATAATTTATTTTGAATCCTGAAAGAATAAGCTGACTGGTTCTGAATGTAGTATGCACAAACAAACAGATGCTGTGTTATCATCCCATTCACGCAAACGCACCTCTTAGGGATACTGCAGGTTTGTATTAAAAGCCAGTAACATCAACTAAGCTGTTTGAATCAACTTCTACAGCCAGTCTCGCAGTTGTCCTTTCAGAAACAACAAAAAGCATTGCCACACATTTTCTAACGAGAAATGGCATATGGGAGTTCTAAGAATATTACAGGAGTCTAGGAAATAAAACATGACGCTGTTCTTTTCATATTTTTTAATTATAATCAAATTTCTAAAGGAAATCAGCCTATTTTCCCAGGCTGGACATGTCACTTGATATCATTCTGGGAGCATCATATGATATATAAATTAAGCCTAACAACTGAACACTTTCTTCAGTGGAAATATACAACAGATTTCACTTTAGTGCTAGATTTTTGAGAAAATCCCATATGTTTCCATAACAATATACCAAACAACAGCTACACAAAATTTGGTCAGATATTAAGCAAAGCACTGGTCAGCTGAATGCAAACTATTGGCAACTCAACGCAACTGATAACCTTTCTTTCCACTCAACCTTAACGCACAGGGTTTGGATGGAAACACTATGATTTGAGGCAAGAGGTATCTTAAAGAAAAAACTGCCATAAAAACAGAGTTCAGAAATCGGTTTGTAGATGCTGTAATAGTAATAAATAACCTTCTCTATAGGAGCTGAATGCTTTCACACGAAGGAAAACCAGCAAGTAAGCACACAAGTTCAAGCCAATGCCTGAGCAAGTGCATCTGTAGGTAGGTCTTAAGCAACATTATCTAGAACTCTTCACCTGCATTTTGTATGTGTCCACACAACAGAGGAGAAACCCAAACCACACTGTTCCACTAGGACAGACATTCTTAAGACCAATCACATCCTGTGAAAATTCGTAGTTACCAATTCCAGGGGCATCTGTGAAACTTAATTACTCAAAAGAAAGTTTTGTTTCTTTATTGATCTTTCTGTTTTGTTGGATGAGCTGCCCAGCTCTTTGATCATCCATATCTTTCAAGTAACTGGCAGTATCATGTTTCAATGACACTTTTGCTTGTTCTCTCATTATCACTAGAAGCTTCACAATGTTTAGTAGAAACAGGCTTATGATACCGAGGCAAAAAATCAAACCATTATTTTCCACTGTAGCTGCTAAAAGAAACCTGATGTGAGAAATATCCAGAGCATGCACTATCCACCTAGAAATACCTCCCCCTGTAAAACTACCTAGGACAACTTCCAACTCAAGAACTTACGTTACCACTTATTAACAGAGTCTCTTATCAGAACCAAAATAAAAATCTGAAGTGATTTCCTTCCATAAGCCTGTCAGCTGAATAACAGTAAGCAGTAAGTAGAAGAAAGCTAATCCAGAATACAAGTCCACACAGCACAAAACAGAAGCCACCAAACTCATCAGAAATAGCCAACAGAAACACAGAAGACAAGAAGAGTATTACATCTGCACTGGGGTCATAACCGCAGTAGGATCATAAACATCCACAGGCCTCTTTTCTCCTCACTGCACGGGAAATAGCAGTTCCCTGTTCCAAGTCCTCGAACAAGAGCCTTGTCTGGATATACTAAATGCCACCAACTCAACAAGTCAGTTGCATGTGAATTCTTCCCCAGATCTAATTGTACAGTGCTTCTAAGATGTCGTTACTGAATCAGGCCCAAATAGAAATTCGCTTAAATTCTGGTAAAGAGTGCCTCTAAGATAGATTCTGCTTAATATACTAGATGAGAAAGGTTTAACTTCACCCCGCCAACATAATTAATGAACATCCCGACATGGCACACATAACAGTGACAACAGTGATCAGCGCTTCTGTTATCAGCACTGTCCACCCTCCAGCAGCTGAATAACATTCTACCACCTAATAAAGCCAGAGTATATTAAATCAAATCTTGTCAGTGCAATATTCCAACCCAAAGCTACAGAGTAGCCAGTCGGAAGGATTTCTACCACTTAAAAAAAAAAAAAAAAAACAAACTGCAGAAATTACTGAATTTTGAGCTGTTTTACTTACCTTGTCCTTGAAGATATGTGGATTTTGATATATGAAGTCACGATAGCTTTCTGTACGCACTTTATCCTATGATTTAAAGCAGAAAAAACAATCTTCACTTGGCCTATTTATATACAAGATATTGTTCAAAATTGCTGAGAAAGTTGCTTTTAACTTGGCCTGAAGATGTTTTGTGGCTACTGTATTTATAAGGATTCTCCAATAATATTTTCCATACTAAAATCCTTTAGCATTTATTCCCTAAGCAAATAAAGCCAGCTGAGCCTCTGGAAGAGAAAATAAATAGCTTTCACTATTCTGACTTGCTGCACTGGATTTTGGATGCTTCAAAGTTCTTAATACCTCTTCATCACCTTGCACGAACTGCAGTAATAGAATGACAATACTACATCAACTTTACACAACAGCTTTCTATACAATGGTAAAAATTTGACTGATGAGCTCATAAAACTTTCTGCATCATTCTACGCTCTTAACTTGCATGACACGCAGATTCCTCAAAAGGAGTCATGGATCATATTAACTGTTTCTATTTCTGAACAAACTACAAATCTGAAAGCCTGAACACAAGTCAGTAATTAAAGTCGTACAGCCCATCCTATGAAAGCTTAAATTAAATAAATAGAGATCTAACTATAACTCAACATGATCTGAGAAGCTGGAATGTTTTCAAGCATATAACGAAGCGTTTACAATATCTCCGTGTATGAAAGCTAGTGGCATAGCCTGATCCATCAGCAAGGTAATATACTGATCCTCTTAATATGCATCACCAGGTGCACAAATTGACAGCCAAGTATACCTTTTGGAATTGCTGTTGCAGGTCAGATGTTAGAGCCAAGCAAAAATAGTATCTTTTAAGTCATCTTTTATTAGATAAAGATGGACTACGAATAATACTCGAGTAGAAAATATAACTGTTTATATTCAAGATTACATTCTTCTACTGTAGCAAATAAGAATTTTTATAAGAAGTATCAAAACTAAAGAAATTTTCTATAGTGAGAAAGAACAAAGTCTATTTTATTAGGAAAAAAGGTCACAAAGAGACTCAGAACAAAGAATATGTTCATAAAAATTATATAAACAAACCAGGTTATTCTGATGCTTGAAAACCCTAAACTCCAGTTAACGGTTAAGATGATCACCATACACATGGCCCAAACAGTCACGGAGTATTTTACAAAATTTTACTTTCAAAGTGTATGCAATTAACATGAATAAAACAGATCCTTTAAAATTATGTTGGCTTACTACAACAATTCATTGAGAGCAACTATTTTTAGTAGTTCACTTCTATCGCAGTATATAATAGGATTTGCTGAAACAACCAAAATAGTATAAAAAAATCACAAGGTTCAGCATCAATCAAGAAAGCAGCCAGCTGGAAAGCTTTCAGCCTTCCATCCTGCCCACTCACATTGCCTCAGCACTGCCCCACCTAAATCAATACAATTCTAGCTCGTGTCTCTACTATATGCACTACTGCACTACTGTCACGGTCATTCACTTCAGGTCTCTCTATTCATCAATTCTGTTCTTTCACTCACCATTTCAATGCAATACTTTTCTTGCTTTTAAATAAAATGTTAGGGAAACTTATTAATAAGTAAGAAATTCTGAAGAGAAAAGGCAAGGGGGAAAAACAGCCATTTGACCATTATAAAGTAACAACCATCCTTCCCTGGCTTTGAAGTAGTTGCAGCAAAAGAAACAAATCGGAACTTCAGCCTGCTATTACTAGGCATGAGGAAAATAAGGTTTCCAAATATAACACCGTCAGAAACAAGCTGACAACACACAGCAAATCCCCTTTCTTAAAAGTTTCGATGTAGCAAACCCATTTATTTATATACTACTGACATACTAAAAAATCAAAATGAAAGCCTGGCATAGAGCAAAAAATTCCATATATGTGTGGCAAAAAAATCAATGTTTTCCTAAGGTTAGAACAAAAGTCTGAAGTCTTCTTAAAAACATTCTGACAAACATTCCCTGAAACCAAACTCCATTTGCAGAAATGCACAATTATAAAGAACTTCATAATCAAAGACTTCCTCATCTATACCCTTTAACAGCTCAAACGACACCTTTATTTATACAACTGACCTACAAAAACCAACTCCTATCATTTATCTTCCAGATTTTCAATATATTTCTCTAGACTACTCATTTAGGAAAACATTCTTCTATCTCTGCAGAGACCTTTGTGCTTCTGCAGCACTCCCTCTCCCTTGAAATTTACCTCACACTTATACTAGTCTTAATACAGGTTCAGGTGCATTTCTACATTAGGGCCATTAAATGATTTACAAAGCAGAAAATTTTATATGCTGAGTGGACGAAGTTACTTTGCAACTCCATATTCTATCCATACATTTAGGCAGGAATTTCATTTATTTCTGCCATAAAAAACTGCTTACAACTTTCCTAACTATGGCCTTTTCTCAGAAAGGAAGCATCGAGGGATTTTAATTTACATGCCAATTATAGGACGTTTAATTTTATTTTTTATTTTTTAATTTAAAAAGGAAGAGGTTTCCCCTTAAGGGTTAAGGCTTTTTTTTTTTAATATCTTAATCACAAAAAAGGAGCTTACAATTTTTCCAGCTATTCAATGTCATGTTATCAATATGCTGGATGGCACACAAATGACCCCAATTTCTGCTTTTACTTAGTGCAATAGGAAACCACGATAACTTGCCTGACAAATTTTAATTGTTTGGAAAAAATAATCCGAAGAAAAATATTCATCATCTGTACCATACCATTATATCATGTATCTTTTAAGCATACAGGGAAAAGCTGCTTCTGGCAAGGTAAAGTTGTGGAAGATACTGCAGCATCTTGAAGCCTGTCTCTAGAGTAAATGATTTTTTTTTTTCCCTAATTCTTCCTGTACAGTAAAAAGGATTCATAGAAAGGAAATAAAACTGAAAAAAGGATCTCAGCCCAACTCCTAGGAAAAGAACTACCATGTATAGAAAGGGTTAAAAATGCAGCTACTCTGCAGTATATTTACGGGCACACAGCCCGCTTCATCCCATCTTTCCTCTTTAGCCCTACTCAGATGCAGTTGAGATCACTTTCTAACCTTTAGCATCTCTTCGTGTATCCCATAATGCCCGTAGGAGCTGAAGTAAACATCATCCTCATCCTCGTGAAGGTCTGCAATGGCGTTGGATGACGAGCTGCTACCGACATCCACGTTCATCACGAAATCTTGTGCAAATTGTCTGTAATCAATTTGAAATACACCCTTGAGACATGTTTATGGGACCATGAAAAGGAGGCGGGGGGGAGGGAGCTTGAAAGAGATAAGGAATCCAGACTGCACAGGGGCTTTTACAACAATGGGCCCGGCTTCGGCTTTAAATGTGCACAATCTCCCTCTGCTGGCTCCTGGAGGCTGCTGCACGATGGTCCACCACTCTTGCCGCATTAGGTATCCACGCTTCTCTCTTAATTTTAAGCAGTATTAGTAGTGAAACAGTTGCTGTATTCATCTGTGTGCCAGCCACAGTTTAATCCAATTCAGATTTCATTTCTATTTTTAAGTAGCAACTCCTTGTTTGGCACTTCCTAGTACAAAAGCTAGTACCACCATGGTAAAAGTCTACAGGGCGACAACGTATGTTTTGTGTATGTAATGTAGTTATGGACTCAATACCACAAACAACACTTCAGAACTATAAGTCACGTATAGCTGAATGAGTCACGGAAGGTTGAAGAAAGCACTTTAAAATGGAAGTATCAGAGTGAAGCTAACTCCGAGCTTAAAATTCACGTTATTTTACTTCCGCTTTTATTCACATTCCATACTTATTTTCCTCTTCCATGGCCTCGTACTCCTTGTATGTATGCTATGTTCTCACTTCTCCAAGAAAGAATTGATGAACATTTTAGAAGAATTTTGGATGAAAGAACCCATACCTACGGTTTTATCATGGAAACTAAAATTAAAGGTTGACAACTGAACAACTCATACTATAATGTTCTAACTGACACTTCAATATAAAATCAAGTGGAAGAGCAAAAGTGCTTCAGCCAAACGGTATTCCTTCAAGTTCTACAGTCCGACCTAGACCGATCCAAAGCAGCCAACACTGACCTTTAACTAAAGCCGTATTTTCTTACATAGGAATCTATACAAGCTCCAGGTAACACCTCGTTACCAGTACCATCCTTACAGGACAACAAAATTACTATTTCAGTCCTGGCATTTTAAATGCTTCTGTGCTTAGTTTAGATGGGGAAGAGAAGGTGGTAAGGGAACTCACACTACAAGGCTGTCAGTATTAGAAACTTCCTATACTTCCTGACATAGAGGTAGGATACAGATCTTATTTTCAATATTGGTCTTTACCGTACACTAGTTCACGTTTTTATTACTTTTTATAAGTACTGAAGATATAAAAATCGCGACTTATAAAACTTAAATTGTATGGCATACAATTAAAATTAACATTTTGTACAAATTAAACTTAATTTCAGATTTGAAATTACTTTAACTGGATTCAGCCAAGAGTTCCCCCAGCCTATGCATGCAACACAAGTACCAAACAAGAACTCTAGATGCGGAGATTCCCTCTACCTTTTTAATCAAGAAACAAATACAAATAAAAGCCATCATCTCTAAACAGGACACAGATGGAATAAAAAGATCAGATATACAAGCCATGCTCTTTTATCTCTAAATTATATCAAATGCTAAAGGTGACCTGATTTATATAATAACTGTTACCATTTGTGAGGAAAAAAACACCTCCAGCTACCTGTTTTTGAAATTGTATCCCCCTCCATTTCATCACAAACAAGTCTGCTGAGCCTGGAAAGCTTGGAGAAACTTTCTGCATGAATTATTTCATGCTCATTTAGTCGGTGTCCTTATATACTATTACTCCCACGCTTAGAAGGCAACAATGTCTAGGGAGCTGCATGACTGATCCTGACCAGTCATTAAAACACGCAACATTTTTTCCATACCTTAAAGAGCAACATCTGCATAATACAATCACACTGCAACTGAAACAAGTTACAGTTAGTCTCCCACGAAGGGTCTGTAGATAGGTGAAGCATGAGAAAGCTCCTGGACCTAGCTTTAACTCCTGAAGCCCAAGTCAGTCAACCAGCCTTCTGGTATACGCCTATTTCCGTGACAGAAGACGGTAGAAAAACAAGTTCCCATAGATTAAGGTCCCTTTTGCTATTCTTGCTCCATTCCACTTACAAGCTCCTTTTATTTTGTTGAGGGGAGCACTATATCATCTACCTGAAAGGAAACATCTGTACATCATCTCTTTCAATAGAGTAACCTACAGCAGAAATCAGCATCACTATGAATTACAGCATGTAGGCTACTACAGTGCAACTGCCCATAATTTACAACTGGTCTGCTTCACCTGATCTACATCTGGCTAATTTTTGCTGCCAGCCCATCCCTGCTGAGTCGAAGAGCCTGCACTGAAAAAGAACAACTAAAGAGTCCCTTTTACACCAACAGATAATTTGATAAGCTAACCTCTAAAAGAAATATATAAGGCTGATTTAAGTTTAGAGAGTTGAAAAGAAATGGCAACTGAAGACCTGAAAATGTTCTTTTTGCTTTAAATCAAAAAGAACCAAGGTAGAGTCAGGCAAGACGACATCCAGTTGAACAAGTTTGCTACACATACTGAAAAATTTCTCTCATTCTCATTGTTTATGATGAATTTATGCATAATGCACACACATATGAGAGAAGTGCCATATGCTTTAAAGTACTACTTGCAGAAATTAAACCTTGCTTAAGACAAAACTGTCCATTTTGTATATGTCTAAATAACCGGTGATAGTAGTTAGGATTTGAATAAAACTAATTTAGTTTGGTATACTTATTTGCTAACAATAATAAGTATGTACTCTCAGAACATACAGTAAGCCCTCAAATGTATTTTACAAATCAAGCTTTTTTCTGCTTTACCTTTCAACAGAAAATCTTAACTTGTTTTCCCAGGTCTGTTAAATACATTTTCAGTTTTTCAGTCCCTGATCACTGTAGCTGTTATCTTGAAATTATGTTTTCATACAACATTTAATCCTGTGTAATCTCAAAAGAACATTAAATTCCCATTTTATGCATGAGCATCGTCAATCTGTTTTTTTGAAGACCTCAAGATTTCAAAGTATCAGACACAGCTATTGGGATGCCTAGATTTCTGTATGCGATACATTTAATGTTCTTACTAATCGAACCCACACTTAAAAATAAAAGTAGCTGAAAAGTTGGTTTATTAAATTTCATCAAGGGTTAACCCAAGACAGAAGTATGTCTATGTCTAAGACAGAAGTGAAGCCAACATCCGTTCCCAGCACAAGATATTAATTTGATTTCATAGTTACATTCTACCACTTGTTTCAATTTGTTGGTATTTCAACATGAACATCTCACCTTGCCTAAAACATCAAATAAAAAAAGCCTCAGTTCAAGCCCTTACTTCATTTTTTGAAGATCTTCCTGTGTTCTAGCCAAGGCTGCTTCTGCGAGTCTTGCTCTGTGTTCTGCACATTTTAATTGTTCAAGCGCTGTCGTATCATTTAAACCATTAGAACACATGTTGGCAGGTTCACATACATCTTCTATATCTGATGAAATGGAGAAGAAAATATGCTCATAAACACATTACTTTACCAACATTACTATATCTGTCTTTGAACAATTTGCAAATATAGTGTGTTTTAGAAGAAACATCACTGAGTTTGACAGGACTAACTGCAGAACACAATATTATTCACTAAAAGCATGATGTCAGACGTGAGCTCAAAGTTAAAGCAAATAAATCCACAACTCGGACTTCTTCAGATACCTGTGTTTGATTATTGATAAATGAGACACTAGTTTTAGCTTTAGTTAATTACAGTGCTATTCTCTATTTTTCCACACAGAGAACTCAGAAGAGTCTAAGTAGAAGAAATGTAGATGAAACATTGTTTTTAAGTACCACAACTTAGATCCAGCAGTAGGACCCATTCAGCTCTTGATAAATGCATCTGATGAATTCAAAAGATGTCAGATGATAAAAAAAAAAAAAAAAAAGTGCTGCTATGTTTCTGGATGTAGTATGAAGCTACTGCCAGCTTGTCAGGCACGAGACTTCATTAAAAATAGGAAACAAAATACAGCTATGCTTATCTTGTAATGATAGGAAACAAACTATTTGTTCCATGAGATTGAAGCAAAGCAGATATTTAAAACAAAATTTGCAGATGCTCATATTATCTGTAACTCTTAGCAACCACTAAGGCAGCTGAAAGCACCAAGCACTGCAGAAGACAGTAACATGGGCACAGAGTGCACATTAGGCTGGAAAGTACACAGTGAAACGTGAAAACCCTGATGTAACCCATGAATGGACATGCATGCATTATCCATCTAGCATGCATTATCTCTGCCATCAGGCAGCAGGGCTTGTTTAGAAAAGGGCAGACTATATGGAGTAGAAAAATTCCACAAGCCCTGAGTACCTTATGGTTTTGGGGAAAGAAAGACGCACAGCGAAGTGCCAAACAGATACATAGTTGGAAGACCATAGACAGCAAAAGTAAGTTCAAAAGTCAAACTGAATTCCCTCAAGACTTTCTAACAAAAAGATCATTAGAACCGCTAAAGGCAGAACTCTTTTATGCCATTGTATTATCCTACACTTGGTTGGTCCGAAGACCCAACCTAAAAAATATGAAGCTCTTCAAACACAGCAGATTGCTTGCTCCTCACTTGTACATTCTTGATTCAAAGCACCTGATTTTAAGTATTTGCGTTTAGACACTTTATAAGCCCCATATATCTTCCACTGAAGTTTAGGTAGAATGCCTCTTTGACCTGCTTCATTACCACATATGGCATCTCAACTATGAACATCATATTTATACGTGAATGCAGATAATAAACAGAGCTATGAACACCTCAGCCATTAAAAATCAGCATACAATTTGTGGTAAAAATATCAGAGTGACTGAATGTCCTTAGTTCAATTATTACGTGGACTTTCTCAAGTACTCAAGTTAATTTAGGAGTAGCGATGATGCTTTCTGTGACACAGACTCTTAATACCACATTTACCCCACGACACAGTGTAATCATACTGAAAAGCAGTTATTTACCAAACTGAAGCAGGAGATCATCTTCTAGCTCTGGTTTCAGATACTCCTCTCCATCCCAAGGCACTGGGCTGCTGAGTGATTTCAAATATTCTGCTGTTGGTTTCTAGAGAAAAGGAGAAGAGCTTGTGAGTTTCTTTGAAAACACCAGACCTTCAATTCCAATCAAGAAAACAAGGCACGGGTCTTTTCTTCCACCCATTAAAATAAATTGTGTATTACAAAAGTAGTTTTATAGCAAATAAGAAAAATACTGCTTTAAAGCCAAACTAGCAAGAACAATAAAGAAAAACTTCTAGCTTCCATCCTGGCTCTGACATCAAGCATTCACATTAGCATAGTGACACTACAACCATGGCGACCAGAGATGAGCATAAAAATACATTTTTAAGCTAGTCTGTGTTGCAAAATCCAGAAAGTTACAGGATTGTGGAACTCAGTACAAGCAGTGAAGCACAGCAGACTACCAGACATTGAAGGACACCTTCAGGATTACATTACATAAACCAAGTTTACACAGGTGTTCAGCTGTGTCAGCCTCACAGTTTACAAGAGAGTTAATAAATGAAACTAACATCCCAATTGCATTAAGTCTTTTTACATGCACAGCACCTTACAGAAATGTTACATTGTCTCGTGTTTGCATTTGGCCAGGTAATGCTTTTTAGGAAAATGAGAGGTCAGATTCTGGACCTCAGTTTTTCCACTTGCAAGACTTACCCTGTAGTTAATAACACCTTAAATAACTGTTGAAGGATTTACGTAAGATTGAAGATTCAAGTAAAAAACACTTAACTGTATAGATGCTTTTCAGTATAGACCTAAAGATTCATGAAACAACCAAAGAACATACATCAAAGTCATGATAAAAACAAAATGTAGCCAAGTCTAACTTAAACCTATAGGTTCACATCAGCTTTTCTGATTCTGATATTTTAGCAGAGATTATTTTTAAATTCTGTGATCAAGTGCTGTCCTTCCTGGCAGTGTGCTCACACTCCTAGGAAAGATTCTTTTGCACCAGCACACACGAGAACTAGGAAACTTAGTCATCAAGAAGTGAACCCGTAACTGGAGTGAGACATCTAAGTTGAAGACCAAGACGAAGTAACAAAGCAATGTGATATAACATAGCGTGGACTTCTTGCAAATATGAAAATTCTCTTCTGGAAATGATACACGTTGCATTAATTAAGTACATTTAAAATTAAAACAACTTCACAATTATGCTTGCACCTAAAGAAACCAATCAATTGCTATTTTTTGGTCAATTCTTATTTCTAGCATACAAGGTTTCAAACAGTTATTTAAAAAAGCAAGCTGGAAACATAACACCTTGATTTTGCATTCTCTAGACATAAATTACAAAAGTAATACATGGCACACTTACCTTCCGTCTAATAAAGTTTATTAGTTTAACATATCCATAAAAATCAAGTGCTGGAATGAAAGAAAAAAGAGACAGCGTGTTACAGAAAATTCACAAGTTTTACTATCATATGAATACTAATTACTTGTTCAAGTGGCCAGCTTCCCCTCGGGATGTACGTCATTAAATAATGTCATTTTCCTATCTTAATTTCCCATTTACAATTTCACTCTCTAGGAGCAAACCATGACATGTCCACCTTCAGGACAGATACTTTTGCCACAAATTAAGAACAGAAGACATGAAAGCTTGGCTTATGAGAAAGGATTTCCTTCATTTGGCAAGCAACTCTACATCAGGACATTATCTCCTACTAGGCTGCCTTGTTGATATTTTAGGTTGTTGTACTCCTTTGTTCCTATTTTCAGCTTTCTACTTAACGAAAATTAACCTGTTCTTACTCATCAAGAATACACGCTGATTTTTATTTAAAATTGCTTCCTAGCTCAGAAATAGCGACAGTTTACATGTAATTATTTACTTTCCTTGAAAACAGAGGATACCATCTAAACTCAAAATCCTTTCCAGGGGGTTTTAGACTGCAAGCAGACCGGATCTTACAGTTTTACGTGCAGATTTCCAAATGCTTTGCAGAGCTCCCATGCCATCATCCTTCTCCATTTTTTAATGCATACTCTCAGAATAGTTTTCTTTCCGATCCTGCTTCCCCTGCTTTCTAACGTTCCTCCACAGGCAGCAGGACGTGAATTAGAGGCTCAGCAGTTCGGCACTCAACTAGTCCAGATCACCGCGCCCCCAACTTCACACACTACACGCACCCCCCTCTAATCACCGCCTCGGTCTGAACACACGGCAGCCTCAAGCAACACCCAGCGTTAGATTTCCCTCACCGTGCTGCCGGGCCGCCTCCCGGACGTCGAAGCCGTGCTGGGCGCTGCAGTGCGCGAACACCTCCTCGGCGCCGCCGAACGCCCTGCGGGCAGACAGCCGTTAGCCGCCGGCACCTACCGCCCGCGACGCTCCTACGGGGGTGAAGGGGGGGGCAGGCGGACCTGGCGCAGAAGAGGCATTGTGCCGGCGGGCCCTCGGCGCCTCCCTCCTCCTCCTCCTCCTCCTCCTCTTCCTCCTCCTCCTCCCGCCCGTCGCCCCCCTGCCCCCCCCAGCCCTCCCCGCCGCCCGCCGCCCTGGACCCCATCCGCCCGCCGCGCCCCACGTGCGCCGCTTCCGGGCCCCCCGCGTCAGCAGCGCGCCCGCAGGGGCGGGACCGAGTTGGGAGGGTGAGTGGGTGAGGGGGGGCGAGCGCGCCCCCTGGCGGCGGCGGCCCCCGCGCGGAGCCGGCCGTTGCGTTTCGAACGCTGAGCGCGCGGCTGCCGCCGCCCGCCCGCCCCCGCCGCGGCGCCATCTTGTGGGGCGAGCCTGTCACAGCCCCTCGCACGCACCGGGGCGCCGTCATCGTGCCCTCCTACCCGTGGTGACCCCTCAACATAGCACACCCAGAGGCTTCTACAGCAGTGAGCCTCACATAAATAGAGAAAAGTAGTTTGAAGCACCTAAATACAGAAAAGCTAAGCTTGTGGCTCAAAGCAGCTAATACTGGTCACGGTGGGTAGGACAGGTTACACCAGAGCTCTTCTGCTTCCTCACCATAATTTGGGCCTGAGGGAAACACACCTATCCCTTCTGCCCCGAGCGGGACGCTGCATGCATCCCAATGGCGTGCCCCAGGCTCAGAGTGACAGATTTCCACCCTCAAGTAGCAAAAAGCACTGAAATTCCCATCTGTGCTAGTACAAGCATTTCCAGAAATACTGGAACTGCTTTTGCTTACGTCTCACAGCTAACAAGAAAGGCTTTTCAAAACAGTACTAGATAAAGAGATTAGACTTGCCTAGAACTTGCATCCTTATAGGCTATCCCAAAGCAACATCAAAAATCTAAACATGGAAACTGATTTTAGATATGACCAGAACAACAGATTTTAAAAAGAAATTTGTTCTAAGAGCTACAAAATCAGACTCCTTCACAAATCCGGCTTTGTTTTCCAATTCCCTATCCATTCAGAACTACTTCTATAGATACAGCAGTATAACACGGATTCTGCAAATGCTGTTTAACGGTCTAAAATGAAGCTCCTCGCAGAATTTTTTCCTTTCATAGCAATTCCTAAGTACTCATTGACAAGAAAGCAGTGCAAAATGCTGGCAAAACACTGCATACCCCTAATGTACACAAGAAATCTAGGCAAGCCAGATGCTTCTGCCTTCTCCCTAAGCAGGGTCTGATCCAATGAGAAAAATGGCACAACGATAAAACACACTTTTCCTCTACTCTTGCTCAAAGAGCTAATCACAGAAATAGATTCAACAGCCACTGTTCTGTACGTAGTCCTTGGGCTGATAGCAGCAAAAGCAGGAACAGCAGCTTCTTTGTGTTTTACTGAAATTCTCCCCCACTGAAGGGGCAAGGGGTCACTGATTGCATAGTCTTTGCTCCATTGCATGCCCTTAGCTATTGTTGAATCCGCTCAGAGAATAACAGACTGAATGTGCTGCCCAGCCTTGTAACCAAATCTTTTTCTTTTTTGTCATTGCATGAATTAAGATTCTCAATAAATGTAAAGCACCTGTTCATTTGGAACAATGTATATAACATGTTGGGTTAAGAATGTGTGAAGACTGTATGACAGCAGAAGCATATAGTTTACACCAGCACCTCTTGAAATATGATCATCTTTGTTACCATCTCCTAATCCTTATAAAGGGATTTGCATGGTACAGGAAGATTTACAATGTAATGGATTACTATTTTATAATCCAGACCAAGGGGAAGAAAATTCAAATATTTACAATTTTTTACTGCATTTCAAACTTTTTTTGAAGCTCTGGAAACGCATCAGTGGGCAGGCTGTCAGAGGGTGTTCACGCACAAAATATGGTCATCATATCGCTTGTAGGCTGTATTTCATCTGGATTTCCAAGCACATGTAACTTTATTTTCTACCTGCGTCACCACAGTGCTTGTCATTACTCAAAAGCACAGAAAGTGTGTTAGCAGAAACTGCATACAGAGCAAATAAAACATTTTTGAGAAAACTATTATTAAATTACTTTACTCTGTGTAAAATATATGGGGGGGGGTGTTAAAAAGAATTAATGATAGCAAACCCAATTGCTTCTTAGTTGCATAGGTCTAAACGTACATAGCAATCAGAGTTACATTCTTCAGTTTTAACCACTCAAGGTATCCAGCAGAACAGATAACTACACGGAAATGTAAAGCTCAAGACTCAAAACAATTTTTCAGAAGCATTTTCTATCTAGAAAGCCCAGATCATCTGAAATGTTATCCTATACTCCTCTGATACTAAAAACCCAGCCTGCTACATGTATGTGCCAAGAACGATACTCCCAAAACCACACAGTATGATGGGAATTACTGTTTGTACTCAGTCTTCCCATCACAGTTGGTTGCACATTTTATTAAACTAATTATGCACAGTTTTTGTAGCAAGCAGTCTGGGGTCTAGAAGCAGATATTGCCTTTTCCAGTATGTCTTTGTGATGTGTTGCAACGAGGAGGTTCTCACTAGGCTGTCACTGCAATGGAAAGCGTAGGTACAGCAGCGATAGGTGCAATGGAAGAAGGTACAGAAACCTCATGTTTTACAGGGGGACATCACTGCAAGTAAAGCATCATTAATGGCAGTGATTTCCTTACACCTTTATTCACTCTCAGCTGAAGGGTGAGTTTAGATTTTGTTAATTAAGAGCATGGAAAGATTTAAATGAAGCATAAATCAGAAAATTTTAGTGCCATTTAGCATGCAGAAGGGAACAAGCTGTGATACAGAGGAGAGTAATAAAAATATTTTTATAATTATCATCAGGGGAAAAATGATTAATATTAAAAGCAGGATCACTAATCTGGATTTACATGCAGTCAGTTTTTATAAGTATGATAATGGTGCCCATATTCCCCTTAATTCTGAAAGAAGATAAGTGGGTTGTAAGATATTTTTTCATCTGGGCAAACGCCCAGGGGACCCTGTGTAGGGTTTGTGCAGACATTAGGGTAGGGGGAGGATTAGGCCTAAGAGAGGGAAAGTAAGACGACGTCTCCAGCTAGAGTGGGGCTGGACAGGGGCTGCCAGTGGCAAGTATGGGATGCAAAAAGAACCATGCTATTAAGTTTTTCATCTCAGCAGGTCCCTGTTGGCTGTTTTTTTTCCCAAAAAAAACCAACTACCCCTGAAATTATGGTTAGGGTTAAGTTAAGTATGGCACTCACTATGTTACACAAACCATTTTCACCAATCACTCACTGTTCTTTCTCTATTTTCTCTGTTTTTACATTCAAGCAGCATTTCTCAACCTGTCAGAAAATCAACAAACACCAAGCATCTCTTCCTATACATCACCTAGTCCCTCTACAACTCAGAGCATAGCTTTTACCCTTACACGTGAATGTTGTCTCGAGGCACAGTTAGAAAAGATGATCCAACGCCTTTTTGCTACCAGGCGGAGGAGTCCTACCATCTCCAGCATTCACTCATCTGACCATTTGCTACCCTGATTTATCCTTCCAAATGGGCCAAAACCTAGCCATTTTTACACCCACCGACCTGCGCTTGCCAAGGTGGCACAGGGAAACACACCGCTGCTGCAGAGGGGCTGAAGTGGCCCGGTGTCCCTCTCCCTGCTCCCCAGTTGCAAAGTTCACTTTCAGCATGGAGGAATGACAAATAACAGGAATGTACGGCCTGAAATGTAGCACTGTTTCTACAGACACTGCTATTGAGCATTTTTCAAAAAGGGATTTTGCAAAACTATGGCGAAGAAAAAGTTGTACTACTTTGAAATAAAGTACACACAACTACAGAGGTGCCTCCATGCAACCTGCATTGTGCAGCAGCCTGAGGAGCACAGGAAAAGTTCAGGTGCTTGGGCACACAGACTGTGCCCAACTGAGCTAATGCCAATCAGTTAACGTAAAACAAACAAACAAACAAAAAAACCACAACAACCTTAGGGGCACAGAAAGTAACTGAACTTCACAGTTACTTTCACTGTTGATGTCCAAAAGGTAAATGCAGACTAAACTACAAGTAAGCACGTTAAGGATGAGCCAGTGTTCAAAGACAGATTATATTTACGTAACAAATTCAGACTTTTTCATCTTTAAATATCTGTGTTTCCACAGGGGGGAAAAAAAGAATAATACTTGGACTCAGAGTAAAAGATCATTTTGGTAAACTACAAAAGAAATCCTATTCTCATCTGAAGTAAAATCAACTGTTTACCTTAGGACACATCTTACTGTGGAAAAAAACATGGTCTCAATTCATTCTCAGCAAGAACACAAGTGGGGACGGGCATTTTGTGGCATTCAGATCTGCTAACAGGTCAAACTAGTGGAACTGCTAGCTCTGTACATTAAAAACAAACCCTCAAAAATAACTATTTGGGACATAATATTTTTTACATATCTACAAGATACTTAGTGTTACAATAGCGGATACTAAGTATTTTGACAAACGGTCTGTCAACACCTTTTCAAAGTTCCTTTGAAACCTAAGCCCTGAAAACATCAAACCCACCACAAACAGCTTGGCTCTGTATTCATGGGGAGAAACTAACTGAAGCAAAAATTTTAGTTGTGCCAAAAACTGGGATCAAATTGTTTGAACCCTAGATAGCAATATTTTTTTCTGAACAAAAAATTAGAAATCATAAATGAAAAGAACATTAGTACATATTTTCATAGACATTTAGGGAATCCAGTGCTTAATGCCTAAATTTCCAGGGTTTGATAAGGATATCTTTAAAAGCACACCTGAGATGGAAGTAGAGGAAGAGTGTGAAATTTTGTAGATTATAGAATAAGAGGGAGGGACCACATAATAGAGTCATATTTCTCATGTCTTTTACAAATGCAGTGTGATTTACCTTTGATGTGCATTAGATCACAGCGCAGACTTTTCTCTCCATTTTGGTGGATGTAATAAAAATACAAGAATTTCTTTGTATAGCTCCACTCTCCCTAACTTATGACTGCCCCAGCAGAATGAGGAGCAATGCTGATGAACATAAGCAGACAAAAACAAGTTAGAAAAAGTCAGAGAAAGAGAAAAAAATTAAAAAGCACAATCGAGTGTAGGACCAGATCCATTGACACTACTTTTCTTGCAAAACTGCTTTTGCTTTTTCAACAAAGACATCAGGAAGTATAAATCATGTTATATTTTTTATAAATAAGTTTCTTAGTTAACAGACTGTTAATTTAGTTATTTGCAGCAAGGATGTGCTATCTTACCTGTGCTTCCGTATCTAGAAAAATGACAGAACTTACACAGTGATTTTGACAATGCACCAGTCGGGAATATTTCAGGAGTTCACACTCTGAAAAACTTTGAAAACATTTTCCAGAAGATACCAGACAGTTTGGGAAAATTATTTTCTTGGAGATGATCTAGGTACCCCAAAAGCTTCTCTCAGAGGTTTAAAGAAAATAGGAAGAAGAAGTGTATAAACCTGCACAAATAATGAGGGTAAACAATAGCACAATGTAAATGTGTAATCAAAAGATTTAAAAAATAAAATTAAAACAAAGTAGGTAAACTAAGGTATCTGTTGTAAATCAAAAATATAAATATTAAGTAGCATTAGCTCGTATTTAGATTTTTATGCCAGGTTTTTCTAAGTTGTCTTGTTTTAGCTTTTCTCGACAGATTTTTGCCTCATTTCACTAACATGAAAATGGAAACATCCTTCAGTAAAACTGCAAGTTGTCCTGATAAATATTAATTTCCACCTTTTTTTTTTTTTAAAAAAAAAAGGTGCTTGTTTGAGGTATTATGAGTAGTAGCTATGTGTGTTAAATCTCCCATTCTTTGCACCAGCTCCTTTTTAAAAAAAAAATAAATCGGCCAATCAGAAGTGCCAAGACCGACGCTGTCTCCCTCGGCTAATCCAAGGCCAGTAGAGGGATAATTTGATTAAACTGAGACCCTAATTTATTTAGCTTTAGTTCTGGATCAACCTCTTCTTAATAGAGTGCTGTCGTCTCCAATTGTTTGATGAAAATTAAAGTGACATAAATACCATGGGACTTTTTCAATCTGATTAGTCAGCTAACTTGCATCAATACTACCCCAGCCATCAGGCGCTGGCGTCCTTCCTTTCACCAGCCTCACTAACAACTGACAAGTTCTCCTTGAAGAACGGGCACCCACGCTGCCACTCAGACCCCCACACTTAACCCATCATCCGTCCTCAATGGCTCTTGTTTGACAAGGTGCCCACACCTTTCTCCATTGCTGTTCATCAGACAAAGCTAAATATTGTTTTATTAGCAATCAATAGCCTGTTAATCCCAAACGATTTCGCAAATCCACTGAGCTCTCAAGCTGATTATAAACGTTTGGGTTTTTTTCAAGCTGCTAAATTTCAGTTGGATTTTCTCCTCTCCTCCTGACCCTCCCGCTCTGATATGGGACATTGTAGCTGGCAAGCAAAGCCACAAAAGCAAAAGGGGTCTGTTGTCGTTAACGTTGCCTTTAACTGGACGCTTACAAATGTCACAGCTCTGCAGTTTAAACCTAATCAAACCTATGCCACCAAGCCCTCAGCATACTTAGTAGCTTCTCCACTTCCCTTCTATCAGTTTGAAACTTAAGAATAAGAGAGCTTCTGAGCCTTCCTTTTTGTTTTATGGCAAGATGGCAAATTTTTGCTCAGTCTGTCGGCTGGCAAATAAGGAGCAAGAAAGAGGAAAGTCAGCTTCTTTGATTTGCAATGCATCAAATGCTAACAAAGCTACCTGTTGCACCACAGAACGATGTACCACTCACGTGCAAGTCATGGCCAAAACACTTGGGCAGGTTTGGTACGCTCTGAGGTTCCTTTTGTTTGTGTATTGGGTCATGGATGATATCTACTGTAAGGCACACAGGGACCAGCATCAAACACGCACTTCCTCTGGGGTTTATCCATCTTCGCTTCTGCCTACTGTTTGCCTGCCTTTACCCGAGAGACGTTAACCACACTAGCTGGTAACGAAATGATGGTCCGATGGGTTACCTGCTGGTTCTGTAGGACATGCTTCCTCTGTGACAAGGGGAAAAGGAGGACTGCTGTGAGGTAACACCTCAGCAATGACTGCACATATCCTGCCCAAAACAAATCTTGAAATAGGTGGTCTTCACTCTTCAGTAGGAGAAACTTAACTAGTAACAGGTTAGTCTCCTCCTTGTTGGCACTGAAAGATTTAACTGAAAACCAAAATCGAGTAAACACATTTTATGCTCACTGTGCAACCGTACACACTGCATATACCCAAACATACATTACATGCCCAAATTTTGAATGAAGTAGAAGAAAAGTTATATCCTCTGGGATATCTACTGAAACAAAAACACTTTTTCTATTTCATCAGCCTTGACAACCAAGTGCCAGTTCTGAAATGGATTATCAAAGTAATGTTTTGGAGGCAAAGTATCTAATTGGTAACTTCCAAAAGTGCTCCTCCATATCTAGGCACAATAAATGTGAATGCTTCTGCTCAGAACATAATGTTAAAAGAGCTCCAGAGTGGACTGTATAATATCTATTTTAAGTGGCTCTTTCATATAAGCTCAGGTCTTTCAAGGACTTATCTCACACTCTGTCCAATATTTTTTATTGTTTTGAGAAATATCTATCCTATCAAAGCTATCAATCAAAAGACTGGAACATGCTGACAAAAAATACACCTACTTGTTATTTTCAAAAAGTTTGACATTTCAAATCTCAAGCACTTTGACCAGAACATGCAAGTTTTTGTCAAGCCAAATAAAGCAGAGGGTGTTTTCTGTTTCCACTCTCTTTTGGCTACCGTGTATGACCCTGGTCTGTTTGCCAGAGGCAAAAATGGGCTTAAAGGGTTGAAGAATGTTTTTCAGTTTAGCATTCTTAACAACAAGGATTAGCAAGAAAGACTTTTAACACTAATAGTCACCTTACTACAGTGAGTACTTTATGTAGTTTGAAATCCTTCTCAAAAAACTGCATTTCTAAGGATAGCTTTAGAAGATTATGGCCAATTCAAGATTTGAACATCTTTGTACTGCTTTTGCATTCTAGGATACAACAATAAATATTTTGTGCAAACTCTTCCAGGCCTTCAGTGCATTCTCAAGCTGGCTACTCTGCATAGCAACAATCATGTTCTTTTATTAAAAATTACAATTAAATCTGCAAATGGTCTGTTGTGCAATAGCATGCACTGTTTGAAACCTAGAGGAAAGGTTAGCTGCTTTTTACAGAATTATTTTAATCTAATAATTTGTTAAAATATCTTTTTTTTTCCTTTCACCTAATTACTTTGTAAGTATTAAACATTTGAAAACACATAAGGAATAAAGCCTGAAAGGATTTTCCTTTACAGCAAAGAGAGAAACCCATCATCTTATCATCCAGAGGTGATCAGTATCAGCAGTCAAAAAGAGTTCCTTTGCTGTACTGTGAGGTCTGGATATGTCCCACGTGCAGCAGTTTATACAAGCAAACTCAGGCGTAGGAAGTCCATCCAGAGTAGCACAAGACTCTACGCTCTTCAATTTACTCTAACACACCAGCAACAGACAGCTGTTCAATTCTTGCTCAAAATGTTTGACCTAAAAGATCTTCAGGGTTTTGCATTAAAGGCAATGTTTTTGATGGAAAAGAGAAATAACAAATGCGTCAATTTTCTAATGAAAACAGAACTTATAAGTCTGCCAAGTACTGACTGTATGTCAAGCCTGAAGTGGCTGCATCTACCAAAGCATTTTGTTTTGAGCTGGAAACCAGACCTGTGCTTTGAAGTGAATTCCTGCAATCCCCACTTGTGATTTGTTGTTTGGATCTGCAGACCGCTTGGTGGACACAGAGAAGATGCTAAAACACAGTGACCACCTCAGGTGCACAGCAAATACCTTCCAACAGCAGAAACAACCCCAAAACACCGACATCTTGTTCAGACAACTTCAAACCATACATGTGATGCACATAGAGAATCCAGGGAACCAGAGTGAATCTGAGCTGGTGTATAAACTTCTTAAATTTCATGTGCTCTAGCTCTAAGACTTCCCACATCTCACTTCTGTTTATTGATCTGCCCCTAA
This sequence comes from Anser brachyrhynchus, assembly GCF_964034855.1. NCBI lineage: Eukaryota > Metazoa > Chordata > Aves > Anseriformes > Anatidae > Anser > Anser brachyrhynchus. Next base: position 11,299,894 of record NC_137699.1, read on the forward strand.
CAACTTACTTACAAATTTAAGTATAACATTTTTTTCTGGAAGGCTGAGAAACACTGTTACTCAAGAGATCTTCCCCAGAAGAATAATCCATGTGAATCATTGCAAATTGTCACAATTTAGAATAATTCCTGTAGCGTTTCACTTGGTGGGTGCTAGGGGTCACCTGCCTCCACAAACTGAGCCTTAGTGTTCATTGATACTCACGCCTGGTACAAGTTTAGGTCACCCTTCTTGTTTACTGGAACTCTCTGACTGGTAGCCAAGTCATACATCCAGAAGCTATGACAGGTACTCAGCAGCTGTTGTCCAAGTTACATGGGCAGGAAGAAGATTTATTGCCTTGCTTGGGCTGCCCAACCCCCTGCTTCATTTGTATGGCAACAGTCAGAGCACAGCGGACAGTGCAGCTATGCAGTTTTCCTATTAATTCATCAGGCATTTGCCTTTCTTCACCATGGTTTTGGGTAGGTACGACTGGTTTTGCTTAATGGCTGTATCATTTGTGTGCCAAACTTCATCCTTCTGAACTTCAAAATCCTAGAACTGAACCACGTGATACTTAGAGAAGCTCAAGACCGAATCTGGACCCGGATCCGGGGCAGAACTGCACTGAGCCAGCAGTAAATATAATTCCCAAGCAGGTTCAGCTGGATATATAATAATTCAATAAAACTAAAATTGAGTTTCAGTGGCTTTATAGTGTTTTATTTTGCCTTTCAGCTTCCAAGTTGAAGTATCTGACAACAAATAATTCTATTAATGTTATTTTTACATATTTCCCCTAGAAAAAAATCTGTGAGTGCAACAACATGAAAGAGTCTGTCTTGAAAAAACAGCAGAATTAAGATTGCCACTTTTATGTCGCCACTACAGCAAACTGGGTACAAGGCTGTTTAACTACTAATACTTTGCTCTTTTATCCCAAATCTGTGCCCTCTCGCCCCAGCAGCCTGTATGCCCCTTACCAGATTTCTGCGCTCCATCTCCTGCCTCCCTCTCTCGCTGTCTGCTATCGTTACTTCTGTTTTGCTAGATACAGGTCTCTGTGCTTGCCTTTCAGAAGCCCAACTCGTTGGAAAGAGAAATTACTGAAATATACAGGCACAGGAAGAGGGAGGAGAGCCCTGCTCAATATGCAGCTTGAGCTACTTAAAGGAGAGAGGGTGTGACCCTCCAGTGAACCCCTGATTTGTACACAGCACCAGAGGGCACCAGATAACAAGCAACAATTTGCTACATATTGGCACTGATTTTCCCATACGATCTACTTATTCTTGCAGGCCACTCTGATTCCTTTTAAGTGTACTACCTGCCTTTTTAAAATGAGCTGCTCTTCTGACACCTATCCTCCCAGGAACAGACTAATTCTGTTGTAAAGCTCAAGTTTGTGCTGTAAAGCCCATTTTTTTAATGCTCAGAAACACTCGGTGAGGTTTATCCTCAGCCATCAGCGAGCCGGAGCTGCTGCGAGTGGAGGGGGCCGGCCAGGGGCCTGCCCCACCGCGGGCAGCACCGGGGAAGGGGCTGCTGGCACACCCGGGGGCTGTCGCCCGGTGGCTCGCTCCACACCCCAGCATTTTGTACCCCTGTGCAGCTCTGCCCTGAGCTGGAATTGGCCAAGCCATTCGCTTCTGGGCCATCGAACGCAGCTGTCCTTGACGCAGTGAATGCCGCAGGAGTGTTTTGGCTAAACCCCGTGGGCTGCAAGCTCTGGCAGCAGTAGCCTGGAGGCTGCGTGGGCACCTGCGTTTGTGTTGTACCCTTTTGGTTTACAGAGGTTTCAGCCTTTTCTGCTTTTTGGACATTTCTAAATTTCCCAAACACAGCATTTTGGACGATCACGAGATACAACCAGGCAACCTCACGCCAGCAGTTTTTTACCTCTGCACATAGTCTCAGCAATGGCTTCACAATCCAAACAGCCAGAAAGCAGTCTGCATACCCGAGGTCTTTACACAAGGCTTCATTGTAGCCTGAATTTGCTGTCCATAAAAGCAGATCATGCATAACTTCCAAAATATTTCAGCAAGGAATGCATGCTTGGAAAGCAAGGTTTGAAGTTAACACTCCAAGCAGTTAGGTCCGACTCTTCACATTTTCTGTATGGTGTGGGTGAAACTTAGAGCAGAATCTGCCCTGAACAGACTAAATGGATTTGGTTATATGTCCTCCTAAGCAGCCGGGCACAGGAATCACCGGGCTCTTTTTTTTTTTTTTTAGCATTCTTTGTACCAAACTGGACTCAACTCCATGCCCTGAAAGTGTTTCTTTCCCTAATCGCTTTCCTTCTCACACACAGTCTTCCTCTGAGGACACAGGGGGGCAGTGCAGCTCTAATTTGGATTCAAACATCTATTAGACAGATGGTCTGCTTAGCATACAGCAAGCTCAGCCCAAATCCAAGGAAAGCCCCCATCCCATTTAAAGGATCATTTCTACTATTTCCCTCACTACTGCAAACTGCAACCCGCAAGTATTTATACCTTTTCAAATAGAGATGTCTTCCTCAACCTCCACATTTGTACCAAATATATTTAATGCCAAAAGGGAAAAAAATAAATCAACAAATACTTTTTCCCTAAATGCAATGAAGAGGATCTATTGGTGCTATTAGGGACCAAGTCCTGGAAGGTGCCAATCACTCACAATCGCTCTGGAGGCCATCACCACTTGCAAGTGCTCAGACCTCCTGGGTCAGTACCCAAAAGCAGACCGAGCACGACTGGAACAGACCTTTTCAATGCCCTGAGTAACAGCTCAGCAGGGTAAAGCTCTTGGAGCTTCCTTGGGACCGCAGCAACCCCTCATCATTCCTCCTCACACTCATCCCGCAGTCGTGCACCTGAGGTCATCCTGAGGCAGGGGTTACTGCAGGAGCCTTTCACCTGCAGCCAGTCCCGGTCAGGAGGTGAACGTGAAAAAAAATCACGTCCTTTTCTCACACGTCCCTCAGCCTTTTTCAACATCTTAAAACAACTGTGTAACTCGTGATAGAGTTATACAGAGGCAGAGCTGCTTAAGAGGCTTCAGAACTGTAATAAAAAGGCAAAGCTAAAGGATGCCAGTGTACTGGTTTTTCGTTTGTTTTGTTTTTTTGAGAAAAACTCATTGCTAATGGAATTAATTGCTTACTGGAAAGAAAGACTAAAAGTTCTGCCCACAATTTGATGTCATCTTTACCGAGGAGATAAAAGCTTCTGTTATTGGTCAAAAAGCCAATAATACAACTAGTAAACCAAACCAAAAAAGAGGTGCATATTTTCATAGGCAAAGTCTGCTTTCACAGACTTCGTTGCTGACATCAGTAAAGACTTACTTCTCACAGTAACGCTCTCTTCAGGCTTTGTTCATGTGTCTCACTCTGGAAGTGCCACATACCAGCGCTGTGCCCATTTGGTGTTTTAGACCTAACTGCCCTGCACATAAACTGCTGGGCTCAAAGACATCATAAAACAATCAGTCAGGATTACAAACTGATGTGTAAACGTATTTTAGAAATTTTACTTGACGTAGAAGCAGTAGTTGTATAGTTTTAAAATGTGTGAAATAAATCAAGGAGATAACCACTTAAAAAAAGAAGTGATTTTTTTTCCTGATAGCCCTTTGAGCAGATTTGTTCTCCATTCTGATGGGCCAGCTAGCAAGTTCAAAATTCCTCTGTAAAATGTATTTCGTTGTGTTTAAGTAAGTTTATTCATTTTACAGTGTTCCTTCCAACCAAATACCTTAGAGAAAAGGCATTTTGCAAAGTAAGTCCCTAATGCAACCCAAACAAAATAGTCACTGAAGTAACTGGGTAGTTTGGGGCAATTAAGATTGCCCTGTTTGGTGCAATAATTTGTGATTTTTGTTGTTGTGATTTTTTTTTAAGAACATTTTTTTCCAGCCCACTGAGGCAAAGGAAACTATTTAGTGTGAACAAAAGTCTGTTGTTAGCAGGATATTGACTTTAACCAGGCTCTGTGGGAAACCCCATTGCCGCGTGCAGAACCTGAGAAATGTGGTGTTTTTGAAACCTCCACAGCACTACTCACGGTCTGGATCCTGGCGCATACTGCAGCGTTGAGAAATGCTTCGAGGCCACAGCACACAGCTCCATGAGTGGGGTGGCATTCTACCAGCAGTACTGCAGAGCATGCACAGCGTGCTCTGGCATTACACAACATCTCACAGACTCTCTTGCAGCGACATCACCGTAGAAGGGTTTGTGCTGAAATAATTCTTATTCAGGAAAAAGTTTTTATTGAATTCCGAAGCTTATCCATTTGTGGTACTTCCTAGGCTTTTTCTGTTTGACCTTTTTCACGGGTGGTTTTGTTCCTTGGGATTGTGTATGTTCATAGAGAGATATACAGAAATTTTAGAAATGATTTATGATATTTGCAGTCATTATATTATTTTATAGCAGCCAGCTACATTTCATGTGTGTGTATATATATATATGTATGTATATATATGTATCAGCCAACTACATTTTATCTTAATATATATGTTTCTGCATTTACTTGATCTGTATTTCTAATTTCAGCTTACTAACTATTTAGAGTGAAGTGTCCTTGATTCATCGCCAGCCTGAAGCAACAATTAGACGATTTGGAATTAGATGATCTTTAAAGGTCCCTTCCAACCCAAGCCATTCTATAATTCTATGATTCTGTGAAGCAGCATTATGATTCTGGCAAATAAATTAAAAAGTACAGCAAATAGAAATAAATCAAGGAGTTTCAAGTAGTTACCCAGCTCAGGGGGGAAAAAAGGGAAGACACTACTGGAACAGTAGAGTATCTTTACATGCCAGCCTCTGAGAGAACTCCCTGGAGGAGCAACAGCGTGGAGGTAAGAGCTCTTAGGCGCCGTAGGTGCTCAGCCTTATACCCAGGTGGGGCCTGAAGCGCGCGTGTGCTCTGTCCTGGGGTGTAGTGGCCCCGCTTACTACACATCAGTAGGGGATGAAACCTTCACCTGCGGCATTGGGCACAGTTAAATCATCTACCACAAAGATCCACAGTGTGGAAATGCTGACAATGGCTTGTTTAAAGACAAACCTACATTCAGCATGGCTGAGAAAGGGACAGTTGTCAGGGAGCCAGATTTTGGTTTGCAAAAGCAAAGCTTTAATTCATAGAGTTGCATCTCTAAAAAGACACCGTAAGCATGACTGGTGGTGACAAGAATCCTCTTTCTGCTGTTTATGGAAAAAAGCACAGCTCCCACTGGCTTCAGATAATTTAACCTCTGAGAAACAAGCACTTCATAAGGTTTAAACCAAGATCTCTGTGTTTCTAACAAAAGAGGAGGTTCCCTGCTTCCATTCCAAGCTTCACATTTCTACCAGACACATTCCAGTAGGAGTGAGAATCTAATTCATCTGAAAACAAAACCTGCAGAAAATATATCAGCCAGGTTGGGCTCTGCACAGCCTCAACATGTGGCTAAAATCATCCTGGTGCCAGGAAAGTAGGAGAGGGGGGACAGTGCTGCTAAGGGCCGGGGGGGAGCGCCGAACTGCTTTTACAAGCAGCATCTCAGATTGGCTGCTGTAACCCTGAGACCAATTTCTCATCAAGTCCCGATCCACAAATACAATTATTTGGAAAATGTCAAGGTAATAATACAGTGTATTTACCTTCTTCTGAACATATAATATTCCACTGAATATGTTCATGACATAAAAAATATGGAAAAAAATGGCTGAAGGTCAAGTGCTAAAAGAAAAATCACAGCAACATCAAGAACTTAAAAACAAAAAATAAACTGAGAAGATGCAGTTATGCAGGTCAAAAATAATATTTGAAGAAACAACCAAAGAACTTTTATGGAACCTATGGCTTTGGAAATTAGCTTCACTAGTATAAAAACATGGAGCAGCTCCCCCAGCCTTCCCTTTTGCAACTGGTTTGTAATGTGCAAATTGAACAAAATAATCAAAACAGTCACCGGAAAATTATAAACAAGTTCAAAAAAGGAAGGAACCACAACATATTAGTAGTTTGAAAGAACGTCATTTCTCAGTAGGATGCTATAATTCCTTTGAATTTTGACTAAAGCCATCTTGGTAGAATAAAATTAAGCTACATTATGCAAAGAATTATAGCTAAAAGCATACACCAAAACATCTGAAATTCAGCTCGCTCTGTATCGTATTTTATCAGAAAATTAAGTTTTCATGTTTCTTAAAGCAAATAGGTGATGTCTCTGAGCTTTTCTTCGCAGACAGCAAGCACAACGTTTTGTAAAAAAAAAAAGATCAAATTCATGCAGATTCTTCATTAACATTGGCTTTAGTTGCTATTAGCTATTAAAGGATTTTTTTTTTCCTTTCGTATTTATATAGTTGACTGTGGGGAGAAAATGTTTTAACTTACTTAGTTGTTTTTGGAAAACTTTAAAGTGGCAAAACTACATTTTGGGCATCATTCCTAAGTAGCTTCTTTTAACCTTCAACAGACTTTTACTACAACTTTTTTTTTTTTTTGGTAGAGAAAGACCCACTTATTTGGGGCATTAAATAGCCAAAATCTTCATGATAATGTAATGAGCAACAAGCTATTTGAATTAATTGATTTTAAGTATGTTGCTGAGCTGTATAAAACATTCAGAAAATAAAAGAGTACTAAGCTCCAGAAAACTATGAGAGCTTTTACAGAGGCTACATTGACTCAAACTTTTATTTTTTAGCTTCTTGTCATTCTGTTACATTAATCATAATAACATTTGTAATTGTTAATCAAACTTGGAGAAAGAACTACTGCTTTTTATTTTTTTAATGAAATGTGAAAAGTAATCTTTCATTCCTCCCCTATTTTACTGGCCTAATTTTTCTTTCATTCATAATCTTTGCGAAATCACTCCTGGTACATAGGAACATTTCAGGAAAGAAAAAAAGAATAAAGAAAAAGGAAAGAAAAAAGCATGGAGACTTTCAAAAAATATATGCAAGATATCATTCAAAACGACAGGACTGTATTTTCTTTTGGTATTTCAGGCAGAACATTCCTGAAACAGCCATGCCCTCCCACCATCTTCAGGAAGCTGGTTGGACAACTGTGAAGGATAGCAAATAATAAATGTCAAGAATATTGAAGTAATGAGATCATTGCCTGGCAGACAAACTGTTTTGAAGACTAAAATCCAAGATACATATAATACTGTGCAGCCGGTGGATACGGCTGAGATAAAGGGATGGCCATACAGAAATATATTTGAAATCCTATAATCCATTTGTCCATAACTATTTCCAGTCGTCAGAATCGAGAGCAAATAAACAAAGCAATGTGACCTTAGCAAAAAAGATAAAGTGAACTGCAAACAAATCTAGAATTCCCTCTCCCTCATCAACATGCTCGAAATGCCCTCTGCAGCCCGCTCGGGAGAGGAGCGGAGAGCACAGCCAGAAAGCCATCCCTGCACAACCACCCTTGTGACCCACGCGCTCAGCAACGGGATGAAAGAAAGTGCCATATCAATTTCATTTCCATTCATCATGGTTAAGCTTCAGTTTAAGAAAGTTTCATTGCCCATAAATACTCAAATCATAAGCAGCTGCACATGATATCATTTGGAGCGTGGTTGCATAACGCGTATTTCCCCCGAGCTTTGTCCTTAAGCTGCAGCCTGACAGGCATCAGCCAGAGCCAGCCTGCTCTCGAAAAAAAGCCTGCACAGCGTTTTTACATTTAGCAGCTGAACCAAACTTCACAAAAGCAGCCGAAAAGAATTGGTAAAAGGTCGGGATAGATTGACTGTTTCCAAATTGGAATACTAATGATGATCTTTAATGAAGCCTGACAGTACAATCTGTTTCTTATTGTTCCCTAAGTGCTGGCTACTGATCATATTCACTGGCTTTAGGTGATGGGGACAGACAGGGACAAATGGGCCCCACTGGTGAGCAGGACTGGGCACAGCTGATCTTTCAACACGGATTAAATTAATTAAAATGATTCTCACATCAGAAGAATCAATCTTTTTATGTTATCATCATAGTGGTTATTAATTTTGAATGATGTCTAATTGGTGCCACTGCTGTTTGGGTCAGCTGGCTTGGTAATCTTCTTAGAAAGCAGGAAAGAATAATTTTAGCTCCTCTGGCAGGGAGCAGGGGAGCTGCAGGAGGAAAAAAAAAAATCACCAACCTGTTTAAATACCCCTAATAATGTCGAAGAACAACGGAGAAAGCAGACAAAATACCTGCAAGACTCAAACGGTGAAAACTCACCTGGCTTTAGTAATTCCACTGCTCTTAAGAGACTGCAAAAGGAACACCTAGCCACCACCACTTTCTCACGGTGGCCTCAAAGAAATGTTTTCTTATAGTGTTGACAATAAGCACAACTGGAAATACTTCCGTTCATTTTCTGGGCAAAGACAGTATGCTCAGAGCTGGACGGGACTTGCACAGGCACCAGCAAATTGCATGGTGTGATCAGGCTGGACACAGTCGGTACCTGGCCCAACCATTGCAAGGTTTGGTCCCACCTCAACCAAGGATGTCTCCAATTTCTTTGCACAACCAGTCTTTTGAAACCAGTGACCATGACGACAAGATTAGGATCAGGAAAATGTGGTCTCCTATGTAATTTTTCAAGGTACTTAAGCACTTTAAAACAGCAGTGGGAGAAAATACAGAAGGACCCGGGTGTTGAACAGGGTTGCCCATCTGCACGGTTTTGAAGTTTGGGCCGGATGTGTCATCTCCACAGCTATGTGCTCAAACAACTGTAAATGCCTAAATTCATCCCTGCAAGTGGGCACAGAGCTTATTGCTTGTTGTTTTGACTAAAATAACAGATTGAGAGAAGGCCAAGTTCTGTGTTTGCACTGGCAAACAGACATCCTAGCGAGGTCAGAGCACAACTCCAGACAGCACTGGTAAGGCACGTAGTTTTTCCTCTTGTCACTTTTGAAACATTAATATATGACTAGCACCACGAATGATCTAAAGGAAAGTTAAATCTAGGATGATATTCATACTAGCTAACACCCTGGAGACTTGTGCTGAAGCAATATCCAAACCTCCCTCAGCTGCGAAGTGACATAATTCTTACTTTTCAATAGTTTGTGTTCTGGACATACAAAATTGTTTGTGCCTTGCCTATTTGTCATCATAAATATACAGCAGAAATAGTTTTACTTCAAGGAACAACCAAAGAACAATTCATCTAGGATGGCATCTGTTTCGTCGGTGGAGCAGATATTTAGATGATACATGTCCAAATAATCTAAGAAAACGTTAATGCTGGCAGAGGACGCATGTTAGCTCTTTCTTCCCTGGCAACAGGAGGCATTGTGCTCTCTACAAATCCACTTTCAGCTCACCTTTCTCCAACCACACTCTCCAGCTTGACAGCTGTCTTAGGAAAAGTAAACCAATTGCCCTACAAATAAAGGACTGCAGTCATGACTTTCCCTAGAGTGAGCTCTTCAATAGCCTGTAAACACACCGCTTCTTGGGCACTGCTCAGATTATATTTCTTTGGAAAGTCTCACGTCTTCACTATGCCAGTTCAGCTCTAACCCCGCTAGCTAGCGGAGGTAGCCGAGGACAGTGGGGAAGCAGGGGCAGCACACCTATGTGAGCAACTCGCCCTGCAAACACTCCGCAGGTGGCCTACCTCCAGTGCTCCTGTCTCAGAACAAGCAACACCTTCCTGGAGAATTCCTCCTTCCAGATGCTCCTCACGACAACATGCGTGATAACCCTTAAGCCCCATCCACACGTACCACTGCTGCAGGACCAGCCTCAGCTGGCACAGAGCTCCTGTCGGTGCTGGCTGTGGGAATGCTGCAGGACGGCAGCAGGACAGCGCAGGGTGTGCTACATGCAGATGTCTCACTACAGCATCCTTCAGTTTTCCTCTATGAGGATGGCATCATTGTTGCAATGCCCCTCTGATCTAAAAACCTGGTTAGCCTGGAGTAAAAATACTTGAGAAAAATAGTGTCACATACATAGATAGTGTCTTTGAAGTCAACAGCAAACCCATCAACTCAGGAGCATCCATCCAACTCTCTAGATGGCCTTTTCTAGCCTTAGCTATGTTATGTGATTCTGCTTAACCTTGTCTGCTGATCTTGTCAGGCTATACTATAAGCCACAATTCTCTTCACATCATCTTCATAACTCAGGAGGTAAAAAGAGATTTAAAAACTTTTTAATTACTAGTGCTCTAGATGACCATTCTTCAGCAATAAGAAAGCAAGAGAAACCTCAACCAAATTATAGATCATAGTAACAGAAAAAAAAAAATATTTTTATATGGTAGAGCCCAAATCTTCATCCAAGTCTGGGGAGCTGGAATATCCAGATCGGGGTCCTATTTCATAGACTGAAATAATTAATACCTATTAGATTAAGTTTCTTTTTATCTTTGCTCTACACACATTCCCACTAATTCTTCTGCTGTGCTTGCTAAGATGGGGCACACTGATCTCATTCAACAGGGTTAATAACTGTTTAGACAAAGAGTAAGTTACACACTACAAAACCCAGCCTATTGCTTCTGATCCCAGCACCACTTTTCTATATATATGACATTGGGTAAGCTATATCTCTATCTTCATCTTTATTTCTTTGTCTGAATGTCCAGTTCTACCAAGTATTTTAAAGCAAACTAAAGCTAAATATTATTACTATTGCTTCCCAAAATAAGTATTTTGCAAACAATTGTTCTAGGGTTTTCATTTTATTAGTATTATATTTTTAAATGGATGTCGTGCATTTCAAAGCTGGATGGCACCCAAGGCTATCGGTTACTTCCCAGTAGAACAACACCAGCTGCCGGCAGTCATACCCAAGACTGGCATTCTATTCATTTTTTCACACCTGCCATCAGAAGAGATAAGGAGGTTTAAAAAGTCTCATTGAAAGGTTTATTGAAAGTTTTATTTCCATAGTGACAGGAGTCTGAGACAAAAAACGGTAAGATATTTTGAAAGTTACACCAGGTTGTCTTTGGTGAGTCTTCGAATCATACGTGAACTGAAATCTTCTTATACTCTGTTTAGAGACAACTGGGGTTTTGATTGGGGTTTCAAAATTCCTCCAAATACGAAAATATGTTAAGCAAGCACATTAAGGGACCCATTTAATTATAAATTCAGTTCTCAAACATGCATGTGTGTTGTATTACGATCTAGCTTCACTTTTTGTCCAAACACATCTACATATAACACTTTCTGTTCCTCCTTAGAAACATGATGCTTTTAACTCGTTGTCTTGTACCTAAAAGCAAGCAGTAGCATGGCTGATGTCTCTCTCCTTATATCAAAATAGTGATTCGGCAGAAAATAGAATGAACATCTTCCCTAACACAACAGCAGCAGTACTACTGTAAACATTGTACTGGGCTCCAAAATGCTCATCCTTACATACACACAATGTTTTAGTCCTGAGAATTTTGCTACTACTTGAAAGCTGTACAAGTGCCCGTCATTACATCCCTAAATCCTGCCCCAAACCACTGCACACATTTGCAAATCCAGTGAAGAAGACAGCCATGCTGACTGTAATGGCCAATCTGTTTGAGAACCAGAAGATCCAGGACCACGAACAAGATCAAAAGAGAAACCTTGCAACCCAAACCAGAAAGGAGATCCAACAGCTGAATTCATTGGCTAAACAATATGAATATTTTCTGGCCACCCACTTTATACAGACTCTTCTTCAAAACAGGACAACGTGACCTGGAGAACTTTTATTACTTCAGGATTCCCCCAAAAAATATCCAATCCTGGACGGGATACTGCTTCAAATAGTGCAGGACCAGAAGCCTCCAACAAGCTTTTTCTTTTTACTCCCATCTGACTGTAAACGTATTCTTGCTTTACAAACTCCGCATCTCATCAATGCATAACTACATCAAAGGAAAGCAACATGGGAAAAGAGAACTCACGTACACTGAAAACAGAGCTTAAACAGAGCCAAGCTAAACTATTTGCAGAGAAAGCTCTCCTGTCCTCCAGTGACCACGATTTCCACACAACCTATTTGGATCCTGTCAGATTTTTGTAAAGAAAACTCAGCTCCTAATGGTGGTTTTTAGTTTATGTGGTGACAGGCTTTCTGGAATTCCACATCTCTACATTCTTTTTGTTCCCCTAAATACTTTCCCTGCAGGAAAATGCACTGATTCCAAACAACTATAATGGCTAAGTCCTCTAGCAAATGTCTTAAGTACCTGATTTTGAATAACACCTTGTCCGAGGAATTGGTCAGTTGTTAACCTTTAACCCTATGTACTGCCATGCAGGAGGAATCCGCTTAAAATTCTCCCTGCAAAGATACACAAGAAGTAGCATTAAGGCTATTTGACCTCAGGATTTTCTGAAGGTAACTTTTGCGTGCAACTTTCTCACATCTTTTTCCAATTGCAAACAATGCTTTAAACAACTTTTACGGTCCTTTTTTTTTTCTTTCCATTTTTTGTCTTCCCATTTAGCAGTGAGAAAACTGATAAGTCTTTTTTCTAAAAAAAGGAAAGAAAGAACAAATGAAAAAAAAAGAGTTACTAATAATTTAGAATTGAGAAGTGCCTAAGAAGCTGTATTTACTTTCCCTGGGACAGGGAACGTAAAGTTTATCTGACAACTGATCTTTCAAATAATAGAGTCAGTTCACAGGGAAAGGTGAAAAGTTAGGTACAGTCCTGCTTCAGGCATACAGCAAAAATCAACCCATATAACATGGACAGATGCCATTACATTTTTATGTAACATAAACCAAGTATCTAGAACAAATAAACAGAATGTCACTGCTGCAGGCAAATAAGGCAACATGTTTTTGTTTTTAATAAAGGTAGATATAGCTCTACCACACCATATTAAATTCTCTTTTAATAAGAAAAAGAGTCCAACATCAGTTATCTTGTGCCTGGGTTGCAGCAGCGAAGGTGCTGAAAGGAGCTGTGAGACCTACACGTATGATGCAGAGTTACAGCTTTCTTCTGGCACTTCGTATTAGAAAATACCATCAGTATATTTTGGTCTCACCTTCTCTTGAACTGCATTTCCAACCACTCTGTTGAAAGAACAAGTGAAATGGTGCCCCTGCTGAACTTACTGGAAATTTTGCTACTGACTTCAGTGGAGCTAGAAAGTCACCAGTGAAGGGGAGAATTCCCTTTGCAAATGGAAATAATTTGGTGATAAATAGACACTAACAACTATTGAACCCTGGAAACAAATGCAGGATTCATCTACCCCCAACTAGTACTGGCAAAAAAATATTATTCTGAGGGTGACCAAGGAGAGAACTGTTACCTAAAGCAAAAGTAAGAAGGCTGAAAAATGCATTTTCCTGAAATCTAGAAGAGGCTGCTGTTTACGGTAAGACTGCTGTGAACCATGGCACTATCATTGTGCTGTTTCTGTCTTAGAGCCCACAATGTAGAACTCAAAGAGCGTTTGCAATTAACCAGGGTAAAGCAGAACTCTTGAAGCGACAGTATCACCAGTCCTGTGGTGACACCGTAGGAGTAAATCAAGGACACTTGCCATTTGAAGGGTTCACTTCCCCAAGAAAAATGAACATTACCGGGCAAACTGAACCACTGCTAGACTGTCGGGAGTCCCTAGAGAGAAGCTGAAGTACACGCAACCCCTTCTCCTCCAGCCTCTTAAGACTTACTCCTCTGGCATGCAAAGCTGACTGGTACCAGTACTGGTTTTGTTTGCAAATCATGACTGCTAACTTATTTACCATGAGCGATCACGGTCTGTTGAGTCAAGAAGATGATCTGAGGAACCTGGCTGTAGAGGAAGCCTGAAGGGCTGATTTGCACCTTTATTGTGGGCCTCGGCACTCTTAGAAACAATTATTTTGCTCCCGCTTATGGCAACTATTACAAATTTCACTGTATTGTCAGTGCTTATCAGTAAAGTTTCCACAGAACCTCTGGTCTGTTCTGCCAAAGCACAACCAGGCTTTTTTCTGCCATGCCTTCTGCATTCATTCAACTCCATTGCATTTCACAAATTTACCATCTTTCACCATCTACGCTCTCAAGTAAAACAGAGTTAGCAACATCCAGAGAGATTGTTGTTTCACTGAAATATCCATTAGAAGGAAAATATCCTTTTCTGAAGACCTCTTTAATCTTTTTGGTGATTCATGTCCTTTGGGAACATTCAAGGACTCTGGATACTGGGATTTGGAATAGGTTCTAACTTAGATAAGCTTTCCTCATCCTCTCTATATTCCAAGCAATAACGCACAGCTATAAAGCATAGGGATAAATAGACCACAATGCCTTGATTACCCACAAAGAGCACGGGAACACCCTGCCACTGCACTGGCAGGACTCCACTGGGCTCGAATCGATGTGAGACTCCTTGTTGTGCTTTCTCCGTATTTAGGAGTTTGCATGCAAGCACAGGCACCTATCACGCTTGTACATATCACCCTCAGCAGCCTGCTGAGGGGATCTCTTCTTAATCGTTTCAGCTTACAGGCTGGGAAATCAAGACAACTCCAATAAATGCCATATAAGCAGATGAGCCAGCCTCATTTATTCAAAATCCTTGGGTTTTCTAGAAATGGATCTGTATCTGCACATTTTGGACAAATGAAAATCTGCTTGATTTTCAAATGTCTTAATGTGGAAATGGACACAAAGAGTTCAGATGCAGAACTTTCTTCTAAAGATATACGTTTATGTAGGGGCAGTCAGAACAAACAGATGAACAATAGCTATGTATGCATTAAATCTAAGAGGCTTTGTGTATTTACATTTGTGGGCCCACTTTTGAACACTTTACCCTTTAAACCTTTGTCTCAGGCTCCCCACGTATAATGACAACAATTCCAGCTCAGAAGTTGTGAAGATGAACTCAAAGCTTTTAACTCATTTAAGGCTACCTGAATATCCAGCTTCTCCAAGGACAGCTCAACAGCCTATTGAGGTCCCTGAGTTTTAAGTATTATTTCAATCAAGCAAAGAGTAATTGGAGCTGCTATTGTAATAAAAACAAAGCCCCACAGCATCACATCTTTTTGACAAAATCCTCAAATATACTTTAAACTAAGACTTGCTTTTAAATCCATCTTTTCCTCTGATGAATGGTGAAGATAAAAGTTATCATTCATTGGGCATCTTCTATTTATCTAACTTCGGCACCCTCTAAATGACGCACTTGTGGATTTCTACTATAGTCTGGGTTTCCTATGCTTGGACACAGCTGTGCTTCTATATCTCATTGTTCATGAAGCACAGGTCGTTGAAATTATGTTCTAATCCTATCTTAATTTCTATTGCAGGGTTGTACAAAAGTCCTTTGGACAAATACTGAAAATCACAATAGACTTGTCATCGTATATTTACACGTATGACATATTTGCTGTTTCTGAAATGAGTATCCTTAAGAGAGTTTTAGACAGACAAATAGCAGGGGTATCAGGCAACAAACTGTGCACATCGCTTGCTGTGCTATGCCGATACAGTACTGATGTCACCCTCCACATTAGGCATAGCACCCACATTGGAAAATTTTGCCAAAACTGACATGGACAGTAAATGAACTGCAAAGTAGAATTCCTTGTACAGTGAAGGATCTTTTTAATGAAAAACTTCAGAATAAGAAACACAAAAAAGCAGAACGTTGCAGTGTACCGCTGAAGCAGCCAAAACCCCAGATAGATTGCTTATCCCTAGAAGCAGCGTATTTTGTTCTCACCGTATACTTTGAGGCTGCTTGCTGGTTCACAGAAGACAGTTGGCTAGCTGTGTCCAAGGGAAAATATAGGTTAATCACATTACTGCGCTCTACATTTTGTTCAAAAGTATGCAAGCAGTCCATATAAATGTTAAGCAGCTGTTAATTAAACTCCCCCTTTGCCCTCCCACAGCAATTTCCCAGGCAGTCGGGGCGGGGGAGCAATCACCATTTCAGCCATGTGTTGCTGTGTATGGCTCAACCCCAAACCAACGGGATTTATTAACTTCATATCTACCAGCAAGGAGTTCTTGTCGGACCCACCGCAGCACTAATAGATCTCCTGCTGGGCCACAAACACCGCTACAAACGGCAGGGCTGCGAGCGCAATCACAGCATGAATGGCCCTAAATTAGCCAGCGCCTAATAACCAGTTTACCAACACCTGTATTAGTACTGTATCACCGTGGGGAGGGCTGCTGTTAGACAAGCCGTAATCCCATAAGCTCGTCATTTGCATATCCCTCATTAGCTGATTAAAACCTGAAGGAGGCAGGTTTTTGCAGCCGGTGGGTCCATTCCAACACTCCGTCTGCCTGGGTGGCTCGATAATGAAGCAACGCTGGTGAATGTGAGGTTTATATGTATGGAAGGGATTAAGAGCATTAGAGTTTGTGTGAACCGATGTTGCCATATTCTCTCTACTGGATCACAGTAATTGGATGGGAGGAGCGAGAGTGGATCCATTAGTTTTGTCTGTTTGCCCAGGAGCTGGGTGCTAGAGATTCAATTTTGCTTCCTTTTGCTCCTTTGCCTTTGTGAAGCATGTCTGCTTTGTCTCGGCGAGCCCTTAGCACCTCTGTACACTACCCGCACTAAGGCGATTCAGCCACAAAGAAGAAACCTCGGAGACAGGCAGCATAAAATGCAGCCCGGACTCAAGTACTACTTGAGGGCAGCACAATCCTGCCTAGCCCAATCCTGGGAGAGAAAGCAAGAGATAATTGGAATCTATAAACACCTCTGGAGCCTTTTTATTATTTTATTAGTTCTTCACATTTGGGCTTAACAAACCTCATCATCAAAGAGGCTGTGAGCTCCTTACAAGCAAACTGAATGGCTTTAAATTTCACTGACTTAAGGAGCGATTGTTGAGAGTATTTGCTGGGCTTGCATAATTCCGATGCAAAAAAAAAAATCCATTTCCTACATTATTTGTACAGCTGGAGTAATCACTCTGTGCAACAGATGATGATAAAAAACATCACCACATAGTCTCTCCCATACTGCCAACAATGCACCTTCAGCAACAGCAACGAGAGAACAGGCTAAACAGTTCAGAAAAGCGTGATGCCAAAGACAGTCTTAACAGGATGTGAAGCCACAAGTTGAACACAACAGATATTGATTAGAAATGCAGCAGTTCGGGGAGGAATATTTTAAACATTCTAGCATGGCCACACCACTCCGCCAACAATCTGGAGGTGGAGAAGACTTTCTTCTGATCAGGATAGCTTAACAAAATCACCATGCAGATAAAGCTGTAGGGCACAGAGGAGCTGGGAGTATTCAGATATAATAGGAATAACTGAAGGAACTCGCAAAGACAACACTTTCATGATTTTTAAAAGTATTATTCTGTACTTAAAGCTTAACACTGACATTCTCTAATTACACCTACCTGCATTTTGCTAGCAAAGTCAGTATTTCTTTTCTATAATCACTTTATTTAGTGTTTTTATCCTAGACAATGGCAGACAATCATGGGATAAGAGAAACTAAAAGTTCTTCTAGTTAAACATGTGAAAAAAATAAAAATGTGTTTATCCTTAAAGACCATAATATTCAGAAAAGCCAAAAGCATGGTGGCAGCACAGCACTAAGGAATAACGTGTGATTTGCCCTTGTGTTACTCCAAGATCTCCTCACTGGAACAGTTTTAACAGCATGAAACTGCAATGACACAGAGCCTATTTATCAAGCAGTGATTCAATCTAACTCCGTACACAGTCAATATAATCACATGCTTTTCCAAGTGTAATTTTTAGTTGTGACGCTATGATCATTTATTGCTTTTCACCTGGATTTTACCAGGTGAGGCTATACTGTGTTCCTCACTAGATCCAAAGGAGAACGTTTCACTCAGGGACAGCCCAATATTTACTCTGTGATCCGTACCTGAGTAATATGGGTTTGATTAATGCCTGCATCAGGCTGTGAGCTGCCCCAATGGCGTGAGAAGCTCAGGAACATGAGAAGATATCTCACCCGAGTGCATCTTTCTCCCAAGCCATTAGAGGAAAAGGACAGGCATGACCAACCCACCTGGCTGCTGGAGCCCCTAAAATCCAGATGGGAACAGCAGCTCTCCTGCTACAGCTTTTGTCCCCAGGAACATAGCCATGCCCAGGCACTGGCAGTGCGAGATGCAGCACTAACAGTGAGGATTCCCACAGTACAGGGAGCTGATTTTCATGTGCCTCTGCACTCGATCTCCATTGCCTCCTGTAGGTGACAATCATATCCAATACAGTGCTCCTCTGTATGTGTGTGTATAAACAAGGACTCCTGCTCTGAGCATTTCTCATTTAAAACAACAGCTGAGATAGCAGCCAAAAGGCCAAATCAAAATCTGCATCTTTTTCCTTCCCCCCACAAAAAATTAAATGCTGGAATTGCATTAAAAAAAAAAAGTATCTGCACCAGGTATCTCTAGAAGGTTTCACAGTACTGCCCTGTACTGTCCCCTCCCTGCTTTGACTACAGCCCGTCTGCCTTCAGAAACAAGCAGTTCCCCATGGCTTTACCTACTTCTCATTTACAGCTTCCACACTTCCCTGGCTAGATGGGAGGCTTTGGGCAGGCTGCCTTTGACATTGCGATGATCTCAGGAAGCTACGCAAGGTACTGGCAGCTTCTGCAAGTGACCGCTTGCCTCCCTCCGTGGCAGCACCCTTCATTTCCTTCCTTCCTACTCTCTCCTTCTTGCAGCAGGCACACGCAGCCAGCCAGGTCCTCTGCAGTGGCTCTGACCACTGTGGTTTTGCCTGCAGGGTAACGCTGTCCGTAACACCCAGCCCGACCCCATGGCTGTGGGAAATCCAGTCACTGCTACACCGCGTGGATGATTAATGAAAGGGCAGCAGTTGCCAAACTGCTGCTGAAAGGACAACGCACATTTGTCTAAATATTATGTTTCCAGAAACTAAAGCTCAGCCAGGACTAGTGACAAAGAGGAATGAGGTTGTGCTGGGGTGAGCTGTAGCTGTAGGTGTTTCAACAGCTCCTTAGGTGCTCTGCTCCATGTTGCTGCTGGGGGAATCCAGTAAGGTCCCAGCTCCAAAGGACAAGGGAGCATTAGAAGTTCTCATCCTACCTCTCATTCCCCCAGGAAAAGTTTACTTTTAATTCCAGTTATTTTAGTGTTTGGGTTTATAACATAGCCCCGACAAGTACATTCACTGCCCTAACAGAATGGGCACTGAGAAGGTAAATACTCCTTGAGCCGGTCGTGCTGTGCTGGAGAGTCAGACACGTTGTGCACCTACTGCAAAACCAGACGAGATTGCAACTAGACTCTGGGGTTGGCCCTGTCTCTTCCAGACTGATGCTCCTGTCTTGCAAGAGGAACTCATTCAGGAATTCATAGACTTTGTGACTTTTGAATAAAAAAGACTTCTCATTTGTTTATATGAGAGCAAATGCTCAGGCATGTTTTCACCATTTACTCCAAATTACTACCTAAACATCTCAGTGCCAGCGATAGCATAAAGAAGCCAGTTAAATTGTTAGCTTACAAACATTTTCTTCGTGGATTACATAAAGAAAGCGAAAGCATGAAGTAAACACCCATGTTTTTAGAAGGCATTGCCTACAAAATCCCACTTGGGATTATTATACAGCTTTTAGTGAAATAATGTAACCTCTTGAATTAGAGCTGATTATACTGCAGAATATGAAACATATGGTAGAGGTACCATGGCCTCAGCTCCCGTAGCCTCCACTCTTGTAGCCTCTAGCCCCATGCTCTCCCCTTCCGTGACCTCTGGTCTCACATCCTCCCATTCCTGCAGCCCCCAATCCCATGGAATTTGGTCCCATGGCCTTTGCTCCTGTGGATGCCCATCGCATGGCTTCAACTTCCATGGCCTCTGGTCCTGTAGCCTCCACTCCTGCGTGCCTGGCCCTCGTTGCCTCTGATCCTCTGAACTCTAGTCCCTAGCCTCAAATCCCACAGCCTCCAGGCCTGTGACCTCAGTTCCCTTA
The DNA here is from genome assembly GCF_964034855.1 of Anser brachyrhynchus. NCBI lineage: Eukaryota > Metazoa > Chordata > Aves > Anseriformes > Anatidae > Anser > Anser brachyrhynchus. The sequence goes on from NC_137699.1 coordinate 11,319,811, forward strand.
TGTTTGATTTGCATGTTCTCCAGCTCCACGGCCTCTGGTCCTGGGGCCTCCATTCTCATGGTCTCAGCTTTCATAACCTTTAATACAGTCCTCCCTTTCTATAGCCTCCAATACCCTGGCCTCATCTCCAATAGCCTCCAGTCCCTAAGCTTCAGCTCCCACAACCTTTGGTCTCACAGCCTCCTATCCATGTGAACGTTACTTCCATGGCTCCACTCTCCTGGTACCACAGCCTCAGCTCCTGGGGCCCCTCAGCTCCTGGGGCCTCAGGCTCTGAGGTTTCTACTCCTGCAGATCCACCTCCAGGCAAGGCAGCTAGCTAAACTTCAGGTGAAATTCCCATGAGAAGTGGGATTTAGACAAGAGAACAGAGTCATTAGAACGGAGCTCAGACGTGACACAGAGCTGGAAGAGCTCGCCACAGCCACCTGCGGTCTCACTGCTGCTGCCTTAGCCCAACTAACCGCAGCTTGCTCCAGCTCCCGCTCCAACTCACCCCTTGAATCGCACTCCTCCAGCTTCTGGCACTCGCGCTCAGGTGTTCGGCTGGATCAAGGAACTGATCCAGCTCAAAGGAAACCTGGGGATTTCAGGGGTGGGGTTTGCTTGGATGTTCATGGATCAGCGCTTTGATCCAGCTGACAGACAGCACAGCAGCACTCACTCTACGTCCAGTGAGGTAGTAGAAAGAAGAGTTAAGTCAGCAGGCTGTGAATGATATAGAGTGCTCTGGCAAGAAAGGTTAACGCAAAAGTACATGGTAGCTTCAGAAAGAGCCTGAGCAACAGGATGCTGCCTGCAGAGACCAGCCTCCTCATTAGAGAAAGGCCTCAGGCCCCCTAATCAGGGCTGTACCTTTCCAAAAAAGAAAAGCTGAAATCCAGAATGCGTAATTCAGTAAGTTCAGAAAAACAAACTATTTAAATTAATAAAATTACTTAGGGGAAACAAGGGTGTTCTTTGTGTTCTGAAGCAAAGGAAGTTATGCCTGTCTTCAACATTTCTTTGCTAAGAATTTGTAATGACTTTGGAGTTGGTTATTATTACCATTAATATTAAGGGTCACACACTTCATTCATGGGATACATCTTGCTACCAAGCTGACTGTATGTGGAAAAAAAGGCCTATGGCCCTGTAAAACAACCGCAGTAAGCTGTAGGAGAAGGCTGCCAAGCGAATCGTGCTGTGGCTGCGCTGTGGTAAATTCCAGAGCACACAATAATGCTCCCAGTTGTTTGCTTGAATCATCTTACGACGCTGCGTGCACATTTAGCTGATGTACCAACACTAATGTACCATGCCATTCTCAGAGCTGGAATTATAAAATATTTCATAAAAATAAACAGCTTTCTTGCCAAGCTCATGACCGATAATCCCACAGATGCAAATCATTAATCACAGAATGTAGCAAGGTAATTACCAACCCAGGGATCTGTTTTGTGGAGTATGGGGCTGTGGTTAGATTACATTCTTGCTGCACAAAGCAGGCAGCAGTTGCCTGCTGCTGAAATCACTCTGTACCAGCACACATCAGGTCCTAACAGAGCACCAATATTCAGCCAACCCACATTCATTACAGCGCTGGCAGTGAACTGCCAGCATAGAACATTCTCCTGCCACTTTTATTTAGCACAAACGCAGACATCTTAACACTGATGACTGGAAAGAACAAAAAATATCCTCACTGCATGCTTATACTTTACAGGGCCCGATTCTGAAATCGGTAGGGCCTGGCTCACACAGAGCTGTTATCTTTCTGTCCATTTAATTCATCCCAAGGGTATGAAAGAAACCTCGTTTTGGAAATTTTCAGTCCTGGGCTTTGCCACAGACTGTGTTCCTTGTGAGTAACAACAGAGTCAAGTACGGAATGAAGGCAAGGGGTTACATTGCTCCCCTCTTCAAAACCTTTCTGTACAAAGACTGAAATCAGTTTCAGACTTTTGGAAACATTACGCATTAAATTATTTGCTAATATTTTTCATTTCTGCCAGCTCCCACAATTCATTTTGTGTTTCTAGTCGGCATCACCATCTCATTTTCAAGCACTGCTGTGACACAACACTAGAGTATAACAGCACTGCAAGAAACCATTCATATCCCTCACTCCCCATGATTTTTTTCATACCCTCTTCCTTTATACCCCAGCTGCCCAAGAAAATCATTAAAAATACAAGTGGGGAAAGTGTGTTACCAAATCCCATCTAGACATGTCCCCAAGCATGGCTGAGCACTACAACTCCAGGCCACCAAGGAACTCACATGACAAGAAAGCTCTGCTGCCTCATGAAAGGGAAAAAAATGTTTAGGTGGAGAAGACAAGGGATCAGCATCAAGGACATCAGTCCAGAACCATTAATTCCCCAAGGCAATGGAGTAATTCCAAGCACTTACTCAGCTTTCCATCACTACTGCAGATACCCAGCTACCCCTAGTGTGCTCCCACCTAAAAGGCTCATTCTCCAGGTTACCCTCATTTTCCATCCTTATGCTGGAACTGTCATTATCAGTAAAACCTGTGTACCATGAAAATAAAGGGCCCCTGCACCACTCAGGGCCTTCAAACAGCTGTCTTACATTGCAACCCACACCACCTGGTGCAGCCAACAGAGAAAGGCTGTGATAGCACACTACTGGGGGCACAGGAAAAATCCTCATCTGAGCTAGCCAGTATTTCCACAGACTTGCATTTTATTTTCATGAATGGTTCACAGGGAGACAGGCAGGGTGGCTGGAGGCACGTGTTGCAACAGGAAGTGCTGGGGCAGTTTGTGGAGGGCACCTCCATATTCACCGAGTGATGAGAGCCACCCAAGGCTGACAGCTGTCTGCGTGCAGCTGTGCTGGCGTCCCTCCCTGCAGGAAGGGTGTTCCCACTGCCCAAGTCCCCGCAGCTGCTCAGGATCAGCTGGGGAGGACACTCTCTGAGAATCATTTCAGCTCTAAAAGAAAAATCAAAGTGTCAGTTCAGGGTAACACTAGAGAGAACAGCTGAAGCTCAGCTTCACTTTCAAGCCATCACCAAATCACCGTGGCTCATTACATTCTTCTCTTTGAGTTGACTGTTTCTCCCTGTCCCTTTAGTGACAGTCCCCACCAATGACTTCTAGGGCTCCGCGTTTGCTTTTACCTAGTGAAAAGTAATGGACTTCTATGTAACTCTGTAACACAGAAATGTGTATCCCATCTTACCGGTTCAAGGCAAAGTTCTCTTCCTGAGATATTTTGGCAAGCGTCACCATAAAACCTCACAGCACTTTTCTATTTCTTTTACCATTTCATTGCTTTAGCATTATACACCGATAAAATGATAAAGTTTGGGAGCTGAGGCAACAGGACCCATATGATCTACTCGATGAAGTGCAATCAGGAGAGTCTAACATGGTCTGGCAATTAACCATTTAAAGAGAATTACAATGTCTTGAATCATATTAGGATAACAACAAGCAGAAAAGGTAGCTGTATTAGTCAGCTTGCTAAGAGTGGTTGTAAGAGGACAATTCTTGGAGGTTTGGAGCTCATTCTGTATGGGCTCAGGACGAACCTGTCAGGCCACAGCTTATTATCAACAGCTTTTCTCATATGCATGCAAAAAATGAATTGTCAAACCACAACCAAAAACTCTTGGAAGCAGGTGATTAGCTTTTTCTCATGAAAAAAATGAGACCTATGACACTGAAATTCAATCACACACACATACCTCTCTATTTTGACAGTCCAGTTAACTGTGGGAAACTAGCAGTTGAAGGTTTTTCTAATCACTCCTGTTTTGCAACAAGTCTGGAACACGTAAGTCATTTTATTTTTAACCACAACATGACAGCTGTGACAGCCACAATGTCCTAGCCCACTGAACCTGTTGCTTGCTGACGCCTGAAGATTAGTAGTAAGTGCAGTTTCCGGAATTAGGGAGTGATACTGGTGGTCTAAAAACACAAAGCAAGTGCCCTGAGACCAGCAATGTTATAAACTTACAGTGCATCCTATCACCTTCCTGTATGCCTACAGTTACTCCAGCGTTCTCCCTGCTAAATGCCAGGTAGCTTCTCTTTTTCATGCTGCCGCCACAGAATAATTGAAGCATGGAAACGTGCACCAACATTTGCATCACGATAGTGGGTTTAATCGCCTCAACACTGAATCTCCCAGAGAAAGAAGAACCTCATTTTGGGGCGGCATTAGAGGAGAACAGATGTTCTCCTAACCCCAAGCAACTCTCTTTTGGGTTCTGCATGGTCCTTTACATTGGTAGCTTATTTCGTAGGCACCAACAATTGGAAGAACCTCTTCTGGGGCACAGACCACTGGTACATAAAACTACACAGTTTTCTGCAGCTATTCAACTGAATGCTTTTTAACCCCAAAGGTGAATCGACACCGTAGGCTGATTTCATTGCTTGTTATTAAACTACAGTCACGCTTTGAAGTCTAAGCCTGAAGTCAAGACCTTGACTATGCTAAGCAGAAGGATGGAACAAGAGGAGTGCCCTTGAGACAAAGAGTGTGATAGCCAGTTAGAGTAAGCCCATAGTTTTGGATCATTTACCTGTCAATCAGCTGTCAAAACACTCTTATTTATTCTCTGTCAGAACTTCATTGCTCCTTACTATACTTTCCCTTCTATAGGGAAGATAGGAGGTGCAAAGAGGTCGCTGACTCAACCCCAGACACAGACCCCTTTCTCTTCCCTTTCCTTGCACTCGAGCCAAGTGCCAAAGAGTGCAGCTGACTCCGAGGAGATGTGGGCCCGGGGAGCTCGTATGTGCCTGCAGACACTGTACTGCATCTACCTAAAACACAATTAACCAATGCTGGGGAAAAAAAAGGCTTTTTGGGGAACAATACATGGATTTCAAAAGTTTGAGTTTAGCTGAACACACGCTTGCATTATTTAACACACGTTCGCCCCTTGTTCTGCCGGCTCTGTCCCCACCATTTACTGCTAAACAGGTCCCTTATCTTTATTGATCACTTAATTTATCTTTTCTTAACTCCCCTTGCTCCGTCTGGTGCCGTGTGTCCAAGGTATTGAGGCTAAACATCCGTCTGTTCATACTGTCGTGACTGGTTTGCCTTTGAAAGAATAGGGGGAGCAGGTGGTGTGACTAAGTAGACCCTCAACAGAATAGGGGCACCATTGCTGTGTCCTGTCCCAACCTGCCAGCGATTCCCCACCCTCCCAACTGTTCCACATTAAAGCAGTCAACTGTGGCTTTACAGTCCAAGTTTTACACAACTGTTTTACAAACCAGGAAGAATTTCTTTTGTTGAAAACCTTTTGTCAGGCAGCACAGACTGGGGGGGTAGTGGGGTAGAAGCAGTGCAGAAAGCCCGTTCTGAGGCTGAGTGCATTTTAATGTGTATGTAGATATACACCACGCGATGTGCCGAGCCGCTGAGCCCGTTCTGGCCGTATTGCCGGGCTGCTTTTAAGCTCTCTTTCAAAGCAGTTGCACAATGTATCTTTCACATATATCCATCTTTTTGATTTTCTGGGGGTTTTTACTACTAAAGAAATGTTTTTATGGTACAGTTTTGGCTTATTAGAGCAAGTAAGACTGAAAACAACCTAATAAAATAACTCCTGTAATTTGTGTGTTTTTTTTTCTTTTCTTTTCTTTTTTTTCCTGAATAAGCATACAATATCCATTTTTCAGTGTTGCAAAATGATTAGAAATCCATCTACCTGGATAGATAGCCCTGAAGAAACGTCCAGATGATGCTTCAAGCACATTCCAGTTTCTGAGTAATCTCACTGCAGGCACCATGCTGCTTCTCATCTCCTGCACCACAATTCCTCACAGGCTTCAGCGGTGCTTATTGCAACCCCGATTTAGGAAAGCACTCCAACATGTGGGTTATCTCTGAGATAACGTACCCTGAAACAGCCTGGTCCATGAGAGACAGAACACTCGGGAACTCACAAAACCGAACCCAGAAAGAGCAAATATTTCTTACAGCTGCAAAACTCATCTGGTATCACCCACCAGAGCGCTACAAATACTTGCATGCAAAAGCCAAACTTGCCAAATTCTTCTGGCTTGCTTTTTTCCCCTCCTCTCTGTGAGAATTTGTTAACTGGACCATTCACAATTTTTTCAAACAGAAGATTTGATCATTTTCCACATTTTCAAAGGAAAACAAATTTATGCATACTCCTATTCGCATCTCGAGTTTCTTTCCACAGGCAAAAATGCACTGGAAGCTCTGTTTCAGGCAAAACAGCAAACCAAGGGAGAGAGATCCCCCTCCCTTTTTTTTAACGTCTTGTAGTCAATCACTCAAATCTTAAAACTGCACAGAAAAAAAAAAAAGAGAAAGAAAAAAAGAAAAAATAGAAAAAATAGAAAAATTGTCTTCTTTCTTTCCTTCGGGGACTTGTGTGTCTCCTGCTACCCTCCCCCTCGCTATCAAACTGCAAAGGAAAGACAAAAGCTGAGACCCTGCTCCTGCAGTAGTCAAAGGCAAAATTTCTGTGGGGCCTGAATTTCACCCAAGCTGCTGAGTCCTGCAGCAACCAGAGAAATCAGGGACTGCTGCCCAAGGAAGAAAGGATCCACATTTACTACAGGACTGCTGGGAAAGGACTGAGAATTCCTCATACTAAAAGGTTTTCTGCTAGGAGCCTGATCCTCTCAAATAAGCAAGTAACTGACTTTTCAGTTCAACTGATACAAAGAGTACAGTTTAGATTATTATTATTATTATTTTAGCTTCTTCATTAATATATATATATTCAGAGATAAAATGAAATGTTTCAGAATATTATTTATTTATTCATTTATTTTAAGAAGTGGGGTGGGGGGTGGAGGGGCAGATGACAAAAGGGAAAGGCTGTGTTGAAAGAAATGCTGATATATGTCTACAGCCCCTTCAGTAGCCTGGTGGTTAGGTCACTCAGAAGACTAAGTTTAAATTCTTCCTTTCCTTGAAAGGTCCTGAAGGCCTTCTAAAGAAAGCACTAAAACTACCAAGCAATATGATGACATGGAGAGTCTGTGATTGCCAATTGCTCATATTAATGCAATTCTATTATGCATTAAAAAATCAATGGTCCTTTGAAGCTGGCATCCAGAATATCTATTCTCTGAGACCAGTGTCTTAATCATGGGGTTCATCAATTCTTATTTTACATTTCCTATCTCACTGAATATTCATTTAATACACAATGAAACACCACCTACAAGAAAGAAGGGAAGCTCACCTCCTCTCCCCTGCCCTCTCCATTGTTTTACACCATGGTGCTTAGGGCAGTCACTATGTAGAAGGGAGACAAGGATTTGCTTTTCCCATATCAAGGAGAACACTGAAAAATCTGGACTAATAAAAAGAAAAAAAAAAAGTATCTCCAAAAACCTGAATAAGTATCCTGTCACACAATGATGGATCAAAAGGGATCACCATAGCTTATTTTCAGTGAAAACAGTTTCTCAAGTGCAGCAAGCATTTCAAACAGTTTCTTGACAACCAAGACTATTTTGCAGCAAAACTGGTCAACAGTAATACAACACAAAATAAATTCTCCGGACCTAAAAATGGCAACTAAGGAAATGAGGATAAGTATCACCAAAAATGAAACACTCAGAGAGTTTTATCCCCCCCCCCCCCCCCCCCCCCCAAAAAAAAAAATCTTCTAAAACATTTTCACAGCAGGAAAAAGAGAAATATTTTAGTACTGTACAGAGGCGGAGAAAGAGGATATTTACTTATTTAGATCTCTCAATATTATCTCAAACACTGTGGTAATATGTCTTGAGATAACATGTCCTACATCTCTGCTCATTTCAAAGATATTGATTGCATACCTACTTCAGAAAAACTCTGTCACAAATATGGCAGTATCTGTAAATCACTGCACTGCCTTCCCATTGTAAAAATCAGGAAAACCTTTAAAAAACACTTTAAACATTAGGAAATGATTCTGCATCGTTCATTATGAATATTGTATTTGATATCTCTACTACCACATTAAAAAAAAAGTCTTGTTACTACTAACTTCTTAAATTGACTAGCTTTTCTTCAATATGTATATGAATTTTCAGTACAAACTGTGTACAACACTCAAAAGATGGTTGTAAAAACAGCTGTGGAGTCCACAATCACTGTATTTTACCTGTTCTTGCATGCTAGTTTATGTCTCTAGCATCTCTTCGCCTACAGACTTACATGAAGAACTACTGAATCAGTTAAGAATTAATCCTTATATTATGCTAAGGAGAGAGAAGAAAATGGTTAGATAGAAAAAATGGGAAACTAGACAGTAGATGACACAGTGCTCCAAGTGACCTGCAACCTGAACTAGATCACAAATGATTTAATGAGATCTGAAACGAACCTCTTGGTCTTTCCAATCCTTGACGGGCGTCTGTCTACATCACAAAAGCCACAATACCTTTTGGCACAATTTTTCAGAATTGACATTTTCAGAGAGGCTTATTGCTGGTAAGGCATAGATGTTATAGGTCAGAATAAACTGTACTGGCAGATTTGCTGTAGACAAGGTTAAATGGCAACAGGCAAAGCTGTCTAGAATCAGCAGTGTTTCCTTTCCAAGAAAAATTGAATTAAACTAGTGAAATATCCCAGCAGACGGATGAAGGAAACATGATTTTCCAAGACAGTCAGCTATAGGCACCCGTTTATTCAGAGGCAGTAAGTTTCCTGCACTAGCATATGCAGCCCTCAAAATATTTTGTGGATCTTGCTGCTTCTGTGAAACTGTTGTCACTTCGTGCATACATCAGACTTGATTTAACTTGCTTGAAAGTCATGTATTGATACCCTCGATATATATAATGCCTTCATTTTACTTTCCAAGTGACTGAACAAAACTAAAAGGAGAGGGAAAAAAATCATAACTTCCACTTACCCTAATGCAAACGTAATATTTGTGTAATTGTGTATAATCGTTTAAAGTATAATTTAATACATCCCTTTAACAACCCACAAATTATCACTTGACAACTAGAAATAATAGGTCTTTTTGTTAAAAACAGAAAGCATGTGAAGACTAAAGGTTAAACAGGTCTTTTCATCATGATAAATCACTGGTTAATGAGCCTGGTATTGTTGGGTATTATACTTGCTCACTTTAATGCCATTACCTTCTGGTTGTAAAGCTGACACTACTAATGATCTTCATTCTTTGAACTTTTCCACAATATTGACTGGTTGCATAGAGCAGATGTTACTTGGATTTGACTGCAAAAGTGGCAATTCTTCTGAAGCCTGACGTGGCCCTGAAAAGAACGATACATAACATATTTTGATATCTTTAAGTCAAAAGAGATTCTTCTCCAAGCTATTGCTCTGCAGTTTCTCTGTACAACGCAAACATCAGTCTTAGATAGGATAAATACTCTTCATCTGTTTTCATTTTTAAGAAAGGAAGTTGTAATAATGTAGGGAACCAACACAAGGAAATTCTCATCTAGGCTGTTCTGTTGGACCAGTAACGGCTTCTACATCACTGCAAGCACAAGCAAAAAACTTCTCAGTCCTGTATTTATTTCACAGCTTTCCTTGGTCTTGACTGCAGGACACTGAGATAGACAGGAGCGTATTAGCGTGCCAAGTGCCGACAAAGCAGGATGCAGAAGGCCCATGTGCATGTATTTTTATACATCCACATCCACCCCTTTTTATTCCAGGGTGAAGGAGGCCAAGCAGAGCCCAGTTCTTCTCCTGTAGGTGGTTAGAAGCAGCAAGCAGTTACTCGACACCTCTTTAACATATGAGGGCTGTCTTATTTGTGTGATGGACTAGGTTCAAAAAACTCAAACTGCCTTGGGAGCAAGACAGAAGACATTGGCAGAAAGCAGGGATGGCTGCGTTTAGTTTAAACCTGATGCAATGTGGAAGCTCTGTGTTCTTTTCACTTTCTGACCTTGCCCTTTTCTTGCACCTCTTCTTGCTCTGCTCCTTGTACACTTTATATTTAGAAAATGTGGACCACAAGGCAAAATTCAAACACTAGGAAGACTGGTAATTTTGTGTCAATTTGCTTCTTAAAGTTCCTGGCCAGAAAGATTTTGGTGCAATATAGAACAGAAATGGGGACAACTGAACTCACCACCCCAGAAAGTCAAAGCTCAAACTGTTACACCCTTCACGCACACAGTCTTTGTATAGCTTTATGCAACAGCAAGCACAAAAGGGTTCGTTTTTCACTTCTTTCAGTGAGATTTAGGAGAGTAGGAAGAATGAGGATGTGATAGGTTTCATAAATATCATTCTGATTATTGAGTTAGGTTTCACGTGAGGCAAATGAAAAATAGGAGCAATTTCTCTAAAGAAAGAAACTAGACGTTTAAAACATCCCCAGTAAGAAATCCAAGATGTAAATCCAAGATCCAAAAGGCATGGTACTCACTGGTACATAAAAAATTCTTAATTTCCTAAGGGATTCATGAAAGTTTAAACCTGAAGGTTTAATCCTTAATGTGCTTGGGCAGGTTACAAAAAGTTTCAGTAACATTAATTTCACAATATAAAAAAGTAAACTTGAACATATTTCCTGCCTCTTACCTCTGATTCCATTTACCTCATTTGGATTGCAAGAAACATTTTTCACATAATACGTCCATCACATCAGCACCCAGGGCTATCTAAGCTGCAAAGAGGGTCCCTCACTGAAAGAATTCAGAGTCACTCGCATATGGAATAAAAACCTGAGCCCGAACAAGTCAGCTGAAGCCTCAATAAAAGAAACATTTCACTTGAGAAATAATTAGGTAGACATGATTAATATATTTAATGGACAAAAAAGGAGAATATGGTCTTTAATAACCCCACAGACTGCAACCTAAGTATTTCTCATCTGAGAGGTGTTACCTCCAATAGTATAATATACTTGTGCCTGGTATGAGGCCTGTCCTAGTGTCAGAATAAAACTGCCACTTGTTTCAGCTTGCAGCTAGGGGGAGAAAAAATTAAAACACTTCCAAAGTTGATGTTTTATATTTATATATACAGGTAGATATACACACACGTATATATAAATATCTAAATGTCTTTGAACAATCATAACTACGGTCTTGTAAAACCCAGCTTGGCTTACACTCTAAATATAAATATTTTCATACTCAGAATTTATCAACATATATGGGATACAAACTTTGACTTAAAGTATAGTTACTTGCTAACACAATTTTTTTTCTACATTGGTGTTTACAAAGTGTCTTTTTCGTAATGTGCAAATTGGCCAAAGTAGTTTGAAAGGCATGTTTTTGATAAAATAGACTTTTTAGAAATCATTTTTACTGTGGAGAGTATCAAAAGCGTATAGTGGTTTGTTTTGTTTTTCCTTTGGCTTGTCAGTTTAAGTATTTTGCATTTTACTGATAAAATAATAAAGAATAGTTACGACTACCTTGGGAAAAAAAGACCTTTTAATATTGTGGACTACGTATGAATGCTGCATATATTTTAAGACTGCTCTCCAACCAGTTGCAGTATATTTTGTGATGCTGGTATTGCAAGTTGCTTTCTCCCTCTCTGTCGCCTTCTAAGGCAGCCCTTATTTTTGTCATAAAAAAAAGCTTTCATTTTGAAAAGCTATTTCAGATATTTTTAATGGATGAGATGCAAGACTAGTGGCTGAACATCTGCACTCATTTGGACACTGAGATATAGTTTATTACCATGTAATCAGAGCACTTTTGCAGTATTTGGGCTACTAAAAATCACGAGTAGCGGTAAATACTTCAGCACAAGCTAATGCAAATTATCCAAGAAAGGCTTTGTTAGACAAACAGTATTTACCACAGAGACAGACCCATTGTATTAGTTTCACAGAGACAGTGAATAACTTCTTTAATCAAAGGTACTGCCTCATTCCATGTTTGTACATCTACATCCAAAGTAACTCCACAGTTCAATTTGTGTGTCTGAATGGTGAAAAGCAGAACTGTGCAGCCAGCGATTTCACCGAAGCTGTATATTTTCCCCTTGGGGTCTGCTCTCTCAGCGAAAATCCTCTTTCTCAGAATCCTCATTTTAAGATCCTCATCAGATCTTTGATTTAAACAGCCGTATTTGACTTCATTCTCATTCCAATCCAATGCATCGAGCCCACAGTTCCCGCTTAACTTGCCTCCCAGTCAAAATTAGACTCCCAATTAGAGTAGTATACTTATATAAAACTGTAACAAGCAACACCTCAACTTACCTATCTCATTTCACTATTACTTTAAGCAGCAGAAGTTTCATTGCAAGGAAAAATTCTATATAAAAATCTTTTTTTCCCCCCCTAAATGGCAATACAACTTTCAGTATGAACATAGCACGATGATGTACAGTATTCATTTAACATATTTTCACATGGATTATCCAGGAGTTATGTAGAGAAGTCTGGAAAAGCTCTGGTATGGCAGCAGAATTGTCTGAAAATGCAGACAGGCAATCCAACAGAAAGTTTTCCCCAGAATACATCCCTACACACACACATT